>NC_140945.1:117406985-118006985 GCF_014529385.1 Adiantum capillus-veneris
GCAAGGCAAGCTGTGTTTGCTCTGAGCAAGGAAAATTATAGATAAATGATACAATGAGCTAGGCAGAAAATAACATATCCCATCATGCCAAGAATAGGACAAGTACCTTCGGTGCATTCAAGGCTAAGGGTGTGGAGGAACCTATCCCCCAAATATTAATTCAAGCTAATTTTAGGCTTATAAGTTACAACAAGTAACCATCTAATACTAATGTGTTATGGGTATTGAAGTCTTAACACTAGAATGGTAACCTAACAGGACATAAAAGTGTCCTTTCAGGGTTTTGGGAAAAAATTCCAAAACCATAGTAGATCCACTCATTTTGAAAAATCCTTTCATGAGCTTATAGTTCAATAACTACTACATATGGAAAAAATGAGAAACTTGTAATTTTTCTCATCCCTTGGTCACTACAAGCCTCCAAAGTTGATGGACCAGTGCATTTTGCCCAAAACAACAATTTCTTACGGTTGATTGCATATAAATAAGAGTGAGGATTTTTGTAGGACATGAGATAAAATGCCCCGTTAACTTCAATGGGTTGGTGACCAAAGCATATGGTTGCTTTTACCTCACTAATTTTTTTTTGGGCAAAAAAAATAGGTACAAAAAAGTTGCATTTTTGCCATTCTGTGGACCCATCATCAAAGTTTCTATAGTCACGCTCAATACAAATACTATATACATGTTTTCTTAGTTCCCTTTGGGCCTTTGGATTCAAAAGGAGCCATGGAGCATGCCAAAAGGATAATGGATCTCTTACAATTGGAACCTTGGGGGCAATGATAAAGTGCTAAATACAGCAAACATGAAAAAACTGGGTTTAGCATTATGACCTCTAGAAACCCATAGAAACTACTCAATATCTAGCCAAGTTTGTAGTCTATGATTAGATATGGTTACTACCTACAAAGTACACACAATTGGCCTAAGAAACTAGCAATATTGAGAAAGTTATACTTGCTACTCTAAAATGTATCGTATTCTTCAGCAATCAAAAAACTCATCCATCATCATATACTATGCTATATAGCATATTAGGTCCCCCAAAACTCAAGGAAGATTAGCTTAATGTTATACATTACACTTACACAATCAAAATTGAATTTGGATATCAAGAAAGCCACCAAAAAAATCATAAAAGTGCTAATTTTGGCCAAAAAAACAGGATTATGCAATTCTTGTAAATTGGTCATAACTTTCAATTTTAACACTTGGCTCTCCCTACAAGCATCAAAACATGTTAAGAACTATGAAGGCCTAACCTCTAGCCATCAAAACCTCACAAACATGAAGTTTAGAGTGGTATAGTTGCCAAAAATTGAAAAAAAGCCAAAAACAGGACCCGTTTTTTCACACACTTTAGGTTCAAAAATGTTGTGCAAGAGTAAGGTTAATGGTGAGATCGATACTCCAAAAAAATGCTAAGTTTTTTTCAGCTCATAAGGCAACTTTGTGGATATATAGCACCTAGAAATTCATTTTCTTACTCTTCAAATAATTCAAGCAAAATGGTCACTTAACAGTACACAAAAGTGTCCAAGGACATAAAAGTGTCCCGTTGTTACCATTCTAGTGTTAAGCTACCAAAGCAGACAAAAAAAGGGGGTTAAAACTTACTATGCTAAACAACACCTAGTTTCATAATCTAGGTATGGCAAGAGGTGAATATTGGCATCATTTGTCAGGCATATTGTTTTTTTATATATCAAACCATGTATGCATACGGTGCCTTACCAATACCCAATATGGGTTTAAAGTACCAATGAATCCCAACCTACAAGAAGTGTCAATTATCATGTGCGACAAAAAATCTTCATGTAATAATTCTTGGTAATCTAAAGATAAATTGTTTGTGTGTGTGTGTGTGTGTGTGTGTGTGAGAGAGAGAGAGAGAGAGAGAGAGAGAGAGAGAGAGAGAGAGAGAGAGAGAGATAATAATAACAAAGTTTGAAGCTTAGCTCAAGGTGCACTACAGTGGAAGGTGGAAATGTATGTAAGGCTTGGTTATAGTCAGCTAAGGGCATTGGTTTGTCTAGATAAACATAAGAGGAAGCCTTGATGAGACCTTCAAACTGAGACTTTTGGCTGGCTAGTGCACGTGAGCATGTGTGTATGTCTTGGATGGTCACAGGTCTGATGTACCCTAATAATAAAACAAGGAGACATAAAAAGTTTAAAGCTTAGTTCAAGGCACAATATAGCGAGAGGCTTACGGTCTACCAAATATGTAACTATAGCAAGGTGTAGTTGTAGGGCAAGGTGTGGCTAAGAATTCTTTGGGGAGGAAGGTGGAAATGTATCCAATGCTTAGCTACAATCGGTCAAGGTTTAGCCAAGGCATTGTCATCTAGATAAGTTTGTGTATGTGTGTGTGTGTGTGTGTGTGTGTGTACGTATTTATGTATGTATGTATGTATAAAATAGTGCGAATCTACTCCATGACTTTTTTTTTTTTGAAAGATACAATAGATGCGGCACACAAATTTAAAATGGTTACAAACTACATATGGACCATTAATGAGCTTGTTGGAAATTTTACCAAAACAAATAGCTAGCTACTTGGAAGGTCACAAGTCCATATTCTTGTCATTATGGTCTTCCTCACCTAGAAAGTCAAAGAAAATAGACAAAGATGGATAGCAAAAACCTGGCCAAGGTGAAGGCTCATGCATCTTCTCCACCTACCGAAAGGAATGCAAGCAACAAAAAAACCCAACACCAAAGAAACAAACGTTAATTCAAGGCCAAAATGAATGCATGCATGGGAAAGGTAGCACATGAAGGTTTCCAGAAGACGTAACACCGAATTATATGCATGTGCAAAGAGAAATTATATAGTGATAATGATGGTTTATCCTCCAAAGAGGGATGCTCCAAGCACTTATGGTGTTGCTATAAACTCTTGCTTAAACATATAAAGACTAGATGCAATATATTACTGGAGTTAAGACAAAAGCAAAGTCTCTTTCTTTAAAATGTAATCAATAATTGTTCTTACAAAGGATATACATGTTGCATTAAGATCAATGGAAATAGAAACATAGAAAATACTCTAGGAGCTTTGCATCAGGCTACTGTTTTCTTATTTATGCATGTCTACCTTATTGTTGGTAGTCATTCTTCTACTTGCCTTTGACATGTGTACCTTTCATAACAATACCCTTGGAATGTCCTACACCTTGCACTATACACACATAGGTTTTTATTAATAAATTTATATAATTTTCAACCTATCAATGCAATTCTAGTCATTGAAGTTGATGTTTGTCATCACAACCACCACACACAATGGGGAGGTCCATATCTCAAGCAAACAAAACTAAGCAAGAAATTTTTTAGAGCAAAGCTTGTCAAAATATTGATACAAAATGCCTACTTTCTTAAGTTATATAGGCTAATAAAATGTAAAAAGTACTACAAGCAGCAACACAAACAAATTGGCCTCGCGAGTTAAAATAAAACGCAGGATTGAGAATCTTTTCAACAGAATGCTATGTTGCAACTCTAGCCCCTCTCAACCCCTAGAACAACTCTACTTTTGTCAGTGCTACCTGATGCATAAACTCATAGGCCACATAGTCCAACGAAAGGAAACAAAAGAACACAAAATACAAGTGTTTGCATGGGGTAGATGAGAGGTGTTGGCTATCTCGTTCCTCACAATACTATTTCCCTTACTAGCTTTGCTTGCATGCTTCTTCCCACTGCAATCCTATCATCAAATTCCTTTCTTAATTTTGACTTTTGTCTCACTTGTTTTTCATCTCTGAATTTAGCACAAAAAGAACTAGGCTACATTCCACTTTGCCTTTATAATGGCTACCTGTAGGTGTTGCAACTGTGTTGCCTTGCAATTACAACCTCCCATGGTAGAAGACAAGGTCCTTCATCCACAACCCACATCTTGGGGTTTGATCAAGAAGTTCCAACAATCATTTCATCAATATTCCAAGCATGAGTGTTGCTATTGTTGCAAAACCATTCAAATCCCTTCAAAAGCCTGCCTGATTTTGTGCCCACAACTGGACATTTCCTATTTTCCCAAAAGCACGGTGTCAGAATGCCACATTACCAAAATTCTCATTTATAAATCTACCCCAATGTGCAGTCTCAACAAGTAGGACACCAAAACACGTCATTTTATTATCAGGCTCTATAGCCCAAATTGTTGTAGGTAGTTTCTGATATGACGACATATTTGATGGTGCAAAATCACTTGTCTTGTTCTGCGTCATGCCATTAACTAGGGAGGTAACAATAATAAACTCTAAGTTTGGGTCAAAAAACATCGTTCGATAAATATAAATATTGATAGTGTTTTACGCATAATCTTTTCCCTTATTGAATCTCAATTCATCTTTGAACTTAGAATTTGCATTTCAAGAACTGCAAAAAGTGTGTAGTTTTTTAGTTCAATAAGCCTCTGTGTGGTTGAACATAAATGTTCAACTAGGGGGTGGGCAATGATGGTGCAACCAAAGTTGGTATGTACAGAGAAGTGCTCTATGCATGTTAACCCTCGCGGTTCACGGACACCCTATCACCTACGAGACAGACGTTGTATTATTTACTTGGTAGAGTTAGGTACCGGGCTTGTCGGCGCAATAGGAAAAGGGTAAGAGTGATCTCCGATGAGAGGCGCACTCTAAATGGAACATTCAAGGGATTAGTTGGCTAAGCATGGGCGCCCAAGTGTGAATGGGACGAGCTCATATAAAAGTCAACTAAACCTAAAATTCACTCATTCTCTCATTTGTGCAATTGAAGAGTGCTCTTGCTCCATCTCCATCTTCTTCTTCTTCATCTCCTTGTGTGTGTGTGTGTGTATGCGTGAGAGAGAGAGAGAGAGAGAGAGAGAGAGAGAGAGAGAGAGAGTGCGATCGAGCATTGGGGCGGCGAGGCGGTTGAGCGTGGCATAGCGGCGTTTCCCTCTCTTCACGGCGAGGAATCCTCCACGACAGCAAGTGTAGAGCGTTGAGTGACACACCATTGCTATCTTTGGGCTTACTAGTTTAGGCTTGTTGTGTGCTTGGAGCCATTTGTGGCTCGCACACAGTGTATCGGCAAGTTCCTTGCATTGACACGTGCGACATACGCACACATTTTTGGCGCCGTTGCTGGGGAATGCCATACACTAAGCTTGAATGGCACTCTGTGCTTCTTTTGTGGTGCAATTTCAATTGTAGGAAAGGTAGGAAGGGAAGGTGGGTGTGTTGAGAAGAAGGATTTTGTGTTGCTACTGTGTATTTCTTTGTTAATGAAGTTTTGAAAGGTTACTGTGTTTTCTCTGTGTAAGGTATTAGCATTAAGGTTACTGTGTTTTCTCTGTGTAAGGTATTAAGGTTGTTAGTTCTGTGTAATGCAAAGTACAGTAAGTAGAAAGTAGATCTGTGAGAGTTAATGAAGTGTGTTAGTGTGTAACAGTAGGTGTATTAGTTGTAAAAAGGTAGGTAGAGTGTGTGTGCTCGCGCGTAGGCCGCGGCAACCTTATCCCAAAAAAAAAAAAGTTAAAAAAATTTTAAAGGTAGGACCGGGATCAGGAATATCTCCTAGACCCAAGCCCAAGCTCACGCTCAGGCTCAGGCCTCAGTCGTCCTTTAAAATTACGTATTTTAGCTTCACATGTAGCTAAAAATCGACTTTTTTGAGGACCAACGGAGCTTTAGGTGTTCGAACGTTGTGCTGTAAAGCACACCGCGACCCTCTGAGTGATACGCTTGTTTCGAGCTATCACACACTTTAATAAAAAAACCGATCATTAAAAAATATTAGAAAACATAAAAAAACGAGTGAAAACGGACGCCTAAAAAAGTAAGCGGTTAACCTTCGAGGTTATTCGCCAACGCTTGTAGGGTGCCAAAGGCACATGCACCTGCGCTCTGGTCGTGTGCTAGAGACGGAGCAACTAGAGAGAATTTTGACTTATGCGACTTCTCGTTATCCACCTACCTTAGGTTCCGGGCCCTCGGTAGGGACCCAAGGTAGTACAAACCAAGACCCGAACATAGCGGCTAGTGACTCTTCCTCTGACTACGACATCATGGAGGGTTTCCCAATGCCTAATCCTGATAGTTCAAGCCAAAACATGCATGCCATGGGCCCGCGGTCCGGGCCGAGCGTGCTTAGCCGCTTGAAGGAAACCTTTAGTAGACACTACAACACTAAATGAAGATATCGACGCGCCTATATCGACGGCCATGCTTTTCCACGCGTATATCGACAACATTAGCGGGCGTCGCTATACGCATCGCTATGTGCATCGATATACACGTGGAAAGGCTTTATTTGCCACGCGTATAGCGACGCGTATATCGACGCCAAAAAAATTGGGGAAAAAAAGCGAAACCCGCGCGCAGGGGCCATTTTCGCCTGCTCGGATCTTGGCCGAGAAACCTGCTGCGCAGGTATTATGTGCATCTCCACCCTCCCCAACCCCTCTCTCTTGCTCTCTCTCTCTTCCTACACACACACACGAGAGAGAGAGAGAGAGAGAGAGAGAGAGAGAGAGAGAGAGAGAGAGAGAGAGAGAGAGCGGTGTGTGTGTGTGTGTACGAAAGAGAGAGAGAGAGCTGTGTGTAGGAAATAGAGAGAGAGAGAGAGAGAGAGAGAGAGAGAGAGAGAGAGAGAGAGAGAGAGAGAGAGCGGTGTGTGTGTGTAGGAAAAAGAGAGAGAGAGAGAGAGAGAGAGAGAGAGAGAGAGAGAGAGAGAGAGAGAGAGAAATGTGTGTGTGTAGGAAAGAGAGAGAGAGAGAGAGAGAGAGAGAGAGAGAGGGAGAGAGAGAGAGAGAGAATTAATGTATGCTTAGGAAATTAAAACTAAAGAAAAAAAAATTAAAGAGAGAAATGAAATGAAATGTTATATTAACGTCTTCGAAAGGCCAAAGTGACCTATGAGACATGAGACAAGAAAGTTACAATGTGATGGATCTGATACAAAGTCAGAGTAAGAAGATGACAAAATAAAATATTATGGAATCCTAAGCTGTTGGGTGTGGACTAAACGGCTAAACGAGCTAGTTGGGATAGGTAGATCTCCTCCATGGTCAGTACTCTGACCGGACGTTGTGCATGTCGAGCCAAAGTGACCTAGCTAGATCCTCTGATGCAGCCTCTGTCGATGTTATGTAGTCCTCTGCAGCCGTGGGCGTCTAGATCTCCCTAGATTAGTCGCTCATTCGATCATTAGAGAGATAGGGAAGTAGAGAGCGAGAGAGAGAGAGAGAGAGAGAGAGAGAGAGAGAGAGAGAGAGAGAGAGAGAGAGAGAGAGAGAGATAGGAAATAGAGAGATAGAGAAAGAGAGTTATATATATATATATATATATATATATATAGAGAGAGAGAGAGAGAGAGAGAGAGAGAGAGAGAGAGATAGGGAAGTGGAGCTCCAGGAGTTATGGCAGAGAAATAGGAAAATAGAGAAAGAGAGATAGCAAGAGCGAGATCGAGAGAGAGAGAGAGAAAGAGAGATAGCGAGAGCGAGATCGAGAGAGAAAGAGAGATAGCGAGAGCGAGATCGAGAGAGAAAGAACGAGAGATAGGGTACGTAGACAGAGAAGAAACTATGGAACTAAAAGAGGCAAAGGGGTTTTGCCTGCTACATGCATTGCCATGTACACCTGGGAGTGCACGTATGTGTCTACCCATATAGGATTTGACCAATAAAGACGAGATTTTGACCCGGTGGTCCTGATCTCCGTACACCTCTAGACCGAGGTGTACGGAGATTGGGCAAGACTAGAGAATGCGAGGCAGTTTACATTGTGAGGAGTATATATATATATATATATATATATATATATATATATATATATATATATATATATATATATTAAAACAACATTCATAATAATTGTAGATGGCAACGTCATCAACTAACATGGAGGAAAAGATTGCATGCTCGTGCACGCTCTGCAAGTATCAAATCCTGCGCAAGCGTAGGATATGTAATGAGCATGTGCACAAGTACGGAGAGTTTGCTAGAGAAACCGTACAGAATCTGCGATATGACTCCTACGGAACGGGCATTGATTTCCGCGACATAGCACCTACATCTGAGAGAGACAGAAAAAAGATTATGCGTGAAGGTCCGACCAATATAGAGCCACGGATGGAAGCAAAAAAGGGATTACAGACAGAAGACGACGGCATGGAGGAGATGATGGATGCCTTCTTCCAGACAAGCGAGGAGAATGCGAACGAAGCAGCACTAGAAGCCGTGCGCCTATCTCCTGAAGACATGTTGAGAAAGTTGGCACGTCAACCAATCTATGAAGGCGCCAAAATATCTGTGCTTCGTACTTGTCTGGCGTTTTTGAATTTTCAGTCAGTGTACGGGTGGCCAGATGCAAGCATCACTACTTTGTTTAGGTACGTAATTTACAAAAGAGATTTTCCGATTGCAACGGTGATGTGCTCGGAGAGCTTTAATTTTAATTTAATGTGGCTTAAACAGGTTATTGCGGGAGCAACTTCTCCCGGCTGGCAATGAAATGCCTCCCTTCAGGCCAGACGCAAAGCAAATTCTGACCTCAGTTGGCTTGGACTACATCAAGATTCATGCATGTCCAAATGATTGCATTCTTTTTCGCAATGAATTTGCAGATTGTCTGTCGTGTCCTAAGTGCGGAGCAATGCGCTACAAACAAGATGCAGTTGGCGAGACAGTGCCAGCTAAAGTGTTGCGGAATTTTCCTATTATTCCTAGGATAAAAATCATGTTTCGTTGTGGTTCCATTGCAAAGTTGATGCGGTGGCATTCTACGAATAGATCCACTGACGCAACATTTAGGGTGCCCGCTGATGCGAGCGACACATTTTCTCTCCCCGAACATTGCGAGCGACACATTTGCTCTCCCCAAACATTTAGGACAGATGCAAGCGACACATTTTCTCTCCTCGAACATTGCGAGCAAGTGGTCTTTGTACCGGACCCTGGAGAGCGACAATGGTGGTTTGTGGTTCAGGTTGCTCCAAGAAATAAACAAGTATTTGAATGGCAAGATCTCCTGGAGGAAATTCAGTCAGACGACGTCCATACTACTGTGACATTAGATGAGATGGACGAAGGTATGGCAGAGGAAGCTGACAGATATACGAGGGATGACGCAGACGAGTGAGAATTGACACTTGTAGATGAAGATGCAATGGATGAAGGCAATCTGCCAGAATGAGTTGGAGCAGAGTTATGTTTGCAATTAGAGATAGACGATGATACGGTGCAAGATCTTATCGATGATGCCTCACTCGTCGAGGCCTAGGCCTGTAAGTGTTTGTGTGAAGACTTTGATTTAAAATTAAGCTTAAAATTAATTTAAATAACTGTGTTCTGACGCTTTATTTTACTTTCTTTGTGCAGGACTTTAGTATGGCAGACGAGATTCCAGATCCCGCTTCCATGAGTGCAGATGCATTCATGGGCTTCGTTACACGGATGACGCGTGCTCAGATGGCAGAGGCTTCTCAGTACTGGGTAGCCAGAGGCACGGGTACTACGCCTCCGGGCTTCACACCCGAGGGTCCGACGCCTAGGGGAGGGACGCCTACGGGGTTCAGGACGCCTATGGGTACGATGCCTTCTTCTCCCATCACGGCCGCTTTGACACCTAGGGGTGGGGCAGAGGCGGGTACGTCCTCATCTCCGCAGCACAGGCGCACTCGCCGATCTCGGCGATCGTCAGGTGGAGGTGGTGGTTGCTGTGGAGGAGGGTCCACAGATGCTTCGACCCCTCCTCGCTCACGACCCCCGTCTTACCTAGGCACACCTCTCGACACACCTCTTGGCACACCTTGGACACCTTGGGGGGCACACGATCCTAGTGCCTCCAAGCTCTATACTGTACGGGGAGATGGTTCTGTTGACATGGATAGAGTCGGGACTGAGATACGACAGCGGATTCGCCAGCTCGTGGAGCTGCAGTTTTCGACCAGCATTTTGACGTCTTGGGATCGGCAAGAAAAGGAAAAAGTCACTTACATAGTGGAGACCATCCTGAGAGAGTACCAGTCTGCTCCAGGGTCTTCCGTTGTTTCGACGCGGTGGATCAAGGGTGTTGCACGGGACACCATCAAACATCGACGAGATGCAGCTCGGAAGGCTTTCAGGACCGGCTCGTCGAAGCCTTCGGGCATCCCACACGAGACGTGGCTGCAGATCAGGGAGGATGAGCAGACAGCGGCCACGCGGTTCAGACAGCAGTGTGAGGCCGCGCAGGTACGACAAATGACTAGGGGGACATCTCATCTTGGCAGCAGAGGCTTCGACACCTTTCGCTATGAGTTTGTGACTTTCTAATCCAATCTTAACTATGGCGTTTTTTAAAACGCGATGAATCATGTATTCTTATTACTTTGATTTTTGTATAAACGCAGAATCTTGCGATGCATAGAGCTCCATCACGCGAGGAGGAGTCAGATGGATATCGCAGAGGTATCTATGAAAAACTGAATGATCTTGAAGCTTCAGGAGAGCCTGTAGACTGGGAGGCCTTACAGTCTAGCTGATCGCTTGAGGTGAGACGTTAATATGTGTGAGTTGATTTAATTAAGTCAGTATATGTGAAGTAATATCAATACTAATTTTGTGAGTTGTCCTATGTGCAGGTTGCGACGCCTAGTCATTAGTGGACCAGATTTCATCTATATGCTTTGTGAGACACACACGCTTCTGTGTCTCTTTTTTGTACAAACAGTTAGTGTTCAGACAGTTATTGTTTCCCTTATGGTTGTGATTATTGTCATTGTCATTGTATAGACAGTTATTGTTTCTCTTTCTGGTTATGCTTATGGTTATTGTTAATTTTGTTTATGGTTATGGTTATCTGCATTATGGTTTTGATCAAAGTGGTTATAGCCGGTTATGGTTTTAAGTTATGGTTATGGTTCGTTATGGTTATGCTTTTAAGTTATGGCTATGCTTTTCAGTTGGTACAGTTGTCTTTCATTGGCCTTAAATCTCATGTGAGATCCTACATGGATAGCATGTAGGAGGCGTATACATGATATGGTTTTTTTTGAAAAGTTTATGTAAAAACAAAGGGAACTCTGCCGAAATTTCTGCGCGCGGGAGCATGGTTGATATTTTAGTGCTGCTCGCTTTCTTGGACAGAGGGCAAGAAGTCTGGTTGTGGCTGTGTCCATCTTTTAACTGGGCACAGGCCAGGCTACCTGTCCTCTGCCCAAATTTTTTTTTTTTTTGCTATGGTCGTCGCTATGCGCGTTGCTATCCGCGTCGCTAATAGCGACTGGTTTCACAGCGACGCGCATAGCAACGGGCCGCGTCGATAACACGTTTTTTTGTTGTAGTGAGAGCCACTCGCTCCGAACATGGAGTTAATGATGTAAATAAGGGGGGCGGGGAAGTAAATTCTCCATTCATGACCAACATAGACACTATGTCCTTAGAGAATGTGCACGTGAATGCTTCATTCATTGCACCTCCTGACTCTTCAGAGCTAAATTCCTCCGAGGTCATATTACCCGATGGTAGAAGCCTTGCCGAAGTGCAAGAGGTTGTGCGGTATATCCTTGCAACGAGGGAAAAGGAAATTGAGAGCTTACGGAAGGCAGAGTAACGAAGAGAGTTAAAAGCGAAAGCCCCTATGTCAATATCCTTGCTAGGAGAGCAATCGAGTGCTCCTGACTTAGCAACACTAAGGGCCAATCCCTAGAAAGCAACATTGCATCTAGCTCAAAGGACACCTCTAGCGCCTCAATCCTAGATGGAGAGTTCTTAAATGAGAATTGGAAGTACGAACTACAAACGGAAACTCTGACAGACCTATACACAGGTCACACCTATCACGTGGGTTGGTTAGATGTCCTACAATCCACAATGGGTGCTACTAGTGTGGAGGATTAACAACAAAGAGTTTGTGAGGTCATCCATAGGGTGATTGAGTTAGAGAGACAGAACAAGGGGATCCACATGCCTTCAACGGGTCTAATGAGATTCTTGGATACAGGGAAGGCTAAACAACCGACTTTATCGCAAATGGAGACTCCCTCTGTAAGTCCGATGGATCCCCCATATGTTGTTTCGCCAGGGGTCTCAGTGCAATCTGAGCCCACAAGTGATAGCTTTACCTTTCCAAGTCTAGCTCATCTTTCCCTTGATGACACCACGGCTACCATGCCTACCCCAATGATGGGTATGCCGAGAAACACGCCATGGACCTCATTTGTTAGTAAAGCACCTCTACATGGTAGCTCAATGCCTGCAACAGTACCTACAAGTTTGTACCAATCGTATACACCCATGGGTCCTCATACTCATGTAGTTCCTACTCTTCCCATTGTTTCAACTACCTATGCTCCACAACCACAACGCCCAAGTTGTTATTCCCATGGGACCATATCAGCTAGCATTAGCATGTCACATCCGACGTCTGCTATGCCTAGGGCCACACATATGAACTTTGGGCCGCCACATGGCACAACACCGTACCAAACGTGGAACCTAAGGGTTTCCTATGCGCCAAGCTCAATGCCAATACCTACTCCACATGTAGTCTCTGGAGCGCCTTCACCCACGGTGCCTACTCACTTAGGTGACTTGGCAACATTTGCTCAAGCTATTGGTCGGTCTATTGCTGAGAATATGCGTAACATGCCTGATAGAGAGCCTAGAAGTAAGGCAGTACAAATAGCCAAGCTCACACAATAATTTAGTGGAGATGGGGATGTGAGAAAGCATATCGAAGTGTTTGAACAAATGTGTGATTCTCTAGGAGAACACAATGACCTGCATAAGAGTAATGCTTTAAGCCTAACCTTAAGTGGGAAGGCAGGGGATTGGTATAGAACCCTAAGGGTGGAAGAAAAAACGATTTACCCTACTCTTAGGAGACTGTTCTTGAAAGAATACATACGAAAGAGAGTGCTTTGGGGTATAGCCTCTCAGCTCTAGAAAGCCCAACGAGAGGAAGAAGAGTCAGTGAGAGACTTTATAAGTCGCTTGAAGCATTTGAATTCTCGTTGTAATCAAAATGAGTGCTTCAATAATAATCAATTGCTTGATAGATTCATTAGGGGATTACGACATGAGGATATCTACAATGGCCTAGTCATTAGAGGTATCACCACTTGGGAAGTAGTCACCACCAATGCGATCCAATTTGAGGATAAATCTAATGATTCAAGGAGAAAGAGTGTCTGTTGAGCCTAAATCTATTAGCTCGCAAGCATCAGGGCATCAACCAATGACCCTAAAGCCTATTGCTAAGGAGCCAAAGATATATGAGATGACTTTAGCAGATCTCACCAAGGCTATTCAAGAGAGTCTTAGAGACAATCGTGCTCTGCAAAACAATTATATGTATCCAAGAAGGGAGCAACAATGGTGCTCAGTATGCTATGGACCGCATAGTACCAGTGAATGCCCTACTTTTAGAGTAAAAGTCAATGGGAATTGCAACACATGTGGAAGGTATGGTCATCAAGCTAAGGATTGCATAGTATTTAAGCGCGCAATGGCCATTAGACCAACCTTAGCATGGACAGACACACCTCGAGTGCTTGCATTAATGCCGGCCCCACCTCTTGAACAAACAACACAACACATGGTCCCTAGGGCCCAAAATGTTGTTCAAACAACACCTTTACCACCGCCAGTGCTAGGACCGCAACCACCACATTTGAGAATCACTTCTATGAATCAAGTAGGTTGTGAGTCATCTATTGCTTGTTTGGAAGCCTGTGAGGAAGATATAGATCCTAATATTGCCTATGGGATGGATGTGCTTAAAGAAAGTCCACAATACTACATGGAAGACTATTGGGGACAAGTCAAACTTGTCTATCAAGTAGCTGCTCTTGCTGTAAGAGGCCAAAATATCAATTACACTGCTAAGAGACCACCTCTTCAATGCTATGAGTGTGGAGGTCCACATCGTGTAGCCGAGTGTTCTATTAGGCTACAAAAGAATGCCACACTAATGTAAACCAATCAAGCGAGCACGTCTACAATGCCGATACTCATGTGTAATCGATGTGGCATAGATCATTTGATTGCCTAATGTCCAAATAATCCAAATGCACCGAAGATGCCATTAAACTTGATTGAGGTTACCGAGGAGCCATCACAAAGTACACCTGTGGTACCAGTAAACGTACTCACACGATCGATGCTCCAAAAACAAAATTATATCCTTGAGGAAAGAGACACGGCATCAATTGCCTGATCTCAGAAAAAGAAGAAAACACGAAGGAAGAGATCGCAAAAAGCAGCGAAGTCAGACCCCAGTTCAAAGACCAACCTAGGGACTGGTGACGACCCCGTATATATGAACGACGCTGAAGAGGATTCTGATTCAGGTTAAACCATGGAGACCAAAACGACCACTAAGATAGAAACCAACAAGGAAGATCTTCATGAGCCACAATGGCCAGGATCCAAGAAGAAGATATGAACTTATCCAAACCCTACAGAGGAGATTGAGCCAGTCAAGCAATTAAGGAGTTTGGTAGAAGATACCCAAAGGGGTCTGGAACCAGCACCTAAGCAGATCCAGATTACAAACACCGTGTTCCCTATGCGACAACAAGCTCACCAAGTCCATAGACCCTTAGACATACCTAGTGTCATCCAAGAAGAAAGTGACTTAAAGTCATGGAAAAGTGGGCGTACTCACTTCTTGATGGAAAGAATGTTTACAGAGGGACTACCTGATCCTATCAAAGAAATGGAGATCCCATCTTCTCCACGTCAAGGGACTGAAGCCCAAAAGGTGCTGTTAAATATTGCCAAATTGATGGATTTCATGTCTTCAGAAGTTAGAACCACCATCATGTCCAAACTATATAAAGACCCTGAGCTAGTCTCAGATCTTCGAGCCTTCCTCAATGGAGAACTAAAGTTTGGGCTACCACAATTTGCACAGATGGATGGAGCTAGGGAGATGCCAATAGAGGAGGAACACTTAGATCCACAACCCAACGTAGATGAGAACCTTGTTATAGAAATACCTGTTAACAAGTTGGGAAAATACTTTGAGGGTGATGAATCCAATGCGACCATACCAATCACTACTAAGGGATTAACTGTGAAGGGAATCCTTGATGGTGGTGCTGGGGTTAGCATTGTGACTAAAAATTGTTGGGAAACTATGGGAAGACCTCACCTTGCGACCACAACCATAGTAGTGAAGATGGCCAATGGGTCTATTGTTAAATGTATTGGGATGCTAGAAGATCTCAAGATCAAGGTCTTCAGACATAAAATAAGGATTACCTTCATTGCTATGGATTTCTGCAAACACACTATAGATTACCTTTCATGAGGGAAGCAAAAATGGTGCATGACTGGTCTAAAAACCATGTCTACTTGCAGTTCCAAGATTCCATCATTCGAGTGGATCTTGTAACTGGTCGAGCACATCCTCTAGGAAACAGGTTTATAATTGATCATAGATCCGACACCACAGTTCACTCAGCCCCATTGCAGCATTGTTACACATGTAAAGCGGACACTGATGTTGGGGAAGATTCTCCTTATATGGATGTACTACCTGGGATGACTGAGTCGGACAATGTGGATTGGGTCCACCTAGCAACAACCATTGACACTTGAGGAAATAGGGGGACGACCTGGGTAACACCTGAGGGGGATGAAATGCCCGTACCCTTAAATATGATACAAGCAATTCATATAGCTTCTGACAAGACTCATCCTAATTTAACAAAGAAAACATACAAGTGGGTCCCTAAAGCTTTTTTAGTGACCATAGCTAGTGCTAAAAAAATAGAAGCCTTGTAAGAAACGTCCCACTCGCTCCAAGAAATGTAAGGAAATGTGGCGTTAGATTCCTAAACGACTATTGGAAGCCCTAGGCTACTATCAAGGAAATAATCATATGGGTGCCAAAACGTAGATTGTGTTCTTACCTGTCACCTGACCCATGTGAGCCCAATCCTGTAGCTCCAAAATGAATTGACGATCTTGGAAAGAAAAAAACCACAGAATGCTACACACCCGCTCTAGAGCTAGTTTGGGTACCAAAGAAAGAAAGATTTGTTCCACCTAGCTCAGGAACAGTGAAATCAAATGAAGCTTCTTGCTCTTTGTGTAGTTCCTATACAGAAATAGAAGCTTCAACACAACCTCCACCTACCATTGTACATATCCATACAAGAAAGAAAGAGTTTGCACCTCCCGTTTGTAAGTTCAACACCTACAACAATGCTACAAATAAAATCATGGGAGAGGACCTTACCACCCTTGCAACTAGATGAAACGCATAGGGCGATCGAAAACTATTGGTTAAAGCCTTCACCCATAACAACTTGGAACAATTGGTTTCAAAATGTGACGACATCATTCGAAAAGGTATGATTTACCCAAGGAAGGGGGGAGTAATTGCTAACATCCATCATTCACTTGCTTCCCTCTCAACCTTCCTCCCTGACATCTCAATCTCCAATCTTAGGGAATGTATATATAAAGCCTTATACTCACAAAAAACAAAAATAATAAAGAGCAAGAGCAATTAGCAAATGAGTATGCACATTAAAAGCCAAAACATTGACCCAAACCTACACGTTCACATCCGGTACACTGAAACAGAAACCTATGTCATCAAACACCTTTGATCCTCATCACTCGAGTGATGGAGGGTAGGTAGGATTAGTACGATAGGAGTGTTTCTGTTTTAAAGTTTAGTGATCAGCAAAGTTCTTTCTTCCCACTGATGTGCCTCCTAGAGGTATTCTTGTGTTTCCTCGTGTGTACAGAAACGAGTTGCTGTGGTTAGGATTTGGACCTTCATGGAATCTTTCTCTTATCCACTTTTCAAATCAAGCGCAATCATCAACACAAACAGGTGTTTCTTGTCCATTAGCATTTGCCCTTATCTTTTTTGCATCCATGTTTGTCTGCTTTAATTGTGATTGGTAGCATAATATTCAACGCATTTGCTTAGTATCAAACATTAAATTCAATGTAATTTTTTGTCATAATCACTTAATGTCTAGGTTTAAAAATCAAGCAGTCCGACTAAGCTAGTTTGACCAAGCTAGGTGTTACAGATCTTCTCTTAATACCATAGGGAATGCCTTCCTAATAATCAATGGTTACTTAGGTTCTTAATGCGATTTAGGCAGCATTGTGTGAAATGTACTAGGGCTTTCTAGTGGGCTTAGTCCCTATTGACCTTTAGCTTAAGTATTATAAAGGGACTTTACTAGTGTGATGAGCCTGGGGAGGGTAACAATGTTATATGACCCCCCAAAGTTACAAAATTAAAATGCTGGAAACGAACAAACAAACAAAAAATCAAAGTGCCACAATGTAAAATCTTAAGCTGAAAGAGAAATATCAGCTTGATTTGGTACTTCACTCACATGTATTGCCTATGATACTAGAGCCCTAGAGGTTCCCAGTGTGGGCGCTTTTCCTTGAAAAGCAAAAAACCCAAGGCATACAAAATAAGCACACACATCGAAATTGAAACAATGTGAAAAGACTTTGGGGGGTCAAAGAAAAGGTAATCATTCAGGCGATAATTTCATGAGAAAGTCCTTCTTTTGTAGCTTAACTACAAGGTCTTCTAGGTATAGTCTCTAGTCAGCCCTCGAACATGAAATACTTGGCTCTCGTGATTAAACAACTTAATTGATCAGAGAAAATTGAGAAGCTTACCCATGGTATTAATAGTCGATCTTTAGTGCCTTTTGACCGTTAAATTAGCGACCCCAGACTTGTTTAATTTTCTACCTTTACAACTGTTTATGCATTTGACTATATTGCAATTTAATGTTTATTGCTAACAAATGGTTTAAAATTCTGTTACCAATCAAATTGTCTGCCTACAATTTCATATGCTTTTTAATTGTATATGAGAAATGCAATTACTGTGCCAATGTTGTTTGATTTTGCAGTGACTGAAGAAGGCTAAGGACATTCATCTCAAAAGCTCTTCCACCTCGACAAACGAGCTTCAACTCAATAGCTTCCGAGGACGAAATCTACATCAAGAAGGGGGGCATGTTAACCCTCACGGCTCACGGACACCCTATCACCTACAAAAGACGTTGTATTATTTACTTGGTAGAGTCAGGTACCGGGCTTTTCGGTCCAATAGAAAAAGGGAAAGAGTGATCGCCGATGAGAGGCGCACTCTAGCTGAAACATTCAAGGGATTAGTTAGCTAAGCATGGGCGCCCAAGTGTGAATGGGGCGAGCTCATATAAAAGTCAACTAAACTTAAAATTCACTCATTCTCTCATTTGTGCAATTGAAGAGTGCTCTTGCTCCATCTCCATCTTCTTCTTCTTCATCTCCTTGTGTGTGTGTGTATGCATGAGAGAGAGAGAGAGAGAGAGAGAGAGAGAGAGAGAGAGAGAGAGAGAGAGAGAGAGTGATCGAGCATTGCGGCAGCACGACGATAGTGAGGCGGTTGAGCGCGGTGTAGCGATGTCTCCCTCTTCTTCGCGGCGAGGAATCCTCCACGACAGCAAGCGTAGAGCGGTGAGTGACACACCATCGCCATCTTTGAGCTTACTAGTTTAGGCTTGTTGTGTGCTTGGAGCCATTTGTGGCTCGCACACAGTGTATCGGCAAGTTCCTTACATTGACACGTGCGACATACGCGTACAATGCCAAGCTGTGGGTGCTAGCAGAGTTGGACAAAGGGCTAAGGCAAGTGTGGAAGACCTGGGCAAGCAGGTGGTGCTAGTGGATGTTCATGCTTAAAGCGGGTTTTTTTTGCCAAAAAGGCTCCAAAATGGTCCAAATGGGATGACATGTCAAGGTGCTTGAAGGGTTTAGTTAGTGCTCTAGAATGTGGAGTTCGATGTGCTCTAGAAGTTGGTCTACATAGCTCGTCAAACGTGATGGGGAGGAGTTGGGAGCACAACAGAAGAAGAATACGCACGCACACACACTCACACACACACACACCACCATAGCCACACACAGGTTGAAGGGGGAGAGCCAACGTACTGTATGCCCCCTTTCTTTCTTCTCTTATCTTATGCACTAAGGCACAATACTCATTGTACTTAATGTTAGTGGCTCACACAAGTGTATAGCTGTACACTTAGGGTTAGTGGGGGCAGTTAGTGATGGGCGGTCGGCCACATGGCCATTAAACCTAACATTCTCCCACTTGATGGCCAATGTGGGAGACTATAAAAATGGAAGAGCAACTCTTCACCCAATGCCCATCAACTCATGACAGTGTTGAAACTGATGGCTGGAGAGACTCTTAGTGAGTGCATCTGCTGTGTTCTCTGACGTAGGAATCTTCACTAAATCAAGGCTGTTGTTTGCCAAGCATTCGCGACTAAAGTGATAGCGTACATCAATGTGTTTCATTCTGGAATGAAACACTGGATTGTTAGCCAAGGCAATAGCACTTTGACTGTCACAATGAAAAACTGGTGTACACTGCTCCAATCCAAGATCTTTCACTAGGCAAGCAAGACAAATAGCTTCTTTGCATGCTTCACTCAATGCAACATACTTTGCCTCTGTGGTAGAAATGGATGTACAATCTTGAAGAACAGATCTCCAAGAAATAGCAGAACCAGAAAATGTGTAGGTCCAACCTGTTGTTGATTTATGACTGTCAACACAGCCTGCATAGTCACTGTCTACAAATCCCTGAATGGATGACTCTCCACGACCATAGCATAACTATCTATCTGCAGTGCCACTCAAGTATCTTAGAATCGACTTGACAGCATCCCAATGCTTTTTACCAGGGTTAGAAATAAATCTGCTGACAACTCCCACTGCATGTGCAATGTCAGGTCTTGTAGCCACCATGGCATACATGAGACTACCACAAGCTGAAGCATACATGAGACTACCACAAGCTGAAGCATAAGGAATTTTAGCCATCGCAGCTTTTTTCTCAGCAGATTTGGGACAATCGTTCTTGCTAAGTTTCAAATATGCAGGCAATGGAGTACTCAAGGCCTTCCCCTTCTGCATGTTGAAACGATCAAGAACCTTGTGCACATACTCTTTTTGAGAAAGGTACAACAACCTCTTCTTACAATCACGAGTAATGCGCATACCCAAAATGTGATTGGCTTCACCCAAATCTTTCATGTCGAATTGACTTTTCAGCTTGGTTTTCAAGTCAGCAATGTCCTTCTTAGAATGACCAACAACAATAAGCATGTCATCTACATAAAGGATAAGCATAATAAGCTGTCCATTTGGTTGTGTTTTCATTTAAAGACATGTATCCTCATTACTGCGCCTATAGCCTAGGGAATGCATAAATGCATCAAACTTTTGATACCATTGTCTGGACGATTGCTTCAAGCCATAGAGACTTTTCAAAAGCTTACAGACCAAATGTTCCTTGCCCTTGAGCACAAACCCTTCAGGTTGCTGCATATAAATCTCTTCCTCAAGATCACCATGTAAGAAAGCTGTAATGACATCCATTTGATCAAGCTCCATATCTTCAGTGGCAACCAAATCAAGAAAAATTCTTAGTGTCGTCATCTTGACCACTGGAGAAAAGATTTCCTGGAAATCTACACCATATTCTTGCTTGAAACCTTTGGCCACTAAACGACCAATGTAATTCTCAACATTGGATGCAATCTTCTTCTTGTAAACCCATTTACAAGGCAAAGCTTTCCTACCTTTTGGCAATGGAACAAGTTCCCATGTTTTGTTCTTTGCAATACTAGATAGCTCCCTCTTCATAGCATGTTCCCACTGAACCTTATCATTGGCTAGCATAGCCTCTTTGTAACAAGAAGGCTCACCACTATCTCTTAGCAACACAAAGTCCACGCTTGGAACAAACCGTTCTGGCGGATGTGAGACTCTTTGAGATTTCTTCGGCTGATCAGAGCTTTGATCAGAGCTTGTACTAGCCTGTGTAGTAATTCGCTCTGGAGCTATTTGTGCAGGAGGTGATACATCGGAAAACGTCACTTTCCGGAATTCAACCTCTTTCGTTGGCTGCCGATGCATCTTGGTCTCATTGAAGACAACATCACTGCTACGGATTACTGATCGACTTTCCGGATCCCACAAACGATAGCCAAATTGACCATCTACACCATAGCCAATAAAGATGCATTTCCTGGACTTAGGGTCAAGCTTAGCACGCAACTCCTTGGGTACGTGTGCATAAGCTTCGCAGCCAAATGTATGGGTGTTTTTGATAAGACAACTTATGTCCTGACCATAACTTCAAAGGTACACGAAACTGTAATGAAGCATGTGGTGATCTATTGATCAAACACAAAGCAGTGTATAATGCTTCAGCCCAAAACGCTTGCGGTAAATTAGCCTGTGATAGCATAGACATAATCCTCTCTTGGGTGGTCCTATTCATTCGTTAGGCAACACCATTTTGTGCAGGCGTATAAGGAGCTGTAAACTTGCGCTTAATTCCCCTACTTGAACAGAAGTCTGCAAACTCTTTGGAGACACATTCTCCACCATTGTCTGAGCGTAAAGCTTTCAACTTATGTTCAGACTGAGTTTCCACACTAGATAAGAACCTTTTGAAACAAGAAAAACTCTCATCTTTAGACTTCATGGCATAAACCCAAACATGTCGTGTTGCATCGTCAATGAACGTAACATAATAAGATGCACCACCATGGGATAGGCCCACATAAATCACTATGCACAATCTCTAAGGGCTTTCTTTCTTCGTCAAAAGACTGTGTACGATGTGCTCGTGTTTCTTACCATATTGAAAGTGTTCACAAAAGGGAAAATAAAAAAATGATAAAGACGGTAAGTAGCCCAAACGAGAAAGAGTTTCCATTCCCTTCTTTGACATATGACCTAACTGGCTATGTCACAAAGCAACAGTTGGCAGCTCGGTTACAGAAAGAACATTGTTCTTGTCAGATACATAAAGAGGATAAAGTGTACCAACTTTAGAACCATGGGCTAAAATAAGATGACCTTTTGCAATATGCCAAGACTGCTGATGAAAAGTGACTTTGTAACCCAAGTCATCAAGACGTCCAACCGAAATCAAATTTCGTGTCAAAGCTGGAACATGACGCACATTATGTATGGTAAACCTCACCCCATTTTCCATAACCATAGCAATATCACCTATGCCCACAATGTCACAAGAGTAGTTGTCACCTAGCATAACAGTGCCAATGGTTTCCTCATATGTAGTAAACCAATGCCTATGAGGTGTGACATGCGACAAAGCATCCGAATCAAGAATCCATGTATGGGACACTTCACCACTAACAAGTAGCTCTGCTGGCATAGAAATCTGCAAAGATAGAGTTTCTTGTGCATCATAAAATACATCATTATTTTCAGTCAACATATTGATGTCTTGTGCATCACAATCATCTTGCACTATGTTCAGTTCTTCAATCTTAACCGAACTCTTTGGTTTCTCCTCTTTATCATCATTGTCTTTGCCTTTGCCTTTACCTTTGTCATGCTTCCAAGCATAACAATCCTTCTTTATGTGACCAAAATTATCACAATAATGGCATTGAACATTGCGACGACCAAGAGACTTTGATCTACCCTTTGAAGCATCTCTATTGCCCTCTTTCTTGGATTCACAATTCCAAGAACGACCTTTACGCTGTTTTCCATCCTTTTGCACATAATGAGCTTCACCACGATGCGAGCTATCCATAGCCTTGCGGCGCATTTCCTCTGACAAAAGAGAACTAGTGACATCAATGTACACTAGTGTACCATTAGGAGCAGAGTTACTGACAGCTGTGAAAAAGATATCCCATGAGGGTGGCAACGAACAAAGTAAGAAGATTGCTTTCATCTCGTCATCAATATTGATCCGTTGTGCACGAATCTGGGCAAATAGAGAATCAAAGTCATTAATATGAATGGCAACATTGGTTGACTCCTTCATGCGAAGGTTAAACAATTTTCGCATCATGAAAACCTTATTACTTGCCGTATCCTTCTCATAAGTGTTGCATAACTTTTGCCATAAAGCATAGGCAGATTCACATTCTAGCACTGAAAAGTACACTGACTCAGCAAGATGCAATCTAATGGTAGATTTGCATAGCTCATCAAGCTCCTCCCACTGAAACTAAGTCAAATTCATCTCTTCAGTCCGTGTCGCATAAATAATAGGCAATTTCTATTTCTTTTGGACAAGCACATCTTGCATCTGATTCTTTCAAAGCTGAAAATTAGTGCCATCAAAATTCTTTATGTCATAAATGTCATGGTCTTTGCTAGTAGAAATGGTGACAAAACTACCAAAAGATTCTGGGAAAATTTCGGCAGAGTCTCCTTTGTATTTGGGACTATGTCAACCAAAATACGAGACAAAATGACCAAGTATGTCACTCACAAAGCGTAGAAGAGAGCAATGCCTCTCAAAAGCACACTGTATAGAGACTAACTGAGGTGCATAAACAGTCAAACTGACCATAGACCTCCAACTCGGCGTCAAAAGCACCTATACCACTCTATACATATCCTATGGCGAGGCCTCGAAAGGGATGCTCCAGCTACCTGTATCACCGAAGGTATCTCTACATTTGAGAATACTACAGCTCAATGAAAACCTCACGCTATCGACCCTCAACAACGTAGGTTATGCAGCAAAAAACGTATAGCCAAGTCTCAGAAATGGCTATCTTCTGGACCAAGTCTCCGAAATGGGCGGGACTGCCGTACTAGCTAAAAGATGGCTCCACAAAAGCGTACAATGGCAGTATCCACAAAGACGCACAAGTCTGTCAAGACGCTCAAACAGGCGTCAAAAGCATGTGCCTGCAACTAAACATCCCTGTGGGGAGTCAATCCGCTCTCAAAAGAGCTCAAACACTGTCAAAAGTGTCAACATATGCATGTACGCATAAACAACTGCTCCCACTGGAACCATAATATTGGAAGCACTAAAACCTGTACTTATACCTGTACCTGTAGTCGAAGAAGACAATGCTATCAAGCTCCCACTCTATGTGTGTGTATGAGGCCACTCCGAAAGAGGCTACACACTCCCGAATGAGCCGTGGGCTCTCGTAGATGGAAGAGACTACAACAATGGTACCTGTAACTGGCTATGGAAGCACTGCAACATAAACTACCACAAGAGGGCTGAAAATTTCAGCTCCTGAACCGTAGCTCAACCGTAGCTCAACTGGGGTTTCTGATGGCTCGAATGGCTCCAAAAGGGGGGTAAAACTTCAGGACACCTCAGGACACCTGCTGGAAACGCTCTCAGGAAGCTGAACTTGCCAATGGAGAAATTGGAATCCTGTTTGCACTCTTGAAAGTGCGCGTGCACACAGAAACGATTTCAGGAATGAAACCGCTTTGATACCAGATGATGGGGAGGAGCTGGGAGCACAACGGAAGAAGAATACACACGCACGCACTCACACACACACACACCACCATAGCCACACACAGGTTGAAGGGGGAGAGCCAACGTACTGTATGCCCCCTATCTTTCTTCTCTTATCTTATGCACTAAGGCACAATACACATTGTACTTAGTGTTAGTGGCTCACACAAGTGTATAGCTGTACACTTAGGGTTAGTGGCAGTTAGTGATGGGCAGTCGGCCACATGGCCATTAAACCTAACAAAAAGGAGCCCTGATGTGCAAGATATTCAAGTTTAAATTTGGAAGGACTAGCAGACCTGAGACGGACAGGGCAGCTGGGGACAGGTGGATAGAGTAGATATGAGTGAACATATGTAAAGAGCTTGATTTGGTCAGCATGGATATCTTTTCGAATTGCGAATCAGAGCTCTAGAAAGCAAGTTATGGCCATTTGAATATTTGTCGGGGTCGGGTCATTCGGCGGCACTGCAATGTTCTAGTGTAAAGCCTTTTGCAAAAGATTGGGTGACCTTATAGAAGACTATGCCTTCTTGGTACACATCCCAATAATTTTGAACAAGCAAAGCAGCAAATTCATGTTTAACATGATATGTCTTCACCTTCTTGTTACTCCCCTCAGATGGATTTGCACAAGAAAACACATCACCCCAATCTTTGTCAGTAATGTTGTTCTTTCCATGTAGATTCTGAGGATAAACTCTAGTCGGTGACATAGCACACTCTTCATGAAATTCCTTGACAATACAACATAATTTCTTCTGATTTGGTGGGAGTATTTCCCTAATTATACTTATTGCATACTCTGGTTTTGTAGCACTTGATTCAGATTTTGGTGTCCTCCCCATCCTAGATATTCAATAGAGAAGAGCCATAAATTCATAATCCAAGTAACTCATATGCATGATAATAAAAAAATTCTTATCTCTCTAGCCATACATAATTTCTTATTGGGGTTGTGTGTGTGTGTATTGGTCTCTCTCTCTCTCTCTCTCTCTCTCTCTCTCTCTCTCCACACACACACACACACACACACACACACACACACACACACACACACACACACACACAGACATACACATAATTCTCTGTCTTACAGACACACATACAAAGACATATGCACAAAGATTGGGAAGAGATGTGAGAGAGAGACCTGCTGCTCGTAATGCTCCTTCCAGGTGCAAGTAGTGACTTGTTGCTACAATGCTCCCTCGAGCTGCAGAAGTTTGACACTACAAGATTTAAGAAGCGTGAAGGAAGGGAGGAGAAAATTTTGATTTTTCATGAGATGAATTGACAGGTGAGAGGATGACTTAGTGCAATCATGATTTGGGGTCGGGAGGAGGTTGTAAATTTCTAGATAATCATAGCTTGAGTTGGGAAACTTCTATTTATCTAAACATTTGCTATATGGCTAAAGGTTTACACTCCTCAAATATAAAACTCCTAAGCTATGGGTAATAGCAATTTAGAAAAATAACATTCCACCATACCATGCTTCTACCCTAGGGTAAGTGGCAACTACTACCATCAAATATGCGCTGAAAGTTCATGGAAAAATTATCAAAAACCATATTTTGGCAAAAGAGATCATAACTTTAAAATTAGAAAATTTCATGGTTAGAGCATAAAAGCTGATCAAAACCCAAAAATTTGGTGCAAAAGAGGATCACCAAACTCATAGGAAGCAAACTGATAATTTTCACCCAGTTTTGTGGAGGAACATGGATCACAATCCATTCACCTTTGGAGCCGTTTGACCAAAAACTGAAACCATTTGAGAGAGGGTGCTCCTAAGCAACATAAACCAAAGTTTAGGGTTAAATTGACACCAAAAACACACTCAAAACAAAGAAATTGGACAAGCAAAAGCTTGGAAAATTGACCAAAATTTGGGAATTTGCAATTTTCAATGATCCAAATTCAAAAAAGGTTGGGCATTAATACCTATAGGGCATAGAAAACCAGCTAGCCTAGTTTCATGCCAAAATGCTATTAAACGTGAATCGCGATCCATGTACCTTTTCATGATTTTTGGCTAAGATTTGAGCAGCAGGTAGTTGAGACCATTTGGAGTAACTTTCACAAAAGGCATAGTAGCAAAAAGTGTAATGGAAATGGCCTATGAACTTAGAGAATAGCGGAAATAAGAGAATTAGAGTGAGAAACTTTGAGAGAATAGAGGGTGAACTTAATTGGTAGTAGCAACTCAATCATGACACTTAATTAACTAGCCATGAGCAATAATTTTGCGAGAGAGAGAGAGAGAGAGAGAGAGAGAGAGAGAGAGAGAGAGAGAGAGAGAGAGAGAGAGAGAGAGAGAATATGACAACAGTTGAGGACCGGATTTATGTGGAGCCGGTCCCCCCTCCAAAAGGCATTTGTATTATAGATTCTCTCATTAAGAGAGACTTGGTACAATACAATCTTTGTGTTCCTTGAGACCTCTTTGGCAGTATGGAGATGGAAGCTTCATACACCAAGCTTTTGCATAATATCAACAATCAATCTTAGCTTGAAAACAATCAAGAACTTGTGAACATCATTAGTCTTTGTGTTCCCTAAATCATTTGAGTGCATGAAGATGTATACTTTTATGCATCAACTTATGCCTAAAGCATCAATTAATCTACCTTGCAATATAATTCATCTACTTGCATTAAGTAACTAATCTACTTGCAATAAACCATTAGCCTTCTTGCAATAAGCATAACATGCACTTTGTAGAAAGCATTAACTATCCCAAGCCTCAATCCCAAGACCTCAAACACCTTCGAAGGTGGAGAGAGCTAGCAGGGAATGAGGGTAGGGAACAGGAAGAAGAAGTATTCCATAGGAGAAAGAAATAATTTCTCACTTATCATCACTCTTCTTGCTTAGCATACATAATAGCATAGTAATGAAGATGGAGAATATGGAAAGCTTAAGCATTGAAGCATAGCTCTTGGTTGGATTTGCATTCCATACCCAAGAGTATTGGTGTAGGCTCTCAACTTCTCAAGGAGCTTGGAGAAGGAGATGGAGCTCTTGCACCTTGCCTAGCACACAATGAGAGTGTTTGTGACTGTGTGTGGGTGAGTATACCCCCTAAGCAACCCCCTAGCTTGCTTGGGTCGACCCCCCCTTGTAGCTCATGCTTGAAGCTCATTGGACCCCTCCAGGCCTAGCCAATCACAAGCAGGAGGCATTACAAGCAGCAAGGGTAGCCTTAGGACAAGTGCCCCCCTTTCCCCTTTGAGGGAGAGGAATTGATAAATGCAAAATCAATTAATTAAATCTCCTAAATTATCATTGGACCCCTTGGGTGACCAACCAATAGGCTTCAGGCACACCATGAGGGCAACATGAGGAGGAACTTGACAAGTGTCCCTTTTGCTATCTTTGTACCATGCATGCCTTGTGTGAGTGTGTGGGTGTTCTCTCTCATCCCCCCTCATGTAGGGCTTGCCCCCTCCTTGTAGGGATTGAATATTTGACTTTTTGACACCTCAACCCCTCATGCATAGGCCCAGTTCCCACCACAATCTTGGCCCTTAAGCACTTTAAGCTTGGACTGGGTTCTCACCTCAAGTACAACCCTAGCATCTCAAGCATGTCAAGCACCTCAAGCATCTCAATCATCAAGCACCTCAAGCATCTCAAGCACCTCAATCATCAAGCACCTCAAGCACCTTAGTCATCAAGCATGACAAGTAGGACAAGCACCTCAAGCTGGGTCGGGTTTCCGCCTCAAGCTCAGGTCAAAGGACTTTTACACACATTATTGGAGGTCTTCAATGAAGCTAACCCTAAGGTCTTATGCTCCATTGGTTAGCCTTGCTCTTTGATAGACCATCTCTCATTTGGGCCCCTTTACCATTGGCCCCGTGTTGAGATAGATCTATAAGCACATGTCTATATCTTAACCCTTGTTCCCGTGTATTCTCCCACATTAAGTGATCAGTTTAATATGAGAAAATCATTTGGGTTGGTTAGATATTAGTTTTTATGACAAAAAGTTAAAAAAAGTTGGTCAAAAGTGCAAAACATAAAAAACTAGTCAAAAATCGCAAAGTAGACACAAAATCCCACTTTTGATTGGCAAAAAGAGATCCAAATTCAGCAAGTAAGAGTAGACTATTGACAACATAAGTAATCAACAAGACAAATTATATGTTCAAATATGATGGAACATGGATCGAGTCCATGTACCTTTTGTAAAATTTGGGACAAAAACTATACGAGTCTGTAGCAAATATCAATGTGAGCAATACTTCCAAAAGCAAGGAAGCCAAAAGAGTTCAAAAAAAGGGGCAAAAGGGCCAAAAACACATTGACAAGGTTGAAAACCACCAAGACAAACCTAGGATTTGACTTTTGAAAGACCTAAACTAGTCCAAATCTCACAAAAAGCATATATCTAGTATCAAGGTACCAAGGGCAAGCGGTGTGTCAAGTTTCATTACATTCTGCCACAAAGGTACATGGATCGTGATCCATGTTTCTTTGTCACAGACTGAGACCAGACTTACACCATAGCTAGAGCTAGTCACAAGGAGCCTAGTTGTCTTTTCAAAATGGATTTTGGACTTCAATTGAGAAATTTGCAAGCAAAATTGAAATTTTTACTAAAAGCGCATATTATTTTGTCGACTTTAGATTTTGACTAACAGAGCGACTGTAAACTCATAGCCACCAAGTGTTTTTTGTAAAGATTGCAAGGGTTGGAGTGTGCGGCTTGAAGTGACTTCAATTTGAAGATTTGAAAGCAATCAAAGAGGTGATTAGTCAGGTTTTTCAATAGTGTTTTTCTTGATGTATTTGCGATTAGACATATTTTATCAGAGTAGAAACCCTGCTGTAGGAGACTAGGTTAGTCACGTTTCCATAGAAGAGAGTGTTATTCAGGGACCGTTGTTGACCTTAGAGCCAATTATAGAGGAAAATCTATCTGGTACTACTTCAGAGAGGTCTTATACCTATATGGTTGACGGTTTCAAGAGTCTGAGTTTCAGAAAGGGAATCAACATGGGGGTAGGATCATCCCAACCCGCACCAACCATGAAACTATTGCACTTGAAATATCACTTTGAAAATGAACAGAGTGCAAAAATTTACAAAGACAAATGGATTGTTATTATATAAAATTAGAAGAAAGACCTAATGAGTTCAAGGACACAGTGCCTGTGGAATACAATGGTGATTATTACGATGATGAGAGTATCATGTATTTAGTTGTGAAAAATCCCTACACTGTGGACAAATGGAGATTGAAAGGCACCACGGACAAAGTTGGTGTCAAGCCTAAAGACAAGCCGCCAAAGCTAGACATTCCTAGTGTGAAGCTAAGATAAGTAAATGAGGCAACTCGAGTCAACACGGATAACACTCATGTGGGTTTGTATAAGTACGATAGCAGAGAGAAGATTCTCTATCATAAGTGCAATAAGCCCTACATTGGAGAGTTATCGAAGCAAAAAAGCTTATATGTTTTTACATACAAAGAAGGTAGAGATACCCATGTTATTATGCTTGCTAAGTATGGGCATATATACTCTGCTATAGACCATAAGGATTTGGAGAGATATAGATACTTTGGAGGATCACTCCATCAATATTATGTCACTCCTAGCATATGTAGACCAATTATCTTAGAGACGAGGCTAGAAACACAAAGAGTAAGTCTTGTTTGAACCAGGGTATATGATTCATTTAGTCGACCACAATTTTTTGTATCGAGATTGATGTGATCCTTAAATTCAAGGGTTCCAATGACAACTTATCAGGGTAGTGATGCTCTAGTCACAATCCATATTATGAGAGTCTCAAAAACCTGGACTGATCCAAGGGATTTGTGACTTGATGAGAGAGTTACACAGAGAACTTTAAACAGAGTTCCTAGTGGTGGATATAAAGCTAGAGATGTTGTTTTAGGAGAATCTATGGTGATAAGAATGGTAGCTAAAACACAACGTATGTGGCCATTCCAAGTGGTGAAGTGTATTGCCAAGAAGTACAATGGGTTGGGGGATCCATATGCACATGTTTTACTCTTTAGGCAAGTCTTAAGAGCTGAACAAGTAGCAATTTTCCACACTCAGTATGGGGGATTTGGGTTAAGTAAAGCATGTGGGTAAGTGTAAACAGCTGTCTTTACAAGTGAGGCTAGAGATCTGCTACACTTGCGATATCTCATCAAACCCATAGTTGTTTGTTGAAACATTTGCATAGTTTGCTTTCTAGAACCACACGACAAAGGCGTACCGGACACCAGGGACCTGATCTACAGCCACAATCGTGCCAACAACCGCATTGAACCAATATGAATCCGGCCTCAAAATATTCACCTTTGAGCCACGCGAGGGACCAATGGGCTTAGGTTTCTCCACAAAGGCATCGATAGTAGGACCCGCGGCATCAATGGCGTGCACACAAATTAGTCAAAGAGGAGCCGAGGAAAACGAGAGAGGACGACACTGCAGGCAATTGGTCACCACATTGGCAGCAGAGAGCGATGAAGCAATTCATGTTGCCACAGATGAGAGGAAGGCCAAATCCACGCAGCTCGCCATAGCTCGTATAAAAGCAGCTCTCTCTCTCTCTCTCTTTGCGGGCTCATCTATACAAATGGGCATTTCACCCAGAACCCTTGACACAATCTCTAGAAAGAGAGACGAATAGGTCCATGCACTAGAGACAATGGTGATAAGGTGAAGATCCGCGTGTGCCTATATGCAGCAAGGCAGGGTAGGAATCTAGCACTGGCTCATGCTCAAGATGAAAATGAGAGAGAGAGAGAGAGAGAGAGAGAGAGAGAGAGAGAGAGAGAGAGAGAGAGAGAGAGAGAGAGAGAGAGAGAGAGAGAGAGAGTGTGTCTTTGCCTCTACCCGATCCCTCCCTTGTAGATGAACACTAGACACAAAGTTACGTCATAGCGTATGGATCACAACATCGATGTCTAGCTTCTGTGTCACGCCTCCACCTTTTTTTTTTCTTGACATGCATCTTCCCAACAATGTATCATTGGAGATTCCTTGCTAACGCCCCTCACATCCTTGACGTCTAGTACCCTCATCACCACTTAACCCCTTCCATTCCACACATGTGCTTCTATCCGTGTTGCTCTCCCCTACTCTTGTTATGAGCAGTTAGTCATTAACCTTTATTGTACTCTCGAAGCCACAAACTGGGCAAAGGGTTTGCGCCTGCACACGAAGGAAGGACAGAGAAAAGAAATACAATGAATCTACAAAGGAGGCGTGCTGCATACGATGACATGCAATATATATCTACGTGAATTTGTAGATGAGGGTAGGTGCAGGATTGCGGTGGCTTGCAACCTAGCATAGGAGGGAGGTAGGGTAGCAAACAAAGCTATGGTACGAAGGGATGATGGCAAGAGCCGGGCTTTCTAACTTTGACATTTTCCTTTGAAACTTTGAGATACCGTGCTTCCTCACATCATGATTTCAAAAATCCTTGTAATGAGTGTCTCCAAAGCTCTATCTTTGTAAATCTTTATAATGAGTGTTTAATTTGTTGACCAACCAATCAAAAAAAGGTACATTTTTTTAAAACCACCTCTTCTTTTTCATCAGAAAAAAGGGAACACATCACTATGGCCTTAGGCCTTTGGGCCGGCCAAAAATCAACCCTTATCGTAACTTCAAAGAATGTGCCATAGGTCTCACGAAAATTGACAGATATTTGGGTAAAATGTCATGCACTGCTCTTAGGAAGAAGAACAACAAAATCATTTGTTTATTAGAATGTAGAAGAATCATGATTCAATATCTTTTGACAAATACATGTAAAGCTTGGAATCTTTTGCTCATTAGGATGGCTTTCACACGTTGTCCTTTCCTATTTCAGAGGTATCTATGTAAGACAAAATATGCAAAACCTTACATCTCCCTACACAGAGTCTACCAAGGAGCAATATGGAAAATTTTTGAGCTTTTGAAAAATTAAATCATTTATTGATTTTACATTTTTTGGGTAAAATGAAAACTATAAAATTGTAGAAAATTGCATAAGTATTTAATTGGAATTCACGTGTTGTTCATTGGATCTTTGCTCTATGGTGGGGACAACACACACACACACACACACACACACACACACACACACACACTTGGTCACTTCATTTGCTTGTGATTGCTACATCTAGCTACACACACTTATACTTGAATTATTGATGTAGCTGATGGCTTTATTAACTTGTGGGTAACTACCTTGGGTAGTTACTTTGCACTTTTTCAATAAGTGATTCTCGCTAAGGATATGCATAATGGAGATGATGAATATATTGTCTTGCGGGTGTTCACCGTGATTCTATAATATTGTGGAAAATTGCATAAGTTGCTTATTGAAATTCATTTGTTGTTCATTGGCTCTTTGCTCTATGGTGGGGACACACACACACTTGGTCACTTCATTTGCCTGTGATTGCTACATCTAGCTACACACACTTATACTTGATGTAGCTAATGACTTTATTAACTTTTGGGTAACTACCTTGGGTAGTTACTTTGCACTTTTTAAATAAGTGATTCTCGCTCAGGATATGCATAATGGAGCTAATGAATATAGTGCCTTATGGGTGTTCACCATGATTCTTTACCTTGTAATCTCCTCTATGGATGTAATGGTCGGTGATTACCATAAGCCTTTACCTTGCACTTTCTACCTCTAGTTGGAGAGGTCTTGTGTTGCTCTGATCATAATAGGACATGTGGTCTCCTTGATTTTAAAGCATTAGGATTCTTGACCTCTTAACGGGGTTGTCTTGCTTCACACTCCAACCCCTAAGGGTTGCATGCCCAGTGGGATTATCCCCTTATTAAAAATCTCACTAAATTAATGAGGCTCCGATTTTGCTTCATTCATGGCGACGATTGGGCATCTGTTCCGCCCTTGCTACTTGGGTTAATGCATCCTGCCCTCATCACCATGAAAGCTCTACTACCATCATTTTGGATTGCTCTCACAAATTAAATAGATTTTCTTTCTCTCCCTTGCTCTGAGCTTCCATGATATGGTTGTGTTGTCCTCTTGCAGTATACATTATACTGATAGTTCTACTCTACTCCTATTGCATGGCTCAATACTGCTCATACTGCATACATTGTGTTGGGCTAGTATAGGCTTTGCCTTGATGGATTGTGCACCCACTCTCATACACTAAGTATATAGGCATGCATTCTCTTGCAGATCCTTTGGTTGGTAACACTTATTGTTGGGTATCCTGCAGGGAAAATTCTTACAAGTACATTTATTCAAGTAGATGGGATTACTCATATGGCCTAATATAATCACTAGATGTGGAAGGAGGAGGATGATGAATTGCCCTATTGTCCCGTTCTATTTAAAGGTGAGGGATTTCAATCCCGCACTTAGACTTTTGTTACTTATGTTGTTTGTCTTGCTTTAGAGAGAGAGAGAGAGAGAGAGAGAGAGAGAGAGAGAGAGAGAGAGAGAGAGAGAGAGAGAGAGAGAGAGAGAGAGAGAGAGAGAGAGAGAGAGAGAGAGAGAGAGAGAGAGAGTAATTTCAAATAATGGTAATTGTGTTCTAATGAGTTTGAAGACATTCAACTTTACCACTCTATCCTCAACATGGATTGTGTGGCGGTTCCTATTCTTCATAGGTCGCTATCTAAAAACCTAGTTCAATATTGAGAAACAGTTAGTTCTTGGTTCCTAGTTGTTTATATTGGTGTTCTAATGAGTTTTTATGGTTCTTTTGGATATATATGGGCTCATGATATATGATTAGTTGGCTACTTTAACTAGTTGATTGATCGAGTTTGAATTTTCCCTATTGGTGAATCTGCCCTTCTATTGATGCTTCAAGGCTTTAGATTACTGACATGACATTTTTTTTTGGCTTAGAATAGTCTAGGTGTTCCTTGATAGCTACGTAAAACTAATTTATTTATTTTTGAAGCCATGAGGTTCCTGAAGGTTGTCGACTCTTAGGTTTTAGCTTGATTTACGTTCTTTGCTTGATGGTCATTCCTCATTAGGACGAGGGCTTATGTTCTCATTAGTACAAGCTTAAGTATCACCTGTAGTTATGATCCAATGTTATTGTAGGCTTACCATTCTAATTCTCACAATATTTTGATTGGGTAACTTAACTTTGGCCTTTGTACAATCATCTTGGGTTGCTCTGTCCTTATCTTATGGTATTACTCGTTCTGGAGTGTTACATTTGTCGGATTGTGGCTTGTTCTAAAAGTCCAAAAAGGAGGAGGCTGTTCTTGGCTTGGGTTACTGGTTCTCATGAATTGGGTCTTTTTAATCATACAAACAATGAACAATTTGGTACTATTGTACTCTTTTGCTGACACTAAAAGTTAGATGCTGACATTACTGGATTTAGTGCTTTAAATGCTAAAAGTTTCTTTGATGACATGGTGTTTGCCAGCAATCTGATGTTTTGGACGTAACATGGGAGGATTAATCCTCAGGTTGGATTGATTGGTATAGATTCCCAGATTGACTAGCTTCTATGTACTAATTGGATATTGATCTGTTTGATCTTTTTTATTATAGTTCTTAATGAAGTAGGATTTCTTTATGATGGTTGTCATTGACTGGGATAATGTTTTAATGATCTTAAAAGTTTCTGGTTACTCTGCTGGCTTATGACTTTTTGGCATAGACTTCTATATTCTATCGATACTTACTCTACCAGTGCTTGATTACTTGATCTAACATGGTCTACTTAAAGGTGTTTCTCATATGGGCTATCTTGGTTGAGGTAGATAGCTCTCAAATTAAATGGTTTGCAGTATGTTGGCTTTATGAAGGCTTTGGCTCTCGTGAGTTGTTGACTATGAACATAGTCTCTTCATTGGCTTTAACTCCTAACTGGTTGGCTTTAATTCATTGAGAACCTAATTTGTAGACTATACATTGGTTTTCAATTTGTCCAAAAAATATAATTTAAAATAATTTACATGAAGCAATACAATATAGAGATGATCAAATGGATTACCTCTCCGTGAGAGTATAACTTGGTACTTCAAAATCTTTTACTGGAAATTGTGTGAGACCTTGAAGTAAGTTAAGGAAGGGTTTATGTAACCTTAAATAATTGGATCATTTTTTAACACATATAGGACTGTAGCTAGTCTAATAATTTTTAAGTTTGACATGTATAACAACTAATAGGTTCTTTGATACATGTTATACGTAGCCAAGTCTAGCATATCTGTTGACTTGTCCATATGGATGCAGGTGAGAATTCTATCACGGCTTAAAAAGGTTTACGTGCTGCAATCTGACTTTGAAGATCCCTGCTCATTCCTTGGATGACCTTGACAACTCTATGACTTTTTTTATAGGATCATTGGAATGATGCCTCATTCTTATTATGTTGTACAAAAATAAATCTCAGACTGCGTCATTTTGTACAAAGCATTGTCCAGTTATCTAAAGCCAGTTTCCTTTTGAACATTATGTTCTTTTGTGTATATGTATTAAGTTTAATACACCAACACACCCAAAAAAAAAAATGAATCACAAGATCAAGACCTGCTCCAATCGATCTAGAACATTCAAGCGTCACAAGGGTACATCGGCTAGAATGAGAACCACTTGGTACAATCATAAAAAGCATACATGAACATTGGCTACAGTGGGAGCCACTCGTTATCAATAGAAGAGAAATAAAAATGCATATGAGGGGAGCCGTAAACATCATCACCAAATGCCAAGATCCAAATAGAAAGGGGTTGCCACCAAGGAAGAGGAGATGTCACCTCAATCCCACTTGACCGTCGAGCCATTGCAAGATTGGCCATCGCATCGAGATATAAAAGCTCAAAAAGATCCACCCTACATCAGTCTAGCAAGGCATCACAACCACCAAATAAGCACAAGACCCATTTTTGGACCCAAGGCTGCCACCAAGAACCATTTTTCTACCACCAAAGAGGGCCCTTGCACCCAAATAGTGTCAGACGAGTAGGCTTGATCTCCAAAAGAGGAAAGGGTTGCTGCCAAACCAATCAAAGGGGAGCATAAAGAGAGGCACAAGGTGGCAAAGCCCCCCCCCCCCCCCCCCCCCCCCCCCCCCAACCCCCACCCCGAGGTAAGGCCTCCACCTTTTTGCATAGCAGATTTTCCCTCCACAAGTGTCACAACTACCATTCCCAGCATCCCCACAATGGAGAGTACAACCCCGTTCCCTATCAAAGTTGCTTGAAGCTCGCCTAGGCTCATGCATGCCTGGTAGTGCAGATGAGAAGAACCCTAAACCTAGTGTTCGATGCGATAGATAGAGTTGATTCTCAAAACCTAGGTGTATTTTAAGCAATGGAAAGTATTTTTTTTTTTTTGCAAAACTCACAATAGTGAGTGGTATTGTATTAAGGAAAACCAAAAAATTTATAGGATAGGCCTTGCTCACAAATCGAGCTAGGGCACCTCAACAAGCCATCAAACCCACCAAAACAATACACTGGCTGACAAAGGGGGCCACCCTGAAGCAGATAGAATGGCGGACATGGGAGCCACCTAGCCATAAATAAGACTCTTCCGACATGGGGCTGCCACCAAGGGGGGATGACGTGTCACATCATCAACCTTGTCCACCAAGCCAAAGGAGATGCAGAAATAAGGCCAAAAACATGAGGACCTACCACAGACCCTACCGACCAAACAAGCCTCCGAGAACAAAACCACCTAAAGGCAAGGGTGCCACCAACCAGAGAAGCTCTACCAGAACCCAACAATTTCCCTTGCCCCACTGCATGGAGAAAACCCCAACTAGCACCATCAGAACTCCAGATCCAACCATGAGGTAAGCCATGCAACATCAAACACCACATACCACCTCAAGAACACTACCACCCCACCCAAAGTTAAGCCACATCCCGCTATATACCATGAGGATCCACCCAATGGACTGTTGCTTGCCACACAACAGAGCCGCCCACTAGCAAAGGAACACAACCGACTGGAAACCCTTTGCCCTCCAAAGAGGAGGCAGGAGGGATTTGTCAAAGTCAACGATGCGGAAGCGTAGAGACCAAGGAGAGAGAGAGAGAGAGAGAGAGAGAGAGAGAGAGAGAGAGAGAGAGAGAGAGAGAGAGAGAGAGAGAGAGAGAGTCTCCTCAACCAATCAACCTTGGCAATGAATAACTAAATGTGGATACAATGGAGGCAAGGGGCTGCTTATATAGCAATCCTAGTAAATTTCCCTACCCAAGGCTTTGACAAATATGTAAAATAAATACCTAAAAGACAAACTAAATAATGGGATCACATTGAGCAATTCACTTGAGATGCCTAAACTTTAACACGCTCTCTGCAGCTCATAGTGTACATCATAGTAAGACCAAGTTGATGAAGAAGCGACCATGGACACCCCTGAAAGTGGCCACCAACTGGATACAACTTGGTGTTGCTCTCCTCAACTTTGTACCTGAAAGGAATGCCATCTTGAGCATCGGTTCCCTTTGTAGAAACTTTGAATTGTAGACCATACTACGTCCAATAATCCCCATTCGTGAAATGTGAACACATCACATCCAAAAATATAAAACTCCAAGATAATGAACTGCAGGAACACATCATGTCCATGATCTGACCAACAACATTGAATTGGTGCACTCATCCATAGTGTTTTGGACGTCTGATTGGTTCCCTGCCAGATGCATGTGCATTTAACTCCGACCTACGGGTCCAAACACCAATAACTTGAACTCCAATACAACGATCCAAATTAATTATAAGGAGCAGTGCTTGCCCCTCTCTGCCACTCACAAGCCTCTCTCTGGTTGAAGCTAGTTGTGACACATGTCCTTTGACTAGAAATCTAAGGTTGAGGCCACTGTGGCCACGAGAGCCATGTCGATCTCCTCTACCGAATCTTTATTATCCTAATCTCTATCCAGCTTGCCTTTGTCCTTGTCTATCTGTGAGTTCCTCCTTTTTCCTTTGGCTTCAAACTCTTGAGCCAAACAAAGTGTCAAGTCACATTTATAACAAATATGGTTGTACCTTCCGAGTACCAAGGCAACTAACTAAATACTAGTACTACCATCCTTGTCCAATTGACCTTTACTGCTATCCTCCAGCGAACTCCTCCATTTGCTTTTGACTTCACTAACTCGAGCCAAACAAATTTCCGGGTTCCTTGAGAAGCGTGCTGGTGTACAGGCCGCTAAATGGATGGTTGACAATCCGTTATCCATAGCTTTTGGTTGTCTTTTGTCAATGTTTTTGTGCCTCGAGCAAGGTAGGGACGTATTGAAGTTGCAAGATCTGGTAATTGGGTACCTTTGTGCACTCCGAAAAATGGTTGTACAAACCAAGCCGATTCAATACCATCGCAAAGGGAACTCCACACGCAACGGGCTATCCCTCACTAAAATTTGAAACTCTGTCCCGATAGCCACTTCGCACGTTTGCCCTGTGCTAGGCCTAAAAAAAAATCCAAAGCTCCACAATAAATTGTGCATAACAAGGGCTAAGAGTTCCATCCAAGCCGACAAAATTTCCCCAAGCCGCTCCGCGCTCATTGCAATCCGCCTCAATGTTGCCGTGTGGGAGCTCTTGAACAAATCAAGGCTTCGCAGATCAAAACTTTGCCTCGCCTCTCTGAGCCACCATGCCGGAACTCTTCTCGTTCAGGCTGCAACTTAATCCACCTTTCACAGGCCACCGAGGCAATACCAAAACTCCAACACTCTCTCTTCACCTTTGCCTTGTCAGCTTGCCTCGCCGCGCAATCGATCGCCCAAGGACAACCCCATGCCCGTTGGAAACAACGTTTTAAAATGCTAGCAAAAAGGGGGGGACTGTGGGATGGCGTTGCCGGAACTCTTCTCATTAAGGCTGCAACTTAATCCACCTTTCATAGGTCACTGAGGCAATACCAAAACTCTAACACCCTCTCTTCACCTTTGCCTTGTCAGCTTGCCTCGCCGCGCAATCGATCGCCAAGGACAACCCCATGCCCATTGGAAACAATGTTTTAAATGCAAGCAAAAAGGGGGGGACTGTGGGATGGCCTTGCAAAGCGGCGTCTTGAAATGCAAGGGATAGGGGGGGAGCTTGTTGACAATGGCATTTCAATTGACCTTTACTGCTATCCTTTAGCGAACTCCTCCATTTTCTTTTGACTTCACTAACTCGAACCATCCTTGTCCAATTGACCTTTACTGCTATCCTCTAGCGAACTCCTCCATTTGCTTTTGACTTCACTAACTCGAGCCAAACAAATTTCCGGGTTCCTTGAGAAGCGTGCTGGTGTACAGGCCGCTAAATGGATGGTTGACAATCCGTTATCCATAGCTTTTGGTTGTCTTTTGTCAATGTTTTCGTGCCTCGAGCAAGGTAGGGACGTATTGAAGTTGCAAGATCTAGTAATTGGGTACCTTTGTGCACTCCGAAAAATGGTTGTACAAACCAAGCCGATTCAATACCATCGCAAAGGGAACTCCACACGCAACGGGCTATCCCTCACTGAAATTTGAAACTCTGTCCCGATAGCCACTTCGCACGTTTGCCCTGTGCTAGGCCTAAAAAAAAATCCAAAGCTCCACAATAAATTGTGCATAACAAGGGCTAAGAGTTCCATCCAAGTCGACAAAATTTCCCCAAGCCGCTCCGCGCTCATTGCAATCCGCCTCAATGTTGCTGTGTGGGAGCTCTTGAACAAATCAAGGCTCCGCAGATCAAAACTTTGCCTCGCCTCTCTGAGCCACCATGCCGGAACTCTTCTCGTTTAGGCTGCAACTTAATCCACCTTTCACAGGCCACCGAGGCAATACCAAAACTCCAACACTCTCTCTTCACCTTTGCCTTGTCAGCTTGCCTCGCCGCGCAATCGATCGCCCAAGGACAACCCCATGCCCGTTGGAAACAATGTTTTAAAATGCTAGCAAAAAGGGGGGGACTATGGGATGGCGTTGCCGGAACTCTTCTCATTCAGGCTGCAACTTAATCCACCTTTCATAGGTCATTGAGGCAATACCAAAACTCTAACACCCTCTCTTCACCTTTGCCTTGTCAGCTTGCCTCGCCGCGCAATCGATCGCCAAGGACAACCCCATGCCCATTGGAAACAATGTTTTAAAATGCCAGCAAAAAGAGGGGGACTGTGGGATGGCCTTGCAAAGCGGCGTCTCGAAATGCAAGGGATAGGGGGGGAGCTTGTTGACAATGGCATTTCAAAACATAGGGGAGAGAGCAAGGAGTAGGCACAACGTTTCAAAATAATGGGAAAGGGGATGGAGGTCGCTGTCGCTTCAAAACGCGTAGGAGCAGAGGATGCACTGTCGGGGAGGGGGGTCAGGCTCTCTGGCAGACAGTTTGGACAATGTTTTGAAACGCTGTCACGAGGGAGGAGAGAGGTGGGCAGCGGATATGGGGCAAGCAACGCACCCGCCGGTAGCCCCTCTCAAAACGCAAGGGAAAGGGGTTGTTTCCTCTGCACCTAGGGCAGTGACAGCGGCGGAAGAGGATGACGATGACGAGGTTCTCCTCTCTGCTCAAAATCGCTCCCAGCTAATACTATTGTAAATCTACTACATGCTCTGTCGTTGCACGTTGCTACTTGCTATAGACTAGCATATCATTTTTGTTGTTGTTGAGAGAATCTTTGAATTAGTAACAAAAAAGAAATACCTTTTAATTTTTTTTAAACCTTTAGAATACCTTTTAATTTTTAAAAGATTCTCTCACAATATGTGAGAGAATATATTAAAATAGAAAAGCCAACAACATCACCATGCTCAATGAGCCATGGCCAAGATAATACAAGATTTCACTTCCTTTTACAAGGAGACATTCACTGTCTTTTATAGGGAGGCATAACCCACCACAGATACATAACAAAAAAAAAAAGAAAACCTGGCGAACTGGGGAGCCACCCCACCGAACAAATCATCCACAAAAAAAGGAAACCTTGGTCACCACCATTGGAAAAGGTTTTTCCACCACCTTTAGCAATGCACAAGGGAGTCAGGAGAAGTTGAAGAGCAACAAACCCATCGGTGCCACACCATCTCGTCGTAAAAGAACAACAAGAACACGAAGCAGACATAAGGCTGAGAAGGGGGGAGCCAAGAGCTGCATCGCTAGCTCGCAGGAGCCTACACCAAAACATTGCCCACCATACGGGACCGTCGATGTCAAAACTACAGTGATCAAGCTAATGAGTCAAGCCCCTTCGACAGGCCAAACCATTGCTGCCATGAACCAGGCTACATTCTCCACCCACAAGCTGATTCCCAAGCATCACATTGAACAAATTGATGAAAGAAGCTCTTTACTTGGTAGATAATTGTGATGTCTACAAGGAACAGACCTAGACCCACCAGCCGCCTAAGGTTAGTCATGCCTAGCATGCAGAGACATACGGAGCTCACACACGTTCTTCCTCCAAAACTACAGTGTGTCAAGCCCCTTTGACTGCCCAAACCTCCTGCCATGAACCAGGCTGCGTCTTCCACTTGCAAGTTAATTCCCAAGCAAGGACCACCACCAAACCTGGTCCCCTTCTGCACCTCAAGAGGGGAAATTGGAGGGAGGACCGCTCCACATCGATAAATTTAGGGATGATCTATAGCGTGCAGATGCAAGAGAGATCTGTCGGGTCCCCCCCCCCCCCCCCCCGAGGGGGGCAGACCCCCGCCCTTGCGGCACAGGCCTCCAAGCATCCGCTCCCCTCCACGCTGAAGCCCCACTCCTTGCCGCAAACAACCCATCAAGCAAATATTTTTTTTGGGTGAATAACTCGCAATTGTGAGTGATTGTATTACAATGTTACAAGAAAAATACAAACCAACCTCAAGCTCCTACACTAGAGCTTAGTTGAAAGTATCTACTAACGTACTATTACCAAAAGCCCAATCCTTTACACTGCAAGGCTCGACCGAATGGGGAGGGTCACCCTAGGCCAATCATCCGAGTTGTGCCTTTTACCTACCACATATATGATCTCCTTAATTTCTTGCATAATCTTTGAGAAGCTATCCACAGAGAGGTCGCTACAAAAGACACGACAGTTCTTGGCCTTCCAGATATTACCAAAGAAATATTATCTAACAACTTGAGTACAGATCAGAAGTGCAAAACTTTGAAACTATTTCCCACCAAGGTACATATCCTTCTTAAAGAACCATATCTTCCATGTTCTTTGTATCCATTTGCATTTGCACACATTCCCTGCCAGGCCTCTAATTACTAGGCATTCCATGAAAAGGTGGACGAGGTCTTTGCTAGCCAATCTCTTTCTAATCTGCACCCTGAGGACTCGATACCACGTGCTTGAATCTTGACGCCCATCGGGAAAGCCCCCCACAATGCCTTCCATAGAAACGTCTTCATAAATTGAGGCCATGATGGATTCCAAATGTTCTTCGTGACCTCCACCCATCGAGCTTTTGACCATTGTTTCTTCCACTGCTTGTTCAAAGGGGCGAACCAATCATCCTTGTGTATTAATGCTAGGTAAATGCCCTTGGTATGAGGTTTAAAGAATTGGCTACTCGTGGTCCATTTCCAAGCTTTCCAATGAAAAGTAGATTCACAGATTGGCATCAAAATATTGTCTAGGCCTTCTACCCCTCTGTTGACAAGTAGCTTCTCAATGCCATTGGAGTTGAAACTGGGAAGCCACTTGGTTAGAGGATTTCCAACACACTTGTTGCTTCCATCCCAGAAGTAGATCAACCACTGGAGTCCTTTATTGTTCATCCTTCTTGTAGTTTCTCTCTAATAAGTGTTCAGGCTTACACCAACATCTTTCTACAACCCCTCGAGTAGATCTTACAATGAATGTCACAATCACCTGTCATTTGTGTTGTGTTTTAATATAAAATTGCATTGTCTGTTATACACACATTAATCACAAATTCCTAATATATTATGAAGGGCCTGCTTCAACAACAAGGTGAAAAGATCACATTAGCGTTCTAAAACAAAATAAATTGAAAAATAAGCAAATAAAAACGATAAAATAAAGAGACTCATTGATAAACTAAAGCAAACGAATATTCTAATGCTTTCTTAAGAGATAAAGGTCCAATGGACCTTTATGAGGTCTTAAATGAAAGGACTCTTTCACAAATTAAAATATTTAAAAAATGATAAACAAGATTTAAAAAACATTAAAAATGTCAATTGTTGTGTTGCCTATGTAGAGGGCCACCAAACCCTAGCTTTGCACATTGCTTGCCTGATTCAACGGTGGCTCATCCTTGGCACTATATGGCACGGCTCCAGCCAGGGGGATTTATGGTGGGAAAGAGAAGCGGGAATCGCAATGAAATCTCAGCCGTCAGCGACTCGGTGAACTAAGGGTGAACTCAGGGCAAAAATGACGCCTCAGGTTCACCCCTAGTTCACTTGCCTCACGGGGTGTGGATTGAGCCCAAGACCTCTCGATTGCCACATGCATGCCCTACCACCACGCTAGCACGTGTCGCTGCCCATGTTGGCATGGCACATGATCACACCCTAGTTTACCCGCCCCTAGTTCACCCTTAGTTCACCCCCATTTCACCCACCCCTAGTTCACCCACAGTTCACTGCATGATCTGATAGCTGAGATTAAAGCTGCCTCGCCCTCCCAAATTTGGGCCCTAGATCCCCTCTGAGCCATAAAGCCGTGCCATATAGTGACGAGGGGTGCCCTATCAGATTGCGACCTTTAAGAGGGTTGTTTGAAGGCTTGGTGGTATGTTTTGCTTGGAGCAGGTCGTGCTATAGGTCCTGCTAGAATTGCAAGGGTCTTTGTCATAAAATCTAATATCTAACTAACCCAAATGATTTTCTCATATTAAATTGATCACTTAATGTGGGAGAATAAACGGGAACAAGTGTTAAGATATAGATATGTGCTTATAGATCTATCTCAACACGGGGCCAATGGTAAAGGGGCCCAAAAGGGAGATGGTCTATCAAAGAGCAAGGCTAACCAATGGAGCATAAGACCTTAGGGTTAGCTTCATTGAAGACCTCCAATAAATGTGTGTAAAAGTCCTTTGACCTTAGGTAAGCTAGGGCTGAGCTTGAGGTGGGAACCCGGCCCAAGCTCGAGGTGCTTGTCTTGCTTGAGGTGCTTGAGGTGTTTGTCATGCTTGAGGTGCTTGATTAAGATGCTTGAGGTGCTTGACTGGCTCCATGCTTGAGGTGCTTGACTTGCTGCATGATTAAGGTACTTGAGGTGCCTTGAGAAGCTTGCCTGAGATGCTTGTGGGAACACCCCCTAGTTCAAGTGCTTTGTCATGCTTGGTGAGTAAGGTGCTTGATCACCTAAAGTCAAAAGCATTCCTACAAGAGGGGGGGCGAGCCCTTTTCCTAAGGGCTAGAGAGAGAACACCCACTCACACACACAAGGGAAGCCCCAACTTGAAGAGGCAGCAAGGACACATGTCAGGCCCCTACCCATGTTACCTTCATGTGTTGCTTGAAGCCTATTGGCTAAGCTTCAAAGGGGTCCAATGATAAATTACATGAATTATCTAATTGTTTTAGAATTTATCTAGCCCTCTCTCTCAAAAAGGAAAGGGGGACACTTGTCTCAAGGCTACCCCTGCTGCTTGTAATGCCTCCTGCTCATGATTGGCTAGGCCTGGGAGGGTCCAATGAGCTTCAAGCATGAGCTACAAGGGGGGGTCGACCCAAGCTAGCTAGGGGCTTGCTTGAGGGGTATACTCACCTACACACACTCACAATCCCTCTCATTGTGTGCTATGCAAAGTGCAAGAGCTCCCTCTCCAAGCAAGTAGAGGTTGAGAGCCTACACCAACACTCTTGGCTATGGAGTGCAAATCCAACCAAGAGCCATGCTTCAATGCTTGACCTTGTCATATCCTTCTTCTTCATTACTATGCTATTATGTATGCTAGCAACAAGAGTATGATAAGTGAGGAACTAGTTCTTTCTCCTATGAAATGTTTCTTCTTCCTCTTCCCTACCCTCATTCCCTGCTAGCTCTCTCCACCTTCGAAGGTGTTTGAGGTCGTGGGACTGAGGCTTGGGACAATTAAAGCTTTCTTCAAGTTCATGTTATGCTATGATTGTGATGCATGAAGCTTTCCATCTTCATTGCATCACCTAGGTCACAAGGAACACAAAGAATGTATTGTAACAAGTCTCTCTTAATGGGAGAAATCATAATACAAATGCCTATTGGAGGGGGGACCGGCTCCACATAAATCCGGTCCTCAACTGTTGTCATGTTCTCTAAATTCTCTCTCTTGCAAAAGTATTGTTCATGCCAAGTTAACTAATTGCTATGATTATGTTGCTATCTTCAATTATGTCTACCCGCTATGCTCACAAAGTTATTTCTCGAAAGTATTCTCATTAATTTCCGCTATTCTCAAGTTGAATAGGCTAATTCCATTACATTGGTATCAGAGCATTTGGTTTCTCTTTTCTTGCTTAAGAAGAGAGGTCCTTAAGTAGCCTATAAATGGTTGATGTTGTTAATTATAATAGGGTAAGTGGAACTGGGATCTAATATCGGTTTTTTTAAGCCCACTATGTGGGGGATGGTGCACACCTCGGGAGCTTTGGACTTAATAATGGAGTCTTTTAAGACTTGCCTACGGCTTTACCATTATTGAGCCATAAGAAGTCCGAAAGGAGCTAGCCCTTGGCAACTCTACTATGTTAGACCTACTCCTCTACTCTCTATAATTAACCACTTTGAGCCGTGGGTGTAGATACTTAAGAGCCAATTTTCAAAGGCTAAGAGGAGTGGCAACTAAGGTTTTGAATTGCCAAAGCATACACTAAGTACATACATAAAATTTTGTTAACATGGCTGACAATAATCAAGAGAGTAGAATGAACATTGATAGCTTTGATTTTGCACATGAAGGTGCTAATGATGATGCTCCCATGTTTGTGAATTATCTTGTGACTAGGTTGCAACAAGCTATGGGCAACCCTACCTTGCAAGCTGAAGTTACTCAACAACTTCGTGCCTATGGAATTTCCCTTCCTCTCCAAGAGGAGAGATAACTTAGGAGGCCTCTTGAAGAGACCCCCAAAAGAAGACTCTCTCCCATTCGAGAGGAGGAATCCAAAGAGAAAGAAAGCAATGAAAGTCTAAGTTCTTCTGAAGATGTGGCTCCACGAAGAAGGCGGTCTAGACGATCGCCTACTCCTCCCAAGAGGAAAAGAGCAACCTATAGTCCTTCTCCTCATCACTCTGAAAGGCAAGAGAGGAAAAAAAGGAAGAAAAGGGCTAGGAAGAGGTCACCCTCTTCTCCTTCTTCTTCACCTTCCTCCTCTTCCGATGAAAGTTATGGCTATTCTCCTAGAGAATACAAGAGGGGAGGACATCGCAAATCATTTCCTGCATGGCGAAGGTCACAAAAGCTAAAGAAGTTCAAGGAGGGAGGAAAGAGTATCTCTTTTCTCACCTACGATGGCACCTTTGGTGCTACCGAAAAAGTGTTGGCCTTCATCCAGCAATTTGATGCGGCCTTTGGGGACGAGGGCTTCACAGAGTCCTCCAAGCTACGCCATGTAGCTATGCACTTCCAAAAATCAGCTCGTCAATGGTGGGCTAGCCTTCGTGGCAATGGAGAAGCCCCAAAGACATGGAAAACTCTACGAGTTTCCATCATGAAGCAATTTCTGCCAAGCGATACTAAAGATAAAGTTCTTACCGAATGGCGCGGCTTGAAGCTTCTCTCTCATGAGTCTATCAACAAGTATGTAGACAAGTTTTGGGATTTACATCTCAAAGCTACTGTCTTTCAAAAGATAGACTTTGCCGAGCAAAGACAACAATTCTGTGCGGGATTACCTGAAGAGATGGCCGAATATATCAACTCTCAACGGCCCGGTACTATTACCGAAGTAATCCACCACACCATGGTTGCTTCACGCATCAATTTCCATCAAGGGGCTAGACGTAATGTCAAGCCCATGGAAAACAAGGATAAAAATGATGCAAAGAGGAAATCCAATGCTCAAAATAACTCCCAAGGCACTTCCAACAACAACAACAACAACAACAATCGGTCCAAGGAGAAGGGAGTTTACAAAGGTAAAAACAAACTCTCTCCTGAAGAGCTTGAAGCTTTTCGCAAGGACCATAAGTGTTTCAAGTGTGGAGAGCAAGGACATGGCTATCGTTCTTGCCCCAAGAAGAATACTCGCAATGAGACTCCTAGAGCTTCCACCATCGAAGCTCCAAAAGAGGATGCTCATTGCAAAGGATCTTCACTCTCCTATGCTTGGGGAAAGGTAAGAGAGCATGATGCCTTCATCTTGTTTGACCCAGGCTCTACTCTCAACTTCATATCAATAGAGTTGGCCACCAAGTTGGGCATTCAAGCTTTTGAGATGGGAGATATAGTAGTCGTTGATGCAGCTTTCAAGGGACAACAAGCCTCCGTTACTCCCTTGATTGGGAAGTTGAGGCTTCATGTCCAAAGCTATGTCGACAAAGAAGACTTCTTCATCTCTCCTCTCCAACATCAGGATGTTATCCTAGGGGCACCATGGTTTGATCGCATGGCTGCCCACATGAAGTTCCCTGAAAGGAGAATTTACTTCACTTACAGGGGAAAGAACATGTATATAGATGCTAGTGAGCGTGGTCGCACTATTCCACTTGTAAATCCTCTTTCTTTTGATAAGTCAATGAAGAGCTCAGTTTTTGCGTACATGATTTTTGTCAAAGAGTCTCCAAAAGATACTAATGTTTCATCAAATGTAAATGATAGGAATCAAGAAGAGTTAGACTTGTCTAATTTTCTAAAAGGATTCCAAGATGTGTTCATCGATGATATCCCTATGGACTTACCTCCAAAACGAGGGGATGATGACCATCGTATTGAGCTCCTTCCTGGAAGCTCACCACCTAACAAGCCTCCTTATCGAGTCTCACAAGCTCAACAAGAGGAGATCATGAGGCAAGTACAAGAGCTGGTAGACAAAGGGATGGTGAGGCCTAGTTCCTCTCCCTTTTGTTCTCCAGTCCTTTTAGTGCAAAAGAAAGATGGTACATACCGTATGTGTGTGGACTATCGAGCACTAAACCATATCACTATCAAAAACAGATTTCCCGTACCTCGGGTAGAAGATCTGTTTGATAAGCTACAAGGCTCTACCTACTTCAGTAGGATTGACCTTAAGAGTGGCTATCATCAAATAAGGATAGTGGATGAAGATATCTTAAAGACCGCGTTTCGCACAACGTTTGGTCTTTATGAATATCTAGTCATGCCTTTTGGCTTGACTAATGCACCAGCTACGTTCAATCGTTTGATGGAGAAATTTTTTAGACCATATCAGAAATTCACTGGAGTGTTCTTTGATGATATCATCATCTACTCCAAGTCTTTGGAGGAACATAAGCAGCATCTCCAAGTGATTTTTCAAGCATTGAGGGAGAACAAGCTTTATCTCAACCAAAAGAAAAGCGAATTCTTCCTTCAAGAGATTCAATATTTAGGTCATATTATCTCTAAAGATGGTATCCAAATGGATCCATCAAAGTTAGAGGTAATAAAAGCATGGCCTAACCCAAGAAATCTACATGAGCTAAGAAGCTTTATTGGTATGTGTGCATACTATAGATGCTTCATAGCAAAATTCTCTCAAGTAGCAGGACCACTACACGACTTAACTAAGAAGAACGTTAAGTTTGTATGGACTGCTAAGGAGTAAAATGCTCTTGAAAAACTCAAAGAGAAGCTTACTTCCCAACCAGTCCTCGTGCTTCCAGATCTCTCAAAGCCATTTGAGGTCCAATGTGATGCTTGTGGTGATTGCCTTGGAGCGGTTTTGCTTCAAGAAGGGCATGCCATAGCATATGAGAGCCGAAGGCTCAATGGTGATGAACGAGTCTTGGGCATTTATGAGAAAGAGCTTTTAGCTGTTCTACATGCCCTGGACACATGGAAGCACTACCTATTGGGGACTCCATTTATCCTACGAACCGACCACCAAAGTCTCAAGTATTTCATGACGCAAACCAAGCTTTCCGACAAAAAAATGAGGTGGGCAAATTTTCTTTCGCAATTTAATTTCCATATTGCTCACATAGCTGGTAAGCACAATCAAGTTGCTGATGCACTTTCACGACGACCAAAAGTTAATGCGGTGTCTATAGCTACTCACAATGATCTATCCTCTGTGATAGATGAGTATGCTACTGACCCTGACTTTAGAGACATAATGTCAGCCCTTGCTTTGGGGAAGAAAGAGGAACCATTCACCTTGCAGGATGGTTATCTTCTCCACGGCAATAGGCTATGTGTTACTCATTCCCTTCGTGAGAAGGTTATGTATGAATCCCATGCTCCTCCATATGCAGGGCATAGAGGTATTCAACCTACTCTCCGAGGAGTAGAGACGTATTTCTATTGGCCTACCATGAAAGTGGACATACAAGAGTATGTTTCAAAATGTGTCGTATGCCAAAAGACCAAGTATGATAGAGGGAAGCAACCTGGATTACTCCAGCCATTGCCTATTCCAAATTCACCATGGGAGAGTATATCCATGGATTTCATCTTTGGATTGCCCAAGTCTATCCATGGGAATACAGGAATATGGACAATAGTCGACAGGTTTAGCAAGCAAGCACATTTCATTCCTGTCAAAAAGACTATTAAGGCACACCAAATGGCAACTCTCTTCATATCTCAGATTTTCAAGCACCATGGATTACCCACATCCATCGTGTCAGATAGAGATCCTAGAATGACCAGTAATTTCTGGAAAGGTCTCTTTGAAAATCTAGGAACAAGATTGAATTTCTCTTCGGCCTATCACCCACAAACGGATGGCCAAAGTGAGATAGCCAATCTTACGATACTCGATCTACTCAAAACTTATGTTACCGAAGTAGATCAACGCTCACAATGGGAAAAGTATTTACCGCTAGTAGAGTATGCCTACAATAATACTGTACATACTTCTACGGGGAAAGCACCTTTCGAGATCATAGAGGGGAGACCTAAAAGTCCCTTGCTATTGAAAGTACATGGGAAGATCTTCGCGGCCGATGAGTATAGCCGTGACCTACAAGAATCTTTTCAAAAGATTAGGGAGGCTATAGCCATCTCTCAACAAAGGCAAAAAGCTGCTGCTGATAAGCACAGAAGAGCCTTAATGTTCAAAGAAAATGATTGGGTCTTACTCAAGTTTCCTAAGGCTCGATTAAGGCAAACGACGGGCAAAAATCCTACGGGCCATCAAAAGTATTATACTAAACTAGCAAAAAGATACTATGGTCCTTTCCAAATCTTAAAGCCTATCAATGAGACGGCTTATCAACTCAAGTTGCCCAACCATTGGCTTATACACAATGCCTTTCATGTAAGCTTACTTAAGCCCTACAAAGGAGAGCCACCAATTGAACCAATTATTGAAGACCCTCCCGAAGTCGAAGACCAAGAAGAGGTGCTACAACCCGAAGCTGTCCTTCGGCATGAAGACAAGGTACTACGACATGGTAAGATAATCAGACGGTATCTTATTAAGTTCAAAAATTATCCTTTTGAAGATGCTAAATGGATGCAAGGAGTACAACTTAAGGATAGTATGAACCTTGTCAATGCTTACAATACTACATTAGAGTAAGCAAATGTACAAATTTCTTTTAAATGACTTATGTTTTTGTCTTATATGACTAGTCCTCTTTTTAATTGTGCACAAATTTAACTAGTATGCATGCTTAGAATCATGTTTGTGATGACGACGTCTCTCAAACACCAAGTAGAATTTGTCACTCTACTTTGGGAGAATGAAATGGACTAAAGAGCAGACATGCTTGCGGCACCTATGTCTCCCAAGCACCAAATGGATTAGTCATCCATCTTGGAAAGATGTCATAGGGTAAAAAGGGATCCTTTACCCGCTAAGTACGATTGACTAATGACTAAGACTTTATCTCTTCTACCTCATAGTCGAGGACGACTATGATTTCAAGAGAGAGGTAATGTCATAAAATCTAATATCTAACCAACCCAAATGATTTTCTCATATTAAATTGATCACTTAATGTGGGAGAATATGGGAACAAGTGTTAAGATATAGATATGTGCTTATAGATCTATCTCAACACGGGGCCAATGGTAAAGGGGCCCAAAAGGGAGATGGTCTATCAAAGAGCAAGGCTAACCAATGGAGCATAAGACCTTAGGGTTAGCTTCATTGAAGACCTCCAATAAATGTTTGTAAAAGTCCTTTGACCTTAGGTAAGCTAGGGCTGAGCTTGAGGTGGGAACCCGGCCCAAGCTCGAGGTGCTTGTCCTGCTTGAGGTGCTTGTCGTGCTTGAGGTGTTTGTCATGCTTGAGGTGCTTGATTAAGATGCTTGAGGTGCTTGACTGGCTCCATGCTTGAGGTGCTTGACTTGCTGCATGATTAAGGTACTTGAGGTGCCTTGAGAAGCTTGCCTGAGATGCTTGTGGGAACACCCCCTAGTTCAAGTGCTTTGTCATGCTTGGTGAGTAAGGTGCTTGATCACCTAAAGTCAAAAGCATTCCTACAAGAGGGGGGGCGAGCCCTTTTCCTAGGGGCTAGAGAGAGAACACCCACTCACACACACAAGGGAAGCCCCAACTTGAAGAGGCAGCAAGGACACATGTCAGGCCCCTATCCATGTTACCTTCATGTGTTGCTTGAAGCCTATTGGCTAAGCTTCAAAGGGGTCCAATGATAAATTACATGAATTATCTAATTGTTTTAGCATTTATCTAGCCCTCTCTCTCAAAAAGGAAAGGGGGACACTTGTCTCAAGGCTACCCCTGCTGCTTGTAATGCCTCCTGCTCATGATTGGCTAGGCCTGGGAGGGTCCAATGAGCTTCAAGCATGAGCTACAAGGGGGGGTCGACCCAAGCTAGCTAGGGGCTTGCTTGAGGGGTATACTCACCCACACACACTCACAATCACTCTCATTGTGTGCTATGAAAAGTGCAAGAGCTCCCTCTCCAAGCAAGTAGAGGTTGAGAGCCTACACCAACACTCTTGGCTATGGAGTGCAAATCCAACCAAGAGCCATGCTTCAATGCTTGACCTTGTCATCTCCTTCTTCTTCATTACTATGCTATTATGTATGCTAGCAACAAGAGTATGATAAGTGAGGAACTAGTTCTTTCTCCTATGAAATGTTTCTTCTTCCTCTTCCCTACCCTCATTCCCTGCTAGCTCTCTCCACCTTCGAAGGTGTTTGAGGTCTTGGGACTGAGGCTTGGGACAATTAAAGCTTTCTTCAAGTTCATGTTATGCTATGATTGTGATGCATGAAGCTTTCCATCTTCATTGCATCACCTAGGTCACAAGGAACACAAAGAATGTATTGTAACAAGTCTCTCTTAATGGGAGAAATCATAATACAAATGCCTATTGGAGGGGGGACCAGCTCCACATAAATCCGGTCCTCAACTGTTGTCATGTTCTCTAAATTCTCTCTCTTGCAAAAGTATTGTTCATGCCAAGTTAACTAATTGCTATGATTATGTTGCTATCTTCAATTATGTCTACCCGCTATGCTCACAAAGTTATTTCTCGAAAGTATTCTCATTAATTTCCGCTATTCTCAAGTTGAATAGGCTAATTCCATTACAGTCTCACCTTTTGCTTGAGGGATAGGGGCTGTCCTAGGAGGGAGGCACCCAACTAGCCCTCGTCCACGGTGTCTGGTGGTGCATCTTTTGGCATATTTTTGCCTTGGTGGAGGCTGCTCTGGTTGAAGTTGATACGACAGACTTGTTCATCTTATGGGTTGTAGATTGGAATGTGGTGCTCGCAAGACGATTTGGCTATGGTGGCAACTTCAACCTGGTTCATGTGAAGGTGTGGTTCATGGTGTGTTGGGTGCTATATTGTCCCATTTGGGTGTTGTGTTGTGGCCTTGACGGGGTTCTTCTGATACTTGGTTCATCTTGTTGTTTGGAGATCATTATGCTATGTTGGCCATGAAAGGTATTATCTGATGCTGGTCATTTGTAATTTGTTGCTCTTCGATTTATGATGGGGTTGTGTACATCTCAAGGAGGAATGGGAGACCCCTAAGGGGTGGCTTACATGACCCTCTCACATAAATATATCAAAGAAAATTTCAATATCTGGGATCAAACTTCTACGAATGCAGTTCTTAAGCCCTTGTTCTCTAAGGCCTTTTTTTAGCATGCCAAAAAATTATGCTTTATGAAGAGTAACATAGAGCCCCTTTGCAAAGGATATGCCAGAGATTGAATGTATTATTTTGAGTTCATTCAAAATTAGCTCAAATGAGCATTTTTTTTTCAAAAAAAAAAGAGTGACACATGTTGCAATTCGATATTTGAATCATCATGTTGATTCACACTTTGCAACTTCACACCTTTTCCAAGAAACCGACAATAGAGGGCGATGAGGAGCACATTCTCTCTCTCTCTCTCTCTCTCTCTCTCTCTCACTCACACACACACACACACACACACACACACACACACACGCACACACACACACATACACGCATGCGTGCGTGCACGCACACACACACACACACACACACACACACACACACACACACACACACACACACACACACACACACACACACACACACAAAATGTGCTATGCATCATCTTGAAGCTAAGAAGGGAGACTTCTATGCATTTAGAAACATGTGTGAGCAAGGGGATATCATACGTTGGACTCTAAAGAGATATCTCTAAGAGACCTTGGTAACTCTTTGGGTTGAAGGCATGGTAGCATTAGTGTCTCCACTTGGAAGGAGTTTGAAGGTGTTCAAAACCACTTTCTTGCAAACATTATTGCAAACTTTATACAAGCGAAGGCACAACCACCTTAAATGATCCCCCTCCTTGAATCCGATCACTTCCCATTGACGTTATGGGCATGGAAAGAGTTGTGGAGTACATGATAAACATGTATCAAATGGTTTGCCACATAGACTTCCTAAGTCTGATTGGAGACTAGTAACAAAGTTCAAAAGACTCATAGAGGCAAAATATTGAGTATGAGATAAATGCAAACCATCAAGAAATGGTTTAGAAGAGGGATTGCAACTTCTACATCACAACATGAGGCTTTCCTACAACTGCAATCTATGACTGCATGGGAAAAATTTGAAGGCTTGCAGTTTTTGGAGTACACCACACAATTGCCCCTAATTACAAACCATGTTCTTCTCTAAGAGAGGAGAATGTACACACCCATACATGCTTGAGACTATCCCCTTATCCATAATATGCACCATAGCAGCAATCTAGCTTGGCTCTCATTCCCTCCGATGTGAGATGAAACGTTGGGGCACTGGGGAAGAGTCCATTCATGTATGCACACTATGTCCCTTGCAAGTTTGAGAGTCTTAGCATCATACCTTACGTGAGTGCTTAGCTTTTGATCACATTCATCCTTAATTTCCTCACACAAACCACTTCCTGCGTACTTTCCTCTCCCAGCCACTCAATTGCCATCCTCATATCCACAATCCTGAAGCATCGAGAGTCATTTATCAACGCCACATAGAGCATGCGACAGTTTTGTTTTGGTCCCATATGTCATTTTTTAACTTTATGATTATTCTTCTCTCTCTCTCTCTCTCTCTCTCTCTCTCTCTCTCTCTCTCTCTCTCTCTCTCTCTCTCTCTCTCTCTCTCTCTCTCTCTCTCTCTCTCTCTCTCTCTTCGGTGGACTCTGTGTGTGTGCGCGCGCGCGTGCGTGCACCATTCATACTTCTAGTGGCAACAACCCTTTATGAGATGAAGCTATTGAGTCTCTCTCTCATATGACTAGTTTGGATTCATTATATGGTTATAGGTTCTCAAGGATTTATCCGTCGGCTATCTTGGCTATGATCAAGTTTTTTTGGAAGGGAAATCATTGATATGGTTCCAGCCATTGAATATCAGAGATTTTCCAAACATCGAGAAACTCCTACAAGAGTTTGTAGAGGAATTCTCAAAAAGGGGAATCAAGAATAACACAATTTCCCAAATTTATGCCTTTAAGCAAAAAGAAAATGAAAAGAATAAGGAAGCCTCGCTTTGCTTCAAGCAATACATTGGGAGATGTCCTATCAACACAAGACAAGAGATTGTCAGTTCTCTTTATAGAGGGTGTGAGAAGCAGAACTCTCAAAAAAGGATGTGCACTTGAAGGAGTGTACCACACTTGAGCAGGTCACGAGAGAAGCTTTGTATCCAGTTAACAATTGCAAGGTTTATGGAGAGTTATCAAAAGATGCAGACTCAATCCCCACAGTGCCTCTTCAACCACAAGCAAACCATCAACTAAGAGGAGTGCTCCTGCTTTAATCACACCAAATGTGATCAAATGATTGAGGAAGTGATAAAAAGTAGGAACCAAAATTATCAACAAAATCCAAATTTACAACAACAACCACCACAAGAAGAAAATTTATCGCGAGCCTTGAAGTGGTTTGCAATCAAGCAAAAATAGACCAACCATGAGACAAACCAGTGTTTTTATACCAAAAATTACGTGAGGGAAAGGCCATATTGACCTCCGGAGGTGCAACCATTACCACCACCACGAAGATACCAAATAGGCCCAATGAAGTAGCACAAAGGGGAGATAAACCACAGCCTATGTTGGGCCAACAACATCCTTTACCTCAAGAGAATAGGGCAATTGTTCAATATATGCAACTTGTAGAAGCACTCATGAGTCAACAATTTTTTTGGCCAACTTCATACTATGAAGAGCCATTGGAAACATACAGGGAAGAGTCGAAAGGAATTGCATATGCTAACAAGGGTTATCCTTCATGGATAAGCTCAGATAATGCTATAAAACCTTCATACATTGCTCAACCAATAACAAATAATTACACAATGGACAAAAAATACTCATGTTTATAGAAAACCAAAACTTCCAACCTAGAAGATATCCTCCTAGGATAGGATAGGCAATGGGGGCACAATAAGCCACTCAATCGGAAGGTCCTTGCTATGAATGTGGAGGTAATCACTGGGCACAAGTTTGTCCACACAAAGGGGAGCAAACAAAGTTTTTTGGGTTTTGCAAGGGTTGTGCGATGGACTATGTACTTCTAAACTGCCTCATGACTCTTGAAAACAAGTTAAAAGCAACGGTGAATTTCATTGGAGTTTTGCCTTGTTCAAGTGGATTTCCAAAAATTTATCAGGTGGTTTAGTCTTGGTGGACAACGTACTAGAACCCTTAGATGCTCTATTGCAAGCCTATGAAGCAAGATTAGAGACCATACATAATCTAGAGCAGAGATGGTTGACGTACCCACATCTTGAATTCAAAACAAAGAGATTGAAAATGTGCAAACGGCTCATAGAGACCGCTCAAGCTCTAATGCAGCTAGAAATAACAAACATTCCTACTTAAGAACAATGAAACATCAAAAAGAGAGAAAAGTGAGCACAAGGAAAACAAGACTATTGATGTGATGAGACCAGTGTTGGAATTAGGGTTGCAAAGAAACGCACACAGCTTGGAGAAGACGAAGGAAGCTCAAGGCACACAAGTGTGTAATGGAAAGATAGATAGCCCTAGAGTGATGGGCGTATACAATGCACGGGGGAAAAAACCTCCTAAAGAGGGAAAAAATGCCCCGACGATCTAGTGTGTTCACACACATCACTACCACATGTATATGGTAACAAATCCCCCCTGGAGTGATGCGGTGAACGAGAGCTGGCACATGAGTAAAGGGAAGTTCCATGCCCTAAGGACATGAACAGTCCACAAACGGGAGTAAGCCCAAAGCTTTGCGGAAAGCTTTGAGCTTCTCACAAGACAATACCTTTGTGAAAAAATCTGCAAGGTTGTCCTGTGTTGTCACATAAGCCAAGCTGATCTCTTCTGCTGAGAGCCTCTCCCTGACATAGTGGTAATGCACCTCAATGTGCTTTGTGCGAGCATGAAAAACTGGGTTCCTTGCAACTGCCAATGCGCTCTGAGTGTCAGTGTAGATAGTGTTGGCAGTGTCCTGCACAACACCCAAATCAGCCATAAGGCGTCTGAGCCATACACACTCAACCGTAGCTGTGAAGACTGCCCTGTACTCAGCCTCACAACTCGAAGTAAATTGCTTCTTGCTCAACCATGATATACATGAATTGCCAAGCATGAAACAAAAACCACTTGTGGACACTCACGTGTCAAAACAACCAGCCCAATATGAGTCCAAAAAAGCATGTAAGTGTGGCGGCAATGATCCCCCCTTGGGATAAAGCAAGCCAAGATGTAAAGTGCCCCTAAGGTAGCAGAAAATCCTCTTCATAGCCTGCCAATGCTTAGACCTTGGGATAGGCATAAATCTGCTGACCCGTGAGTCTGCAAACTGAATATCGGGCCTCTTGTTGCATAATAAATCAGGCATCCAACAACAGTTTGGTAAAGAGTGACATCTACAGGATCACTAGCATCATGAAGACTCAATTTAAAAACTATTTCAATGGGAGTGGCAATAGGTTTGCAACCCTCAAGTCCAAACTTACATAGCAATGTCTCTATGTATCTTTTTTGACACAAGGCAACACCACCATCACACTGCTTAAACTGTATACCCAAGTAATGATGCAACAACCCCAAATCTTTCATCTTGAAAGTTGCCTTCAAATCAGCCTTAAATTCAGCAATATGTCTTTCATTTGGTCCATTGATCAGCAAATCATCTACATAAAGAACCACAATGAGAAGTACATCACCCTCATGCTTTACATACAATGTGATTTCTGTTGGACTGTTACGAAAGCCTCGTTTGACCAAATGAGTGTCAGCTTTCTCATACCAAGCACGAGGAGATTGCTTCAACCCATACAAAGCCTTCTTACATCTACACACTTTGTCCTCTTGTCCTTTCTTGACAAAACCGCAAGGCTATGTTACATAAACTTCCTCAAATATGTCACCGTTCAAGAAAGCAGTAACAATGTCTTATTGATGTACATCCCAACCAAAATAAGCTGCCAATGCACATAGAAAATGCACAGTAAGTGGGAGAAAAAGTCTCTTCATAATCTATGCCTTTTTGCTGTGCATAACCCTTTGCAACAAGTCGAGCCTTATGGCGATCGACCTCACCAATGGACTTTTTGCAAGGAGGCAAATCACATAAAGTCCAGGTGTCATTTTCATTAAGTGCATCATATTCTGATTGCATGGCAGCCATCCAATTTTTTTAATTCTGTGCTTCATCAAAAGACAGAGGCTCCTCAACATCATGTAAGCTAGACACAGCCAAAGCATAACAATCTGATGCATAAGATGCATGGCGAGAGCCTGAACGAGTACGACTAGACAAAGGTGCATCCAATTTACTATCACACAATGTATGCACCAACCATTTTGGCATACATCTAGGCTGCTCATTTTTAGTCCTTTCCTCATCAATTACATCATGTACATCTGCATCAGTAATAGGCTGATCCCTAACATTTTCAGAAACCCCCATAGGCTGTACATTTGCCTCATTGGAATTTACATTCAAACTTCCACTACTGAAAAGGGGCAACAAAGTGTCATAAATGTCTTATGAGCTTACATTACTATCTCTAGTACATGACAGCAAGGGTTGAACAAAATCTTCCACAAACACTACATCCCGTGGAACCAGAATACGCTTTGTTTGCGGATGATACAACCTGTAACCTTTGCTTTCAGCACTATAACCAACAAAAATACATTTGGCAGCCTTACCATCCAATTTTCTGCGCTGTGTTTGTGGCACCAAAGCATATGCCAAATAGCCAAAAACACGCATAAGCTTAATAGAAGGCTTTCTATCATGCCATGCTTCATATGGAGTAATAGACTGCAAAGATTTTGTAGAACACCTGTTTAGTACATAAGTGGCACAAATGATGGCCTCAAGCCAAAAAGAATGTGGCAAAGCTTGACTTTTGACCATATATCGTGCCATTTCCGTAAGTGAGTTGTTTTGCCTCTCAGCAATACCATTTTGCTGAGGTGTATAAGGCACTGTATATTGGTGTTTTTATCCCAAGAATAGCCAAAAATGCATTGAATTCATGAGACATATACTCCCCCCCTTGATTGGAACGGAGGGTGCCCATAGTACAATTAATGTTACCATATACATGTGGTAGTGATGTGTGTGAACACACTAGGACCGCCGGGGCATTTTTTCCCTCTTTAGGAGGTTTTTTCCCCCGTGCATTGTATATACGCCCATCACTCTAGGGCTATCTATCTTTCCATTGCACACTAAGTAACACACTCTCTATTGTGTGCCTTGAGCTTCCTTCGTCTTCTCCAAGCTGTGTGTGTTTCTCTGCAACCCAAATTCCAACAATTGGTATCAGAGCAGGTCACGTCCTCCCGGGCTTAGTCGCCAGCTACTCCAGCACATGCCTGCTCACTTTCTCCGATTTCAGTGAGCTTTGGCAAGCGTTCGCAGGTCGACAAATATTTTGGGAGGACTCGAAGAGCTCGGCCTGCTCAGAATTTTGATTTGGGCTCATTTCGGCCTCCGTTTCCACTACGGGCAGTACTGCACAGGTTATTTCGTCATTTTGTGCAGATTTTCTGTCAGTGCCGTTTTCTGCATAACAGGTGCCTTATAGTCTTCTACGGTTTGTGCTATATAGCACAAGTTGTTCCCGTTCCATTTCTCCTATTTTCGGGCAGTTTTCACATCAGGTGCAGCATTTACCATGACTGACAACAACAACACAGATGTGTTCAAGATGTTTGCTGCTGAGGACAGGTTGGATGGGGACAACTACCCTATGTGGGCTTATATGATGCAACACGTTCTTGTGTCAAAAGGTGTCTGGAACATTGTGCAGGGCATTGATGTACGTCCTGGTTCTGAAGATGTAGGCGATATTGAGGATGTTGCAGGTCTTGCTGCAATGATTGCAGCTGTTAGAGTTGTTTTGCCTACAGCAGAACAAGCTCGTTGGGATGTTAAGGATGCGCAGGCTCATGCATTGATTGCGTTGTCTGTGAAGCGCACCATTATTCCTCACATCCGTTCAGCAAAATCTGCAAAACAGGCTTGGGATATTCTAGCAGGTCTTTATGCAAGCCGCAATGAGGCTAAAATTGCTTTGCTGCGTAAAGAGCTAGAGTCGAAGATTATGCATGAGGAAGATGATATGGACACTTTCCTTGCTAGTGTCAAGGATATCAATGAGCAACTCATTTCTGCAGGTGAAGTCATTTCTGACAGTTCCCTTGTGCAGACTGTTCTTGATGCCTTACCAGATTCCTACCAGACTTTTGCTAGTACTTGGAGACTGATGACCCAAGGAAATCCTGAAGTTGTCAAGTTTGATGCATTATGCACATTGCTGTTGCAAGAGTCACTTTCTAGAAAAAACAGGACTAGGCAGCGTGCAGTTGAACATGCTTTTATTGCTTCTCAAAGAAAGGGTGGTAACAGTAATGCAGCCACTTCTTATGGTTCTGCTGCGAGTGGCAAAAATTTTGTTCCTAATGCTTCTGCTGGCAGCACTTCGTCTGGCAATTCTGGTGATAAGGGCAAAAAGAAGATGCGTTGCCATTATTGTAAAGCCAATGATCACTTGATCAAGTCGTGTCCTAAGTTGAAGGCCAAAGAGGCTAAGAAGAAAGAGGGTGGTTCCACTGCAAATGCTGGTTCCACTACAAATGCAGCCATTGTTGAGTCTTCTGTGAAAGGAGATTATGATGCTGATGTTGATGCAGAATGGGCTTTTAGCGCAGAGTGCACTTACAATCCTGCTGTCCATGATACATGCTTGTCAGTTGCTGCAGATTCACATGTGTGGTATTTCGACAGTGGTGCTACAAAGCACATTACCTCACATCGTGAATTGTTTACCTCTCTCGAGTCTGTCCCTCATGGGAATTCGGTCACTTGTGCCAACAACGCCTCTTATCCAGTTCAGGGAGTTGGAAAGATTGTGCTCACTGCTGCTAATGGCAGTTCCTTCACACTTGTTGATGCACTTTATGTACCTGGGATCAAGAAGAATCTCTTGTCTGTATCCGCACTTGCTAGACTTGGACTTGTACTCAAATTTGTGGATGACAGATGTACAGTTCATGATCTCAGTTTTGGTGATGAAATTGTTGCATCTGGCCTTTTGTGCCGTGGGCTGTATAAGCTCACTTTGTATGACAAGTGTGGACAAAATTTTGCAAATGCTGTTGCAGATTCAAGGGCTATTTCAGATGCAAAACTTTGGCATGCACGTTTTGGTCATCTGAATTTTGCCAGTTTGCTGCGTTTGCAGAAATCTGATATGGTTGCTTCTTTGCCGCCTCTTGAAGCACCTATCAAACATGTTTGTGAAGGCTGTATTCTGGGTAAAATGCAGCGTTCTAAGTTTCCAAAGGATGGTTCAGTTAGGGCCACATGCAGGTTGCAGCTTGTGCATAGTGACGTTTGTGGGCCCATGCAAACTCCGTCCTTGGGCAATTACCTGTACTTCGTGACTTTCATTGATTATTACTCCAGGCATGCATGGGTATTTCCGCTTAAAGCGAAGTCCGAAGTTTTTATGTGCTTCAAACAATTTTTGGCTATGGCTGAAAATGTCTCAACATGTACTATGGGCACCCTCCGTTCCGATCGAGGGGGGGAGTATATGTCTCATGAATTTAATGCATTTCTGGCTAGTCGTGGGATAAAACACCAATGTACAGTGCCTTATACACGTCAGCAAAATGGTGTTGCTGAGAGGAAAAACAGGTCACTAACGGAAATGGCACGATGTATGGTCAAAAGTCAAGCTTTGCCGCATTCTTTTTGGCTTGAGGCCATCATGTGTGCCACTTATGTACTTAACAGGTGTCCTACGAAAGCTTTGCAGTCTATTACTCCATATGAAGCATGGCATGATAGAAAACCTTGTATTGAGCACATGCGTGTTTTTGGCTGTTTGGCATATGCTTTGGTGCCACAAGTGCAGCGCAGAAAATTGGATGATAAGGCTGTCAAATGTATTTTTGTTGGTTATAGTGCTGAAAGCAAAGGTTACAGGTTGTATCATCCGCAAACAAAACGTATTTTGGTTTCACGGGATGTAGTGTTTGTGGAAGATTCTGTTCAACCCTTGCTGTCATGTACTAGAGACAGTAATGTAAGCTCACAGGACATTTATGACACTTTGTTGCCTCTTTTCAGTGGTGGAAATACGAATGTAAGTTCCAATGAGGCAAATGTACAGCCTATGGGGGTTTCTGAAAATGTTTTAGAACAGCCTATTACTGATGCAGATGTACATGATGTACTTGATGAGGAAAGGGCTGAAAATGAGCAGGCTAGAGGTATGCCAAAATGGCTGGTGCACACTTTGCGTGACAGTAAATTGGATGCACCTTTATCTAGTCGTACTCGTTCAGGCTCTCGCCATGCATCTTATGCATCAGATTGTTATGCTTTGGCCATGTCTAGTTTACATGATGTTGAGGAGCCTCTGTCTTTTGATGAAGCACAGAATTCAGAAAATTGGATTGCTGCCATGAAATCAGAATATGATGCACTTATAGAGAATGACACATGGACTTTATGTGATTTGCCTCCTGGCAAAAAGGCCATTGGTACGAAGTGGGTTTACAAGTTGAAACGCAAGCCGGATGGTGAGATCGATCGCCATAAGGCTCGACTTGTTGCAAAGGGTTATGCACAACAAAAAGGCATAGATTATGAAGAGACTTTTGCTCCCACTTGTCGTATGACTACTGTGCGTTTTCTATGTGCATTGGCAGCTCATTTTGGTTGGGATGTACATCAATCAGACATTGTTACTGCTTTCTTGAATGGTGACATATTTGAGGAAGTTTATGTAACGCAGCCTCGCGGTTTTGTCATAAAAGGACAAGAGGACAAAGTGTGCAAATGTAAGAAGGCTTTGTATGGGTTGAAGCAATCTCCTCGTGCTTGGTATGAGAAAGCTGACACTCATTTGGTTAAACGAGGCTTTCGTAACAGTTCAACAGAAAGCACATTGTATGTAAAGCGTGAGGATGATGTATTTCTCATTGTGGTTCTTTATGTTGATGATTTGCTGATCACTGGACCAAATGAGAGACATATTGCTGAATTTAAGGCTGATTTGAATGCTACTTTCAAGATGAAAGATTTGGGGCTGTTGCATCATTACTTGGGTATACAGTTTAAGCAGTGTGATGGTGGTATTGCCTTGTGTCAGAAAAGTTACATAGAGACATTGCTATGTAAGTTTGGACTTGAGGATTGCAAACCTATTGCCACTCCCATGGAAACAGGTTTGAAGTTGAGTCTACATGATGCTGGCGATCCTGCTGATGTCACTCTTTACCAAACTGCTGTTGGCTGCCTCATTTATGTATGCAACACGAGGCCAGATATTCAGTTTGCAGTCTCGCAGGTCAGCAGATTTATGCATAGCCCAGGGTCTAAGCATTGGCAGGCTGTCAAGAGGATTTTCCGCTACCTTAGTGGCACTTTACATCTTGGCTTGTTTTATCCCAAGGGGGGATCATTGCCGCCAGACTTACATGCTTTTTCGGATTCAGATTGGGCTGGTTGTTTTGACACGCGAGTGTCCACAAGTGGTTTTTGTTTCATGCTTGGTAGTTCATGTATATCATGGTTGAGCAAGAAGCAACCTACTGTGGCCACTTCGAGTTGTGAGGCTCAGTACAGGGCAGTCTTCATAGCTACGGTTGAGTGTGTATGGCTCAGACGCCTTATGGTTGACTTGGGTGTTGGACAGGACACTGCCAACACTATCTACACTGACAGTCAGAGCGCATTGGCAGTTGCGAGGAACCCAGTTTTTCATGCTCACACAAAGCACATTGAGGTGCATTACCACTATGTCAGGGAGAGGCTCTCAGCAGGAGAGATCAGCTTGGCTTATGTGCCAACACAGGACAACCTTGCAGATCTTTTCACAAAGGCATTGTCTCGTGAGAAGCTTGAAGCTTTCCGCAAAGCTTTGGGCTTACTCCCCTTTGTGGACTGATCCTGTCCTCAGGGCATGGCACTTCCCTTTACTCATGTGCCAGCTCTCGTTCACCGCATCACTCCAGGGGGGATTTGTTACCATATACATGTGGTAGTGATGTGTGTGAACACACTAGGACCGCCGGGGCATTTTTTCCCTCTTTAGGAGGTTTTTTCCCCCGTGCATTGTATATACGCCCATCACTCTAGGGCTATCTATCTTTCCATTGCACACTAAGTAACACACTCTCTATTGTGTGCCTTGAGCTTCCTTCGTCTTCTCCAAGCTGTGTGTGTTTCTCTGCAACCCTAATTCCAACAATTCAATACATATACAACCATAGCCAAAAATTGTTTGAAGCACATAAAAAACTTTGGACTTCTCTTTAAGCGGAAATACCCATGCATGCCTGGAGTAATCATCAATGAAAGTCACGAAGTACAGGTAATTGCCCAAGGACGAAGTTTGCATGAGCCCACAAACATCACTATGCACAAGCTGCAACCTGCATGTGGCCCTAACTGAACCATCCTTTGGAAACTTAGAAGGCCGCATTTTACCCAGAATACAGCCTTCACAAACATGTTTGACAGGTGCTTCTAGAGGTGGCTAAGAAGCAACCATATCAGATTTCTGCAAACGTAGCAATTGGCAAAATTCAGATTACCAAAACGTGCATGCCAAAGTTTTGCATCTGAAATAGCCCTTGAATCTGCAACTACATTGCAAAATTTTGTCCACACTTGTCATACAAAGTGAGCCTATACAGCCCACGGCACAAAAGGCCAGATGCAACAATTTCATCACCAAAATTGCGATCATGAACTGTACGTCTGTCATCTACAAATTTGACTACAAGTCCAAGTCTAGCAAGGTGCAGATATAGACAAGAGATTCTTCTCGATCCCAGGTACATAAAGTGTATCAACAAGTGTGAAGGAACTGCCATTTGCAGTAGTAAGAACAATCTTTTCCTGAACTGGATAAGAGGCATTGTTGGCACAAGTGACTGAATTCCCATGAGGGACAAACTTGAGAGAGGTGAACAATTCATGATGTGAGGTAATGTGCTTTGTAGCACCACTGTCGAAATACCACAGATGTGAATCTGCAACAACTGACATGCATGCATCATGGACATCAATATTGTAAGTGCACTCTGCACTACAAGCCCATTCTGCATCAACATCAGCATTACAATCTCCTTTGACAGAAGACTCAACAAAGGCTGCATTTGTAGTGGAACCAACATTTAGAGTGGAACCACCCTCTTGCTTCTTACCCTCTTTGGCCTTCAACTTAGGACACTGCTTGATCAAGTAATCATTAGCTTTACAATAATGGCAATGTATCTTCTTTTTGTCCTTATCACCAGAATTTCCAGATGAAGTGCTGCCAGCAGAAGCATTGGGAACAAAAGTTTTGCCACTTGCAGAAGAACCATAAGAAGTGGTTGCATTGCTGTTACCACCCTTTCTTTGAGAAGCAATAAAAGCCAGTTCAACTGCACGCTGTCTAGTCTTGGTTTTTCTGGAAAGTGACTCTTGCAACAACAATGTGCATACTGCATCAAACTTGACAAGTTCTGGATTTCCTTGGGTCATAAGTCTCGAAGTAATAGCAAAAGTCTGGTAAGAATCTGGTAAGGCATAAAGAACAGTCTGCACAAGGGAACTCTCTGAAATGACTTCACCTGCAGAAATAAGTTGCTCATTGATATCCTCGACACTAGCAAGAAAAGTGTCCATATCATCTTCCTCATGCATAATCTTTGACTCCAGCTCTTTACGTAGCAAAGCAATTTTAGCCTCATTGTGGCTTGCATAAAGGCCTGCTAGAATATCCCAAGCCTATTTTGCAGATTTTGCTGAACGAATGAGAGGAACAATAATGCGCTTCACAGACAACGTAATCAATGCATGAGCCTATCCATCCTTTACATCCCAACGAGCTTGTTTTGCCATAGGCAAAACAACTCTAATAGCAGCAATCCTTGCAACAAGACCTGCAACATCCTCAACATCGCCTACATCCTCAGAACCAGGACGTTATCAATGCCCTGCACAATATTCTAGACACCCTTTGACACAAGAACGTGTTGCATCATATAAGCCCACATAGGGTAATTGTCCCCATCCAACCTAGCCTTAGCAGCAAATACCTTGGACACATCTATGTTGTTGTCAGCCATGGTAAATGCTGCACCTGATGTGAAAACTGCGCGAAAAGAGGACAAATGGAGCGAGAACAGCACGTGCTACATAGCACAAACCGTAGAAGATTGTAAGGCACCTGTTATGTAGAAAATGGCACTGACAGAAATTTTGCACAAAATGACGAAATAGCTTGTGCAGTATTGCCTGTAGTGGAAATGGAGGCCGAAATGATCCCGAATCAAACATCTGAGTAGACTTAGCTCTACGAGCGTTTCCAAAAAATTTGTCGGCCTGGAAACGCTCACCAAACCTCACTATAATCAGAGAAAGTGAGCAGGCGTGTGCTAGAGAAGCTGGCGACTAAACCCGAGAGGACGTAACCTGCTCTGATACCAATTGTTGGAATTAGTGTTGCAGAGAAACGCACACAGCTTGGAGAAGACAAAGGAAGCTCAAGGCACACAATAGAGAGTGTGTTACTTAGTGTGTAATGGAAAGATAGATAGCCCTAGAGCAATGGGCGTATATACAATGCATGGGGGAAAAAACCTCCTAAAGAGGGAAAAAATGCCCCGGCGGTCCTAGTGTGTTCACACACATCACTGCCACATGTATATGGTAACAACCAGAAATCGAAACACCATTGTAGACAAGGGTAGTGGCAAACACAACTAATGATGCCAAGTCACAAGGAATGATACCTATTCATTAGTGGTATGTGGTAGTGATGTGTGTGATGTGTTCACACACATCACTACCACATGTATATGGTAACAACCAGAAATCGAAACACCATTGTATACAAGGGTAGTGGCAAACACAACTAATGATGCCAAGTCACAAGGAATGATACCTATTCAAGAAGTGGAACATCCATGGCTGCAAGCCTTGTGGGAAACAATCACAAACCACAAAGATGGTAGTGCAACTTTTAATTCTGCACATATCACAAAAATTAACATGGGTCGTGAGTTTTATTAAGGAGATATGCAATTGTTATACAATGATGCAGGGATGGAAGTATCCGTAGAGAGCAAGGCTGAAACGTTGAGGACTCTACCATCTTTTATAAGAGAACAGGAAGAAAAATCAGAGGCCAAAGTTGTGCCTTCTCAACGGAAGCTAGTTCCAGAGATGATGGACACCAACAGCCTCCATGAATTGATGTCGTCTCCTATACAATGTACCATCACTCTCTCAAAACTTTTGCAGACGCATCGATGGGGCCAAACGGGAATTTTTTTGGAAAGGATGGGGCTAAAAACCCTCCTCAAGATGTTGATATAGATGAAAACATAGGTAAAACTCTAATAAAGAAACCAAAAGCGAAACTTGTGCATGTAAACAAGGTGGGCGATTACTACAAAGGAGAAGAGGGAAATACCTTAGAGCACCAAGGGGTGAAAACCATAGCCATACTTGATAGTAGGGTTGGAGTGTCCATAGCTACAAAATAAATTTGGGATCAGGTATGAGCATACAACATTGATGTCATTTTGGGATAACCATTTATGTGTCAACTTAAAAATGGTGCAAGATTGGGGCTATGACCACCTCTACTTCCGGCATAAGGATGTTCCACAAAGGTAGCATCAAGAGTTATAGTTATAAAGATGTTAGTCAAACTCTTGTGGAAGAATTTGACTCAACTACGGCCCATGGAAAGGAAATACCTATATGGTTGCCAAACCTAACACATATTTGGATGTGAGGAGCGTCCAAATCAGTGAGGAAAGAAGATTGTATCCTAGAGAGCTCAGTAGAGGATAAAGAGAACCCCAACAAAATTATGATGAGAGTTCTGATATAATGCCCTTCCAGATGGTAATTGCTATCTTGGAATCAAGGTTGGAAACTCAAAAACAAAAACTCAAGAAATAATTTATTGCAAACACATAGTGGACAAGGTTCTAAGATTTACGTGAGGATGAGCTATGAAGAAGCTATAAAAACAAAACAAAACCAAACCAGCATGATGTGTTCTTGTGTAGATTCATCTCTTGCTTTGTAAGAGCCTGATGTAGTGAGTTGAGAGTGTATATTTACTAAATGGTTTGATGAAAGTGGGTGCTTAGGTATGCATATTGACCTCTCTTCATCTTGGTTTGGGGTATGGTGACTATGCTGTGTGCAACGCCCTTGTAGAAGGGGGAGAAAGAGAGAGGTGGCGGTTAGCGGTTAGAGAGGTGACACATGAGAGAGAGCGAGAGAAAGAGAGAGAGATATATGAGACAAGAATAGACTTCAACTTCCTCATTCCATTCTCATGATTGATTGATCCATTTACAACAAGGTTCCACATTTATAACTTTCTCATGCCTCTTGGCACTTTCCTCAAGGTGACTCTTCATGGCTCCCATAGGCCTTAGTGTAAAGCCTAGGGAGTGGTGCACTTTATGGTTCAACATCCCTATGGTGCAACTAGTCGAGGGTGGACTATGCGCTGCAATACCTTGCTTGTACATATACAAAAGGGCAAGGTTTCCCCCAAAAATTTTCACTTTTTAATTTTTTTTTCTTAACTTTGTTGGTTTTCAAACTGTAATTGATTTGAATGGGTTTTTATCCAGCTATATGTATGTATGGGAGCACCTATCGATTCTCACTTTTTTGTTTGATTTCTCACATTTTATTTTTATTTTCTTGATCCCTTTGATTTGTTTAGTGCAACCAAGTATAGTGGGAGTTGTAGCAGTGTAAAGGGAAGCTAATTGGGGCTAGTCTAGGTTGAGTGTGTGTAAGGTTGAGAAAATTCTATCATTCCATATTCTCTTTAGAAATCTATTCTCTTCATTATCTTTTCTTTGTGGTGGTTTGAGGTGTTGTAGAGGACATCCCCCCAATCCTACACAATGTGTTACACCTATAAATCTACATTGTGCACCTCGTAATATGTGTTGTGATGCATTGATGAATGTATATTATAAAGGGATGATCCTAGGAGAGCAAGGTAGAGGAGTTGTTTTTTCCACAAAGCAAGTACCAATGGAAGTTCATGTTCTCCTGAAGATGAGCATGTGCATCCCAATTTCTTCAAATATGATGATATTGAAGGAATGTAAGGAAAAGAGGATAGAGTCATGTCAAGAGAGAAAATTAATAATGAAGAAGGGCCTAGTTCAACAGAAGGGGCTACAAAATCAAATCAAAATCTTAGTGTGGTAAGTCCAATATTCTGCAAGAAGTTTTGAGTACATTATTAGTGTTAAGGGATACAAGAAGGTTGTAATTTAACCCCTTGGGCATTAGAAAAAAGAGACTAGCAATCATGCTAGGAAATCCAAGAAACCCACCAAATCTAGCAAATTAACGAGCCAACCCTACGATTAAGGAAACAAGATATATGGGAAACCAAGGAGGACCTTGCCTGCCATGTGGCCTGGTTCCAAACCAGATGGGTGGCTTGTGAATACAATAGAATGTATGAAGATATAGTAAAATTGTCTCAAATTTTGTTGCTACACTATAAAAGAAGGCTATGAAATGGTATAGCCAATTTGGTGATGGCGACTCTGCCAATTTTGATGCCTTGAAGGATGCCGCCCTTCCTATGTTCAAAAAGGAAAAGACACCAAATGATGTCGTAAAAGAAACTCAAAAGGATGAACATGGGACTATGTTAATAAAGGAGGTTGCTTAGCAATTTACAAGAATGATAAGAAGGCTACATGGGGCAAATAGACATATAGTAGAAACTTTTGATAGCTATTTCTTCAAATGCGTGAGACCAAAAATTAAGGCATCAGTAGGAAATGTGTATTTGTCTAATTGCTTGCAAACATCAATCAATGTAGGAGAGAGAAAAAGTGTAGAGAAGAGACATGGTTTGTTAAGAAGAAATAAGAAAGAGAGTTCTTAATTAAATTCAAATAATAGCTTATATTCATATTAAAAAATTAATATAGATGCATTTTTTTTTAAAGAATCAAAATTAGACTAAGGATGGAGTTTGATAATGACTCCTAATCTATGTTATTGGGTAGACCTTGGATCCAAATTTCTAAATTGAAGCACAATTGTGGATCAAATAAATTTTTTCTCAAATAGGGTAATAAGAAAATCAAATTACCCATGATCAGAGAAGTGAAGATGCAACAAGCACATAGGCCATTATGGCTAGAAGCTATAAATATAGCAGTTGAAGTAGAGGACCTAGAAGAAGAGAAATTCTACCAAGATATTAGAAGAAGAATTACAAATTGAATTTAAGAATTGAAGAAGAATCTAAGATAGTCAAAATAGGCAAGATTGTGGATGCAAATTTTTCGAAGGCTTCAAAGAAATTGTTGATTGACTTCAAATACGTGTTTGCATGTCAATATTTGAACATGAAAGACATAGATCCTAACCTTTTTCAACATAAAATTAATTCAAAAAAAGGTGGAGTGCCTATCAAAGGTATAGAATGAATCCAAATTATGCAAAGCAAGTCAAAGAGGAGCTTGAAAAATTGTTACAGGTTGGGCTCATCAAGCCTATTTATGAAGCAACATGGTAATCACCCATTGTGATAGTGCCTAAGAAAGATGTTAAATTAAGGGTCTATGTGGATTATAGGAAGTGGAATACAACTACTATAGTAAATCCCTTTCCATGACCATTTACTTATTCACTAATGGATTCTATTGCTATCCATGAAATGTATAGTTTCATGGATGGATTCTCACGATGCAAACATATAAACATGACACCTAAAGATGAGCATAAGACTACTTTCATAATAGAGTGGGGAGCATTTGTGTGTATAGTGATGAGCTTTGGCTTGAAAAATGGACCTTCATTCTTTTAAAAAACATCAGCAAATGTATTTGAACCAGGAGAATTCCTTGATATTTCAGTGTCTTTGTAAGAAGGAAGACCATTTAGAACATCTTAAAATTTTTTAGAGAGTTGTGAAAAATCTAGAATGTTTTTGAATTCTCAAAAATTAGCCAATGCTATAACAAGGGAAACTCATTTAGGGTCTATAATTTCAGAGGAGTGGTAAAGAAGTTGAAAGGCATGAAAGGGAAAGGCTAGGGAGGGAAAGATTAGAGAAGCAGCAACAATTTGAAGTTGAAAGACCGATGCAGGAAACAGAGGCTCAACAAAGCTAGGAGCACAAGCACACTGGGTACTACAATCTTTGTGGTTTAAATAATGTATCTAACATTGCATTCACTTTATGTTGCATGCTGGTGCTCCATATGTACACATGGAAAAATTAGAGGCACCAATCTAGAAATTGGTGGCTGTCTTTGCGACAAAATACATATCACCTATCTTGTATACAATACTTTATCATTTCCATTGCATATTCAAGGGAAACTTCACCACCTATCTTGCATACAATAATAATTTCCATGCATATTCAAGGGAAACTTCACCGTGCTTTGACTTTACAACTTTAACTAGCAGGCCATTCAAATAAAAAACTAGAGAGCGCTTCTCGTCAGCCAACAACTTAGGCACCCATATTGGGTCCAGAGGTGGATACCACGTAGCAAAAATAAATTCCCCCGAGGGATGAAAAAAATTCAAGGACTCATCAAATTTCCTACACTGTTTAAGGTAGCGGTCCATGTGCTTTTGAATTTCATCTTTTTCCTCTTTCAACTATCTGGCCATGGCGATACATCTTTTTTGTATCTTTTTCAATGCAATGGAAACATTCATATCATGCAAGGCAATTAATTATAGTTTCTCTTTCCCTACGGCGCAGTAAAGGTATTGAATGAAAACATCATAAAGGACAAGAAAAAACTAATGAACAACACATAGATATAATTATGCCAACAGGATTTTCTCCATTATTGATACTCAGAGAGTTACATGACATAAGATGTGCATCTTTCTAGCACTAAAAAAATTGGGCACAACAAAGAACAGGTTCAACATAGTTTCTTGCAAGCGCATGAGCAAGTTTTTACCTTTGGTAAGGTCGGTTAAGTCATCCTAGGTGCTCTTCGGGGCAACACATGCATCCTCTCTAGGATCTTCTGCATTCTGTTCTAGGCCACCTTTCCTCTTCAGCTTCACTTTGTTTACAAAACCCAGGAGAGGGTTGCCATCATTGGCCTCTTGCACATTCTGCCTGCTTTCAATCCTCATAGCTTCCTCTTGCACACTGCTGACTGTTTCCTTTGAAGCACTCATTTCATTAGTTACTATGGGCCTGGGTTTAGCATGATTGATCATGATAAATTCATCATTGTCATTTGTTTCTTTACTATCTACAACACCCTCGAGCGATTTTGCTTGCTGCGGTGTCACATCTACCCCTTCATGCATTCTTTCTAGCTCATCCAAGTCATCATTACAAGGATTCTCTTCTTCAATACTTTACTTGACATGCTTCTTGTCATGCGTGCTTCCCACATTATCCATTCTTGTGTATTCCTTTCAAACATTAATTATCATATCCAAATTGCTAGTAAAAATGCAAAGTTGGATTGTTAACACAACAATTATTAGCATACTGAAAATGTTGTTATGCATGGGATGTGTGGTAGTTAAGATAATGACTATGTACATATATGTAGTATGCTAGGTAGCATATCAATATGATTTCTTGTATACTTAGTATGCCAATAAGCATTCTGTGTTTTGCATTCCATATACTTGGAATGCTGATTAGCATAATTGGGTATGCTAACTAGCCTACTATGTCTGCTAGCCACCATACCCACTATTCTAACTAACATACAGACTAAGCTAACTAGCCAAAAAAATCATACTTTTAGTCTCTCACAATATGCCAGCAAGCATACAATGTCATGACTAACATAATTGGGTATGCTAACTAGCATAAGTGGATATGGTAACTAGCATAAGCAGGTATGCTAACTAGCATTAGTGGGTAACTAGCATACTTAGTATTCTAACAAGCATACATAGAATGACTAGCATAATTGGGTATGCTAGCCAGCATACCAAGTATGCTAACTAGCATACAGACTATGCTGACTAGCATATATATCATAATAAGCATGTATGATGACTGCTATGTATGCTCACTAGCATACACAATATAATAGATGCTAACAAGCATAACTGTTTAAGCTAACTAGCATACAAACTATGGCATCTATGCTAACTAGCATAACTAGGTGTGTTAGATTTTTGCACCTTCACATTACTCTACAAACCAAATAAAAGAGAAGAATGGTAAGCACATAGGATAGTTGTGCAAATATTCCAAACATATGATGCACGCACAAAAGTCACAGACACTTAACCGACAAGTTATGTCAATTTCAACATCAATGGGGGTGTCCTTACTATGAGGAAACCCCAAACCATCCAATGTCTTTTTAAGTGTCTCTATCTTCACTTTGAGCTCTATTTCCCTCTTTACATCCACACCGTGACTTTGTAGTAAACTATGCAGTTCACTGCTATCATCATGAAGCTTCTATCTCATAGCAATCGCAATTGGGATAACCCTAGCATTGCTTGCTTTCAAAAACCTCGCAACTTTGAGCTCCTGTATTGCATTGACAAGATGCTGTTTAGCATCCTAAAATTGTTTTGTGAGATGATCACTGGAAACCTTTATTTGATGCATATCCTCAAGGCCAAAATATGACAGACTTTCAGCTCCTTGATGAGTGTTGTGGTGAGAGAGGGATGTCGCCTTGGTAGCTTTGGTAATATTCGTGGCTACTCGACCCGAGTAGACCTCCTTCATCTCCGTAGACCCCTCCTTGGTGTTTTGACATCATGAACGATGGAATTATGCATCCTCCACTTTTCAACATGGTACTCGTAGTATCCTTTTTCTCAAAGGTCCTGCAAATGCTAGATAGCAAACATAGACCAATTGAAGTGGATGGCTGAACTGCTTGCAATTGCCGCCTGACTAAATTCTTTTACAAATCCCTTTGCAAATGCAGAGTTTATCTCTATGTTGGTTGGGGCCTTCTGGTATACCCTTAGTGCAACTGCATCACCTGGTCATATGTATCTCTATGTATAGGACTACATTTAATGTAATATTTGTTGCAATCCTTTGACTCTCTAAATACATTGAACCACTGTGTGATTTCCTCCCACTTCACCAGTTTGGGATTGATACCATCGATCGAGAGGCCATGAACAACACTAAAAGATTTTTCTACAATACAAAATTTCCCCTACACTAGGATGTTGATCTTGGGAGCTTTCCATTGGCTTGCACACCCCGAATGACAAGATATTACAGTGGAAGGCTATCCATGGCAAAGGGAAAATTTTCTATTTATTGGGAAATAATATGTATCTCACATTTCATCCATACAAGAGATAGCCAAACATAGAGAAACAATCACCACCTTACATAGCTTCTTTAAGCAGCCTGCTTGATGACAGATCAAACGGGTGCCCAACTGGCCGGACAGGTAGCCGAACACCACATTTGTAGTCTATTATTTTGCCGAGCTAGTGTAGTGATACTTTGTGTAAATCCTGACTACAGAGTAGCGGATCAATTCCCTGAGTTGTAATTCTGTCAATGACAATTGTAAAGGTACATGTGAACCGGTCACTGGCCATTTAGAAAGCCCTAAGTATAAAGGTCAATAATTGTAATGTGAAAAGGAGGCTTATCTTTAGAGGAAGAAGGGAGCTCAAAAAACGTACACTCAAGCTACGAGTTGCTCCAACCTTGTAATCGACTTTTCTAATGATTGGGTAATCCTTTTCCTCTCTCTCTTTGCTCTTTAATTTAAGTGTAAGCATCATCAGTTTTGCTGTGGTTCGGAACTATGCGTCTGTGAGCTATAATTACAAATTTGAGTGCTTACATCGCTGTTTTTAGTCGTTTTGACCATAGGAGAGTGTTCTTAGACCATAGGACGACAAAACTGGATAGTTATGTTGCAATTTTCAGGACCTTTTTCATGATGGATCGTGATTTTGGTACCTTGTTGGATTGCGACTAGACTTGCTAGGACAGTGCCCCTAGGTGTCTCAGACCTCCTCCTAAAGTTTCGTTACATTTCGAGTCCGTTCGAGTGCCGAATGGCGTGATGACCTAGAGCTGTGAGAAAGGACATAGGCAGATTTCCCTGATCATTGAGTGTTGGTTTGCTTGTTGAGCTAGTGTGTTTGCTTGTTAAGGTTCACTTCGTGAGATTGACGATCTCATAGAGTCTCCGTGCCCCATCCGAGTCACTTTCCCTGAGTATTGAAATTATGTTAGTGCCAGAAAGCTATGCTGCAGACGTCCTTCATCACGACAACCTGCTAACATTGGCGCCGTTGCCGGAGATATGATCCTTAGATGGTGAGTGACCTAGTGCGTTTTTAGAGCGTTCTTTTTCTAAAGATTTGTTCTTCCATTCCATTTACACTTTAGTAGTGAAGCAGTTAGACACGGGGTTTAGTGCTGGATAGAGTCTAGAAGTCGAGGACTTGCTAGATCTATTGTTGAGAAGTAAAGAGGGTTGTGAGTGAGATAGCCAAAAACATTTCATTCTTCGATTTTCTCATTACTTTCAGAGTGCTGTTCCGTTTTCCGTTTCGACTTTATTTTGTACCGTTTCTTTCATGTTTCATTTCAGTATTTAGGAGTAGGATAAGTAGAAACTACCACCATCAAATTTGGGCTAAAAGATTGAGGGAAAGAAGGGTGAAAACCATATTTTGGCAAAAACGACCATAACTCTGAAATTCTGAAAATTTGATGGTAGATACCTCAAAAGTGATCCAAATTCAAAAATTTGTGGATCAAGGGCATCAACATACTCTCTAGAATCAATCTAGAAAGTTTGGCAAGAATCTATGGAGGAGCATGGATCGCGATCCATGTACCCCAAAAAACCATTTTTGGTGAAAAGTGACCGGTTACAGTGAGCATCATTGGGAAACTGCTCTGATCAAGTTTGCTTGAAAGAAAAAATCAAAAATCACATCAAAATTGACTTTTACGGCAAAAACAACCAAAACAAGGATTCATATACAAAATTGGACAAAATTGGGATCCAAATTCAAAAAAGGGTGGGATTTGGCTTCTACAGGGCATAGAGAACCTGCAAAACAAAATTCATGAAAAAATGCTACCAAACATGGATTGCGATCCATGTACCTTTTGGCATTTGGGACTGATATTTGACAAGTGCATTCCTGATATCATTTGGAACAACTTTGCCAAAAGGGACCATGTCAAAAAATTGATAAAAGTTGGTCAAAATAGCCAAATACAGAAACTAGTCAAAAACCGCAGGACAGACATAAAAACTTGCTTTTGTATGACAAAAACTGGTCCAAATCCAAAACTTTTGATACCATAGCATCTAGTAAACATGCTGATCCTAATGGTACCAAGAAATGCCAGTTTGGCTTTCAAACATGGATCGCGATCCATGTACCTCATGAAAAAATTTTGAATTTTTTTTGGATGAGATTTGAGCAGTAGGTAGCTGAGATATAGACAAACACTTTTCCCAAAAGAACCAAATGCAAAAAAGTTGTGAAAAGTGGTCAAAAGAGCCAAATACAGTTCATTGTCAAAACTGCCACAGCAGACTGTAGAAGTCAGTTTTGGTTGGGCAAAATTGATCCAAATTCAAAAATTCTTGGTGAGTAGTCTACAAACAACATAAGCTATTAGCACACCAAAAATTCAGATCCAAAAGTGGTGGAACATGGATCGCGATCCATGTACCCCAGAGAAATTTTTGGAAAAAAACTTTTCTAGCCTGTAGCAGAGACCATTGTGAACAAAAGTCCCCAAGGAAATTTTGTCAAAAAAGTTCAAAAAGTGGGTGAAAAGAGCCAAAAACTGTTCAAGGTGAAAACCCTAAAACAAACCTGTGAATTGACTTTTGCCTGGCCTAAACAAGTCTAAATCACACAAAAACCACATAGCTAGCATCAAGAGACCAAGTGGAAGCTGTGTGCCAAGTTTCATTACCATTGACACATAGGTACATGGATCGTGATCCATATTCCTTTGTCACAGACTGATACCATATTTGCACCATAGCTAGAGCCCATCAAAAGAAGTCTAGTGGTCTTTTCAAAAGTGAATTTGGATATCAAAAACCTGTCCAAAAGCTCAGAACTGCCAAGTACTCTGTGCAAGTGCTAGAATTGACCCAACTTTCAATCCAGAGGTCCATTTTCAAAAATTTTGATACCATAGGACCTCCTAATCATACCAAATCTAATGATACAAAGAGAAGTCAATTTGGGCTCCAAACATGGATCGCAATATGGTGACAGCTTGACTTGAAAATTTCCAGATCACTAGTTCCTACACAAGAAAACATATCCCCAAGTCTAGTTTTGGAAAAAATTGAGCAAATTTGGGTCAAAAGGGAACAAAACAGGTGACAGACTGAAAACCGCAATGCAGACCTTGTATTGACCATTTGGCTTGTCAAAACAAGTCCAAATCCAAAAAGATTTGAGATTTGACTTGTGGACATAGAGTGCAATGAGCTGCCAAGAGATCAAGTCTAGATGTGGTTGAACATGGATCACGATCCATGTACCTCAACCTCAAAATTTGCTGAAAATTGGTATATAGCTTACATATGACCTTGTCTACACACAGTAAAAATTTGGAGAAAAAAAACGACAGGAACATGGATTGCGATCCATGTACCTCTCAGCATAGTGGGGGTATCTGACTTGATGATCTTGTAAACATACTTGAGTATATCCCACATCTCAAGTTTGAGCTAAAAATACCTTCTAGAGACCAAGAAACAAGCCAAAGTTCCTGTGTTCTGGTCCTGAGATTGTTTTGAGTGCTGTTTCAAGTGCAACTCATCAAAAGTGCTCTAACTCTTGATAGACAACGCCAAATTGAGTCAGGTATAGCTAGGAAGAAAGCTTGAGGGCACCCCAAACTAGATCCAAACTTTTAGGAGGGTACCCCAAGAGTAGTTTCCAGAGACCAAACGTCACAAATTCTTGACTTTTGAGAGACCTTACCAGGGGAAAAAAGGGATAAGTTGCACTAAACCAAAGTGGGCTTGTCAACAAGGACTATCTTGAGAATCTTGATAGAGCTTTAATCATGACAAATCATCCACCACCAAGGTTTTCTACTTCACTCAGAGACATGAAAAACGATGCAATGCCGACAACTGGGGGGTTGGGAGAATACATAGAGGAGAGGCATCCTCTAATCGACAAACCAAACGTGAGATTCATCAAAGCCAATGAATCCATGAGAGTGCTTACAGATTACACTCATGAGGGCTTATATAGATTCACAAACGGGGATCCATGCATCTTCTACAGGTGTGTAGAGCCCTATGCTAGAGAGTTGACCACCCATAAGAACCTCTATGCATTCACATATACAGATGCCCACGGAGTGCAAGTTTTGATGGTAGATAAGTATGGACGTGAGTAGAAACTTGTTGATCCCATTGACATCGAGAGATATACATACAAGGGTACTCTAATCTCTACTTACTTTCAAACAGAAATGATTCCACAATACACATTAGAGAGGATTCCACCGGGATTTTCTCCAAGACGAGATGAGAGAGCAAGAGACGTTTTTCCAAGAGACCACGAATTGGTTAGATTGGTGAAAAAACCCCAATGATTAAGACCATATCAAGTGGCTCAATGTGTCAAGACAAAGTACAATGGATCAAGGGATCCATATGCTCATGTCTCACTCTTCAAAAAGGTGTTGAGAGCTGAACAAATTGCGGATTTTCATACTCAATATGAGGGATTTGGGTTAACATTAGAAGGAACGGCTTTGACGTGGTTCCAACCTCTAAATAGAGATGATTTTCCAAACATAGCACAACTCTTACAAGATTTTGTAGAGGAGTTTTTGAAAAGGGGAATCAAACACAACACAATGTCCCAAATCTACGCTTTCAAACAAAAAGCATACGAGAGAGTGAAGGAAGCTCTGCTTCGCTTCAATCAATACATAGAGAGATGTCCTACACGAGAGCTACCACAAGATGAGAGATTATCAGTTCTCTTCATAGAGGTCTCGAGGAATGAAATTCTAAAAAAGGAACTACATCTAAAAGGATGCACAACGTTTGAGCAAGTCACTAGAGAAGCTCTATATCTAGTTGACAATTGCAAGGCCTACGGAGAGGTGACTGACGATACAGTCAACGCGACTAGTAGTGCCTCTTCTCCAAAGAGTGAATCAACAACAAAAAGAGATGTTCAAACTCCTTGGGAACCAATCATTGACCAAGTGGTCGAGGGGGTGATTAGAAGAATAAACCAAGGCTACCAACAAATCCTAGATGTACGAGAGTCTCAATTGAGGATATGTAATACTTGTAGAGGGGATCATCCCACTCCATGGTGTAGCACTCAACCAAAGACACAACGTGTGCTAGGGCAACAACCACATCTTTTGGACGATGGGAGAGTAGTAGTTAACTACGCTCAACCAACGTATGTTCCACAACCCATGAGAAATCAATACTCCATGGATGCGAATACGCTCATGTTCATAGCCAATCATCAGGAGTATGGTTCAAAGAACATCCTCACAAGGAAGGAACAACTACTAGCTGGATCACCAACTGTAAAATAAGAAGGTCCATGCTATGAATGTGGAGGTGATCATTGGGCACAAAGTTGTCCAGACAAGGGTCCACAAATCGAATTATTTGTATTCTGTGAACGTTGTGGTATAGACCATCTACGCCAACACTGTGCTAAAAATCCAGACTTCTTCAAGCGGATCCAAAGTAGAACCCACCATTCCTTTAAACGTGATGACTCGAGCTCAAGCTTAAGAAGCTGCAAAAAACAAACCAGCTGAAAAAGCCACATTGCCTGTTCAAACAGAATTTGAGAACAAACCGGTCAGAAGATTTGGAAGAAGATCATGGAAAGGCAGATGGGACAAAATGAAATTGAAGAGGCTCAAGGAGAAAGCAGCTTTGGAAACTGAACTGAATCAAACAAGAGAGCAGCTTAGACAAGAGCAAGAAAGAAACAAAAACACAAAGGGACCTAAAGAGTCAAAGACTAACTCGGGAGGTTCAGTCTTGGTCGACAAAGTGGATGAACCTTTGGATGTGATCTTGAAAGCTTATGAAGCTAGGCTAAAACCCAACCAAACCCAAGAGGATAGGTGGCTAACGTACCCTCATCCAGGGTATAAAAAAGAGAGGTTGCAAATGTGCAAGGAGCTTATCCAGAAGGCCCAAGCTCTTATGGAACCAGTTCCAGATGCTCCAAAAACGGAGGTGCTAATCCGCGAAAAAATCCAAGAAATGGAAAGTCATGGTATTGTAAACAGAGACCAAGAAGAGCCGGGAGTTGAGGTACCTTTAGATACAAGGGAAGTAGCCAATACCACAGATGGGGTGGGCTCACCAGTAGTGATGATGCCTATTCTAGAGGTAGAAGAATTGTGGCCACAATCCTTGTGGGAATCAATCAAAAACCGAAAAGATGGTAGTGCTACTTTACAGTCAGCACCTATCCCTGAGATAAACATGGATCATGAATTTTTCCCAGGAGATATACGATCTCTATACGGGGATGTTGGGTCTGTCACATCTGAAGAGAGTAAACCACGCTCCCTAAAGACGTTGCCATCTTTCATAGGAAACTCGAAACAAAATTGGAGGTTAAAATGGTACCTTGTCAGTGGAAAGCCACACCAAAAATGATGGATACCAAGAGCTTGCATGAATTGATGTCTTCTCCTATACAATGCACATGTTATCTCTTAGAGCTACTAAAAATTAGACCGCATCTATGGGGCCAAATGGGCAAATAGCTGGAAAACATGGGGCTGAAAATTCCTTCACATGACCAACTTGCGGACAAAGACAGGGATGACACCATGCCTACAAAACCACAGACAAAGCTAGTACCAGTAAATAAGGTAGGTGACTACTGTGAAGGAGACGAGGAAACACCACCTTACCACTTGAGTACAAAGGAGTAAAGACGGTCGCTATATTAGATAGTGGGGAAGGAATTGCCATTGCAACCAAAGAGATATGGAAAAAATGGGGAAATCCTACTCTTAGGAAAACCGAATGAAACTGCAATTAGCGGATGGATATATGGAGAAACCGATTGGAATATTAGAACAAATCATTGTATCCTCGTGTGGCATAGAGTATGAGCACATATTTTCCATAATGAATTTTAACAAGAGTAGCAACTTAGATATCATATTGGGCAAACCATTCATGCGTCAGCTCAAAATGGTATAAGACTGGGGCTATGACTATATCTATTTGAGACACAAAGTTGCCACTACGAAGATCAATGTCACAAATCATAGTTATAAAGATGTAGTACGAACCCCGGGGGAAGGCTTAAACTCCACAACTGATTTGAAAAGCAAAGCGCATATTTGGATGTACGGAGCTCCTGAGAGTGGAAGTCTTAGAAAGGAAGATTGCATCCTAGAGCGTTCAGTAGAAGATGAGGCGTATGTACCAGAGCCATTTCCAAAGGATTTATTTGAACCCTTTGGATGGGATCAAATACTGGCGACTCTTGATGTGTGTGTGAATGAGGTGACCCCGACTAAATTTTGTGATGAAGATGGGTATGATATAACTCCCTTATTTATGATAAAGGTGTTGAAGGAAGCTAACGAAGTTTGTGGGTGTGAAAGGAGAAAAATTGAGACAGATTTCTATATCATGGAGCACGGTTCCAAGGTGCAAATGAAGGAAGCAGAGCAACCACAAGAATATGTCATCATTGACATACCTGAAGAATCGACAAAAGCTGTTTCAAAGAAGCCGACTCTAGAAAAAGTGCAAATGAAAGAAGATGAAGGAAAAAAGCTTCCAAGTTCGACATCAAATGTTCAAAAAATACAAGATCAAAAGAAGAACAGGGACAAAGAAGAAGATCGACTGTCTCCTACGATGATCAAATTCAGCATATGCGGAGAAACAGGACTCAAAATCCTATGTTCAGCTATGATAGATCCAGAAGCAACAAAGAATCTAATGACATATGAAACTTGGATCATGATGGGAAAGCCACCAATCACGGAGCTAACAGAGATTGTGTACACAAGTTCAAAAATGCCGATTCCTAGCTTCGAAGTGGCAGAAGCTATACTCAAATTGAGTACTGGGGAGTATAAGAATACGTTCCACATAATCGACTCCCATCACATCAAAGACAGTCTGATCCTGACAGAAAGCTGGAGGAACATCTTCTTTCAACCATAAGAAAAATCATCTTCAGCAACAACACCATCAAAAATCCCAAAAGCACCTCAAGTCAATGCAAAAAAGGAGCAACCAACCATCACGGAAAAAGGTAAAGCAAAGGTAAACACTGAAGTATATCAAACTCGCAAGATGACTTTACCTTCAACAAGCCTCCATCAAACTTCCCGCGAAGCCTCTATATCAAAAGCCACACCATCAACAATGCAATGGAAACCAAAGCAAAAAGTCTATCAACCAAAGTTTCCATCACAAAAAAGCATCCAAAAAAAGCCAAAGAATGTCAACCAAGTGTTGGTGTCCAAAGAGCACATCAAAGTCAAAGAACCAGTTTGGATACATGAAACACAAGTTCAACCAGAACAACAAAAGGTGACAGGGTGGGTAGCATCAAATGAGCCAATCACTGCTCAGGGATACTTCCAAAAAAACACTAATGTTTGGGCCAAAAAGCCTAAAGTAACAGCCTGGATCTACTCGCCTCAACCGAAGAGTTCTACAAAGAGCAAGACAAGCTATAAACGCAAGACAAACAACTCAATCAAGAGAAAGAACTACCACAAAGGCAAAAGCAAAAATCAAAACGACAAGGAATGCGACATGTTTGGGTACCAAAGTCACTCGCTAGGCAAGCTACCCAAGACAAACATGTGAAGCAACGGATGATTCCAGTCAAGCTACTTGAAGCACAAGGATTTTATGAAGGTAACACACAAATATGGTTACCAAAAAATGTAGCTCAATCTGGAACAACGAAGAGAAATCAAGCAGCACAAGCTTCTACCCCAAAGCAAGCAATGACAACCAAAAGCCAACAGAAGCCAATTACAACCAAGGCTGCTGCAATCTACAGATGGATACCTTGTTATCAATTACAAAATCAAGGCTTTTACAACGGAAATCATTAGGTTTGGATACCAAAGCCTAGTCTCCATCAAGTTATAGAAGAAGATAAAATGCCAAAGACGGTCACACAAGGACCAAAAACAAGATGGGTTCCGAAATTGCTCGTGAAACTCAAACACAAAGAACCCACACACATCAACAACAACTTCTCATGAGAAATAATGGAGAAAGCTACATCAACCCCTACAAAAGCTGAAGGACTTGTTTCACAAAGCAGTGTGAACATACGACAAGCAAGTCAAGAAGAGCCAACATATGACAACCTACTCGACAAAATGGTGGCATCCAAAGACCAACACGATGGAAGAGGCCTCCATTTCAAGAACTTATGTAATTGGGTTTCTGGCATTCAATAGGTATGTCCAAGTTGCCATTAAAAATACATGGCATAAAAGTCAGAGTCGGGTAGCTAAGCCACTAAATGAGCGAGGCGTTAGTCCCAAAGCTTCATGTATTCTCTATGGTCTAAGCGTCTTAGTTATCCTAGGTACTGCTCAAGCTGGAAGAGTTGAGCATAATTATGTTGTGTCGCTCATGCTGGTTTAGGTGAGCATAAGAGTCAAAGTCATTGTAGTATAATGGTAAGTGAAGGAGGAAGTTCAAAAGACACTCACACACTCAACACAGTGAGGAATGAGTGGAGAAGCTTCTACATCAAAAAGCCTTCTTGGAAATGTGGAAACTATTGAGACATCCTTTGATGTCACAAGTGCTACATTTGTTCCTTGAAGCACCCATCAACTCCATCTCTTACACTGCATGCTTTTGTTCGACAAATCTCTCATGTGCATATAGAGTGTCCCATAATTGGCACTTGCATTAGACACTCTTCCTTTGTTTCTCCAAAGCACTCACCTTGCATGACAGGTACTTCAAGTGGATATGCTCAACTTCAATAAGAGCGTATACCAAAGGCACTTTTTTCCCACCGGGTTTTTTCCCTTTGGTCATCCAGGTTTTAAGACCCTAATCTAGAAACCCTTATCATTGACTTCTTATATATATTTCTTCTATATCAACAATAAGGAAATGTCTATCCAAATCAATCGACAATGACTTGGAGCAAAACTGCAGGTCTCCATATAATTATCAAGAGAATCTTTTATCTCCTCCAAGGTCAACAACAAAGCTCCATCAAACAATGGCAAGTCAAAGATTGGCCTACAATGACAAGCAATGACAAATTCAACAAGCGAGCTATCCACAACAACCATAAGTAGCTCACATAGCACTTCCACATTGTGGCTATCTATTGTGGAAAACTCAAATTGCACTGGACCTTGAAAGAAAATCCATCATAAAGTCCACGCCACAAAGAGGATTAGTTCTACACGATCAAACACTTCAACATCCATCTTTACGGCGGCTAAGATTGGCAACCAAGAGGCGAATGCACAACAAGAAGAAACGTTGCCTCGATAATCAAAGCTCAAATCACGTATCAACAACATGACAGCTATGCATCACTCAAGATGAAGACCAACCTTGAAGACAAAGCTGAAGACAACCCTATGACAAGACTGCACAAGGTCGTGGTGTCAAGGGACGACATGAATTAGGAAGGGGGGAATATTTGATGACATATCAAACGGGTGCCCAACTGGTCGGACACGTAGCCGAACACCACATTTGTAGTCTATTATTTTGCCGATCTAGTGTAGTGATACTTTGTGTAAATCCTGACTACAGAGTAGCGGATCAATTCCCTGAGTTGTAATTCTGTCAATGACAATTATAAAGGTACATGTGAACCGGCCACTGGCCATTTAGAAAGCCATAGGTATAAAGGTCAATAATTGTAATGTGAAAAGGAGGCTTATCTTTAGAAGAAGTGGGAGCTCAAAAAACGTAAGCTCAAGCTGCGAGCTGCTCCAACCTTGTAATCATCACAGTTAATGAATGGGTAATCAGTTTTTGAATCCGAAACTTGCATTGTGTTCCTCTTTCTTTGCTCTTTAAATTAAGTGTAAGCATTGTCAGTTTTGATATGGTTCACGACTACGTGTCTGTGAGCTATAATTATAGTTTTGAGTGCTTAAATTGTTGTTTATAGTCGTTTTGACCATAGGAGAGTGTCCTAGACCATAGGGCGACCTTTCTTGTATGTTCTGTTGCAATTTTTAGGACCTTTTTCATGATGGATTGTGATTTTGGTACCTTGTCGGATTGCGTCCAGATTTGCTAGGATAGTGTCCCTAGGTGTCCTAGACCTCCTCCTAAAGTTCCGTTGCATTTAGAGTCTGTTCAAGTGCCGAAATGGCGTGATGACCTAGAGCTGTGAGAAAGGACATAGGCCGATTTCCTTGATCATTGAGTGTTGGTTTGCTTGTAGAGTTGTTGTGTTTTCTTGTTAAGGTTCACTTCGTGAGATTGACGATCTCATAGAGTCTTCGTGCCCCATTCGAGTCACTTTTCTTGAGTATTGACATTATGTTAGTGCCAGAAAGCTATGCTGCAGACGTCTGTACGGCGACCCGCTAACACAGCCCCACTAGGAAAGAACTCTTGAGTAATTCGTGCACAATCTTGAACCATAATTGGTTAGTTCACACACACACACACACACACACACACACACACACACACACACACACACACACACACACACACACACACACACACACACACACACACACACACAGAGAGAGAGAGAGAGAGAGAGAGAGAGAGAGAGAGAGAGAGAGAGAGAGAGAGAGAGAGAGAGAGAGAGAACCTGAGATGTTCTTACCCTTCCCTGCATGCATGTTTTTCGGCATTGGGAATCCTTGGGATTGAGACAGATTCACCCTTTTGCGGGCTAGGGGAGAAGCAACATAAGATTTTGCCCTTGACTTCCTTCTTTATGGAGTGTAAAGAGAGTCATCGTCGGAGGTGAATGCCCGATGTGTCGATATATTCTCCACCTTGGTAGCCTGGTGAATTGTGATTGATGGACGGCTTGTAGTTCGCAATTGGTTGGAATTAGGGTTGCACCAAAACACACACAACTTGTAGAAGACGAAGGAAGCTCAAGGCATACAAAAAAGAGTGTATTACTTAGTGTGCAATGGAAAAATAGATAGCCCTAAAATGATGGGCGTATATACAATGCACGGGAAAAAAAATTCCTAGTGAGGGAAAAAATGCCCCGGTGGTGCTAAGTGTGTTCAAAGACCTCACTACCACATGTATACGGTAAGAAATCCCCCCTGGAGTGATGCGATGAACGAGAGATGGCACGTAGAGTAAAGGGAAATTCCATACCATGAGGGCAGATCAGTCCACAAAGGGGAGTAAGCCAAAAGTTTTGTGGAAAGCATTGAACTTCTCACTAGACAATGCCTTTGTGAAAAGATCTGCAAGGTTGTTCTGTGTTAGCACATAAGCCAAGCTGATCTCTTCTGCTAAGAGCCTCTCCCTGACATAGTGATAATGCACCTCAATGTGCTTTGTGCGAGCATGAAAACCTGGGTTCCTTGCAACTGCCAATGCACTCTGACTGTCACTGTAGATAGTGTTGGTAGTGTCTTGTCCAACACCCAAATCAGCCATAAGGCGTCTGATCCATTCACACTAAACCGTAGCTATGAAGACTGCCATGTACTCAAAATCACAACCAGAAGTGGCCACAGTAGGTTGCTTCTTGCTCAATCATGATATACATGAACTGCCACACATGAAACAAATATCACTTGTGGACGCTTGCATGTCAAAACAACCAACCCAATTAGAGTCCAAAAAAGCATGTAAATCTGGTGGCAATGATCCACCCTTGGGATAAAACAAGCCAAGATGTAAAGTGCCACTCAAGTAGCAAATAAATCCTCTTGACAGCCTGCCAATGCTTAGACCCTCGGCTATGCATAAATTTGCTAACATGTGAGACTGCAAATTGAATACTCGGCCTGATGTTACATACATAAATGAGGCAGCCAACAATAGTTTGGTAAAGAGTGACATCAACAGGATCACCAGCATCAAGAAGACTCAATTTCAAGCTTGTTTCCATGGGAGTGGAAATAGGTTTGCAATCCTCAACTCCAAACTTACATATCCATGTCTCTATGTAACTTTTTTGACACAAGGTCACACTGCTTAAACTCTAACCACCATCACACTGCTTAAACTATATACCCAAGTAATGATGCATCAACCCAAAATCTTTCATCTTGAAAGTAGCAATAAAATCAGCCTTAAATTCAACAATATGTCTCTCATTTGATCCAGTGATCAACAAATCATCCACACATAGAGAACCACATTGAGAAGTACATCAACCTTACGGGATACATAGAATGTGCCTTCTGTTGGACTGTTACAAAAGACTCATTTGACAAATGAGTGTTAGCCTTCTCATACCAAGCACGAGGAGATTGCTTCAATCCATACAAAGCTTTCTTACATTTGCACACTTTATCCTCTTGTTCTTTCTTGACAAAACCACGAGGTTTCATTACATAAACTTCCTTAAATATGTCACCATTCAAGAAAGAAATAACAATGTCTGATTGATGTACATCCCAACCAACATGAGTAGAAAACACACAGTAGTCATACGACAAGTGGGAGCAAAAGTCTCTTCATAATCTATGCCTTTTGGCTGTGCATAACCCTTTGCAACAAGTCAATCCTTATAGCAATCAATCTCACCATCTGGCTTGCGTTTCAACTTGTAAACCCACTTTGTACCAATGGGCCTTTTTGCAAGGAGGCAAATCACATAAAGTCCATGTGTCATTTGCATCATATTCTAATTGCATGGCAGCCATCCAATTTTCAAAATTTTGTGTTTCATCAAAAGAGAGAGGTTCCTCAACATCATGTAAGCTAACATAGCCAAAGCATAACAATCTGATGCATACGATGCATGGAGAGAACCTGAACGAGTACGACTAGACAATGGTGCATCCAATATACTGTCACGCAAAGTATGCACTAACCATTTAGGCATATATATAGCATGCTCATTCTCAGCCCTTTCTTCATCAAGTACATCATGTACATCTACATCAGTTAATAGGCTGATCTGTAACATTTTTAGAAACCCCCATAGGCTGTATATTTGCCTCATTGGAATTTACATTCGAACTTCCACCACTAAAAAGAGGCAACAAAGTGTCATAAATTTCCTATGAGCTTACATTACTGTCTCTAATACATGACAACATGGGTTGAGGAAAATCTTCCACAAAACACAACATCTCGTGAGACCAAGATAAACTTTGTTTGTGGATGATACAACTTGTAACCTTTTCTTTCAACACTATAAACAACAAAAATACATTTGACAGCCTTATCATCCAATTTCGTACACTGTGTTGGTGGCACCAAAGCATATTCCAAATAGCCAAAAACAGCATGTGCTCAATAGAAGGCTTTCTATCATGCCATGATTTATATGAAGTAATAGATTGCAAAGATTTTGTAGGACACATATTTAGTACATAAGTGGCACACGTGATGGCCTCAAGCCAAAACGAATGTGGCAAAGCTTGCCTTTTGACCATACATTGGGTCATTTTCATAAGTGACGTATTTTTCCTCTCAGCAACACCATTTTGCTGAGGTGTATAAGGCATTGTACATTGGTATTTTATCCCACGACTAGCCAAAAGTGCATTAAATTCATGAGACATATACTCCCCCCCTCGATCGGAACGGAGGATGCCCATAATAAATTTCGAGACATTTTCAGCCATAGCCAAAAATTGTTTGAAGCACATAAACACTTTTGACTATGCTTTGAGGGGATATACCCATGTATGCTTGGAGTAATCATCAATGAAAGTCATGAAGTAAAGGTATTTTCCCAAGGATGGAGTTTGCATGGGCCTACAAACATCAATATGCGCAAGCTGCAAATTGCATGTGGCCCTAACTGAATCATCCTTTGGAAACTTCAAACGCTGTATCTTACCCAAAATACAGCTGAAAAAATATGTTTGATAGGTGCTTGAATAGGCGGCAAAGAAGCAACCGTATCAAATTTTTGCAAACGCAGCAAACTGGCAAAATTCAGATGCCCAAAACATGCATGCCAAATTTTTGCATCTGAAATAGCCTTAGAATCCACAATTGCATTTGTAGAATTTTGCCTACACTTGTCATACAAAGTGAGCTTATACAGCCCACGACATCTGTCATCACCAAAACTGAGATCATGTATTGTACATCTGTCATCCACAAACTTGACTACAAGTCCAAGTCTATCAAGTGCAGATACAAACAAAATTCTCTTCTTGATCTTAGGTACATAAAGTGCATCAACAAGTGTGAAAGAATTGCCATTTGCAGCAGTAAGCACAATCTTTTCAACTCCCTGAACCGGATAAGAGGCATTGTTGGCACAAGTAACAGAATTTCCATGAGGGATAGACTCAAGAGAGGTGAACAAATCACAATGTGAGGTAATGTGCTTTGTAGCACCACTATCAAGATACCACACATGTGAATCTGTAGCAACTGACATGCATGCACCATGGACAACAGGATTATAAGCGCACTTTGCACTAAAAGCCCATTTTGCATCAACATCAGCATCACAGTGTCCTTTCACAGAAGACTCAACAATAGCCGCATTTGTAGTGGAACTAATCTCTTTCTTCTTAGCCGCTTTGGCCTCCAACTTAGGACACTGCTTGAGCAAGTGATCATTAGCTTTACAGTAATGGCAACGCATCGTCTTTTTTCCCTTATCACCAGAATTCCCAGACAAATTGCTGCCAACAGAAGCATTAGGAACATGTGATTTTTTACTCGCAGAAGAACCATGTGAAGTGAATGCATTGTTGTTACCACCTTTTATTTGAGCAACAATAAAAGCCTATTCAACTGCACGTTGTCTACTCTTGTATTTTTTGGAAAGTGACTCTTGCAACAATAATGTGCACAATGCATCAAACTTGACAACTTCACGATTTCCTTGGGTTATAAGTCTCCAAGTACTAGCAAAAGTCTGGTAAGAATCTAGCAAGGCATCAAGAACAGTTTGCACAAGGGAACTGTCTGAAATGACTTCACATGTAGAAATAAGTTGCTCATTGATATTCTTGACACCAACAAGGAAAGTTTCCATATCATCTTCCTCATGCATAATCTTCGACTCCAACTCTTTATGCATCAATGCAATTTTTGTCTCATTGCGACTTGCATAAAGACCAACCAGAATATCCCAATCCTATTTTGTAGATTTCGCTGACTGAATGTGACGAGTAATAGTGTGCTTCACAGACAATGAAATCAATGCATGAGCATGTGCATCCTTTACATCCCAACGAGCTTGCTCAGCCGTATGCAAAACAGCTCTGGTAGCAACAATCCCGCCACCAAAACTTGCAACATCCTCAACGTCATCGCCTACATCCTCAGAACCATGACGTACATCAATGCCCTGCACAATGTTCCAAACAACCTTTGACACAAGGACATGTTGCATCATGTAAGCCCATATAGGCTAATTATCCCCATCCAATATGTCCTTAGTAGCAAACACCTTGAACACATCTGTGTTGTTGTCAGCCATGGGTGAAGCTGCACCTGATGTGAAAACTTTCCAAAAAGAGGAGAAATGAAGCAGGAACAACACGTGCTATATAGCACAAACCTTGGTAGACTGTACGGGACCTGTAATGCAAAAAACGACATCGATAAAATTTTTACACAAAATGACGAAATAGCCTACGCAATACTGTCTGCAGTGGAAACGAAGACCGCAATGAGCAGAGGTGTGCTAGAGCTACTAGCCACTAAGCCTGGGAGGATGCAACCTGCTCTGATACCAACTGTTGGAATTACGAGCTCAATGTCACAAATATCTAGTTCAACTAGATTCACAAGCTTTAAGGAGAACACATTGAATTCTCTTGGAGGGTAAAACCTTTGAGTCCTCGTATATAACCTCAACTATTAGATTAACACCATGGAGATTGTTTGGTCTTTATGAGAGAACTATGTTTGGAACCTAAGCTTTCCATGAGGTCCCTTGATACCATATCAAGATGCATACCTTTTGATCTAGGCCCTCTCTTACAATAGTTCAAGGCTACCGGGTAAGCTAGAGGTAGTTGGTGCTTGGAAAACCCTAGAAAACACTCACATAATTTGAAATCTATAGACCATACAAGCCAAGAATTTGGAGGTTACTTTTGGGAGGTGATCTACATAACTAGTTAGAGCGGATTCCCACGAGTGAAGGTCGAGGTTAAAGTATACTTGAGCTACATTGTCTCCTTGTCCTTGAATAGACCAAGCATGGATAAATTTCTTGTCGTCTTCTGGCTAAACGAAGCCTTGCTCCAACCAACGCTAGTGTTTTTGAAAGAGTTTGCTTATGAGAGTATCATTTCACAAAAACAACAAGTGGGGTCATTAGAAAGCTGCTTGTGTTTGTGTGTGAATGTGCTCTTAGTTGTAGATACTTTTATGAAAAGGAATAGTGGAGGGGGTCTATTACTAAAGGAGATATTTGGGAGGATGTGAGTGGATAATGTGACAAAAGTAAAGTGAATCACAAAAAGATCCTAAGCTAGGAGACGATGAAAATGGCACAAAAACGCCAAGGTTGACAAGGTCAGCTTCATTGTAGAGCAATAGAAGAGAACTCTTGATAGAACAATTTAAACATGCCATGTGAAGCAATGTTATGGGTTTAACGAGGCGATGTGGGGATGAAGTAAATGAGTGTAATTTGTATGATAGTGATATCACTATAGGGCCCTCTAGAGAGTGAGATCACTATACGACCCAATTGAGCTGGCGATTGATTGAGAAAGTCCAACAACATATGGGTAATGGCACATTAGCTTAGTAACATGCATCGTTGATAAAGCCACTGTGGGACGAGGGCATGGTGGGGATGCGCGCGCGTGCGTGTGTGTGTGTGTGAGAGAGAGAGAGAGAGAGAGAGAGAGAGAGAGAGAGAGATTGCTGCATGGAACAACATATGGCTACTCTTTATGAATCCTAGAGCTACCACTGCGCCTGGGGACAAGAGAGGAGCCCCCCGCCTCCTCTTCTCACATGAATGGCCCTTTCGTAGCCCCTTTTCACTGTCCATGACCTTGAAGGTGAGTGTTTGGGGTTCTCCCCGCCCCTCCTCTCTCTCTCTCTCTCTCTCTCTCTCTCTCTCTCTCTCTCTCGTAAATGGCGATGGTATGTTTTTGCAGCTAATTGTGGGGGTCTATAAAAAGCGTACTCGCTCGTGCTCAGCGAATATCCTATATTGTAGCAGTAGCATCTCAGAGAGAGAGAGAGAGAGAGAGAGAGAGAGAGAGAGAGAGAGAGAGAGAGAGAGAGAGAGAGAGAGAGAGAGAGATGGGGTCCTATATGCGGGGAATATTCGGCTTGTGTGTGCATGTACTGGTGGCGTTGGCGGTGGTGAGGCAAGCGCAGGCGCAGCCGGCTGGCAACTTCTACAATGACTTCCAGGTGACGTGGAACGCTGACAAGGTGCGGGTAATGGAGGGCGGCCAGCAGCTGCAACTCTCCTTGGACCGCTCCTCCGGTACACACACACACACATACACACACGCGCGCACCCACACACACACACTCCATCGACAGTGCATTCTATCTTAGTGGATGAAGAGGCCATTAGAATGCTCCCTTGCTATATATATCCACAAGAAGATTTAGAAATTTTCTCATTTAGTCTTTTCCAGTGTTTTTCATACAATGCATAACATCATGAGCTTTTGCTCTAGATGCACTGCATCCTAACTAGGTACGATTGCACAAGAAGAAGTTTCTCATGTAAGCAAACGGAGTCTTTTGGAGTCTTTTCCAGTGTTCTTCATACAATGCATAAACATCATGAGCTTTTGCTCGAGATGCACCGCATACCTAACTAGGTATGATTGGGAGCAGGGGACCACCGCCCCCCCCATTGGGCCGGTGGTCCCCAATCGTACCTAGCTAGGTATGCAGTGCCTCCCTCACAGAAGCTCATGATGTTGAGGTAAGTCATAATGTGGGAATTATTGTGAGAATTTGTCCAAAACTTCTTGTGGTAGACTCTGGAACTTTTGGAGCGATTGTGCACCGTTGGATTAAGCCCCTTGTGAGCAATTGTGGACCGTTGGATTAACCTTGCAAAATAGGGCTACATAAGAGAGTAGCTCTCTTCAACATATTCAGTGTTTGAGAGAAGGAATTGGCTTGGGGAGACACGTGTACTCTCCATCATCTTATGTAGGCTATTCTGACTATTCACTATTCATAGAAACAATATAACAACTCCAAAGTAACCTACCCAATGTGGTCAAATATACCAATCCCTTGCAAAATAACCTTGCAAGATCATCATAATGACCCTAGCAAAAACTTTGCATTGACCTTCGTCTCCATACTATCAAAATCAAGGATGGAAGGCAAAGCATTTGCACACCCATTCAACAATCATTCTCCTTGGTAATTTTCACCTGTATTCGTTAAATTTGTGCCAAGTCAACATTGAGAACTCAATGTTCGTCAAGAATCATTCGCATTGCCTATGCTCTGCGTGGTTAACAACCGAAATATCTTCAAGCTGCCTTGACCTTTGGTAGCTTAAAAGATGAAGTTTCTTGCAATTGTCTACAATCACAATGTGCCATTTGTCACCTATGTAGTCAGCTATATATTGCTTGTTACATTTCTAGACAGTTGCAATTGCTAGTCCCCCCTTCCATTGACAAAATATCCTCCCAAGATGGCTCCTTGGTCGGTCGCATTTCACAAGGAAAGGCCATTGAAGGACCTTTCTCTACCACAAGAAGTCTCAACAAAAATCATAGCCTAGGAATGAATATTTGAGTGGGTACACAATCAAGTGATTTCATATGACAATTCTTGACATGAATGTTTTCCATCAAGGCAATTTCACACAACTCTAGTAAGGCATAACTCATCGCAACACTTCCCTCGGTCTTCTTTGTTTGTGTATTCCTAAGCATGTTTTTGCATTCTAGTTCTTTTTTATTCTTTTTGAATCTATATTAGAGCTACAATGATTAAGGGATGAATCCCCACATAAAAGAAGGGCCCTTATGAAGTAATTCACATTCTTATCATCCTACAAATATACAAATCTGAGTAACCAAACTTGGACAACCACAAATTGGATTTGCTAGTCACGAGTAACAAAACTTTCCTAGTAGTCTTTGCATGATGACTACATGATATACATCAATTTCAAATGTAAAACTCGACAACATGTTACTAACATGCACAAGTGGCCGTGCATAATTTTTTCATTAATTTACTCAGGTTCTGGATTCAAATCGAAGAAGGACTACTTGTTTGCCAACATTGACATACAAATAAAGTTGGTGCCTGGAGATTCGACAGGCACAGTGACTGCATACTATGTGAGTATTCCAAAGTATAGTGTCCACAACTTTAAAACATGTCTTCAATAGAGCATGCAAGATATATGCTAGATTGGGCTACAAGGTGACCTTGCATACATCAATAACTACTTGACCAACCATGTTCAATCTTGCAAAATGTTTTCATTCAGCTTGTTAAGCATCACAAGCTCTCCTTAGAGGGAGTAGAGATTACTTAGATTCTCTTCCATTAACCTGCAATATATGCTTGAGTCAATTCTTTCACCCCATTTGAGAAAAGTGAGTGCTACAAGCAAGTAATGAACAAGAAAGGCATCATCATGTTATCGTGTGTTTAAGTAGACTGACACATTTAGTTCATTACCACATGCCCAATTGATGCTTTCACGTTGACAAAGATCCCGGGGAGTCCACTATGTATAAATTTCATATAGCACGTGCAAACAAGAGGTATCTAAATAATCCCTTACCCGTATATTTTCAAGTATTATATATACCCCTTATGTATGCATTTTTGTAAAAAAACTAGCCCTTATGTACGAAAATTTTCAATTTCTCATTACAAAAACCCTATATATAAGTCATTTTTGTATAAATGTACCTAATTATAAATCCTTTATTTTGTTCGCACGTGCTATCTCACATATTTCCTAGTGTATGCTCTGGGACAAAGATCTACCATAAATGATATTTATCTCCCACAAAAAGAGAAATGTCATGAGGTAAATATACAAGGTCAAGCAATCATCACTTTCCTTGATTTACCTATTGTCATTTGTTGGCTAAAGATCATTGATTGAAAATGTCAAAAATATGATTTACATAGCATGCTATACTTCAAATTCAATTCTATTTTAATGTAAAGTGTAGTACTCTACTATATTTGCTTATGTAGACAGTCGTCAAGTAAGTCCAAATATAGTATTCTACTATATCTGCTAATGTAGACAATCCTAAACATAGATGAGATCTTTTGGAATATGAAAAGTAGCACTCAAAATATATGAGAAACTTCAAACAGATAAAATATGAGCTTCAAAATGCAAAATAACAACAATATTTATCCCAAACAAGCTTATTAGCTATACAATAATACACAGAAAGTTATACCTTATTTTTTTCATAACTATTGTCAATTGAGGATATCTATTTTCCTGTATGGTCTATATTGAGTTTCTATTGCACTTACATGTAACATATATGTCTTACAGTTATCATCTCAAACAGCATACCATGATGAGTTGGACTTTGAATTCTTGGGTAATGAGACTGGACAACCTTATATACTGCAAACAAATGTATTTGCTAATGGTGTGGGAGGCCGTGAGCAACGTATCTATCTTTGGTTTGATCCCACTACTGACTTTCACACATACACAATCTTTTGGACTCCTCAACTAATAGTGTAAGCACCTCTCTCCCTCTCTCATGTGTGTGTGTGTGTGTGTGTGTGTGTGTGTGTGTGTGTGCGCACATGTGCTATGTGTGGGAGACTGTGAGCAACATATCTATCTTTGGTTTGATCCCACTACTAACTTTCACACATACACAATCTTTTGGACTCTTCAACTAGTAGTGTAAGCACCTCTCTCTCCCTCTCTCTATCTCTCTCTCTCTCTTTCGTGTGTGTGTGTGTGTGTGTGCACGCGCGCGTGCACATGTGCTATGTATATAAGAAGAGGAAGACATTATAGTTTTTTTTCACCTCTCTCCCTCTCTCATGTTTGCGTGTGTGTGCACGCATGCACATGTGTCATGTAAATAAGAAGCACATGTGTGTGCACATGTGCTGTGTAAATAAGAAGAGGAAGACATAATTTAGATTTTTTGTCACCCACTTGTGATATATTGGTTATATTAGCCTTTCCCTCTTGAATAACAAGTCTTGAGTTCAAGAGTCACAAGTCTTGAGTTCAAGAGTCACTGGGACATCTTTGAGGTGTCTTGGGAATATAGCTCTCATGACAAAAAAAACTCTCTTATCTTTTCTTCTTCTTCTCTCTCTCTCTCTCTCTCTCTCTCTCACTCTCAAAAACACACACACACACACACACACCCCTCCCCTCCCCCAATTTGTGTATGCTTGTATATATCACACCCCACTTATATACATAACATGCAAGCTTTGTAGACTGATTGATGTGTGCATATGTATGATCAATCTATTATTGATGGAAAATGTTACATAGACATGCTTATATTGTCGTGGGGTTCACTCATAAATATGTAAGGGTAGCATGTGGTTCAAAATAAGGATGGTTTTAAATGCAATAGTTTGAAAATTCTACATACAAAAGGGTATAGTATTTAAAGGGGGTACTTACAGATTGAATAAAAAAAATGTATTTTTATTAATGAAAAATTTATAGATAAGGGTTTTCCAAGTAGGCTTTGAATGCATGCGATATAGAATATCTACATAGAGTGAACCCCTAGAGCATATATTGGTATGATATGTACCCTTTAAGCTCACAATTATATCCAATACATTTTCTTGAAGTACTATAGATCATATATATTACAATTTTATAAATGTTTCAAAAACATAGTTTATTGCAAGTATTGGGGAAAATATTTTCCCTCTACCTTTGCTTTAACTTTTAAATCTTATTGTTGAGACTTGGCCTTGTATGTTTTGAGACACATCACCCAAATAAAAAATCTTTATGCTATACATAGACAAAATGACTTGTTGATCTTTGCCACAATAAAACATTGCATGCCTTTTTCATAAGTCAAAGTTGCATTCAAAAGACAAATTCTCTGGTTTAATAGGCATGACTATATACCAGAGTGAGTAAAAGCTCACATGATCTTTGATAAGTCAAACTTGCATTCAAAAGACAAACTCTATATAGTTTAAGGGGCTTGGCTATGAACAAGAGTGCCTGAGAAATTTATAGTAGCACATTGCACTCATGTGTAATCTTGGTGTGTTGCACTTGAAGTGAATCATTATTTGCCATAACTGCCTATAACCTCAAAGACAAGTTGCATATTCTCTATTGTTATTCTTCATGACTACATGTAACCTCTTTAGGTTCTATATGGTGATGAATCTATGGTTGAGCTTGTACACAGGGGCTTCCTTTGAGAAGCTTAGGGATGTGAAAGGAGAAGTGTCTTAATGGATTGTGCAAGCAATAATTCCCCAAAAGGGTTCTTAAAAAGAACCAAGACTCTTTCTTGTTTTATTGAAGTTGCAAATTAATGCCATTGATTTTACAAATTAGAGTTATTATGATGATGGTGAAAATAAATTTCTATTAGGTTTCTTGTGGATGGCACTCAAATTCGTGTTTTCAAGAAGACAGATGGACAACCCTATTTGGATAGGCAACCTATGGCAATCTATTCAAGCATTTGGAATGGTGATGAGTGGGCCACAAGGGGAGGCTTAGTGAAGATAAATTGGGCACATGCCCCATTTATCACTACTTATCGTAATTTTCAAGTTAGACCAGCACCTATCCCTCCTCCTATTGACTATAACAAGCTTTCTTGGGTCAAAAGAAACTATATGGTCTATGACTATTGCGTAGATCGTGCACGATACCCTTCCCTACCTAGTGATTGTGTATGATATATCACTAAAAGGAAATCTCCTTGGCATACCATTGTAAGAGAATATACTAGCCACCTCCACTATTTGTTTCTTTTGATGTGCTTCTCCTCATCTCAATCCTCCACAAAATTGTTGTAAAACATGTCAAGAAAATTGGTTTTTAATTGATGTTGGGCTTCTTTCGCACTGTGTATTCTCTTATCTAAAGGGCTAGCATTGTATCCCTTTAGCTTTTGGACAATGAGGAGAATTCCTTTGGGTTTATAAAATGTGCTATGGTTGAAACACATAATTAATATCAAGTTAAATGACCTGCTTTCCTTTAGAAAACACGAGGGAAAGTTTACACAAACTATGGGCTACAAGAATGGAAGTTTGGATTTCACAACGTAGTGATTTTTTTTCCTTTTTTTTTTCACATTAATTCAAAGTCATTTGATGTGTGTGCTTATTTTTTATGCTTGGAGATGTTTGCTACTCAAAGAAAAGCACACAATCGGATCTAGTAGCATAGGCAATACATGGGCAATAGATGTGAGTGAAGTACCAAGATCAAGCTAGGATTTCTCTTTCAACTAAATATTTTACACATAGCACTTTTGTTTTTGCTTTCATTTCCTTTGTATTCTCACTAATGTTCTTTGTTTTTTAAGTGAGCAAGCCTCTCTATGCCCAAAACACTCTTAAGGCCTCAAACATTCAAATAATTTTGCTAACTAGGACTAATAGTCAAGTGAATGCGTTAACCTAAATCCATGGCCTCCTAACCTCAAGGCTCATCAATAAGATTAAACTCTAGGTCAATTAAAAAAATAAAATGCAAATTTATACATCTATAATGTCAGATAACAAAAAATAACTAAATGCACTCAATCAAACCATGAAAAACCACAATCAACAACTACATATATCCACATTCATAAATCATAGAAAGTAGTACACTTGGAGGTATGTGACACATCTAGTCGATAGCTATGGAAGCAAACATGCAATGCCAAAGCTCAAGATATCCATGCTGCATGAAAACTAAAGTCCATCTGGAAAGATATGTTAGCATAGAAATGAGTTTTATTACCTAAATGCAAAAAAGAAATCCAATAATAAGGTCTCAAACCTAGATATCTAGAGGGAAAAAACCCAAAGGGAAAAAAGTGCCTCTAGTATACGTGCATGTGTCTAGTGCATGTATGTAATCTAGCAAGCTTAGTGCCTGGTGTACTCGTGGTCTGAGGTGGGTTATGTGGGGTAGTCTCTACAACCTCTCTAGCATGTGTATTAGTAGTAGTCAAAGAATGTGATGTGACTATCTCTGTGCATGGTAACTCTAGTGGTGCACTGTAAGGATCTGGCTCATGTGCTTCATATCTACCCGCACCTTTGCATTGCTCTCAGCAAATGTCTGTCCCCTAGATGGTTGGGATGATGTAAATCATTGAGGTGATCTAATTCGTGTCGGTTGGATAGAGGGTGAAGTCATTAGGTCTACTGTATGCTCAACTACACTCCTCCGAGAAGGGATATAGAGTTGTCCACACAACAACGTATAGGTAGTCTCATCATAAATGCTCCTATAGGTACCTCGTAAGGAACTTGATGTGATAGCACTAGCTGTATCATAGGTAGGATACTCTCCAAATTTGACTCTCTTTCTCATGTACATCCTCCAATTCTCATCAGCACACAAGGGTCCACCGTCAAACAAGTACAAAGATATAGTCTATGGTAGCTCAAGGGTGTCTGGGTGATCCTCACGAAGGGCTAATGTGATACTCTTTGGACTATCCTCTGTCATGTATCTATATGATGTACCGAAACCATCAAGAAGGTGATCTGGCAAGGTCCATACTGCCTGAAAACTGAAGTCCATCTGGAAAGGTATGTTAGCATAGAAATGAGTTTTATTACCTAAAAATAAATAAATAAAAAATCCAATACTAAGGTCTCAAACCTAGATGTCTAGAGGGGAAAAACCCAAAGGGAAAAAAGTGCCTCTAGTATACGTGCATGTGTCTAGTGCATGTATGTAATCTAGCAAGCTCAGTGCCTAGTGTACTCATGGTTTGAGGTGGGTTCTATGGGGTAGTCTCTACAAACTCTCTAGCATGTGTACTAGTAGTAGTCAAAGAATGTGATGTGACTATCTTTGTGCATGGTAACTATGGCAGTGCATTGTAAGGCTCTGGCTCCTATGCTTCATATCTGCCCTCACCTTTGCATTGCTCTCAACAAAGGTCTGTCTCCTAGATGGTCGGGATGATGTAAATCGTGGAGGTGATCTAGGTCGTGTCTGTTGGATAGAGGGTGAAGTCATTAGGTCTACTGTATGCTCAACTACACTACTTCGAGAAGGGAATAGAGTTGTCCACACAACAACGTATAGGTAGTCTCATCATAAATGCTCCTATAGGTACCTCGTAAGTAACCTGGTGTGATAGCACTAGCTGTATCGTAGGTAGGGTACTCTCCAAATCTGACTCCCTTTCTCTTGTACATCCTCCAATTCTCATCAGCACACAAGGGTCCACCGTCAAACAAGTACAAAGATATAGTCTATGGTAGCTCAAGGGTGTCTGGGCGATCCTCACGAAGGGCCAATGTGATACTCTTTGGACTATCCTCTGTCATGTGTCTATGTGATGTACCGAAACCATCAAGAAGGTGATTTGGCAAGGTCGGGTGTGCTTGGGCTCTAAGCACCTGGAATCTAGGTGTAAGATTGTGTGTGGACTGAAGCTAGATATAGCTTTGTTGGGCATCTACATGTGTGTTTAAAGGCAATCCATCTATCTTGCCATGAACCCATAATAGCTAAAGTCGATCAGTCTAGGTCAAAGCTAGTGTCAAGGAGGTCAATAAGCAAGTGCACTAGCTACGGTGCGTAGTCTGGCAATCAAAAGCTAGCCAAATGCTAATCTAGAGTCACTGCATGAGAAATGGCTTTAAAATAATCTTGCCCAGATCGCGATAAAAAATTCAATGAAAGTATCAAATTGGGCTCTACTCATGCACAAGCGTGTGACAATAGTTGAAATCAAGACAAGTCAAAATCTCACATGAACGGGCTCTAATTGGGTAAACTTGGGCCAATGCAGGCTCTTTGGACTCATTTTGGTCAAACTAGGGAAATCAGACAACTCCTGCTCTGCGGACAAAATCTAGTAAAGTCTGGCAAAATCTAAAGCTCTGGGCGTATCTAGTCTAAATGTGTCGTATATGCGGATGAACGGGGTGGCGTATACGGGAAGTGTGATGCACGTGGGAAGCAAGGAGAAGAAACGGGAGAGAACAATGCAGTCTTTTAGTTTTTGGATTCTTGTTTTTTTGGGGAAACAAATCGCAAGGAAAAAAATTTTAAAAATAAAAAAGAATTTTTAAAAAAGTAAACACGTTCAAAAGAAAAAAATCAAGGAAACGAATGCAGTTCTCTTTTGTTTTTACAATATTTTTATGATTTTTCTTTGCTTTTAAGTGTTTTTATGAAATTTTCAAAATTTTAATGGTTTTTTTAAATCTTTATCAATTTTTGTGTTATTATTGAAATTTCCTAATTTTAGGCTTTCCTTGTTGTTTTTGTGAATTTTTTGTTTTTAATTTGAATTTTCATATTTTTTAATTTTTTTTTAATTTTTTCCAAGTTTTTATTTGAAATTTTCCTTTTTTGGATTTTTACTTTATTTTTCCTTTTTTGGTGATCTTTAATGGTTTTTTTGTTTGTTTTTTTTAACTTATTGATTTTTGTTTTTTTAATGGTTTTTAATTTTTTGTTTTTGGTTTTTTTTTTTAAATTTATTAAATGAAATAAAATAAATACAAAACTAAACTAAATGAAATTATAAACAATTTGAGATTTGGGATGAAGTGAACTGAAACCAATTTAAAATTGTAATGGGATGAAAATAAAAATGAAAATAAAATAAAATGAAATTTGAAAATTTAATTGAAGTAAAGGATTAAAAAAAACGAATCAACTACAGATTGGCACTGGTAGGGTTTACGAAGATTGAGGTAAAGGGATTCACGCAAGATGTGGGCAGGCTGAACGCGTAAAGCGAGCGTTTGAGGCAGGGGAATGAGAGAGAGAGAGAGAGAGAGAGAGAGAGAGAGAGAGAGAGAGAGAGAGAGAGAGAGAGAGAGAGAGAGAGAGAGAGAGAGAGAGAGAGAGAGAGAGAGAGAGAGAGAGAGTAACATGTGTGTACTAGTAGTAGTAGTCCCCTAGAAGAAAGGCTCGCCCCCTCCCAAGTAGGGATATGCAAAGACTTTTCTGGTCACACACAAAGCATCCAATTCCCTTAAGGTTGACCTTTGGACACAACCTTTGAATTTTGGAACCTTAGCATTTTGGAAGTCTTAATGGGCTGAACCTTAGGGTCTTTTTAGCCCATTGTTGCACATGGCTCTTTTGCAGATGGCCCCCCCTTTGGATCCCTATTTTCCCTCCTTTGGATCCCTACTGTGGCTGGTCTGCTAGCTTAACCAATATTCTAGCTTTTTCTCCCCTGGCACTTCCCCACATTAAATGATCAGTTTTATATGAGAAAATCATTTAGGAGAATTAGATATTGATTATTATGACATTACCTCTCTCTTGAAATCATAGTTGTCCTCGACTATGGTGTAGAGAAGATAAAGCATATTCATGAGTCCTTTTCTTAGCGGGTAGAGGATCCCTATGTTACCCTACGACATCATTCCACAATGGATGACTAGTCCATTTGGCGATTGAGAGCCTGAGGCTGCCGCAAGCATGTCTGCACATTAGTCCTATCTACTTCCATAGTAGAGTGACAAGCTCTACTTGGTGTTTGGGAGACGTCGTCTCCGCAAACTTGATCTAAGCATGCATACTACATTTTTGTGCACAATAAAGAAAAAGAGAGTCTTATAAGACAAAAAAAAAAACTTTGTTCATTTTTAACATTTTGTACATTTGCTTACTCTTGGGAAGCATTGTAAGCATTGACAAGGTTTAGGTTATCCTTTAATTGTATGCCTTGCATCCATCTAGCATCTTCAAAAGGATAATTCTTAAACTTAATAAGATATCGTCGGATAGTCTTACTGCCTCTTAATACCTTGTCTTCATGTCGGAGAATGGACTCGGGCTGCAACACCTCCTCTTGGTCCTCGATCTCTGGTGGGTCTTCAATAGTTGGTTCTTGAGGTGGATCTCCTTTGTAAGGCTTTAATAGGATCACATGGAAAGCATTGTGTATGAGCCAATGATTGGGCAACTTGAGTTGATAGGCCATCTCATTGATTGGCCTAAGAATCTGGAAGGGACCATAGTACCTTTTTGCCAGTTTAGCATAGTACTTTTGGTGGCCCGTAGGATTCTTGCCTGTCGTGTGCCTTAATCGAGCCTTGGGAAACTTTAATAAGACCCAATCATTTTCTTTAAAGGCTTGGGCTCTTCTGTGCTTGTCAGCAACAGCCTTTTGCCTTTGCTGTGAGATAGAGATAGCATCCTTAATCTTTTGAAAAGATTCTTGTAGGTCTCGGCTATACTCATCTGCAGCGAAAATCTTCCCATGTACCTTAAGTAGCAAGGGACTTTTTGATCTTCCCTCAATTACCTCGAAAGGTGCTTTTCCCGTGGAAGTATGTACAGTGTTATTGTAAGCATACTCCACTAAGGGTAAGTACTTCTCCCATTGGGATCTTTGATCTACTTCCGTTACATAGGCTTTTAGTAGATCGAGAATGGTTAGGTTAGCTATTTCACTTTGGCCATCCGTTTGTGGATGATAGGCCGAAGAGAAGTTTAGCCTTGTCCCTAAATTCTCAAAGAGACCCTTCCAAAAATTACTGGTCATTCTAGGATCTCTATTTGACACTATGGACATTGGCAAGCCATGGTACTTGAAAATTTGTGAAATGAAGAGGATTGCCATTTGATGGGCTTTGATAGTCTTTTTGACAGGTATAAAATGGGCTTGTCTACTGAACCTGTCTACTATCGTCCATATTCCCGTATTCCCATGGATAGACTTAGGAAATCCAAAGATAAAATCCATGGATATGCTCTCCGATGGTTAATTAGGGATTGGCAAGGGTTGAAGCAATCCAAGTTGCTTCCCTCTATCAAATTTTGTCTTTTGGCATACCACACATTTAGAAACATACTCTTGTATGTTCACTTTCATGGTAGGCCAATAGAAATATGTTTCAATTCCCTTTAAGGTAGAATGAATCCCTCTATGCCCCACATACGGTGGAGCATGAGATTCATACATTACTTTCTCACGTAGTGAGTTAGTAACGCATAGTCTATTGCCATAGAGAAGATAACCATCTTGTAAAGTAAATGGTTCTTCTTTCTTCCCTAATGCAAGGGCTGAAATCACATCTCTAAAATCAGGATCAATAGCGTACTCATCTATCATTAAAGATAGATCATTGTGAGTTGCTATGAAAACCGCATTCACTCTCGGCCGTCTTGAGAGTGCATCAGCTACTTGATTATGCTTGCCAACAATGTGAACAATATGAAAATGAAATTGCGAAAAGAAATTTTCCCACCTCATTTGTTTGTTGGAGAGCTTGGTCTGCGTCTGCGTTGCATTTATACGCCCGTATAACAAAAATTATACGTATAAAACGTCACTATACGTCGTATTTCCGAATAATTACCAAATAGCCGTATAAAACCGTTTTCGATCGAGATATTTTTCGATCGAAAACTATTTCGATCGAAATATTTTTTGATCGAAAAACTGTATATATATACAATCGTCGCCGTATTTGATCGAAAAGCATTGTGGACTTTTTTGGACTTTGGAGAGCTTGGAGCTTCTGAGAGTTTGACAGATAGCGACAGCGTCTTCGGTTTACAGCGGTTTTTAGGTAAATTTTTGAAATTTTCAATAAATACTAACTTTTTGTTGTGTTGTGCCAGACTTGTGTGGTGTAGTAGTTTTGGCTCTCACCACAAAGTTGTCTTGCAGGTCGTAGGCCACTTCGTGGTGTGTAGCCATATGGCTCACTCCAGAGGTGTGTAGAATATAGTTTCCTTTCCCGTGGTGTGTAGTTATATAACTCACTCCAGGGAAGGCTTAGGGTAAATTTAGATTCTAACTCGTATGGTGTAGTAGTATATCTCTCACCATAGAGATGATTTAGGATTAGAGGTCGACTCGTGGAGTGTAGTAGGCATGATGCTACACCTCTCACTTCAGAGTGGCCTATAAAATTTACAATCTTAAAGTAAATCATTATTGATTATTCTACATAGAAGCACTAAGATTAACGTTCGTCATTTTAAGAGTGTAGAGATGCATACTTTATGCCCTCTTCATCTTAATGCGACTTTCGTTATTTTTGTGCTTCTATTTCTGTAGTAACATCATTGTTCATCAGCAGATGACTTGGTGTTACTCTGAACGTAGATATATACAACAATTGATTTACATTTGAGATTGTTGAGCTGTTTGCTGATGGTTGTGTTGTGTGTTCCACACACTCCATTAGAAATAGCTTATAAAATTTACAATTTTAGATTAAGTTTTTCTGTCATATGTGTTACATAGAAGCACAAGCGTTACCACTCGTTATATTAAGAGTGAAGAGATGCATATTTTCATGCCCTCTTCATCTTAATGTGACATATTGGTTACTCGTGTGTTTCATATTCCAAAAGAACATCATTTTTCATCATTAAATGACTTGGTGTTGTTTTGGACGTAAACACATACAATAGGTAACTTAGATCTGTAATTGTTAATTTATCCGTTGATAGTTGTGTTGTGAGTTCCACACACTTTATCAGGGATTATATTGATAAAAACTATCAATCTATTTTACAACAGCATCCAGGACTTGTGCTGAGAATATCTCACACTAGTTGAGCTGTTCACATGTACGATTTTCCAACCCTTTAGATGTAATTTCTTTCATCATCTCACACTTCTGCACATAGCAGGGTCCAGTTCTTGTGCTGAGAGCATCTCACACTCCTGGCCTGTTTCTTTCTGTGTGTGTGTGTGTGTGTGTGTGTGTGTGTGTGTAATTTAATTTTCATGGTCGATTCGCACAATGTGGTTTGTAATCATAAGATTTTCTCTTTAATTTGTAATAATTTAATATTATTTAATAAATTTGAATCATCATTTAATATATATAGGGTTAACACTCATTATATAATAACTATGTTACTATGGTGTACAATCTTTTCGTAAGATTCTTAATTTATAATTTTGTCATACAGATATGGCAGACACGAAGCTAGCGAAACATCAAAGAAAGTTCGTCTCTGAAGTGATTGTGAGACACTTCCATTACACGTCAGAGGCAGAGATTAGGCGTTGTTTAAACCCTGTCGCTCCGGAGCATTTTTATCAGCTTACAGAGACTCTAACCAAGTCTGTGTTTGAGCAGCTCCAGGCAGAGTTTGCACCAGCTATTTTTGACATAGCCCTCCTGACATCAGGTGCTTTAGTAAACATGGTCAAACAAACCATTGGACGATCATGAAAACCTTTCAAGAACTGAAAAATCCTGCAATTACTTCCTTGCCAAACATAGGTGAGCGCATACATCTTGTGCAACAGCTTTACACGGAGTTCAAGAGCAAGGAAAAGTTAGAAAGAGCAGCAAAGCGTGCAAGAGTGGAAGCCAGCTCTTCTGAAGCTGCTGTTGAACCAAAAATCATTCTTAGAACAGAGCCTGGAACGTCATCCGTTGCTACATTAGACCTCTCTCAGCTACCACCTATTTTACACCTTTTACCCGACACAGCCGTCTTCAATATCTAAGCTCCACAGCTGGGAGAGGGAAGATGGGCACATGTGAAGCGTGTGGGTGTCACACATCCCGCTTTCAAAGATCAAGTGTATGCTGCAAAAGTGTTCAAAGTACACTTACATGGGCCCACCATGGAGCAACAGGTCAAAGACGAAGCAACAATTTTGGATATTTCACATCGAGGTATTATCTACCCTCTTGCCATGGTGCACCACATGGAGCGACCAATGCTCATTTCACGATTTTGGAATGGCGGCCATGTGGAGCAATGGATCAAAGAATGCACTGTAGACGGCAACCAGCCTGTCATTTGCGATTACGTACTCACTGCAGGAATAGTAGAGCTATTCCAGGAGAATATTTTGTAGATCATCAATGCTCTCCTCCAAACTCTGAAGTATATACATACGCATAACTACCTCCACAATGATCTACACTCTCGGAATATGATGCTGCATTTTGGCGAAAAAGGTGTTTACGCTGGCATTGTGGATTGGGGTTCATGCACCAAAACAAATACGACAGTTGGTTTTCCTCCTCTACGCGATATGCAGATAGAAACTAGAAAAAATATGAGAGAGATTATCCATGGGCAGCCCCCGAATGTATATCTAGTAATCCTCCCTCCTGGACCAAAGCTATGGATATTTATTCCATGTGTCATACATGTAAACGCATTTTGAAGTGCTTACCAGAGCCCCAAGAACAAAGCAAGAGACATTTTTTGAGTAATGTACTTGCTCATCTTGAAACCGGCAAGCGCCAAAACCCCAAAACCCGGCCTAATTCTTTTGATCTCTCCTTATGTTTAAATGGTGCCCATAGAGTGGGTTACAACATTGTAATGACATCTGGCTTACGACCAACTGATGATTAATGAAAACACAGTCTCATGATTTCATCATTGTTTTACTTTTGGTGTCAGATTTAATTGTATGTTTAATTGAACAAAATATCTATGTTTGTCATTCGATATACTGTCCAATGTCAAATTAATTGAATGGGTATTTAAAAGTAATGAAATGTTCACCTGATATGCAGATATGGAAGAAGAACTCAACCACGCTGAAGCTCACACAATTTTTAAAGAAGAACAAGTTAGATGTGGACAAGCAGATCTTTCTACTATTGCCAACATTGAAGAAGATGAATCTGAGCTGCAGGGCGAACCATTAACCCTTAAAGAGTGCAAAAAGCTTTGCCCTAATCACTTTGTACGCCATCAACTATTTCAAATAAGTGGCAATGCAAAAGATACAGCTCCGTTAAAGCTCTCTGATTTGCAACATAAAGGACTGGCACGTGTATTGATACAAAGGTTTATACGACAAGAGAGATGCCTACCAAACAACAACCAAGTATCAATCTACTTTATCCATCAATGCTATGTTCGATATGTTTTGCTGAAGAGAGTGGATTGGTCAGATTGTCCAGGCACCGCTGGCGTTGGACGTGGACGCATTGCAGAAAAGGTGGTAGCACGCAATGCAAATAATCCAATGCCTCCTCGCAAGTGTCCTATTGTTTTACTTGCTGAAGAGTCAAAAACACTGATTGAATTAGCCAGCCAAGGACAAGACCTTGCCAGCCAAGGAGAAACACCGGACATGCTTTGTGGCCGTATTCTTGAGCTTGAAATAGAGTTAAGTGATGCACAAGCAAAGCTTCAACGATATGAATCATTGTATGGACCTTTGCCAGATGATACTACCACTTCACATAAAGATGTTGCTCAACCATCCCCTGAGCTAGGAATTACAGATTTTACCATAGACGAACTTATAGCAAATCTATCAAACTCATAAGTCACTCAGAAGATTTTTGTAATCTCAAAATTATATCAAACTCTTTTCGATTGAGTAATTTCCCAGAACCTTGTTGTAATTTCAAACCTACATCGACTTTATGTAATTGATATTCGACAAGATATTATTGGCAGTTTATATTTGAGTGTGAGTGAATATGTGCGTATAAGAGAGAGAAAGAGAGAGGTTTTGATGTGAACGACAACGAGATAACACTTTCTTTCATCATATACAAAAACTTGTTGAGTAAGTATTACAATGGTACTCTCACAAATCATCTCCATCTTCAAAAACTACAACCATATCATCTACTTCGTCCATATCTGAGCATTCTGAAACTATCTCCCATTCCATATCATCATCATCATCAACTTCTGCAGAAATAGCTTCATGCGTTTGGAAGACTCCATATTGCTTTTGAGCGGCTCTAGTTGCAATGTTTTGAGGCTTATAAATAAGTCTCATATTGCAAAAAACATACACCAAATCAGCAGCCCGTTTAGTATGAAGTCTGTTTCGCTTTTTAGTGTGCACAAAGTCGAATGATGACTAGTTTCGCTCACAACTTCCACTTGATGCAGCTACTGATAAAACTCTAACTGCAATGTGTTGCAACTCCACTTTCTCTCCACCATACTCCTTCCACCATAAAGGTGAACTTGTTTTGCCAATGGCATCTATACGCCACGGATCCTGAAACATACCAGTTCTGTTGGCATAATCTACTCGCTGATGAAAAGCTGTTTTTCCATCTTCGTGCCCTAAGAGTTGGGAGCACACTGTTTTGAAGTCGGACATAACTTCTTTGTTGGTAGATTGCTGATGCATTTGAAACTTAGGATCCAATACAAAATCCGCACCATGCAATGGCGTATGCAACTGCACCCAACGCTTGTTAACAATTGTAATCATGGTAGCTTTATCCTTTGCACCAAAACTGACATTTTCTCTTAGCTTGCGTATAGCCTCTGACATATACCAGTAGACCTGACCAAAAATAAAAGAATCTGTGTCAACTGCTCTCAAAAGATCTACAAATGGCTTTGACACAATTACTATTCTTTCTACATTACGCCAAAAGACTGGCGAGTTTACTATTTGCGCACATTGACCAGCTGCTTCCTGATAACTTGGATACTTGCTGAGCCATCCATCCCATCTTCTGTCTGCTAAGGTTTCCATCAATGCAGGATTCAACTCTTGAAAAGCAGCAAGAACATAGTATGCCGTAGCAAACCTTGTCGTGCAAAATATTTGCAAACTTTATTTGGTGACTTGGTTCGAAAAAGAGCATACAAAAATTGATGCTCTCTAATGAATTTCACCACATGATTTGCATCCAATAAAGTTTTCTTCACACATGCCATTTTACCAATATCTTTTAAAAGAAAATTTAAAGTGTGAGCTGCACATGGTACCCAAGAAATCTCCGGATACTTGACTTGAATAGCTCTTCTTGCTCCTTTGTAGTTGGCCGCATTATCTGTGACAATAGCAGTCACATTCTTTGGTCCACCTGCCTTTGCAATTGCACGCTCATACACCCTTGCTAGGTAGGTGATAGTCTTCTCTTTCAATGAGCTGTCAATTGCTTCCACAAACATAGCCCCTCTAGCGTTAATAAGCATTACATTGATTAAAGGTTTTTTCTGACAGTTAGTCCATCCATCCAATGCTATGGTGCATCCATATGCTGGAACAAACTCTAGAACTGTGCGTTTGAGAATGGCTTCAGTACTGTCTTTGACTTTATCAAGATATTCAGTTCCCATCTTGTTATAGCACAAATCCTTTTTTGGCTGTACTCATCAAAGCATCTTGAAATATTGGATTGCGCATAGCATTGAACGATATGCCACACGCAACAAATGCTTGTGTTCATTTTAAATGCAACTCAAGCAACCATTCTTTACCTAATGCTTCAGACATTGTCTGTCCATTGGATGACGCTTTGCCGGATTTGCTTGTGCTAGGAACTCCTCCTGATGTAGAAGCATGTCCATGAAGAGGGTTTAATTGAGAACTTTGATAGTTTACTTGAGTGGTACACACCTCTTCTGTTGCCTCATTGCATACAGATGGTTCAATATTCACATGAATATCTTTAGAAACATCACCTTTATGTTTAGCTGCGAGAATCAACTTTACTTTGCGAGAATACATGGCAAATTTTTCATGAATATCTTTTGGTGGTGCCCCGCACTTTTCAACATTGCCAGGGACTTTAAATAAATGCTCTTTAATTCTGGCTGCATTACCATGAACTCGTGACCACAAGATTTACATTTAAGTCGAGATGTATTTCTCCCAGCTTTCAACTCATGCACATAACTCCACTCTTGTCCTTTCACCATGATGCACAAAAGTAATTTGCTAGTAAAAACAAAGTCAATGATCATTTTCATAATCAAAATCAATTAAAACATTAAACTAATTTAACTAACAATGATTGAACGAAATTAAAATAATTAAAAACAATGATTGAACAAAAATACAATAATAAAAAACAATACCATTGGATTACATATAAATTGCATCGATTTATCTAAAGTGCAAGCTTGTAGCTTTAACACATTACGATAATCAATAATTACAATTAAATCAAGTACTAAAATGATTATCATTATAAATTGCTATACATACAAGAGCTATAAGTGACATTTTTAAATGTCAAAACGATAATCACTTACAATACTTGATAATTATCGTATCTATGTAAAGTGCGAACAAAAAGTTCTTACACTTTATCATAGATTTTTAAGCGATTATCTATCTACAATGCGAGCATGTGTATGCTCTCACACAGTACGGTAGATTTTGCAGTCCAAATAAAGATAAGAGAATATAAATATTTTTGGACATGTTTTTCCTAAATTTTTGCTCTAGTGAGAGCATAGCAGTGTGCATAGCTCTACACAAAACGTAAAAATATAATTTTGTTTCATTATATTCATTTTGAAGTGAGATAAAATCTCTACACATCAAAATCGAACTTTAAATTACATAAAATTAATTTTTATGTAATTATATTTTTAAACTAATTATCTCATGTGAGAGTACACTCTACACACAACGGTAATATCTTACTTTTTTTTTTTATTAGTCACTTTCAAGTGTCAATTAATTGAACACATTGACAAGTGATTCTTATAATTACAGTTTGTATCAGGTGAGAGATTAAACTCTTCACAAAATACAAACTTTCAACTATTTACTAAGTTTTTCAAAACAAATTCATATATTTTAATCACAAAACTTAAAATTCTATTGAATTTTAATTTTTATTAAACTCAAATTATTTTATTTTTCTACAAATTACTTTTTTTGATCGTTTGGTGAGAGTACTCACATGGACAACACTGACTGTGAAAGTTGGTATAAGGCCTGTCGCGTGCTGCTATATATACTAACATATTCGATTGTTATAATTTTTGATCAAAAATAATTTCGTTCGAAAATAATTTCGATCGAAAAACCAAGAAGTTATACGATTAGCCGTTTATACTGATGTGGCACCGTATAATACGGCCGTATAATTTAGATAAATGAATAATACGCCCATTATTGGCATATTATATGTCTCCCGAATAACGAATGATGCGAGGTAAATGGTTCTTCTTTCTTCCCTAATGCAAGGGCTAAAATCACATCTCTAAAATTGGGATCAATAGCGTACTCATCTATCATTAAAGATAGATCATTGTGAGTTGCTATGGAAACCGCATTCACTCTCGGCCGTCTTGAGAGTGCATCAGCTACTTGATTATGCTTGCCAACAATGTGAGCAATATGAAAATGAAATTGCGAAAGGAAATTTGCCCACCTCATTTGTTTGTCGGAGAGCTTAGTCTGCGTCATGAAGTACTTAAGACTTTGGTGATCCGTTCGCAGAATGAAAGGAGTCCCCAATAAATAGTGCTTCCATGAGTCTAAGGCATGTAGAACTGCAAGGAGTTCCTTTTCGTATATGCCTAGAGCTTGCTCAACAGGGTCGAGCCTTCGACTCTCATAGCCTATGGCGTGCCCTTCTTGGAGCAAAACAGCTCCAAGGCAATCACCACAAGCATCACATTGGACCTCAAATGGTTTTGAGAGATCCGGTAGTGTAAGCACAGGTTGAGAGATAAGATTTTCTTTAAGCTTTTTGAAAGCATTGTTCTCCTTAGTAGACCATGTATACCTAACGCTTTTCTTTGTTAGGTCATGTAATGGTCCCGCAATTTGTGAGAACTTTTCTATGAAGCGTCTATAGTATGCACACATACCTATAAAGCTTCTTAGTTCATGAAGATTCCTTGGTTTAGGCCATCCTTTTATTACCTCTAACTTTGATGGATCCATTTGGATGCCATCTTGAGAGATAATGTGACCTAAATCTTGAATCTCTTGCAAGAAAAATTCACTTTTCTTTCGATTAACATAAAGTTTATTCTCTCTTAAAACTTGAAATATTACCTGAAGGTGTTGCTTGTGTTCGTCTAATGAATTAGAGTAGATGATAATATCATCAAAGAACACTCTAGTGAAGGTTCGATGAGGCCTGAACAGCTTCTCCATCAAGCGGTTGAATGTGGCTGGTGCATTGGTCAAGCCAAAAGGAATGACAATGTACTCATAAAGACCAAATGTGGTGCGAAAGGCGGTCTTTACAATGTCTTGATCAACTATCCTTAGTTGATGATAGCCACTTTTTAGGTCAATCCTACCGAAGTGGGTCGATCCTTGTAGCTTATCAAATAGGTCTTCTATGCGTGGAACGGGAAACCTATTTTTGATAGTGATCCTATAAATTAGTGCTCTATAGTCGACACACATACGATATGTACTGTCTTTCTTTTGCACTAATAGCACAGGTGAGCAAAATGGAGATGAGCTAGGCCTAACCATGCCCTTCTCAACTAACTCATGCACTTGCCGCATAATCTCCTCTTGTTGAGCTTGAGAAACTATATAAGGAGGTTTGTTAGGCGGTGAACTTCCTGGAAGAAGTTCAATTGCATGGTCATCATTACCTCGTTTAGTAGGAGGTAGCTCACAAGGGATATCGTCAATAAAAACATCTTGAAACCCCTTGAGAAAATTGGATAACTCTAATTCCTTTTGGTTGCTTTTATTTTCTTTTGCTAAAGCATTAGGTTCATTTCGAAAATCTTTAACAAAAATCATGTACACGGAAATAGAGCTCTTTATTGACTTGTTGAAAGCTGGTGTATGTACAATGGGGATAGTGTTACCCATTTCCTTAGCATCTATATACATGTCTTTTTCCCTAAACTTAAAGGAGATTCTCCTTTTAGGAAATTTAACATCGGCAGCCAGGCGGTCAAACCATGGTGCCCCTAGGATTACATCCTCATGTTTGAGAGGAGAGATAAAGAAGTCCTCTTTGTCCACATAGCCATGGACATGAAGCCTCAATTTCCCGATTAAGGGAGTGACTGAAGCTTCTTGCCCCTTGAAGGCACTGTCTGTGGGTAGGACATCTCCCATCTCGTAAGCTTGTATGCCTAGCTTGGTGGCCAATTCTATAGATATAAAATTGTGAGTAGAACCAGGGTCAAAGAGAATAAAAGCATCATGTTCTCTTACCTTTCCCCAAGCATGGCATAGAGGAGATCCTTTGTGGTGAGTTTGGTGAGTCTCCTCCTCTTGGATTTCAACCAAGGAAGCTCTAGGAGGATCTTGGTGGTTAAGCCCGCACAAAATTGTTGCTTTTACTCTCCAAAATCCAACTTTTTGAAGACAGTGGCTTTGAGTTGTAGGTCCCAAAACTTGTCTACATATTTGTGGATGGATTTGTAGGGAGAGAGCTTTAGGGTTCGCCATTCAGTGAGTACTTTGTCTTTGGCATCGGTGGCCAGAAACTGCTTCATAATGGAAGCTCTTAAAGCTTTCCATGTTCGTGGAGCTTCACCGTTGTCTCGTAGGCTAGACCACCATTGCCTGGCGGACTTTTGAAAGTGCATAGCTACATGGCGAGGACTCCGTGAAGCCCTCATCTCCAAACGCCGCATCGAACTGTTGGATAAAGGCCAAAACTTTGTCCATAGCACCAAAGGTACCATCATAGGTAAGGAAAGAGATGCTCTTCCCTCCCTCTTTGAATTTCTTCAACTTGGACGACCTCTTCCATGCGGCATAGGATTTCCTATGGCCTCTTCTTTTTGATGGTTCAAAGGTTGCACCATCACTTTCTTCAGAAGCTGAAGAATTTGAAGAAGGTGAAGAAGAGGGTGACCTCTTTCTCGCCTTTTTCTTGTCTTGATCTTCGTTGTCTTCACCATCACTTTCATAAGAGGAAGAGGATGAATAAGATGGAGAAGAGGGTGTCCTCTTTCTCGCCTTTTTCTTCTCTTGCTTTTTATCATCCCTCTTTGAATTATGGCGTGGAGAAGAGTGTGATGGTCTTCTCCGCTTTGGTGGTGATGGAGAGCGTTTAGCCCGCCGTCTTCGTGGAGCCATCTCCGCTGAGGTGGCGGGAGACTCACTTCTTTCTCGTTCCTTCGGTGGAGGCTCTTGAGTTCTCCTTTGGGAAGGAGATGCATCATCAAGAAGTAAATTCTTGAGCCCTTCATACGGATTCTCTTCTTCTTCCCGAATCGGAGAGAGACCTCTTTTGGTAGTCTCACAAGGAGGTTTCCTAGGTGTTCTCTCGTCATGGTGATGAGCTTGGAGAATCCCGTGAGCACGGAGCTGCCGTTGCACTTCACTTTGGAGAGATGGATTGCCCATGGCTTGTTGAAGCCTAGAAACAAGATAGTTAACAAGCATTGAAGCATCATTAGTAGCTTGCTCATGAGCAAAATATCAACATTAATTTCACTCTCTTTACTATTGTCAGCCATTCTAACAACTTTTTGGTGTAAACCTTTTAGGTGTACTTTGGCACTTCAAGCCCTAGTTGCTACTCCTCTTTACCCCTTTAGAAAAAGCACTCAAGCTACTGTACCTGCAACTCGAATACCATTAATTGCAAGGAATAGAAGAGAGGGTCGTTCAAAACCAAAACAGCACTGACTCCTGTCAAGCTTCTGATAGCTCAATAGTGGTAAGCCGTAGGCAAGCCCCGTAGGACTCCACTATTAAGACCATAGCTCTCGACGGTGATGCCCTTTTAACTGCACAAAGGCACGTGCACTGCAAGGCTGAAAAATCCCTATTCTACTTACTCACAGGCAATTAATAATACCAACCATTTATAGCTAGCTTGAGGACCTCCCTTCTTGAGCAAGAAAAGAGAAACCTTGTGCTCTGATACCAATGTAACATTTAATGGTCTAAAAACTTATGTGTAGCGGAAATTAGCATGAACATAGTGGGCATTTCATTAAAATAGATTCCTAATGAGATTAACAAGAGTGCTAGGGTGGAGAGAGCAACAAAAAGTATAACACCTAGTTAGATAGCATCAACAATACTTTCAAAAGAGAGAGAAATTAAGCTATTGACAACAGTTGAGGACCGGATTTGCATGGAGCCGGTCCCCCCTCCAAAAGGCTTTGTATTATGGTTTCTCCCATCAAGAGAGACATTGTACAATACAATTCTTTGTGTTCCTTCAAGACTAGCTAGTGCAATGAAGATGAAAGCTTCATGCACTAAGAAAAACACTTAGCAAACACAACTTTAATTATCCCCGTTCTCAGACCCAAGACCTCACACACCTTCGAAGATGGCGAGAGCTAGCAGGGTATGAGAGTAGATTGAGAGGAAGAAGGAGTATCTTACGAGAAAGATGTACATCTCCTCACATTATCACTCATATTAGCATAGCTTAGCTTAGTAATTAGCATGGTAGAGGAGATGAGCATGCATTGAAGCTTGGCTCTTGGTTGGATTTGCATCCACATGCCAAGAGTGTGTTGATGTAGGCTTCTATCTAACAAGCTTGGAGTAGGTGATGAGCTCTCCATTAAATCTTGGGAAGAGATAGTCTTCTTTGCTTCACACATAGACTGTGTGTGAGTGTGTGTGTGATAATGCCTTGCAAAAATCAGCCCCCTCTCTCTCTCTCTTGGGTGAGCCCTTTTGCTATTTTCTCTTGCTCAAACCTCATTGGCCCTCCCAAAGTCAAGCCAATGACTATTAAGAAGCATAAGTGATAGCGTTCTGACATGTGTCCCCCTTTCCCCTTTTGTGAGAGCTTTAGGTTAATTAATAATTCAATTAAACTCTCATTGGGCCCCTTTGCCTCCTGGCCAATAGGAATCAGGCAAGCCATTGGGCTGCTGAATGCTCATTGGACCCCTTGGGAGACTGTCCAATAGTCATCTAGGATACTTAATTTTCATTGGTTCTTTTATTTAAGTGTTTTTAAATTAGTTAAACTAGATTTACTCTAGCCTAATTCTCATTGGTCCACCTCCAACGCCATCCAATAGCAATTGGGCACACCTTGTGGGCATCTGGGCTAGGGAGCTGACATGTGTCCCTAATTCCCTTTGTGTAAAGGGAGCCTGTGTGTGTGTGTGTGTGACTTTCTCTCTCATCCCCTACTCCCAAGACTCGCCCCCTCCTATGTAGGGATGTGAAAAGACTTTTTGGTCACACACAAAGCATCCAATTTCCCCTAGGGTTGACCTTTGGACACAACCTTTGAATTTTGAAACCTTAGCATTTTGGAAGTCTTAATGGGCTGAACCTTAGGGTCTTTTTAGCCCATTGTTTCACATGGATCTTTTGCAGATGCCCCCCCCCTTTGGATCCCTATTTTCCCTCCTTTGGATCCCTACTGTTGCCGGTCTGCTAGCTTAACCAATATTCTAGCTTTTTCTCCCCTGGCACTTCCCCATATTAAATGATCAGTTTAACATGAGAAAATCATTTAGGAGAATTAGATATTGATTATTATGACACATACTATCCTTCTCTGCCACAATTGTTTTTCAAGGCTAGCATATATTTTTCCTACAGATGTGGCGCCAATGAGAAATTTTTTTAATGAACACAATACCTTTCAATCGACAATCAAACAATCCAAGAACACGTATTGGATGTAGAAGCTAAGACATTAGGGCAACTGGCACATTATACCAAGACTTCTTTGCCACTCTTTTATCAATCTTGACCTGCATTTACCTGTACATCACACATGGTAGCCACTTTCTCCATAATTGCTTCTTTTGAAGCAAGAACCATTGCCCATACCATCCATAGCATGTCTATGACCCATGTATGTGTACGATGTGGATATGTATCTTGTCTCGTCCAATCTATAATAAATTGAAGCAATTTAACCCACAAGTCAATATCACAATTCTAGGCAACTGTGCACTCAAACACATAAGAGAGATTTTACTTGTTTATACGCATTACTATGCTCAACATGTTGGTCTCATTTGACGGATCCACTTTCACTAGCTCTACTCGAACTTGAGGGTGCAGAGCTACATCTTTTTCATATGGAACACCTAACATCGCAAGAATGGACATTTATTCGTTGTTTTTTCAAACATGCTCGCAAATCAAATCCATCAATAACATAGCTTACTCTCTTTCAGTACTCCCATTCAAGCGGCTAGCCTATGGTTGCCATCCCAAGTGTACAACATTTTATCGCATAGGTTGTTCCAACAAGTGTCCTGTTTTTCAACCTCAAACTCCTCTTTTACTGTATGCCATAAGGGATCCAACGTCTTCTTGATATCATCTTCTATGTCGATGGCAAGATATCCTGGTGCATTGAGAGAGCATATGAAGCTTCCCTTGGGTTCATAATACCCCTCCAACAAGAATGTGTCTGCCAAAGGTTGGAGCCTCTTGGTGTCCCTTCTAATTTGTCTTGCTTTTTCTAGCTTTACCAAATGGAAAAGAAGAACCCAAGGTAGTGGATTTTCATGCTCTATCTACAATCATCAATGCATGCCAGACCAAACCAAAGGACCCTCATAATAGCCTTAAACTAAAAAGCCCTTATTTACCTTCAAGTTTCCTAGATGCTTTGATAACATATCCTGCCGAACCGTTACGTCTTTGTTAATGGGAAATTCTCCTCCAGCATTTGCCCTTGCAGTCATATAAGCCTCCATTTCTCTATCATCAATTTCTTCGTTAGAGTTGTACTTGGCCTCCACAAATCCAGACGATGCTCCTTCCTGCACTTTAGCGTTTCCCTTTGCAGATTTCCTTGCACTTTAGCTTTTTCCTTTGCAAATTTTTTAGATTTCTTGAATGTCGTGGCAGGTGGAGATGGTAGAAAACTAGCTGGTATGCTCTTTGATATAGTTATAGTAGTAGAGGTATACATTTCTTCTTGTTCTTTCTTTGCTGACTTGGTGACCCGGTAATAAAAAATAGACATAGGGTCCTCTAATTATCAAGCAAACTTGCATAAGCTATTTGATAGATTATACTCAAACACGATAAATTTAGATTCAAAAGAAACGAACAAAGAAATCACCATATCGCTTTTTGGCCATGCAACAAGGCTTTTCTCAGCCTTCTTCAGAATAGTCATTTCATCATTCATTGAAGGAACATGAGGCAAAGGAGCATATACTTCTAGCACAAAAACAACAAAACAACCTAAAGGCAATTTGCTTCCATGTAACTTAGCCAAGTTCGAAGTCTTTTCTATTCGACCTATACCAATTGCTTCTCCATTGTAAATGAGCTCCATGCTAGCACCACCATTAGTTTTCTTAGCCATCTTTAGAGAGAACTAAAAGAAGAGCAGCAAGGCTTTGATCTGGCAAAAATATTGAAGACTTTCTCTCTCTTGCTCTTGAGTTTCTATACCTCACCTTCCTCGCAACCTCACTCTCCCTCTATTCATTCCTCGCTCTCTCTATCTCTCTTCTTTCTCTCTATCTATATCTCTCAACTGTTTGTGTCTTGAAATTCTAATCCACACACTCCTTTACTGTCCCTCTCCCCCACACTTCCCTCTCAATCTTCATAACTAAAATATAGAAGATTTAAAATCCTATCCACTTAAAACTCTCTCTCTCTCTCTCTCTCTCTCTCTCTCTCTCTCTCTCTCTCTCCCTTCCCCTATATCTTTGCTTAATTATATATCCAACCCTCTCTCCTATTAAGTATGGAGCCTGATTTACCCTTGTACTTTTTTGTGGTAAAAGCGCACATTTGTAAGGCCCCCATTATGAGGAGAAGCCATTGTGCATGAAGGAAAATCACTTGCCGAAAACCAAAATTTTCATGGCAAAAAATCAGGGGCAACTTTAGGGGCCTCGGAGGGCGGAAGCCCCCGAATTTTTTTTTTCCTTCGCCCGAATATTATGGCCGGATGGCGGCCGGAAAGTGGTCGGAAAACAATCGGTCGGTTGGCCGGTGGCCGATAGTCAATGGCCGGTGGCCGATGGTCGAAAGTCAATGGCCGGTGGCCGGATTCAAAAGCGGACTTGTCTTCTCAAGGGCGGCCACACATGGGCGGATTGAAGGGCCCGATTTGGACTTATCTACACAAGGGCGGCTACCATGGCTACCTCTCATGAGAGAGGGCAGCCCTTTTGGCCTATAAAAGGAGGCCATTTCTACACACATTTTATTGTGTGAAGTTGATGCAACAAGCTGAGTGTGAGGTGGTGAGAGTGAAGCAAGGAAGGAGCTCCATTAAGGGTATAATCCCTTTGTAAACTACTTCTTGTTTTGAAGTACTAAATCCATTGAGTGGCTGCTTTCCCGTGGACGTAGCTCACATTGGGTGAACCACATATATCGTGTGTACTCTCTCTCTCTCTACTCTATAATCTCTTGTATGTGAAATCTATCTCTCTCCATTAAGTAATCTACTCAAATATCTATTTAGCTACGTCATATTTCCTGACATCTCCCTCCCTCCTCCCATTTGTCCTCCCTCCCACCCTCTCCCTCCCCTTCTTTCCCTACCTCTCTAGTACATGCTATATCTCTCTCTCTCTCTCTACCCCACATTATATCTCCCATGTCCATCCAGTTGATAGGGTGCTAGCACTCACTCATGTAGATGCTCAGGAGAGAAGGTGAGAGAGTGAGAGATGAAAGAGTGAAGTATAGGGAAGGAGATGGAACTAACCTTGGGAGTGATGATTACTCGCCTTCAACACAAATATCTTTGATTTAAGATTGCAACCTGACATCCTTTTATATAGGCTTCAAGCTCTAAATCTTTCTTGTTCACCTCATTATCACAAACTTAGACAACACCTCACTGCATCCAACAATAACCCTCCAACCCTCTCTCCCTCCCTCTTGCGCTAAGTCATGGGGGTGAGCGCTAGAGCGAGGGAGAGAGGGTTGGAGGGTTAATGTTGGATGTATCATGTACAATTTTATTTGTTGATCATAATCATCCCTATCCTCTCCTAAATACTTCTCTCTCTCCCCCAATCCCTCACACTCTATCTAGCATCGAGCGCTAGCGCTCGACCAAGTTCAAGCACAAGAGAGAGAGACGAGTATTTGATGGCAGCAATCTACAGATTTGTATTCACACTGTCATCAAACCCAATGAGCTCTAGCACTCGGCCAAGTTCAAGCGCAAGAGAGAGAGTGGGAGTAAGGGAGAGAGAGAGAGGTGAGTATGTTATGGTACCAACCTGCAGGGTCTTTGTATTTCTTTGCTCTATCACTACTGATTGAGCTATTGCTCCCAATTTTATTTGCCTCCAATGCCAGGGTGCCACCACCTCCTTGCACCTTGAATCCCCCAAGATTTCACGCTTTGCTCCAAGATCGATTCCCCTAGCTCCATAGAGATGAGTCAATTTCCTGGTTTTGGGGTGCCTAGCAAAACGGCTTGGGCGCATCCAATGGCAGCCACAAGAGGGCGACCAAAAGTGGAGTACAAGCCCTTCTAGGTAGGGCAACACAACCAATGGCTAGAGCCCACGATGATTGGACACATGTATATAGGCGAGCAGAGGTGGAAAACATTCCTTGAGGAGCAGCCAGAGGGGTGTCATACACAGACTAATCAAGCGGCACAGAGCTGAGAGCTTCACCACACACACACGGGCTCTGACGTGATCTCTGACGGCATGATAGCACAATATATTTATATAGGCTCTATTAAAAGCAAATAGTCTTGCTTGGTGGGCCTTGCTATGTAACATCTATAGAATACAATAGCACATATGGAAATTGACATTTAACATCTGAAGGAAGAAGCAACATGACTATTTTGCCAATGTTGGCACTGTGTGAAAAGCATATGTAGATTTGAGAAATGGTACTTTTTTTTCTTTGTGACGAGAATATGGCGCTTGGTTTTTTTTTTAAGTTTAAATGGGAGGACCCAAAATTGATTTAAATATGGAACAATAGAGATTGATTTGAGTTTTTTATCAATGAATGAATAATAGTTTTGATAGGAATATTGCGAATGTTTTTTGTGCAGAATATTTGAGGAAAAAGAGAGAAAAAGGATGTTGTGTTAGCAGACAGAAAAAAATCAGATTTCATTGAGACGTGCACGAAAGCGACAAGGAAAATTTAGATCTTTCTTTTTTGTTTCAAGAACATGTATTTTTTGCAGTGAGGGGGATGAGCTCGTAGAATATTATATCCAAATGAACTTGTACTACTATGTGTATTGATGAATGCTTTTTCTAATGTACGTGCTACATGTAAATTCTTGGAGACGGAAAGTATGTCAAAAATGAAGTTTTCTTCGAATGGTTGGTAGCGATTAACGTCGGATCACATTTTTGAAGGTGGTTGTCGAATGTGCTTTGCCTTTCGTCTTTCAAAATTGTTTGTGACACCTATGTACTTTCGTCCGTTTTGGCAACATGTGATGGAGTAGACGGTGTATTCAATGTCCGTTGTTTTTTGCTCGGTTGATTGTCGTGGTCGAGAAGCAGAACTTGAGGCTTGTTGTCCTGTTTTGCACAGCAAAAGCAAGAAAGAAAGAAACAGGATTAATGTAAGTTTGAATGCTGAAGCTTGAGAATATTAAACTATATAATCGAGTGGGGTATTTCTTGAATTTGCTTTCATGGTGGTGTCACCTGTGGGTGGGTTGTCAATGTTGATGAAAGCGTATGGATAGTCACTTCGAAAGCGTGCTTTGTAAACATCCTTGTTGTGTTACCACGTTAGCTTTTGTTCTGTAATTGATGGTGGCTCGTCGTTGCACTGTTTCTTGAAGCTTGCGAAGATCTCACTTGCGTCATTGTTCGTTGTATCTAAGAGGTCCTCGAGCGCGACATTGTAGCCATAGTGCAACATCTCAAGAATGTAGGGCTTTATTGGTGTCTTCAATTGAAGCAGGCGATTACCATCCTCGACTGTCATGAGATCCTCGGGCACGTCAATCTCTATAGATAGTTTGCAAATGATCTCTTTCATTAGACCTAGAAAAAAAAGGAGTATTAGAAGGGACAAACAAATTTGTATTTCTTGTAAAAAAGCATGTTTTTTTAATGTTTAAAGCAATGAGAAGAAGGAAAAAAAAGTGAAAATTGCATGCGTGTAGAGCTAACCTGTTGCTCTTGTTTTGCTCGAGCTGCTTTACGGATCTATCTATTAACAATCGTAGCTCAGCATAGTTTGCAAAACCGTTGACGTAAGTGTCCGGCCGGCAACCTGCTAGGTTAAGCAGATGCATTTGTCTCTCTGTTGGATACTGACGTGGTTCGATTTGGGGTTTTTTCTTTGACACAATGTTTTGCTTGAAAAGGGTAACAAGTCTCTGCAAGGTTTTACAAATGAGATCAGTATTTTGTGTGCATTGCAGGATCATAATGTGATATGATTTATAGAGCAGTATACCTTTGAATTGCTCATTTTATTCTCTTCGTTATTTATGTTGCCTGCAATCGTGACATGGTTAGAGTTCATACTGGAAAAACCAATAGTAGAATTGTGCAGAAGCGATGAGAAATTGTTCATAAGAATCGAGACAAAAGTAGAGCGCAAGATAACGCTACAAAGAGTGCAGTGCAAGTTAATGAAAGTTTCAAAAGATCAAAATGGAAGAACTCTTGAGACATCAGTTATATGTTTATAGATTATTTTTTGCACAGATGCTGGAAACCAAAGGCATATGAAAATTTTATGAGCTATTAGAGTACATGATTTACTAGCCACCAAAACATTTTTAATGAGTTCCGTGTATAACATAGAGTGGAACATGGCGAAATATATCAGGAGTCGGTAGATTGAGAATTCAAAGATTTCGCCGATCTGTGATGCGTGATAACATGACGTATGCAAGCCCCGGTGCAAATGCATCTCTGAAGATAAGAAGAACTTTGGTAGAAATTGTTGCACCCTGTGCCTTGTGTCCAGTCATGGCGTATGCGAGTGTCAAGGGGAATGTGGATTTGTGAAACCATGTGCCATTGACTGCAGTTTGTTTATGCTTTGTTTGACAAAGTGCCATCTTTTTACCGGTGCAATGAATGAGAACGACGATACATATAAGTTGACCTTCGTTGTTATGCGTTATGGCGTCAACAGTACATGTTGCACCATTTGTTGCACGGATTGTTAAGTCGATGTTTTCAGTTTGATCATGCAACGAGCCCTAATTGCGATCGAGTCCAACTCGTTGAACTTAGGGTCTAGGAGCCATTGCTGAAGTACATTTATGTTACCTGCGTTCGTCTTCAGGTCAACTTTTGTAATGTCAATTTGATTGTACAACTTATTCAAGGCAAGGTTGTTGTAGTGTTGGACGTCTGATCTATGAGTGCAAATTATTATAGTGGAGTCGTTGATGTAGTCATGAACATGTGATTCATCTATAATGCATGCTCCCAAGGTACAATTGATCTCATCTGTGGTTGGTCTTCTTTCACGAATAATGGTCAAGAATTGGAGGAGTTGAGGGTCCGTTGCATGTCGTACGGAGCATGACATCTTGTAGAAAGTTGCATGCAGCCAGTGCACCGAGCTTGTGATATGGCATGCTTCACAAAGGTCTCGTGCGTGGTTACAAACTGGGGGCAACTGTGCAAGGTCACCAAGCAAGAGAATACATGTGTTGTTGAAGGGATCTGTCAATGTGTCGTTTCTTACATTGACAATCTGTCTTATGATAAGGTCAAAAGTGGTATGTGTTAACATAGACAGTTCGTCTATGATTATAATATCTGCTTCTTTTATATCCAAATATCGTTCATCGGTTTCATGAATAGAGAGAGAATACTGTTGATTTCTTGTTGGTATCTTGAATTGATAATGGACTCTAGATGCAATGGTGCTTAGTCTTGTTGCTGCAGCTCCGGTCGATGCAGCAAGTATGACGCTCATGTTTCGTCTGACATATTCATCTGTCAAATATCTGATAAGATGTGTTTTTCCGCTCCTCGGTGTCCCCGTGACGACATGCAAGCCATTCTTGGCATTGAAAAATTTGTTGTATATATTGAACTGTTCCGTTGTGAGTTCTGAGTCATTGACAGCAGCGAACTCCCTCAATATGGCTAGTGACTTAACTCGATGGTGGTCCATGTCTGGGTCATTATCTGTTGAAGATGTAATTGTTTCATTTGCTCTTCGCAATGCAATTTTTTGAAGTATCATATGGACAAGCTGGTCGATTTGTTCATTGACTAGCATGTTTCTTTGTGTGTACTCTGTAATGTACATCTCCAAGTCCTCATTGGTTTGGATCAAATCCCTTGTCTGACACTCTACGAAGTAAGAGCCCATTGTATTATCAGCTGATAGAAGCTCTGTCTCTCTTCGGAAGCATACATGACGTAGCAAGATGTTGTAGAAGAAGGCTTCTGTGTGGTGTCCTGGATGGGATTTGATGAACCTGACCAATCTTTTCAGATGTTTAATGGCATTGCCATAGTTGTCCAGCAAAGGTGTAGATTGTGCAGTTTGCCGACGTTTTTCGATAATGTGGTTTTTGTGGTACTCAAAGAATGTCAAGGTTTCAAGGGTGGTTGGTCTAGCACAATACAAGTCAACAAGATGCATCACAATATTGTGTGATTTGGACATGATATGTTGTCTGAGTTCTGGAGGCGATGAATCTATGTAGAATACAGTGTTGGTTTTTGTTATGATTGGAATCTGTAAGCAGTTCAATGCTGCTTCTATGGCAGAAATTGGCTTAGTCAAAAGAGCAGCAGCTATCAGTTGCAGTTTAATCTTGTCGAGGCCTTCCAAACCCAATTTGGTGGCTGCTTCTGCAGATATGTTCAATGGTCCAATATCTTCAGTCTTCATTGTGTACTTGAGTAGATAATACGACAAAGATGAATTTGTGACATGTTGGATATTCAGATGAGCGCCCCAAAGTAGAAGAACAGTTGAATGGTACGGAACCACATTCCGATCATCGTGAGTTGGCCGCCGATAGTACATCCACTTCAAGAAATGGGAATCTAGAGATGAACAAGGATTTGGCTGAATTTCGTATGGAAATCCGTACTTGCATTTGCCGTTGTGGCTGTGGACGTGACATGCATCGCGACATACATGCATTTGTTTCTTAAGGACAAGCTCACGAAGTGTGCTTGCATGTATTTCATCAGCAAGTGAAATAGGAATATGTGCAGAAATCTTTGTTGCTGTTTGCTTGATGTCATTCTCATCCACCCATAGGATGACATGGGCATGAAGGGATCCTCTGTTTTGGATCTCGTACCGTACAAGGTGGTGATGGATTCGGCCCAGGATCTAGTTTCCTTGTAAGATACAGAGATTCATGAACTGTTTTAATCGATTGTGAAAGAGTAATGCACATTCAACTGGACAATCATTCCAAGAGAACTTAGCATTGAATGTCCGAGCTATCATCTCGATTGTACGGATCTCATTCCATTTTGTGGCGGTGACTTCATCAGCTGTGAAAGTAATGAATATGTTTGGCAAACCCCATGCATCAACCATGGTGATCAAATCCTTTAATGAACGTCTATGCCAGGATGGACTGCCAGCAATTGTCATTGGAAGATTGAAGCGGAATATGTTCCTTATGGCTTCCTCGTCGTTTGCATTCTTGTGTGCTCTTTTGTACTTGTCAATATCTCCTTGCAGAATGGTGGTTGTTGTACTGTTCGTGATCAAAATTGCCTGTTTCAGCTGGTACATTAGCATGAGGCATGGCTTGTACAATGTATACAAAGAGAATAGGGTGTGAATTCTCATTCGAATATAGTCACTGAATGGAATCTGCCCATTGTACTGGCCATGTCCATAAGGAAAGAAGAACGGAAAAAGAGCTGACTCTATTGTGATGTCTTTGAAATCTGATATCCGGCTTGGCAAGCCATTGTACATGAAGGAAGCAACACGATTGAGAAGCATATCTCCGTTACGGAGTTGTATGGAACCAAACTCATGCGTGTCATATGTAGTATATGCGTGCCGTCTTGATGGCTCAGTCAATGTTTCCAAAATTGAGAAACTGTTTTCATTCTGAGCTTGCTCCATCAAGTCGAAGGGTTGTATCTCTGAATGACGACGAATTATTTCTCCTAGAACCTCTTCAGACAATATTCACAACCCTATTCTCTTGTGTGGTCGTTCGGCCATGCACTTATATCTCTGCAATATGGGATTGTTCTTGATATTGAAAGCCAGGACATTTGAAATGCTTGAGGAGGATAGATGATGACTTGTAGAGTGTAGACTAACAGCACTCGACCAAGATATTAGTGGGTTATCTAGCAATGATCTCCGCTCTAGTGATCCTCGTGCTATTGCATGTGTAGTTTTTGTCACACTGATTGATACATCTATAATGCTAAGCAGCTGTGTGTGTATTTGTCGAGCAGAGAGAATACGCTCTATGTAGTTAGGTGCATGAATGGCAATATATCTTTGATGGGAATTAGTTGTTTTACAAGAAGTACACGTCGTCCATGAGTATTTTACTTCTGCGTGTTCCAAAGCGCTCAACAATAATACTGAAGTGAGTGCAGTAGGACTGTCTATTTGATTTCTCTGACGGCCTCGTTTGTTGTTGTATGTGAGGTTTGTCACCGCGCAAGAAGGGCATAGTTCTAGATTGTGAGTGAGGATGTCACATTGCATGATCCAATCTTTATATAATAGAGTAATTTCAAACCATGACCTAGCATATGGACGGTGACCTGCTTTCAACTTGGCCGCAGTTCGTTTCCTGGCATCATGACGCTTGGACTGTAACCTTGTAGGCCTTGAGAACTTCATATTGATACCTAGTATGGGAGAAATGAGGACAAATACAGTATGGCATCAACTGTTTAGGTGAAAAGTAAAGATGCAAAAACTTGGATTTATGATTGCAATATACTACATGTGTTTACTAGTCAAAGAGTTGTATGTATAAATAATATATATAGATGTTGGTCGACATCGATTGTATACTTATGAAAGCAGTATGCAAGTAAAGGAAACTGAAGGAACCAAGCTACAAAATTCTAAAACAAGCAAATCGATAAAGCATCAATGATTGCAATTTAAAATGCCGTGCTTCACCGACCTGGAATGTGGTACAAATGTTTTCGGATTGTCCAAGCTACACGCCGATATTTGGCTCGAGCTACAGAAAAGGAATGTGAATAGTTAAACATTTCATCTTATAGTGAAGTGCCATAAATTGAAGATGTTAAGTAAAGAGTGCACGGCATGCAGAAGTGCCATACAAAAGTATGGTGGAGAGTTGGCATTGTGGTCTCTCCAAAAGTTATAAGAAACGGAAGCCGTGCCCTGCCCCGTAGCGTTTATGTGTTGCGCCAAGAAAACGTGTAGTCATGGGGAGTTGGATGGAAATAACGAACCTTGTAGTGTAGTCGAGCTAGAGTACAGTTTGTGTTGCAATCCAAATGTCCAGTGTTGTGAGTATATGTTCTCTCTACAGGACACAAAATACGCATTAGCATAATACAGGGCATGCAAGGAAATATAAGATGTCAGATATCATTCAATGATCATTTGGAAATCGAGTCAATAGTAATAGACACGGGCATGAATCTCTCTCTCTCTCACACATGGCATCGGTTTGATCTAGTTCTATAGAAATAGAAGATGTCAGATTTGAATCGATGATTAACTGGCAAAATCCTATGTATCCTCTCTGACTGGAAAAGGTCTGTTCTAGTGCTATTGAAACAGAAGATATCAAATTTCAATCGATGGTCATTTGGCATAATCTAGAATCGAGTCAATAGTAACAGACACGGGCACAAATCTCTCTCAGTCTCATGGCATTGGTTTGTCTAGTCCTACTAAAATAAAAGATTTCACATTTGAATCGATGTTTAATTGGCATATTCCTATCTCTCTCTCTCTCTCTCTCTCTCTCTCTCTCTCTCTCTCTCTCTCTCTCTCTCTCTCTCTCTCTCTCTCTCTCTCTCATGGCACAGGTCTGTTCTAGTGCTATTGAAACAGAAGATATCAGATATGGATCGATGATTAGGTGCCATAATCCTCTCTCTCTCTCTCTCATGGCACAGGCCTGTTCTAGTGCTACTGAACCATATTAGTAGGTTACATAATGTGAATAGTTGAAAAAAAAGCTTGGAAATGCTTACGATTCCAAGGCAAGGGACTATGATTTATGAAAGTAGATATGATTAGTTGGCGTGATTCGCTCGCTCTCTCTCTCTCTCTCTCTCTCTCTCTCGCTCTCTCTCGCTCTCTCTCTCTCTCTTTATCACACGACACTTTGCTTGATTACTCTCATCAACTCACGCTGCTCTGCTTTGCTTTCCTTATCACGCGGCATGGCCACGTTTACCTCAGCCATCATTAGTATTATCGCGCTGCTGTACACCATCATCATCATGATTATCATTGCCAATCCCCGCCTGCACAGAATGCCACGAGCTCATCCCATGGCTTATCCAACGTGCAATCGGCCTTTCTCAAGAACTCAGAATCGGGTATGATCATCTTGAAGAGAAGAAAGTCGAGGAGGGTACTGAAAAGGCGCTTTGTTGATCCATCGCCATCGCTACGTATTACATGAGTTTGTCCTTCGTTGCAAAAACGCACACTCGTCAAGGTCTGGGGCGTCTCACGCACTGCTCGCTTCCTATTCGGCAGTAAAATGAAAGCTACAATAGTATTAGCTTGCTCTCCTCTTTGCATGAATCGACTCCTTGTGTTGCGGATCTCCTTGTGCCGTTGTTATCGACATAGATTTCACAGAAGGCTTTCATCAAACGTTGCTTGTTTCTCACTTTTTTTGTTTGATTCTCACTCTTCTAGGCAAGGTCAATCATAAACTTTGCTAAGACTTTATCATAACGAGGCTTCCAGCTCTCTATATTTGCAACCCAAAACAAGGGACAAGTACTTGAAATCTTTCAACCCATCATCGCCCTTCTCAGTTTCGAAAAGTGTCGTGCTGTTGAGTCTCGACTCTCGAGGTGCTGACCTCGACAGGCATAATCTCTCTCTCTCTCTCTCTCTCTCTCTCTCTCTCTCTCTCTCTCTCTCTCTCTCTCTCTCTCTCTCTCTCTCTCTCTCTTTCTCTCTCTCTCTCTTTCTCTCTCTCTCTTGGCGAAAATGCTTCAGCGCGATACCATCATCATGATGATTATCATTGGCAATCCCCGCTTGCAAAGAATGCCAAGATCTAATCCCATGGCGTATCCCAAGTGCCTCGATAGGCATAATCTCTCTCTCTCTCTCTCTCTCTCTCTCTCTCTCTCTCTCTCTCTCTCTCTCTCTCTCTCTCTCTCTCTCTCTCTCTCTCTCTCTCTCTCTCTCTCCCCCCCATGGAAAATGCATAATTGCTTGCGAGCCTGCCTGATGGTTTTTGAATTGCTCGAAACTGCTGCAGTGCTGGTACGGATCTGCCTGATTGGTGCGAAACTGGCTGATTGGTGCGAAACTGCCTGCTGTGCTGATGCTGCTGCAGAATTGCGAACCTGCCTGGTTGCTGCGGACGTGCCTGCTGCTACGAACGTGACTGCAAACGTCCAAACTGCCTGCTGCGGTGATACCGCTGCCGAATTGCGAACCTGCCCGGTTGCTGCGGACGTGCCTGCGTCGCTGATGCTGTTGCGAACGTTGGCTGCAAAGTGTTGGACTTTGTTTACGTGCAGCGGCTTTATGCGGCTTTATTTTACTTGTTTTATTAACGTGAAGCTTTTCACATGAGGCTTTTTACTTGAAGCGCGTGGCCATACGCCATACGATTTGATCATGTGGGCAAAGGCTATGATCATGCCAAGTGGCTACTTGTGAGCTCAAAGACCCAGAAAAGGACCTTTGGCTCACCAAGTAAACATGTTTTTTATTTTGGTGTAAAGCGAGAGGGTGGGGGGTAGAGAAAACTGGTCCTAGCGAGCACTAGTGCTCACAGAAGACCCCATTGCTTGCGTTTCCAAGCTATCTCTTTCCTCCATCCTAAACTTTTAGGATCTAATCCCTTTGGCTTGGATATGTCCCCATGTTTGCATTACTGTCCTTTAATGCGAGTGTATTCCTTGATGTTTCTCTGCAGGTAGTGTAAATCAACAGGCACTTGTTGGATTTCCTATAACACACGATTATATATCTGGCTTTAAATGAGAAATAAACTGGTAATTATCATGAAGCTACTGTTGCGGGAGCAAATCACAACACCTATAAAATGCATGCAACACAACCTAGATCAACATAATGTCAATCGAGGACATAGATGACACGATAGGTGCGCATAGGAAATCTCTTTAGCTTGTCAGACTGAGACCACCATCCCACGCATACAACACTCTAGAAGGCCAACTAAACCACAATCAATAATCTCACTGCTCTCAACTACGCCACCAACTACATACACACAAATGGAAGGAAACTCACTAAACCATACCAGAATGGTACGAAACTTAAGGAACAATATCCCCTCACTAGGATACTCCTGTCCCAAGCCTCTACACTCAAAATCCTAACTCTAAACCCATCTCTAGAAAACGCATATGAAGATAGAGCCGTATTTTGTAAGTGCCCGAAATTGATCCGCCATGACATGTTTCCTCCCAGGCCTCACAACAACGGTGAAGTCAAACTCAAGAAGAATTAACAACCATCGTGTAATTCGACCTGTGGAACACGGCTTGTTTACCAAATATAGCAATGCTTGATGATCAACATAAAACACAAACTTGGTAGCAAGAAGGTAATAGCGAAATTTCTTTACTGCGTAAATCATAGCTAGACCTTCACGCTCTGTAGTAGTGTAGTTCATCTCGGCATCATTTAATTGGCGACTTGCAAAGCTAATAGGGTAGTCCAATTTATGTTCTCCTGGTTGAGTTAGAACACACCCAATAGCAAAATTTGATGCATCAATATGCACATGAAAAGGTACATTCCAATCAGGTGTTTGCAAGATTGGAGCACTTGTTAGGGCCTTCTTTAATAACTCATAAGATTGGTGACATTCTTCCGTCCAGTGAAACTCGATAAGAAGCTTGTACAATGGACGCGCTATCTCGGCAAAGTTTAAAATAAATCTTCGATAATAACCAACATGGCCCATAAATCTTTGAACTCCTTTATAGTTCGTACGTGGTGGCAAATCGGTAATGGATTTAATCTTACTCTCATCTGTGGATATCCCGTTCTTGGACACTATATGCCCTAGAATGACTCCATGCTTAACCCAAAATTGGCATTTGAAAGGGTTCAATGAGATGCGATAAAATCTGCACCTTTCAAATATTTTTCGTAGATATAACAAATGCTTCTCCCAAGAAGAATAAACACAAAGGTCGTCTAAGAAAGCTTCACAAAACTCCCTTAGAAATTCTTTAAACGTAGTGTTTATTAATCGTTGGAATGTAGCAGGGGCATTTGTTAAGCCAAAAGCCATAACACGAAATGCAAACACTCCAAACTCTGTGATAAAAGCAGTTTTAGCTTGGTCCTCTAATGCAATTGTGATTTGATTGTAACCAGAGTACCCATCTAAAAAGCTATAAGCTTCCTTGCCCGCAACTCTTTCAAGCACATGTTCTGAATATGGCAAGGGATAATGATCTCTCCTAGTAGCTGCATTAACTTTCTTGAGGTCCACGCACACTCTTAGTTTCCCATTCTTTTTTGGCACAATGACTATTGGAAAAACCCATTCTGAGTGCTCAATAGGGTATATGAATCCACATTGGTTAAGTTTTTCAATCTCCTCTTGTACAATTTTGGCGTATTTAGGATTCATTGGATATGGTCGTTGCTGGACGGGTTTAGCAGTGTTGATCATGGGAATTGTATGTTGCACCACAGAAGGTGGAACGCCCTTCATGTCATGATATGTACAAGCAAAGATATCCTTGTATTCCTTGAGGAGCTCCTTAAGTACAGCCTCTTCAGTTTCGGTAAGGTCTTGAGCAATAAGACTGGTTTAGACTCCTCACCTGGTTCTGCTAATTCTATCTCTTTAACTACCGCTGGACCATCATAGACTCCACTGCTTCCATTGCTAGGTATTCATTGGGCTTTGGCATACACAACCTTTCGCTCCCCCGTGGTATAAGATTTAAAATGTTCAGGAGCCGTATGTAAGTCAGCAGGCTGTTGTCCTGATGGAGACCTTTCTTTTAGTTCTGCCTCCTTTTGTTGTTGTGCTAACTCTCGGTTTTGACGTCTTCTTATAGTTCGACTCAATTTCGGCTTTGTAACCTCCAATTGAGCGAGGTCAATGGGTCGCGGGCTGCACCACATGACACTCTGGAGATGTTCACCCCAATTGTCTACTAGCTTTCGATGAGCATCACATGCCCCTAGATAGCTAAGCCATTCTGCAGTAGATCTTTGCTTGTTTATCCTAGATCTCACATTTGCTCGATATCGTCGTCTCTTATATGATCTTTGTTTCTTGTTAAGGTTTTGATTTTGGTAAATGTTTGAACTCGACTCGCTTGATAGGTCTTCGCTTGTATCTTCTTCACTCTCATATAAATTACCATAGATGGTTGTACTAGGCCTTGAGTGTTCAGTTTCTATACTTGGCTCACTCGATGTTTCCTCAGGTTCTGAATCCATTTCTCCCTGAGATTCCGTTTCTGATGTGTATTGGCCTGAAGCCTTTGAGGAATCATCGGTTTCACTCTCAGGTAGGTGTGCCTCTTTCTTAACATCGGATGTTACATGCACTACACCTAACATGTTTACTGGTGCAATGTGTGGTATCTCTTCCCCATCTAGTGTTACCCAGGTTATTCCTCTAGCTCCCCATGTATCTATAGTTGCCGCTAGGTGTACCCAATCGACATTGTCTGACTCAGCCATTCCGGGTAGGATATCCATATAAGGAGAGTTCTCCCCAATATCCGTGTCTTCGTTACATGTGTAACAATACTATAATAGAGCTGAGTGAATTGTTGTGTCTGATCGATTATCAATGATGAATTTATTTCCTAGAGGATGCGTTCGACCACTTAAAAGATCAACTCGAATGACAGAGTCTTGGAACTGTAAGTAGGTGTGGTTTTTGGACCAGTCATGCACCATTTTTGCTTCCCTCATGAATGTATGCCCTAAGATCATCTCAAATGACATAGGATGCTTAGAAAAATCCATAACAATGAAAGTCTGCCTTACCTTGTGTCCCAAGAACTTGATTCTGAGATCCTTTAGAATTCCAATAGGCGTAACAATAGGTCCATTAGCCATTTTTACCACTACGCTTGTGGCTTCAAGGTGAGGTCGCCCCATAGACTCCCAACAACTCTTTGTCACCATGCTGACTCCCACACCACCGTCAAGGACCCCCTTTACAGTTAATCCTTTAGTAGTGATTGGTAGAGTAGCATTAGATTCATCACCTTCAAAGTATTGCCCCAACTTGTTAACGGGTACTTCAATTACAGATTCATGTCCCGCTAGGTCAGATGGTGGTGCTAAATGTTCCTCATCATTCATTACCGAGTCAGGTTTGTTCATATGTGCAAACTGTGGTAATCCGGCCTGTAATTCTCCATTGAGGAAGGCTCAAAGAGTTGAGACTAGCTCGGGGTCTTTATATAGTTTGGACATGATGGTGGTTCTAACTTCTGACGACATGAAATCCATCAATTTGGCAACATTTAATGGCATCTTGTGGGACGTAGGACCCTGACAAGAGAATGGTGAAGATGGAATCTCCACTTCCTCAAGGGGGTCGGGCATTCCCTCACCAAACATTATCTCTAGTAGGAAAGGTGTGTGTCCACTTTCAGATGTCCTACCCTCACTCTCTTCCCGAATGATACTGGGTATAGCTAACGGCTTGTAGTTCTTGTGAGGTTGAACTTGGGTGGGAAACACTGTGTCCGACATCTGGATATGTTTGGGTTTAGGTTCTAATGTTCGTTGAGTTTGTTCCACCAAACCCCTCAGTTGTTGGACTCGTTCAATTTCCACTGTTGGGTTTGGATAGGTTCCAATCTTTCTCTTGCAATCCTCATTTTTTGTCTCTCGTGGCTTATCTTGGGAGTTCACAACTGGGTGGTTTAACTTTGAATACTCTTTTGGTGTTCGTCGTAATTCCCCCTCGTGATCCTTTTCACTGGCTTTTTCCTTTGTAGTAACAGTTTTGGTCTCCGTGGTCTTTATCGAATCTGAGTCATCCTCAGGGTCATTCATATACACGGGATCCTCTCCTGTCCCTATGTTAGTCTTTGAACTAGGTTTTGAGCTAGAAGCATTAAGGGATTTCTTTCTTCGTGTTTTCTTCTTTCTCGCTCGGCCAATGGATGCAACATCTCTCTCTTCGAGGATGTAATTTTGCTTTTGGAGCATCGACCGTGTGAGTGCATTCATTGGTGCTATGTTTATAGTTGGTGGTGTCCCATCAACAATCTCTATTATGTTCAATGGTGTGATTTTTGGTGCGTTTGGATTGTTAGGACACTGTGCGATCAAATGATCTATGCCACAACGATTACAAGTGAGTATTGGCATTGCCAATGCACTCCCTTGACTTGTTTGCATTAGTGCAACATTCTTTTGCATTCTAATGGGGCACTCAGCTACTCGATGTGGTCCACCACATTCGTAGCACTGAAGAGGTGGTCTCCTGGCAAAACTATTAATGTTTTGGCCTCTTGCTGCTAGCACAATAGCTTGATATACCGGTTTGATTTGTCCCCAATGGTCTTCCATATAGTACATGGGACACTCCTCAAGCATGTCGACTCCATAGGTGATACTAGAGTCTATGTCCTCTTCGCAATCTACATAAGTACTAGATGACTCGCAACCTATTTGGTTCATAGGTGTAACTCTTGGATGAGGGGGTTGCGGTCCTAGCACTGGAGGTGGCAACGGTGTGGTTTGGACCACATTTTGGGTTCTAGGGACCATGTGTTGTAATGGAAACTGTTGCTCCATGGGTGGGGTAGGCATCAATGCAGGAACTCGAGGTGAGTCTTCCCAAGCTAGGGGAGCCAGGGGAAGAGGATAAATCAGAAGAGGCTGCAGATCTAGCCCCTAAGCATGTAAACAGACGCAAGTCTAAGTTTTTCAAGAAGTCTTAACGTCGCCAGCCAACAAATGTGCAAGTGCCCCCAAGACAACCGTAGCACCGCCGAAAAATAGCAAGGGCATTTGCAAAAATCCGCCACTACCAGAAGACTAAAGAGCTTTTGATTCGACACGCCCCCTTTGCTCGCACAATGAAGATAGAATACAAGCAATAGCGCTAGAGGCTATTCAAGAAGCTGCAGAGGCCCACATCATTTCAGTGTTGGACAATACCAACCTATGCGCCATTCATGCAAAGCGAGTGACAATACAACCTAAAGATATGCAGCTTGCACATCGATTGCGATGAGACTTTGAGCATTAGCCGAAGTTACTCCTCTTTTTTTATTGCACACCCTTATCTTTGTAATGAGATGACTTTGCAATGACAATATGATCAACAATTTTGTCTATTGTGTCTATTATCTTTGTAATGAGATGACTTTGCAATTTCAAGTTTTGTTTACCCATAAGATATCAAAAAAATTAACATATTGTGAAACCAGGTGTCTATGCAACATTAAATTAGGTTTTTCAAATGTCCAATGTAATTGGGCCTTTTGGTGCAGGGATGTATGCCAGATGTGAAAAGAAGTGGTTTCTCTAAAGTAATGAGTTGCTTTCAGTAAATTTGTATTTTTTAAGTATCCTGGGGGGTAGAGAAGCCTTCCAGGTGCCAAAAAAAGGGTGGCCACAAGGGCGCGCACATGGCCCATCCATCACTTTTGGATGGCCCATTTGCGCGCCCTTGTGGCCACCCTTTTTTTGGCACCTGGTAGGCTTCTCTACCCTTCATGATACTTAAAAAACACAAATTTACTGAAAGCAATTGGTTTTGAATCATTACTTTAGATGGAGCCTCGTGGACACCCTTTTTTTGGCAATTTCAAGCTTTGACTACCCCATAGGATATCAAAAAAGTTAACATATTGTGAAACCAAGTGTCTATGTAACATTAATTTAGATTTTTCAAATGTCCAATGTAATTGGGCCTTTTGGTGCAGGGGTGTACTAGGTAGAGCTAAAGCAGGTGATAGTGTGCTTGAAAACTTAAATTCAGAGTTGATTTCACCTTTTCTAGTGTCCTTGAGTGCAAACATATGCTAAAATTGCCAGAAAAAGGGTGGCCACAAGGCTCCATCTAAAGTAATGATTCAAAACCAATTCCTTTGAGTTAATTTATGTTTTTTAAGTATCCTAGGGGGCAGAGAAGCCTACCAGGTGCCAAAAAAAGGGTGGCCACAAGGGCGCACAAATGGGCCATCCAAAACTGATGGATGGGCCATTTGCGCCTCCTTGTGGACACCCTTTTTTTGGCACCTGGTAGACTTCTCTACCCCCTAGGATACTTAAAATACATAAATTAACTCAAAGGAATTCGTTTTGCATCATTAATTTAGAGAAACCACTTCTTCTCACTCAAATGTGTTTTATACTTTCCCCAGTATCATGTGCATCCAACTTCTGCTCTGTTGTTACTTCAAGCAAAAAAGACACAGCTTATTGAAACATATCACCAATTACAACAATTTTCAAGATTGACAAATCACATTTAGAAGAATTTACAAGATAGAGAGACAATTCTGAATTTTTTTTATTACTTCCAAAAAGGTGAGTTTACATCATGTATCTGAGGAGTTCATAATTTTCTTGACCATTTCTTGGCGCCTATCTTGCGCGTAAGGCAACTCCCCAGTCAAGAGGGACTACTCTATGGCCTTTGGGTTAGTTGAGCCAATGGAAGCATGTATCCTTATCTGGGAAAGAACTTTACCACGGAAGCCAGTGCCAAACGCTGTGCATACAAGGCATCTACGCACTAGGAACACAAGATGCGCAATTTGAGCAATGGTGCTCAAACACAAAAACTTGCTCAAAGCTTTCAATGACCAAGTCATAAAATGGGCTTGGAGAGTAAATTCATTATGGATAATGGCCACATCGCCAGGGGGGGTTGTCCTAGGTAATGCGCAAGGGAAGAATGAGGTCCAAAGCCCATCCGCTTGCCACCCGTCCTTGCAGCAAAATCATCAACCTCCACGACGTCCTATCATAAACCAATGAAGGTTGAGAAAAAAAACATAAAATAATAACATGAAAATTAGGATAGATTTTACCTCCTGCTCCTTGTCGTCCTCCTCCCTGTTGCCCTTTGCATCCAAGTCAATGCTCCCATGCACCATAGCTACGAGCTTTGGATCATCAGATGGGAGGTTGCATAATGGCATAGGCATCCTAGTGGCCTCAACCTTGGCTTGCGTGGCTTGGAATTCTTTCTCAGCCATGTGCAACTGCTCTGCTGCCAGGACCTCTGCACATACAACTGCAATAGTGTCAGCAACAGAGTCCCCAACTGGCAAGAGATTGCTTTCTAGGGCATCTGGCGTATTGTCTAAGGGACATTTGGTGTTGTTGCATAGCACGCTCAAGCATTCATCCATGCGCAGGCCAAATTCTTTCTCCAAATCATGCATAAACACATACTCCTCCCCATCCACTACCACCGAGGAGAAGCGGCTGATTTCTACCGTTGGGATAGCCACATCCGGTCAATGGTAGTGGCACTAGAGTGTGACTAGGGCCAGCCACAACTATGGATTTCTCAACCACTTCCTCGAGCCCCCTGGAGTACTCGAGCCAAAGTGTCTTTCCTTCCGCTGCAAGGTTCATGGGGATAACCCCTTGCTCCTTGGTGTCCTTGATAAAGGACCCAACATGAAGGTGTGGTAAGCCATATTTGAACCAATTTGGTTGGGCAAAGATGTGTGAACATTGTTGCTCCAATATCCGCATGTATAGCACTGAATGTGCCGGAGAGACTATGCAGTGGCTGCTCCTCCACCAACGTGGATGGAAATATGACTATAAATGCATGCCAAATCTTAAGTATGAATCCAGAATAACATTACCCTGTGATTTCACACCTAGCTTTGTATTCTCAAAAATGTACTTACAATGTGTTGGAAATCGAGGTGGTTGTTGCAATTGCATGGTTGACATTGAGAAAACATGCTGCACAATGGCTACGGTCCCCTTTGTCTTTGCGGTTCTTGAAGCCAAGGAGCTTTCCTTTCCAATGAAGATCCAAGTTTGCACGATTCTGCACACGATGAGGGCCAATAGCAGATGGTTGCATGCCTACCCAAGCACCTTTGGTGAACTCTTGTGGCACCCACTCATCATCTATACCTCTTGTGTTGTGGCATGCAAGTGTTGTGACCTCATCCTTTGGACGCCTTTGCGAAGTAGAGTTGGCCATGGTTGAGCAAAGAAAATTAGGAGGAGGAGCAGGACCTTTCTTGTTTCTACAATGTAGGTGGGATAAAGTGATAGGAGAAGGTGGTTAACCCTTGCTTGGTGTGGCAATGGGAGGAGAAGGTGGATAACCCTTGCTTGGTGTGGCAATGGAAGGAGAAGGTGGATAACCCTTGCTTGGTGTGGAAATGGAAGGTGGTAGGGGAGGAGAGAGGAGCTTCCTTGCGGTAGCAATGGAGATGGTGTAGAGAGAGAGAGAGTGTTGGAGTAGAGGATGAGTGTGATGGTTGCAACCAAGGAGGGGTTGGAAAAGGGGTTCTAGAGAGAGAAAATCACTTTTTGCCTAAGGACTACTTTTGGGGGAACTCTGGATAGTAAAAAAAGATTTTTCATTTTTTTAAAAAAAATTTGAATTTTAGGGTTTTTGGGTGCACGTTTTGACTTTTTGAGGTCAAAAAAAACTTTTTTGACCATAAAATAGATTTTAGGGGGGTTTTAAGAAGATAAAACTTGAGTTGTGAAATTTTTCAAATTTTTGGGATTTTTTCAAAACCAGATAAAAAAGGAGGGAAGTTGGAGGTTCCATATGGCCCACCCCCTACCCCCCCCCCCCCCCCCCCCCCCCCCCCACCCCACCTTCTCACTAGGTAAGAGCCCATTTAAGAAGTGTAAGACTACTTTGTCCCCCTACATTTTTGAGGGCATATAGTGTGTTCACCACCCACTTCTCATTGGATGGCCTCTAATTAACCTTAATCCCAAAGGGCCCCTAGAGGGTTCATATTTTTCCTAATGCTAACCAACCCAAATGATTTTCTCATATTAAACTGATCATTTAATGTGGGAGAATAAATGGTAATAAGGGTTAGGATATAGAAATGTGCTTATAGATCTATCTCAACACGGGGCCAATGGTAAAGGGGCCCAAATGAGAGATGGTCTATCAAACAGCAAGGCTAACCAATGGAGCATAAAGACCTTAGGGTTAGCTTCATTGAAGACCTCCAATAGTTAGTGTTAAAAGTCTTGTGAACTTAGGTAAGCTAGGGTTGTTCTTGACGTGGGAACCCCACCCAAGCTTGAGGTGCTTGCCATACCTGATGATTGAGATGCTTGAAGTGCTTGATGATTGAGATGCTTGAGGTGCTTGTCATGCTTGAGATGCTAGGACTGTACTTGAGGTGGGAACCCAGCCCAAGCTTGAGGGGCTTAAGGGCCACGCTTGTGGTGAGAACTAGGCCGAAGGTTGAGGGGCTTGAGGTGGCAAACCCTACAAGGAGGGGACGAGCCATGCAAGAAGGGAGGGTGGTTGCTTGACCACTCTCTCTCCCAAAGGGCATCCTTTGCCCAAGAGGCAAGTAGGACACATGTCAATCCCCTAGCTAAGTTACCCTCATGGTGTGCCTAAAGCCTATTGGTTGGCCTTCCAAGGTATCCAATGATAATTTAATGGATTTAATTAATTGTTTTAGCATTTATCAAGCCCTCTCTCTCAAAGGGGAAAGTTGGACACTTGTCCCAAGGCTACCCTTGTTGCTTGGTATGACTCTTGCTTGTGATTGGCTAGGCTTGGAGGGGTCCAATGAGCTTCAAGCATGAGCTACAAGGGGGGTTTGACCAAAGCAATTAGGGGACCTACTTGAGAGGTATACTCACTCTCTCTCTCTCTCTCTCTCTCTCTCTCTCTCTCTCTCTCTCTCTCTCTCTCATTGTGTGAAGTGCAAAGTGCAAGAGCTCCCTCTCCTTCTCCAAGCAAGTAGAGGGGTTGAGAGCCTACGCACTACTCTTGGCTATGGAATGCAAATCCAACCAAGAGCCATGCTTCAATGCTTAAGTTTTCCATCTTCTCCATATTCATTACTATGCTATTATGTATGATAACAAGAAGAGTGATGATAATTGAGGAACTTATTCTTTCTTCTATGAAATGTTTCTTCTTACCTACCCTCATTCCCTGCTACCTCTCTCCACCTTCGAAGGTGTTTGAGGTCTTGGGACCAAGGCTTGGGATATTTAATGCTTTCCACAAAGTTCATGTTATGTTCATGATGCATGAAGTTTTCCATCTTCATTGCATCACCTAAGTCACAAGGAACACAAAAATTGTATTGTAACAAGTCTCTCTTGATGGGAGAAACTATAATACAAATGCCTATTGGAGGGGGGATCGGCTCCACATAAATCTGGTCCTCAACTATTGTCATGTTTTCTAAATTCTCTCTCTCTCTCTCTCTTGCAAAAGTATTGCTCATGCCGAGCTAACTAAATGTTATGTTTATGTTGCTACCATCAATTATGTTCACCCGCTATGCTATGTTTATGTTGCTACCAACAATTATGTTCACCCGCTATGCTCACAAAGTAATTTCACAAAAGTACTCTCTCTAATTTCTGCTACTCTCAAGTTAATAGCCCAATTCCATTACATTGGTATCATAGCATATGGTTTCTCTTTTCTTGCTTAAGAAGAGAGGTCCTTAAGTAGCCTATAAATGGTTTATTTTGCATTTGGTTTCTCTTTTCTTGTTTAAGAAGAGAGGTCCCTAAGTAGCCTATAAATGGTTGATTTTGTTAATTATATTAGGGTAAGTGGGACTGGATCTATTATTGGTTTTGTTGAGCCCACTATGTGAGATATGGTGCACACCTCGGGAGCTTTGGACTTAATAATGGATTCTTTTTAGACTTGCCTACAGCTTTACCATTATTGAGACATAAGAAGTCCAAAAGGAGCTAGCCCTTGATAATTTTGCAATATTAGACTCACTCCACTACTCTCTATAATTAACCACTTCAAGCCATGGGTGTAGATACTTAAGAGGTGATTTTCAAAGGCTAAGATGAGTGGCAACTAAGGTTTTGAATTGCCAAGCATACACTAAGTACATATACAAATTTTGTTAACATGGCTGACAATAACCAAGAGACTAAAATGAACATTGATAGCTTTGATTTTTCACATGAAGGTGATAATGATGATGCCTCCATGTTTGTTAATTATCTCGTTACTAAGTTGTAGCAAGCTATGGGCAGCCCTACTTTGCAAGCCAAACTTACTCAACAACTTCGTGCTTATGGGATTTCCCTTCCTCTCGAAGAGGAGAGAGAGCTTAGGAGGCCTCTTGAAGAGACCCCTAAAAGAAGACTCTCTCCCATACGAGAGGAGGAATCCTAAGAGCAAGAAAGCAATGAAACTTTAAGTTCCTCTGAAGATGTGGCTCCACGAAGACGGCGGTCTAGACGATTGCCAAGTCCTCCCAAGAGGACAAGATCAACACACAGTCCTTCTCCTGGTCAGTCCAAAAGGGAAGAAAGGAAACAAAGGAAGAAAGGGGCAAGAACGAGGTCACCCTCTTCTCCTTCTTCTTCACCTTCCTCCTATTTCAATGAAAGTTATGGCTATTCTCCTAGAGAATACAAGAGGGGAGGACATTGTAGATCATACCCTGCATGGCAAAGGTCACAAAAGCTCAAGAAGTTCAAGGAGGGAGGAAAGAGTATCTATTTTCTCACCTATGATGGCACCTTTGGTGCTACCAATAAATTGTTGGCCTGCATCCATCAATTTGATGCGGCCTTTGGAGACAAGGGCTTCACGGAGTCCTCCAAGCTATGCCATGTAGCTATGCACTTCTAGAAATCAACTCGTCAATGGGTGGTGGGCTAGACTTCGGGGCAATGGAGAAGCCCCAAAGACATGGAAAACTCTATGAGTTTCCATCATGAAGCAATTCCTTGCAACAAGCGATGCAAAGGACCAAATGCTCACCGAATGGCAAAGCTTGAAGCTTCTCTCTCATGAGTCTATCCACAAATATGTAGACAGGTTTTGGGATTTACATCTCAAGGATACTGTCTTTCAAAAGATAGACTTCACTGAGCAAAACCAACAATTTTGTGTGGGATTACCTAAACAGATGGCCAAATATGTCAACTCTCAACGGCTTGGTTCTATCACCTAATTGATCCATCACACCATGGTTGCTTCACACATCAATTTCCAACAAGGGGCTAGACAGAATGTCAAGCCTGTTTTCCCCAAAATTCTTCCCTCCAACAACAACAACAACAATTGGTTCAAGGAGAAGGGAGTTTACAAAGGCAAAAACAAACTCTCTCCTGAAGAGATTGAAGCTTATCGTAAGGACCATAAGTGTTTTAAGTGTGGGGAGCAAGGACATGGATATCGTTCTTACCCAAAGAAAAAAGCTCGCAACAATGAGACTCCTAGGGCTTCCACCATCGAAGCTCCAAAAGAGGATAGTCATTGCAAAGGATCATCACTTTCCTATGCTTGGGGAAAGGTAAGGGAGCATGATGTCTTCATCTTGTTTGACCCTGGCTCTACTCACAACTTCATATCAACGGAGTTGGCCACCAAGTTGGGCATTCAAGATTTCAAGATGGGAGATATTGTAGCAGTTGACACCGCTTTCAAGGGACAACAAGCCTCCGTTACTCCCTTCATTGGGAAGTTGAGGCTTCATGTCCAAAGCTATGTCTATCTCTCCTCTCCAACATGAGTATCCTATCCTAGGGGCACCATGGTTTGATCGCATGGCTGCCAACATGAAGTTCCTTGAAAGGAGAATCTACTTCACCTATACAGGGGAAAGAACATGTATATAGATGCTAGTGAGTGTGGCCGTTCTATACCACTTGTAAATCCCCCTACTTTTGATAAATCAAAGAAGAGCTTAGTTTTTGCGCACATGATTTTTATCAAAGAATCCCTAAAAGACTCTAATATTTCATCAAATGTAAATGGTAGGAATCAAGAAGAGTTAGACTTGTCTAATTTTCTAAAAGGATTCCAAGATGTATTCATCGATGATATCTCTATGGACTTACCTCCAAAACGAGGGGATGATGGCCATCAAATTGAGCTCCTTCTAGGAAGCCCACCGCCTAACAAGGCTCCTTATTGAGTTTCTCAAGCTCAACAAAAGGAAATCATCAGGCAAGTACATGAATTGGTAGACAAAGGGATGGTGAGGCCTAACTCCTCTCCTTTTTGTTCTCCAGTCCTTTTAGTCCAAAAGAAAGATGGTACATACCATATGTGTGTGGACTATCGAGCACTAAACCATATCACTAGCAAAATAGATTTCCTATGCCTTGGGTAGAATATCTATTTGATAAGCTACAAGGCTCTACCTACTTTAGTAGGATTGACCTTAAAAGTGGCTATCATCAAATAAGGATAGTGCATGAAGATATCCTAAAGACTGCGTTTCGTACAACGTTTGGCCTTTATGAATATCTAGTCATGCCTTTTGGCTTGACTAATGCACTAGCCACGTTCAATCGTCTAATGGAGAAATTTTTTAGACCCTATCGCAAATTCATTGGAGTGTTCTTTGATGATGTCATCATCTACTCCAAGTATTTGGAGGAACATAAGCAACGTCTCCTTCAAGAGATTCAATACTTAGGTCATATTATCTCTCAAAATGGTATTCGTATGGATCCATCAAAGTTAGAGGTAATAAAATCATGGCCTAATCCAATGAATCTACATGAGCTAAGAAGATTTATTGGTATGTGTGCATACTATAGATGATTCATAGCAAAATTCTCTCAAATAGCAGGACCATTACATGACTTAACAAAGAAGAACGTTAAGTATTTATGGACTGCTAAGAAGAAAAATTCTTTTGACAAGCTCAAAAAGAAGCTTAACTGCTAGCCAGTCCCCATGCTTTCGGATCTCTCAAAGCCATTTGAGGTCCAATGTGATTCTTGTGGTGATTGCCTTGGAGCATTTTTGCTTCAAAAGGGCATGCCATAGCATATGAGAGCCAAAGGCTCAATACAGATGAACGAGTCTTGGGAATTTATGAGAAAGAGCTTTTAGTTGTTCTACATGCCGTAGACACATGGAGTCACTACTTATTGGGGACTCCATTTATTCTACAAACCGGCTCCACCAAAGTCTCAAGTATTTCATGACGCAAACCAAGCTGTCCGACAAACAAATGAGCTAGGAAAATTTTGTTTTGAGATTTAATTTCCATATTGCTCACATTGCTCCAATGCACTTTCACGGTGATCAAAAGTTAATGCGGTGTCTGTAGCTACTCACAATGATCTATCTTCTATTATAGATGAGTATGCTACTGACCTTGACTTTAGAGAAATAATGTCAACCCTTGCTTTGGGAAAGGAAGAGGAACCATTCACCTTGCTGGATGATTATCTTCTCCACTGCAATAGGCTATGTCTTACCCATTCCCTTCGTGAGAAAGTTATGTATGAATCCCATGCTCCTCCCTATGCAGGGCATAGAGGCATTCAACCTAGTCTCCAAGGAGTAGAGACATATTTCTATTGGCCTAACGTGAAAGTGGACATACAAGAGTATGTTTCAAAATGTGTAGTATGCCAAAAGACCAAGTATGATAGAGGGAAGTAACCTAAATTACTCCAGCCATTGCCTATCCCAAATTCACCATGGGAGAGTATATCCATGGATTTCATCTTTAGATTACCCAAGTCTATCCATGGGAATACGGGAATATGGACAATAGTCGATAGGTTAGCAAGCAAGCACACTTTATTCCTATCAAAAAGACTATTAAGGCACACCAAATGGAAACTCTCTTCATATCATAGATTTTCAAACACCATGGATTACCAACATCCATTGTGTCAGATAGAGATCCTAGAATGACTAGTAATTTCTGGAAAGGTATCTTTGAAAGTCTAGGAACAAGATTGAATTTCTCTTCGGCCTATCACCCACAAACGGATGGCCAAAGTAAGATAGCCAATCTTACGATACTCGATCTACTAAAGACTTATGTTACTGAAGTAGATCAACGCTCACAATGGGAAAAGTACTTACCTCTTGTAGAGTATGCCTACAATAATACTATACATACTTCTACAGAAAAATCACCTTTTGAGATCATTGAGGGAGGACCTAAAAGTCCCTTGCTACTCAAAGTACATGGGAAGATATTCATTCCCGATGAGTATAGCCGTGACCTACAAGAATCTTTTCAAAAGATTAAGGAGGCTATATCCATCTCTCAACAAAGGCAAGAAGCTGCTATACTGACAAGCACAGAAGGGACTTAACGTTCAAAAAAAAATGATTGGGTCCTACTTAAGATTCCTAAGGCTTGATTAAGGCAAACGAAGGGCAAAAATGGCCATCAAAAGTATTATGCTAAGCTAGCAAAAAGATACTATGGTCCTTTCCAAATTTTGAAGCCTATCAATGAGACAGCTTACGAACTCAAGTTTCCCAACCATTGGCTCATACACAATGCTTTTCATGTGAGCCTACTTAATCCCTACAAAGGAGAGCCACCAAGTGAACCAATTATTGAAGACCCTCCCGAAGTTGAAGACCAAGAAGAGGTGCTACAACCCGAAGCTATTCTTCAACATGAAGACAAGGTAGTACGACATGGTAAGATTATCCGACGATATCTTATTAGGTTCAAAATTTATCCTTTTAAAGATGCTAGATGGATGCAAGGAATACAACTTAAGGATAGTATGAACCTTGTCAATGCTTACGATGCTACATTAGAGTAAGCATATGTACAAATTTCTTTTAAATGCCCAATGTTTTTGTCTTATAAGACTAGTTCTCTTTTTATTGTGCACACATTTAAATAGTATGCATGCTTAGAATCATGTTTGTGATGACGACGTCTCTCAAACACCAAGTAGAATTTGTCACTCTACTTGGGAAAATGAAATGGACTAAAGAGAAAACATGCTTGCGACAGCTATGTCTCCCAAGCACCAAATGGATTAGTCATCCATCTTGGAAAGATGTCGTAGGGTAAAAAGGGATCCTCTACCCGCTAAGTAAGATTGACTAATGACTAAGGATTTATCTCTTCTACCTCATAGACGAGGACGACTATGATTTCAAAAGAGAGGTAATGTCATAAAATCTAATATCTAACCAACCCAAATGATTTTCTCATATTAAACTCATCATTTAATGTGGGATGATAAATGGTAACAAGGGCTAGGATATAGACATGTGCTTATAGATCTATCTTAACACAGGGCCAATGGTAAAGGGACCCAAATGAGAGATGGTCTGTCAAAGAGCAAGGCTAACCAATGGAGCATAAAGACCTCAGGGTTAGCTTCATTGAAGACCTCCAATAGTTAGTGTTAAAATTCCTTTGACCTTAGGTAAGCTAGGGCTCAGCTTGAGGTGGGAGCCCGGACCAAGCTTGAGGTGCTTGTCATGCCTGATGACTGAGATGCTTGAGATGCTAGGGTTGTACTTGAGGTGGGAACCTAGCCCAAGCTTGAGGGGCTTAAGGGCCAAGCTTGTGGTGAGAACTAGGCCCAAGGTTGAGGGGCTTGAGGTGGCACAAAAGTCAAAGAAAATCCCTACAAGGAGGAGGCAAGCCATGCAAGAAGGGGGGGTGGTTGCTTGACCACTCTCTCTCCAAAAGGGCACCCCTTGCCCAAGAGGCAAGTAGGACACATTTCAAGCCCCTAGCTAGGTTACCCTCATGGTATGCCTAAAGCCTATTGGTTGGCCTTCCAAGGGGTCCAATGATAATTTAGTGGATTTAATTAATTATTTGCACAGATTTGAGAGTTGTTAGCTTGCCTTGGTTATCGTCACTTGGTTGTTTGCCGAATATATACTCGAAGAGAGAAGGCCGAAGAGAGAAGGCAGGGGGTTTATCCCCAACGCAAGCCCAACAACGTAACTGGCTCACAGTTTGGTGGTGGTCGATGGCAGCTCCTTCCTCTCTCCAAGCGGCCATGCACACACGGTGTTCATTCTCCATAGACTAGAAAGAGAGAGTGTTCATGCAGCACCTTTGCCCAAAATAGCTCCATGCATAAACTTAGCTCTGATATCAATCTAAGACCAAAGGGGTACCCAACCTCTCTCTCCACCCAACCACGCACCCCCGAGCTTGGTTTAGACTGGCCCTCCCGGTCTCTAGCCTGAAAGTATCAAATCTTTCAAAAGCAACGAATTTGTAACATTCACATCCTTAAATAGGGTGTGTGTTGTACCCTCACTCAATATTGTAACCTCACTCATTTTGTATATAAAAACCTATCAGTCTCATCAAATCGTAAACCGTTTGAACTGCAAATAAAGTGAACATGTTGGAAAGCACAAGTTGACTTCTCGTTAAGTGGTATAGATATAGAAAAAAAGAGGCTTGGCCAAGCTCATTTACATTCATATTTTGTGTGTGTGTTCGTGTGTGTGTGTGTGTGTGTGTGTGTGTGTGTGAGAGAGAGAGAGAGAGAGAGAGAGAGAGAGAGAGAGAGAGAGAGAGAGAGAGAGAGAGAGAGAGAGAGAGAGAGAGCATTTGTGACATTGTGAGCTTGCACTTGTTCTACTCCCTACGACCTACTTAGGACACCACCACCCACCAAATGAAACAGGTATGATACTTTGTGCTAGTAAATGGTTAAAGTCTACATGCATAGGGAGTAGAGTCTAGATCTATCATGGGACGGATCTCACAAACTACGAGAGAAAACCGAGGTTAGTGGCACCCAAATATTGATCATTAGAAAGATCCTCATAGCACCTATACACTGCAATGATCAAAACTCAAAAACTTGCAGGTACATGGATTGCGATCCATGTACTTCAACACAATAATTTGAGGTGTTGAAAGGTGCTACTAGTAAGGAAAACCACCAAGTCATAAAAGGAAGTTTTTCTTGAAATACACACCAACTTTTCGACACCCAAATTAGGGACTTCAAGATCCAATTGGTAGATAAGGGTGTCAAGAAAACTAGATGAGGCAAACACCTCAAATGAAAAGTAGGATGCTACATTTGAGACGGAGCTCAAGAAAACCACTATGATTGAAGACACACACCAAGAAGAAAGCTATTGATATGCCAAATAAGAGCACTCAAGGGCCTACAAAAATGATATATAGTCATATCTCAAAAGAAGGACCATCCACTATCTTTGCTCAAGAAGAAAAGGACGATCTGGATACAAGATTAGTTGAGAAGGAGGTAGTAGAGGTTATTGACCTACAAGAGACTATGAAGAAACCATAGTTTCAGCTCATATGACATTGCAATGTGATCAACACAAGGGAAAAAGAGTTAACAACTTACAGAATAGCCTAGAAAGAAGAGTAACGGAGAAGAGCTTCCTAAAGAACCAAGTGAGAGAACTTGCGAGCGAAGAGAATACGTTGCAAGAAGAGATGAAAAAATTGAAGAAAGACCTCTAGGAGGCATATGTAGATATCAAGAAGCTCAATGAGAGAGACAATGAAAGCCAAGTAGAAATTCAAATGCTAGAAGATAGATCGATGCACGTTGTACGAGAAGCTCGTGGCATTCTATGATTCCATCAAATCTACTCTCACATTTCTTCTCATGAATCCAGTAGTAGCAGAGTCTTCTGTGGTGAGCACCCCAAAGTCACACAGAATTAAGAAATAACCAAACTCAAGAAAGAACGGGAGGAAGAAAGAATACGATGATAGATGCTAGTAAGTGGCATCATGGCCACTACCTCTCAATATGAAGCAAAAATAAAAGAAACAAAGGAGCAGGTTGTGAAGCTAAAAGCAGCGATGGAGCTCCAAGCAACACATGATAAGAAGGATATAAAGGAAAAAATATGATCAAATTTGTGCCAAAGATCCGTAGATAAGAGACCTACAAGCAATCAAAGAGAATGTGCCAAACACACCCACATTAACTGAGCTACTCAAGCTACCCGCAACACAAGTTGAAGCTTCTCAAAACCTACTAGAAACTTCAAGGGCTGAACCACCTCTTGAATTCAAGTTTGAAGGAACCTTGCTAGAATCAAAGAAAGAGATGGAAAAATGGATCAAAGATATGATAGATCTGCCAAGGAATACATGAAGTAGGAGCTCAAGATGCTTGTAGACTGCAATCTCCGGGCGGGGGGGGGGGGGGGGGGGGGGGGAATGCTATAATAAAAAAAATGCCTATCATGTGGGTTACTTTATTCTATATTTTCTCAGATTTCACATACAGAAGGGTGCTAAACAAATGATCTCTAAAAGAAGATACAAATTGAATGGGCAAAGGTTTCCTTTTATTGGTGAATAATTCATAGCTAAGGGGGTTTATAAGTAGTCCTTGAATGCACGCAATATATAGGTTTTACACATAGTGACTCCCCCCCCCCAACAATTCATCAAACCAGAAGAATAGGTAAAGAATATTGGGCATGAGCTACTACCATTACCATTGCTCAAGCATGAAGTATACCTCCAACAAAAAAAGATGCTTTCGAATCCAAAGCCTCTCAAGAGGAAGCCTAGACAATATTAGACAATCAACCCCCATAGAGGACAAAGTGGATGGAAAAGAAACCAGGTGATGAAACAAGGTATAAAGCTTCCTTTGAACACATTTGAATGGATCTGACATGTTGTCCCATACCAAGATGAAGAACGTAGCCCACCTTCGCCACATGGAAGAGTAGAAGAAAGCTGGTACTCAACTACCCATTTTTGGCAAGCCCTCCACCGAATTGTATACCCTCGATCTCTACATGCTCATCACACTAAAGGCCACACTAGCTTTGTTGAGAGATGTACCCGATTTAGCATGCCAAATGCTATGCAAGATCACCAAAGTTCTTATCATAGTGATCAATGTGTTCAAAGATGTGAAAGCATCATGCCATCCGTGGATTTTTTTCATTGAAGATAGCAAAGGCTTATGCTGGAATTTCGCCAGCACACCATTAAAAAATATCATCATGGGTTTGTACACATGGCTAATGTTTTTATCCAGCCACTACATGTTGGTAGCCTACTAGAAGAAAATGCTTCATCACGGGCTTTTTGAAATTGAATCATCCATTTTCAACCCGCTAACCAAGGACCTTCAAGCGAGGCTTATTGCCCATCGAACCAAGTTGTTTAAAACCCATAGTAGTATATAGCACATGGAGCAGAAGCTGAAGCAAGGGCACCAAAGTACAGATTGGCGATGACCTTGAGTAAACGATGTCGAGAGTGTGAGCATCGTTCAAAACAGAGGGAGTGTTTGGAGATTCTGTCGTGGATACCCCCTTTTAGTTAAGATTTTCTTGTAAAAGCACATTGTAATATCAAATTGTCAAAGACGCGATTTTTGTTTGTAATTTGTAAAGCCATTTTTCATTTTATGAAATTGTATTTCATGGGAGTAGGACCTAAAGCCATTTTTTAGTAACCCTAGATTTAAAGGACAAATTTTGTTTGAGTTCGCGACTACGCTATGTGATCGTAAACTTGTTGTTTAGATATTATAATCAAGTGTAAATGCTGATTTTTTGCTAGGTGACTATTCTAAGGCCATACGTGATGTTATTACCTTGTTTGAAGACCTCTCGGAGCGTTTCTAGCTTGTTTGGTTGAGGAAATCATCAATTAGTTGGTAGGAGCGAGGTGTGAGTGTGTGTTAGTTGTAGACTGTCTGAGTTGATGTTAATTCGGTGATTGCTTGGTAGTGCATCTTTGTTCACGGTAGCTTCGTTGAGTCTAACAAACTCAATTCATCTTCATGCCCCATCCCGATGAGTGTTGACATATAGTATGTTAGTGTTGACATAGAGCATGTTAGTGTCAAATAGCTATGCTATAGACGTCCGTCGCGAGGATCCGCTAACAAGAGGTGAGGTGGCAATCGCGTCAATGATGCCATGTCTCTTGCATGTGGTCATAAAGGGCCTACTCCTTTGCCCTTGCATGTTTCTTACAAAGAAATCAGAGATTAAAAGAAAGTTTTATCGTAGTTTGCAATTTTTTGGATTATGGTCAATAAACTTTATCTGTGCAGTGTTTAGACGGGTTCTAAACACTGCAAATATGTGGTAAGACCCCCCAATTGGAAGTTTTGAGTTTTTTTATTGGGCATGGTGGACTCCGTGTTGTGATGTAAGTTGCTCTGATGAAAGATCTGCGCTCGGGTTTGAGTGCAGACTCGAGGATTGTTGGCTTTTGTCATAACACTGATGGTAAGGCTCTAAGATTTTTATTTTCTTTTATCTTTTTCTTTTTGGGGGCAGGCGGGGGGGAGAAGGGGCGGGGAAGGGGGAGGATATATGTTCAAGGTGTGGGAGCTCGCTAGGGATACACGCAAAAGGGGAGTTTAAGAGCCAAGTCCTGAAAGACAGTACCAATTCATAGCGATTGTCACCTAAACCTAAACCCTCACGCTCATTCTCTAAAATGTATATACCAAACACCGCGCTTTCACAAAGTTATAAATCAAGGAGGTGTCATCTCAATCCTATTGCCTTCTGCATTATAATTTTCGAGCTGTCGATGTAAGCCACGGTGATGCATGATTTTCATGCCAAGGGTTCATCATCTACCTAAGCATAGTTAATAAATCGGAACTAGAATCTCGTGTGAATGCATTCAATTTAGTCAAACGTGCTCCTAAAGTGTCCAAAACTCCCTTAGGAGCACTTGTTAGTTGGTTGAGTTTGTTAGAGTTGGTAGTTGCAAAATAGTGGGCTAGTTAAATTGGAACTAGCACAGGATGTTAGTAATACAACAAAGAAGGCAATGTGACATGGACAGAATCTCAAGAACATCCCAAGTGTTCACTCTTGAGTCTGACACCCGCAACCTCGAATATCATGAAAAAACTTAGTTGCACTACACTCGGCACTTTCGCGACGATCATGCAACTAGATGAGGACCACAAATTTATGATTCTACCTTCCACTCATAGACACAAGTAGCAATTGCAGAACCTCCTTTGATTTACAATGTATGCTTCTCTGTAGGAAAATGCTAGCAATTGCAAGGTGGTCATTAAGTCATCAACGTTCCCAACCACAAGCCCAGGAAATTGCACCCATGTTAAGCATTCCCAAAAGCACGAGTTTGCTGAAATTCATACTCAATTATTCTGTATGCTGAGCAGTATGAATTGTAAAATGCCGTTGTGCCGAACATCAAACACTAGTCCTCAATGCCCAAAACATCTGTCAGAAGCCAACCAACCAAATAAGCAACTCCAGCTGCTATACCACCATTGAGAACCACCATTAGCACCGAGCTCAAGTATTTCTGGCCGGAGATCTTTGCCTTTGCAAGGCCCAACACTACAAGTGCTATCAATGTCACTACCGCAGCAGCCGCAAACTTTATTTGGTTGTTTGATGTGAAAGGATTGAGTATCACATACGCGAGAAGCGGCGTGCAACCAAAGCCCAAAAAAGAGAGAAATGTTACACATCCATGTTTCCACAAGCTTTCTGATGGGTCTGGGGTAACAAGCCCTTGCTCCATAGTCATTTTTTGATCCAAGAAAAGGTTTCGGTACTTAGAAAAGCAATCGACCACCTGAATACATGAGTGCACTTTTCAAATGTAAGCAAGGAAAGCATCTTCAGATAAAAAGTTAACACACTTCAACACGCCCCGAGGGGTCATAATTCAGAGGTCAATTCAGAGGTCAAGCTCTTTCCCCCTCCCCCAAAAAAACATTCGCACCCACACACAGACGTGCGCATGTCGGTCACACACAAATACCATTTGAAACTCCTCCCTGGCGACATGGATGTGTGCCCCCCTCCCCCCCCCCCCCCCCCCCCCCCCCCCCCCCCCCCCCCCCGCAAAAAAAAAAAGAGAAAAAACCTTGTGCGCGCACACATGCACACTCGAGGGCTATGAAGCATGGCTTGAGCTCAACAAGTCTGCTGTGGTCATGCCAATGCTAATACTCTGAGTATGCCCCAATAAAAACAGAAAACAAAAACTTCAGCACTGTGAGTAGAACAATCCCTGCTGAAGCCAAACAAGGATTGTACTAAGAATACCAGCTGTGCGTCGCCTTCATCCATGCCATGAGCCTTGTATGTTGAGATTAGATCAAGAATTTGCGAATGGGGATCTTTTCGCACTTTCCAACCCATCACCTTCCTATACGTGAAAGCCAAATCCTTCTCAGTAGAGCTTGATACAAAGTCACCAAATCCCATAGACATTCCATCGGCAAGTAAGTTGGCAAAGCCCAGAACCAGAACAGCTCCTGCAATAACAACAACAAAACTTTCACCAATGTCAATTTGGTGAATGCCTTCATGGGCCCCACAGCACTGACATCTGTATAAATCTGCATTAAAAGCTCGCATTCGATCTTATATGATTATAAAGAGCTACAAAACGTTCATCCATGTAGCTCTGATACCAAACATATATGCCCATTGCCCATAAGGCATACTTACACATCTTTCTCTGCTCACACAAGTCTGTCGACATGTATATTTTGTGAGGCTATTTCTCTTTTGCGTTCGTATGAACACAAAAATGAATACAAACATCTGTTTCACTTCATGCACATATAGATACATGCAGAGACACTCTTTCTCCCATCTTCTTCTTGCCTGACCATACTACATACCTGAAGAATGGTTGCTTCCAGAGATGGATGCGACAAGGGCAAAGCTCGTAACGATGGCATCCAATCCCCCATAAACAATACTTTTGGCAAATTCACTGGCCTTGGGCACCTCAACAGGCCTGTCAGTATTCATGCTTGTGCGCAAGCCGTCTTCGGTGTCTTCGAGCAGAGGCTTGCGCACATCCAAGCCCACATTTTGGTTACCCATCGCGCTTTCTTCACTCTGCCTTGCCGACCAGCTTGCCATTTCCTGAGTGTGTGTGTGTGCGCGCGCGCGCGCGACCGGAGAAGGAGAATCTGAGCAGATAGCGAGAGATTGCGACCCTACTAAAACACACTCATACTTTTGCTTGGGTGCATCCAAGTGGCTTGCTGCATGATTTGCCAAGTGGCCAGGCATGTCCTCACAAAGATGCAGGGCTGCGGGGCCCAACTCATAATGGTGTCCGGCAGTTCATGAAGTCCCATAACAATAGCCAGCGGGCTCTTGAGTAGGCCGTGCTCTTGTGCCTTGCCTTCCTTTTTTACCTCAACGCAAGCATCTTGCTAGATTCCCTTGAAACAAACAGGCTCAAAATCGTGCCAGCTACTTGAGCGGCATTGGAATTTTGGCGCAATACTTCATCTTTGAAAGATTTCGAACGAGGTGAAATCTCATGGTGGCTTGCTAACAATTGACAATATGAGAGAGAGAGAGAGAGAGAGAGTGTAGTATGTCTGTACGATACTAAGAAAAGCTTAAATAAAGAAGATCTTTGACAGATCCTCTCTCCATGTCTTTGTTGTTGATTGCAGCTGAGGACTTTGAGGAGGCAAGAACTCTCTCTCTCTCTCTCTCTGGCGTCCCACCTGGAGCTTCTGACGCGCGACAGTAGGGCCTCTCTCTGTCACTCAATTGAGGTCGCTCATCGTCGCGCGGAGCTGCTCTCTCTCTCTCTCTCTCTCTCTCTCTCTCTCTCTCTCTCTCTCTCTACCACATGAGTGATTAGGGCATCCAATGTGTGTGTGTGTGTGTGTGTGTGTGTGTCATAATAACTAATATTTAATTCTCCTAAATGATTTTCTCATGTTAAACTGATCATTTAATATGGAGAAGTGCCAGGGGAGAAAAAGCTAGAATATTGGTTAAGCTGGCAAACCGGCCACAGTAGGGATCCAAAGGAGAGAAAATAGGGATCCAAAGGGGGGGCCATCTGCAAAAGAGCAAGGTGCAACAATGGGCTTTAAAGAGCCTAAGGTTCAGCCCATTAAGACTTCCAAAATGCTAAGGTTCCAAAAATCAAAGGTTGTGTCCAATGGTAAAGCTTAGGAGAATCGGATGCTTTGTGTGTGTGTAAAAAAGTCTTCATGCTTCCTACATAGGAGGGGGCGAGCCTTGCAAGTAGGGGATGAGAGAGAAACACACACACACACACACACACACACACACACACACACACACACACACACACACACACACACACACACTCACAAGCCTCCTTTACACAAAGGGAATGAGGGACACATGTCAGCTCCCTAACCCAGATGCCCACAAGGTGTACTCAAATCCTATTGGATGGCCATGGAGGTGGACCAATGAGAATTAGGCTAGAGTAAATCTAATTTAATTAATTTAAAAACACTTAATAAAAGAACCAATAAGATTTAAATTCTCTAGAAGACTATTGGACAGTCTCCCAAGGGGTTCAGTGAGCATTCAGCAGCCCAATGGCTTACTTGATTCCTATTGGCCAGGAGACAAAGGGGTCCAATAAGAGTTTAGTTGCATTAATTAATTACCTAAAGCTCTCACAAAAGGGGAAAGGGGGACACATGTCAGAAGGCTATCACTAATGCTCCTTAAATCCTATTGGCTAAGCCTGGAGAGGTCCAATGGGGTGGTAGCATGAGCAAATAGCAAGAGGGGTCGACCAAGAGAGAGAGAGGGGGATGAATTTTCAAAGGCATTATTGCATACACACTCCCACTAACTCAAGTGTGAAGCAAGAAGACTCTCTCTCTCCTTCTCAAGCTTTAATGGAAAGCTTATCACCTACTCCAAGCTTTGTAAGAAATGCGGAATACAATAAGGATCTAGTAGCAGGGAGAGTAGAGAGAGATACGATGCAAAGTAGATTAGATTAGTGGAAAATCAAAGTAGATTAGATTAGTGGAAAATCAAAAACTTTATATTAGTACACTATTACAAAGTGATGGTGTCATCCACCCATGCGCTTTCAAGGTAGAGCTCAGATGGCGATTTAGACAACTAGAGCAAGTAGGAATACAAGGGACTAACAATCCTTACACAAGGATGTGTTGTGTGCGTCAAGTGTGCACACCATTCTACCGAATTACTCATGAGAAGGCCTCCTTATATAGATGTACGGGAGCCTCTAAACGCCCATGTGCAGCCGCCCTTAGATAGCCAAGTCCAAGTAGGACCCTCCCATGCGCCCATGTGTAGCCGCTTTTGGGTAGACAAGTCCTCCTAGAAATCAGCACCGGCAAAAGGCCACTGTACGCCGACCACCGGCCAAAGACCACAGACCACCGGCCACCGGACGGCCATTTTCCGCCGGCCGTCGTCCGGCCAAGATATTCCGACAAAAAGGAATATTCCGGCGAAGGAAAAAAAGTCCCTAAAGTTTCCCCTGAATTTTCTCCGTACCATCCACGATCACAAATAGAGATTTCATCAGCGTGCAAAGCTGGAATCCACCAAATATATGTGCACCATTGGCTTCTCCTCATATGGGGGCCTTACAAACCGTGCAACATATATTGTGGTGGCAAAACTGAGAGAGGTGGGCGTTGCAAGTATACCAACAAGCTTGTGAGAAGGGAGGCCTACACCAACTCTTGGCTTTGTGATGCAAATCCAACCAAGAGCCAAGCTTCAATGCATGCTCATCTCTTCTACCATGCTAATTACGAAGCTATGCTATGCTAATATGAGTGATTATGTGAGGAGATGTACATCTTTCTCGTAAGACTACTCCTTCCTCTCAATCTAGTCTCATACCCCACTAGCTCTCACCATCTTTGAAGGTGTGTGAGGTCTTAGGTCTGTGACCGTGAGGGAATTGATGTTGTGTTTAATAAGTGTTTTGCTTAGTGCTTGAAGCTTCTATTTTCATTGCACTAGCTAGTATTGTATTGTAAAATGTCTCTCTTGATGGGAGAAACCTATAATACAAAGCCTTTTGGAGGGGGGACCGGCTCCATGTAAATCCGGTCCTCAACTTTTGTCAATAGCTTAATTTCTCTCTTTTTTGAAGTATTGTTCATGCTATCTAACTAGGTGTTATACTTTTTGTTGCTCTCTCCACCCAAGCACTCTTGTTATTCTCACTAGAAATCTTGTTATTCTCATTAGAAATCTATTCTAATGAAATGCTCACTATGTTCATGTTATTTTCCGCTACACACAAGTTACTAGGCCATTACATGTTACATTGGTATCAGAGCACAAGATTTCTCTTTTCTTGCTCAAGAAGGGAGGTCCTCAAGCTAGCTATAAATGGTTGGTATTATTAATTGCATTTGAGTAAGTAGAATAGGGATTTATCAGCCTTGCAGGTGCGCCTGCCTTCATGCAGATAATGTGGCATCACCGTCGAGAGCTATGGTCTTAATAGTGGAGTCCTACGGGGCTTGCCTACGGCTTAACCACTATTGAGCTATTAGAAGCTTGACTGGAGTTGGTTCTGTTTTGGTGTTGAACGACCCTCTCTTCTATTCCTTGCAATTAATGGTATTCGAGCCATGGGTACAGTAGCTTGAGTGCTTTTTCTAAAGGGGTAAAGAGGAGTAGAAACTAGGGCTTGAAGTGCCAAAGTACACCTAAAAGTTGTTAGAATGGATGACAATAATAAAGAGAGTGAAATTAATGTTGATAACTTTGATTTTGCTAATGAGCAAGCTACTAATGATACCCCTATGATTGTTAACTACCTTGTTTCTAGGCTTCAACAAGCCATGGGCAATCCATCCCTCCAAAGTGAAGTGCAACGGAAGCTTCGTGCTCATGGGATTCTCCAAGCTTCCCACCATGACGAGAGAGCACGTAGTAAGCCTCCTTGTGAGACTTCCAAAAGAGGCCTCTCTCTTATTCGGGAAGAAGAAGAGGATCCATACGAAGGGCTCAAAAATTTTCTTCTTGATGATGCATCTCCTTCTCAAAGGAGAACTCAAGAGTCCCCATCGAAGGAATGAAAAAGAAGTGAGTCTCCTGTCACCTCGGCGGAGATGGCTCCACGAAGACGGCGGGCTAAATGCTATCCATCACCTCCTAAACGGAGAAGACCATCGCACACTTCTCCACACCATAGTTCAAAGAGGGATGACAAAAAGCAAGAGAAGAAAAAGGCGAGAAAGAGGACATCCTCTTCTCCATCTTCTTCATCCTCTTCCTCTTATGAAAGTGATGGTACAAATAAAGAAGATCAACGCAAGAAAAAGGTGAGAAAGACAATTAGCCAATCTAGTTAATTAGGATAAAGATTTATCTTAACTTGTTACCAACCTAGAATTAGAGAGGGTCTTCAATCTCTATTTCTAAAGTAGACTCAAACCTTCTCCATCTTCTTCAAATTCTTCGTTTTCTGAAAAAAGTGATGGTGAAACTTTTGAACCATCAAAACAAAGAGGCAATAGGAAATCCTATGCCGCGTGGAAAAGGTCGTCCAAGCTCAAGAATTTCAAAGAGGGAGGAAATATCATCTCTCTCCTTACCTACGATGGCACCTTTGGTGCTACGAACAAAGTCTTGGACTTTATCCAACAATTCGTTGCGGCGTTTGGAGATGAGGGCTTCACGGAGTCCTCTAAGGTACGCCATGTAGCTATGCACTTTCAAAAGTCGGCCAGGCAATGGTGGTCTAGCCAACGGGCCAACAGTGAAGCTCCACGAACATGGAAAGCTTTAAGAGCTTCCATTATGAAGCAGTTTTTGGCCAGCGATGCCAAAGACAAAGTACTCACCGAATGGCGAAGATTGAAGATCTCTCCCTACAAATCCATTCACAAATATGTAGACAAGTTTTGGGACTTACATCTCAAAACCACTGTCTTCAAAAGGATGGATTTTGGAGAGAAAAAGCAACAATTTTGTGCGGGCTTAACTAAAGAAATGGTGGAGTATGTCAACTCCCAAAGGCCACACTCCATATCGGCGGTTATACACCATACTATGGTGGCTTCTTGAATAAATTTCCAAACATGGGTTAAAAGAAATTCTAAGCCCACGGAAAACAAGGGTTCCAATGAGCCTAAGGGGAAGGACAATGTCCAAAAGTCTCATAAGGGCAATTTCAACAAAGCTAAGGAGAAGGGAGTTTACAAGGTAAAAACAAACTCTCTCCTGGAAACGTTATCGCAAGAATAACCGTCGTTTCAAGTGCGGCGAGCAAGGACATGCGTACCGCGCTTGTCCCCAAAAGAATACCCGCCATGAGCCTCCTAGAGCTACCTTGGTCAAAATCCAAGAGGAGGAAATTCACCCGAAAGTATCTCCTCTATGCCATGCTTGGAGAAAGGTAAGAGAACATGATGCTTTTATTCTCTTTGACACTGGTTCTACTCACAATTTCATATCCACAGAGTTGGCCACCAATCTATGCATCCAAGCTTATGAGATGGGAGATGTCCTACCCGCAAATGGTGCTTTCAAGGGGCAAGAAGCTTCAGTCACTCCCTTAATTGAGAAATTGAGGCTCCATGTCCAAAGCTATGTGGATAAAGAGGACTTCTTTATCTCTCCTCTCAAGCACGAGGATGTAATCTTAGGGGAACCATGGTTTGATTGCATGGATGCCAATGTTAAATTCCCTGAAAGGAAAATCTACTTTAGGTTCATGGAAAAAGATATGTACATATATGCTAAGCAAATGGGTAACACCATACCCATTGTACATACACAAGCTTTCAATAATTCAATAAAGAGCTCTATTTTCGTGTACATGATTTTTGTTAAAGATTCTCAAAATGAACCTAATGTTTTAGCAAAAGAAAATATAAACAATCACAAGGAATTAGAGTTATCCAAATTTCTCAAGGGGTTTTAAGATGTCTTTATTGACGACATCCCTTGTGAGCTACCTCCTAAACAAGGCAATGATGACCATGTAATTGAACTTATTCCACGAAGTTCACCGCCTAATAAACCTCCTTATAGAGTTTCTCAAGCTCAACAAAAGGAGATTATGCGGCAAGTGCATGAGCTAGTTGAAAAGGGCATGGTTAGGCTTAGCTCATCTCCATTTTTCTCACCTGTGTTATTAGTGCAAAAGAAAGACGGCAGAGAACGTATATGTGTGGACTATAGAGCACTAAATAGGATCACTATCAAGAATAGGTTTCCCATTCCACGGGTAGAAGACCTATTTGATAAGCTACAAGGATCGACCTACTTCAGTAGGATTGACCTAAAAAGTGGCTATCATAAAATAAGGATAGTTGATCAAGACATTGTAAAGACCGCATTTTGCACTACGTTTGGTCTTTACGAATACATTGCCATGCCTTTTGGATTGACCAATGCACCAGCCACATTCAACCGCTTGATGGAGAAGCTATTCAGGCCTCACCGAACTTGTACTAGAGTGTTCTTTGATGATATCATCATCTACTCTAATTCATTAGACGAACACAAACAACACCTCCATGTAATATTTCAAGTTCTAAGAGAGAATAAACTTTATGTTAATGAAAATAAAAGTGAACTTTTATTACAAGAGATTTAGTATTTAGGTCACATTCTCTCAAGATGGCATCCAAATGGATCCATCAAAGTTAGAGGTAATAAAAGGATGGCCTAAACCAAGGAATCTTCATGAACTAAGAAGCTTTATAGGTATGTGTGCATGATATAGACGCTTTATAGAAAAGTTCTCACAAATTGCAGGACCATTACATGACCTAAAAAAGAAAAATGTTAGCTATACATGGTGTGCCAATGAGAACAATGCTTTCGAAAAGCTTAAAGAAAAGCTTATCTCTCAACCAATGCTTAACACTACAGGATCTCTCAAGGCCATTTGAGGTCCAATGTGACGCTTTTGGTGATTGCCTTGGAGCTGTTTTGCTCCAAGAAGGGCACGCCATAGCCTATGAAAGTCGAAGGCTCGACCCTGTTGAGAAAGCTCTAGGCATATATGAAAAGGAACTCCTCGCAGCTCTACATGCCTTAGACTCATGGAAGCAATATTTATTGGGGACTCCTTTCATTCTGCGAACGGATCACCAAAGCCTTAAGTACTTCATGACGCAGACCAAGCTCTCCGACAAACAAATGAGGTGGGCAAATTTCCTTTCACAATTTTTTTTTTATATTGCTCACAATCCTGGCAAGCATAATCAAGTAGCCTATGCACTCTCAAGACGGCTCAGAGTGAATGCGGTTTCCATAGCAACTCACAATGATCTATCTTCTATGATAGATGAGTATGCTATTGATTCTGATTTTAGAGATGTTATTTCAATCCTTGGATTAGGGAAGAAAGAGGAACCATTTACTTTACAAGATGGTTATCTTCTCTATGGCAATAGACTATGTGTTACTAACTCACCACGTGAGAAAGTAATGTATGAATCCCATGCTCCTCCTTATGCAGGGCATAGAGGGATTTGGTCTACCCTAAATGGGATTGAAACATATTTCTATTGGCCTACCATGAAAGAAAACATACAAGAGTATGTTTCTAAATGTGTGGTATGCCAAAAGAAGAAGTTTGATAGAGGGAAGCAACCTGGATTGCTTCAAGTTTTGCCAATCCCTAATTCACCAAGGGAGAGCATATCCATGGATTTTATCCTTGGATTGCCTAAGTCTATCCATGGAAATACGGGAATATGGACGATAGTAGACAGGTTCAGTAAACAAGCTCATTTTATACCTGTCAAAAAGACTATCAAATCCCATCAAATGGAAACCCTCTTCATATCACAAATCTTCAAGTACCAGGGCTTGTCAATGTCCATAGGGTCGGATAGAGATCCTAGAATGACCAATAATTTCTAGAAGGGTCTCTTTGAGAATCTAGGGACAAGGCTAAACTTCTCTTTGGCCTATCACCCACAAACGGACGGCCAAAGTGAAATAGCTAACCTAACAATTCTTGATCTACTAAAAGCCTATGTAACATAAGTAGATCAAAGATCCCAATGGGAGAAGTACTTACCCTTAGTGGAGTATGCCTACAATAACACTGTACATACTTCCACGGAAAAAGCACCTTTCGAGGTAATTGAGGGAAAATCAAAAAGTCCCCTGCTACTTAAGGTACAGGGGAAGATCTTCGCTGCTGCAGATGGGTATAGCCGAGACCTACAAGAATCTTTCCAAAAGATTAAGGATGCTATCTCTATCTCACAACAAAGGCAAAAAGCTGCTTCTGATAAGCACAGAAGAGACCAAGCCTTTAAAGAAAACGATTGGGTCTTACTTAAATTTCCCAAGGCTCGATTAAGGCACACGACAGGCAACAAACCTGCGGGACACCAAAAGTACTATGCTAAGTTAGCAAAAAGGTACTATGGTCCCTTCCAGATTCTTAGGTCAATCAATGAGATGGCCTATCAACTCAAGTTGCCCAGCCATTGGCTCATACACAGTGCTTTCCAGGTGAGCCTACTAAAGCCTTACAAAGGCGAGCCACCTCAAGAACCAACTATTGAAGACCCACCGGAGATCGAGGATCAAGAAGAGGTGTTACACCCTGAGTCCATTCTCCGACATGAAGACAAGGTATTAAGAGGCGGTAAGACTATTCAACGATATCTTATTAAGTTTAAGAGTTATCCTTTTGAAGATGCTAGATGGATGCAAGGCATACAATTAAAGAATAACCTAAACCTTGTCAATGCTTACAATGTTTCCCTAGAGTAAGAAAATGTATCAATGTTAAAAATGAACAAAGTTTTTGTCTTATTAGACTCTCTTTTTCTTTATTGTGCACAAATGTGAAGTAGTATGCATGCTTAGATCAAGTTTACGGAACCGACGTCTCCCAAACACCAAGTAGAACTTGTCACTCTACTATGGAAGATTGATAGAACTAATGTGCAGACATGCTTGCGGCAGCTTAGGCTCTCAAGCGTCAAATGGATTAGTCATCCATTTTGGAACGATGTTGTAGGGTAACATAGGGATCCTCTTCCCGCAAAAAAAAAAGACTAATGAATAGGCTTTATCTTCTCTACCTCATAGTCAAGGACGACTATGATTTCAAGAGAGAGGTAATGTCATAATAACTAATATCTAATTCTCCTAAATGATTTTCTCATGTTAAACTGATCATTTAATATGGGAAAGTACCAGGGGAGAAAATACTAGAATATTGGTTAAGCTGGCAGACTGGCCACAGTAGGGATCCAAAGGAGGGAAAATAGGGATCCAAAGGGGGGCCATTTGCAAAAGAGAAAGGTGCAACAATGGGCTTTGAAGACCCTAAGTTTTAGGCCATTAAGACTTCCAAAATGCTAAGGTTCCAAAAATCAAAGGTTGTGTCTAATGGTAAAGCTTACGAAAATTAGATGCTTTGTGTGTGTGTAAAAAAATCTTCATGCTTCCTACATAGGAGGGGGCGAGCCTTGCAAGTAGGGGATGAGAGAGAAACACACACACACACACACACACACACACACACACACACACACACACACACACAAGCCTCCTTTACACAAAGGGAATGAGGGACACATGTCAGCTCCCTAACCCAGATACCCACAAGGTGTACTCAAATCCTATTGGATGGCCATGGAGGTGGACCAATGAGAATTAGGCTAGAGTAAATCTAGTTTAATTAATTTAAAAACACTTAATAAAAGAACCAATAAGAATTAAGCTCTCTAGAAGACTATTGGACTGTCTCCCAAGGGGTCCAATGAGCATTCAACAGCCCAATGGCTTGCCTGATTCCTATTGGCCAGGAGACAAAGGGGGACAATGAGAGTTTAGTTGCATTTACTAATTACATAAAGCTCTCACAAAAGGGGAAAGGGGGACACATGTCAGAAGGATATCACTTATGCTCCTTAAATCCTATTGGCTAAGCCTGGAGAGGTCCAATGGGGTGGTAGCATGAGCAAATAGCAAGAGGGGTTGACCAAGAGAGAGAGGGGGCTGAATTTTCAAAGGCATTTTGCATACACACTCACAGTAACTCATGTGTGAAGAAAGAAGACTCTCTCTCTCTCCTTCTCAAGATTTAATGGAAAGCTTATCACTTACTCCAAGCTTGTGAAAAGGGAGGCCTACACCAACAACTCTTGGCTTTGTGATGCAAATCCAACCAATAGCCAAGCTGCAATGCATGCTCATCTCCTCTACCATGCTAATCACTAAGCTATGCTATGCTAATATGAGTAATTATGTGAGGAGATGTACATCTTTCTCATAAGACTACTTTTTCTTTCTCTCAATCTACTCTCATACCCCGCTAGCTCTCACCATCTTTGAAGGTGTGTGAGGTCCTGGGTCTGAGATCGTGAGGGAATTGATGTTGTGTTTTATAAGTGTTTTGCTTCTATCTTCATTGCACTAGCTAGTATTGAAGGAACACAAAGAATTGTATTGTAAAATGTCTCTCTTGATGGGAGAAACCTATAATACAAAGCCTTTTGGAGGGGGGACCGGTCCTCAACTCTTGTCAATAGCTTAATTTCTCTCTCTTTTGAAGTATTGTTCATGCTATCTAACTAGGTGTTGTACTTTTTGTTGCTCTCTCCACCCAAGCGCTCTTGTTATTCTCATTGGAAATCTATTCTAATGAAATACTCACTATGTTCATGCTATTTTCTGCTACACACAAGTTACTAGGCCATTAAATGTTATAGTGTGTGCGTGTGTGCGCTACTGTTGCGGGGCAATGGGTAAGAATCCCAAGGCATCTCTCTCTCTCTCTCTCTCTCTCTCTCTCTCTCTCTCTAAAGCAGAGGGCAATTGAGACCCTCTTTCGTGCCAACAGCTCTCTGTCCATAGGTCTCTCGTTCTCTCTCAGGATGGGTGTTGAGGTGCACTGCTGCTTGCAGAGCAGGTAGGGGTTGGGGACGGGAGGAGGCTGCAGGCAAGTGTAGGAGAGGGAGAAGTAGGGAAAGCTCTGAGAGGCTGAAGCGGAGCCGAGAGAGAGAGAGAGAGAGAGAGAGAGAGAGAGAGAGAGAGTATTGTCGAGGGACTGCCGACTTGGATTTTGGAGGGGGGGGGGGGGGGGGGCATATTATTAGAGTATCATAAAAAGTAACTCCATATCTTTTAGTACGTGCCAATATGTACTTATGTTGGTACAATCTTTTTTTCATTTGTTTTAAGGCGAATGAAAGAAGATACTCCTGAGTTGAGAGAAAAAAAGGTGAATAACCTTTTACTTTTACTTCTCTTAAATTCTCTTTTTTTTTTCTCAAACTCACAATTGTGAGTGAATTATATTAATCAACCCAAAAAATTACAATGTCTTGTCATGCTCGTGATGAGCCATGACATCATCCATACTTACATCGGCAATGATCCCAGCCAACTCCCCCCCTTATCCTTGATACCAAAGATCCATTATCATGTTCTTCTGCGATCTGTTACTTACCGATAGCCAAGATACCCTCTGCTGACAACAAGGCACAAGTAGTCCTAGACCAATCCTCCGAGTGTTGCTTGCGCCCGAGCGTCCAAATTAGCACTTTACTTTCTTGCATAATTTTTGTGAAGCTTGCCACCTCAAGACCTCCTTCAAACACACGGCGGTTCCTTGTCTGCCATACATTATGCAAGAAGAAGTACCTGACGATTTGAGTGCTGATGAGGAGGGCAGGACCACCTGAATTCTTCCCTCCAAGGAATAGATCACTCTTGTAAAAACCAATTTTCCATGTTCTTTGGACCCATTTACATATTTTCCCTGCGAGGCCTTTGATAGTTGGGCAATCCATGAAGTTATCATTCGAAAAAAGTAATTATCTCATTTTGTAGTATCTGAGGGGGAAGAGGGCACTTGGACGAGAGAGAGAGAGAGAACCAAAGAGAGGGAGGTTTTTTATGGACGTGTGTAAAGGCGGGAGCAAAGAGAGCGAGCGACATGTTTAATTAATTAATAAACCTTTTACTTTTACTTCTCTTAAATTATCATTTAAGTTATCATTCGAAGAAACTAATGCATCTCATTTTGTAGTATATGAGGGGGAAGAGGGCACTTGGAGGGGAGGGGAGAGAGAGAGAGAGAGAGAGAGAGAGAGAGAGAGAGAGAGAGAACCAAAGAGAGGGAGGTTTTTCATGGACGTGTGTAAAGGCGGGAGCAAAGAGAGCGAGCGACATGTTTAATTAATTAATGGATTCATATTTAAATCGAGAAAGTGAAAAGGAGGACGTGACAAAGAGCTAGGTAAGGAGGGATGGAGAATACATTGGTCCCATGGAGCCAGTGTTCGGGAAAAATGATGGTTAAGGGCAAGGAAAAAAGGAGAAATTTTGTCCTAAAATAGAGAAAACTAGTATGTGACCCGCACGTTGTTGCAGCCAAGAAAAGCATGGCAATTGGATCTCTCTCTCATACATACACACACACACACACACAATGGAAACGTACTCCTTGGAATCACTATAGAAAGATAACAATGCATATGTATGCCTTCTCTCTATCTTTATATCTCTCTAGAAAAGCATGGTAATTGGATCTCTCTCTCTCTCTCTCATACACACACACACACACACACGCACGCACACGCACGCACACACACACACAAAATGGAATAGTAGTCCTAGGAATCATAAGTAGGTCTTTGGTATCTCTTTTATCACCTTCTTTCCTCCATTTCTCAATTCTTTTAAGTTGAAGACTTGCTCAATAGCGCTCTCTCTCTCTCTCTCTCTCTCTCTCTCTCTCTCTCTCTCTCTCTCTTCACATAGAGTGCTTAAGGCCGATCGGTTGCCATCAACTCATCCTCCACACGACTTCTAAAAAATTTGAGTTGTCCATATCTCCCCACTCATCAATCAATGACAATGTACCACATTTCTACCAACTTGCTACTATTGCACCATGCTATCAAAACCATGGCTTGCCAATATACGGGCTTCTCATGACTCTCACTTGGTTGGAGGTAGACAGATTTTGATGCTTCGTAGTCATTTTGGTGGGCTGCCAAGGAAAGTCTCTCTCTCTCTCTCTCTCTCTCTCTCTCTCTCTCTCTCTCTCACGCACGCACACACACACAGTAACATTGACACGCACGCACACACAGAGCGTGTACACACACATGCAAACTATCAGGTGCACAATTTTGGTTACTACAATCTGTATGTTGTTGAAAAAGGTTGGATTCATATTCTACATTCTCTCTCTCTCTCTCTCTCTCTCTCACACACACACACACACACACACACACACACACACACATACACACACAGATTGACAACAACTTGTCAGACTCACAAATTTGGCTATTGCAAGTCGTTGGGAAAGGATGGAGTTGCAATCTGAACTTTTTTATGCAATTTTTTAAGGCTGGGACTCAACATCTTAATATCGGCATTGATCCAACGGGCCATGCAAATCAACCAAAAATGCGACATGTGGAGGCCTCTCCTTCCTCTAATTTTTTGAGGTCCATTATAAACAGTATAGATAATGTACTATTGAGTAATAGTAGAAAACTATTATGTACCCAAGTGCTCGAGAAAAACCTAGGTTTAGTGCAATCCCACCTACAAATTTTTCAGCTATATCTTATGCACCTTGGAGGCCCTTGCCATGTGACATAAGGAAAGGGCTTTTTGGGGGGGGGGGGGTGGAGGCCAAGGAAAAGAAAGAGAGAGAATGGATTGGGTGCCAAGGAAAGGGGCATCTCTCTCTCTCTCTCTCTCTCTCTCTCTCTCTCTCTCTCTCTCTCGGGCCACACACTTGTAGAATGTAATTTGAAGATTAGGACACCCACAACATTGCAAAAAAAACATAGGTTTAGTGTAATTCCACCTACAAATTTCAAGATTTACCTCTAATTTTTTTAAATTTTTGTTTTCAGCATCACTCACTCAATGATACTGAATTAGAAAAATAAACAAGGTAAACACTTCACAATGGCCTCAAGAAGGCATCATTTTTTGTTGTAATAAATGATTATTAGAACACATTTGACATGTTAATGGTATGTGTTCGAGAAAAATGTGTCTCAACTTAATATCTTGTCGTTCATGGCTAGAAAAATACATTTTTCCTAAACAATCAAAATAAGAGGAAACTAATTCTCTCGGTTTATAGGTCAAAATTTGAATCTTTTGCCGACAATTACACTAAAACTTGTGTAAATTTGTCGGTTTTCTTAAAGGCAAGTTTAAGATCTAGTCGGGATTTTTTAATTTTAATCGATTAAAATACACTAGATTTTGGTTTTTCTCTAACACTAGTGTCGTTTTCAATCTCAAAAATGTCAATTGAGAGCAAGGGGAAAAGGAGAAGTTCCACCTCAAAATAGAGAAAAATAATGTAAAAACTTGAAAAATAAATCTAATTTTTAACATTTTCTCTAGGCATATTCAAGAAAAGAAATTTTGTATGTCTGTAAAACTATTTTTTCCCGAACACTTTAATGGGTGGGGGGGAGAGAGAGAGAGAGCACACTCACTCATTTTCATAATGAAAATGTTCAAATGAATATAGTAAGGCCTGAAATGACTTGAAATGTCACCTATAGAAGTTAATGTGAGGGTGACTACTTGATGATGAGAGAATTGCACGTTTTCTCTACCACTTCCCTATGGCCTTCTTGGCCAAAAATACAACATCAAGATGCTCCAATTGAGCCATGGATGCAAAAAGAATGACACTTAGCATCACAACCTTTAACTTTTAAATTGAAATACCACCTCCAAAGTTCAAAGAAACTACAAAGTTAAGAAAACCTAAATCAAAGTTTAGAGAATTTACAAAGTGCAAAGAACCTTCAAATTTTATAGTAAATTTGTCTCTATCTTTTTTTTTTGTGGAAAAATCATAGTATAGACAAATGCTCGGAAAAACCTAGATCTAGTGTAATCTCACCTATAGATTTAGAAAATTATCTCTATACGTACAAAGTATTAATAATTGAGTGTAAAATCCTTCAAATATAATAAAGTTACCCCTAAAATTTCTCATACCTAAGTTTTTCATGTTTTTGGAAAAAATTGCGCCTCAACTCAATTTAGTATAACCCCTCTTACAAATTTTTATGATTTGTTTCAAAAATTCTAATTTGCCTTTAAGCGGTTGAAAAAATATAGGCTATGTGTAATCCCACCTACAAATTTTGAGATTTACTTTTAAATTCTAAGTCAACCCAAAGGAAACCACAAAGCTTACACAAATGTAGCGTAAAAACCTTCAAAAATATCGAAGAGTTGTTGGAGTTGCCTCCCATTGTCCGCCTTTGCCATCTGTTGAGGTCCGCTCCTGTCTTGGGTATGCACGCTTTCTGCCTTGGATTCATTGGATCAAACTTTTTTTATTACGTCGATTTTCGATTCTGTAGATGTCAATTGTCAATTCTTGATTCTCAATTGCAAATTTCATCGATTGTTAATGTAAGACCAATGTTTATTCTCCCTTCCCTTTGACTCTAGTTCTGGTGTGAGAGCCCTCTCTCTCTCTCTCTCTCTCTCTCTCACACACACACACACACACACACACACAACATGATTCACATGGACCATTCTCTATTTCTCAGCACAGTCATCCACACATAAAAGTATAGAATGGTTCTCTTTCTCTCTCTCTCTCTCTCCCTCTCTCTCTCTCTCTCGCACACACACACGCACACGCACATGCACGCACACACATGCACATGTACACACACAATGTACATCCACAACAAATTATTAGACTCCCATGGATGAATTGTCGAGCTCATTGCACTTCATTAATGCAATGCAAATGTGGAAGACCTCCGCAACGCTCCAATGCCACAACAAATGGCACGCCAACTCTATCTCTCATATACACACCTGCAACAGGTCTCTCTCTCTCTCTCTCTCTCTCTCACGCACACACACACACACACACACATACACAAACACGGATGTGCCAAGATCGAAGATCATTTACCGCATGGAAGGTTCATTGTGAAAGCGTGTTGAGAGAGGTTCATTGTGCAAGCGTGTTGAGAGAGGTTAATTGGGCGACACGTAGAGGGGAGTTCTTAATGGCCTTCAAAATGCAAAGTAGAGCTACTCTTCAAATGGCTTTCAGAAAAGAAGTAGTCACTAGTCACCCTTGACATTTGAGGACAGAAGTGAAACTCCATGGCCTTCCCAATGTAAATAGAGTACTACTTTTTTGAGTTTGAATTACTAAGACTAAGTTCTAATCTTTTGACCTTACATTGCCAGCAATCAATCAATTAGAAAGTCTTTTCATTTTTGACCATTTAAGTACTTAACTCGTCACTTTTGCATTTCAAACGAAATGTTCCCAAAGGTTTTCTTTGAAATGAACTAGAGTGTGACACTTCGAGGCTCTGTCCTTCCTTCAAAATTTTAAGTTGCATCATAAAGAGTATAGAATAGTGTGAAAACTAAAAAGATACTTTGATTTCCTAAAATTGTCTCTTGGCAAATTTCATCTTGCAATTGAGGGTATTTTGGCAATTCTGGAGAATTTGAAGGACGTTTTGAGAATTTATGACAAAATATTTGGAAGGGGAGGCGAGGGGGGGGGGGGGGGGTCTGGGAGTTTTTGAAATTTAAGGGGCTTAATTAGGAATCTCAAAAGATCTTGCTTTTGTAAAAAAAAGGAAAGCAAGGTCGAGTCGCAGATGGCGGGTTGGGGGAAGGTTGGAGGCAGCTGGCGGGTGACAGTGATCAACGACAGACCGAGGGGGAGAGACAAGAGATGTTTTTGTTGCATGGTGATTAGGAGGTGTCGCTTGGTGCTGCTAGTTGCGGGTAATTGCTGGCAAAGGACATGCATGTGTGTGTGTGAGTGAGTGTGTGTGTGTTTGCCATGGACGCGGACATGCACAACTGCTCGTTGTCGAGCAAGACCATGGCATGGGGCTTGTGAGGGCATGCGAGAGATTGGTTGTCGCAAAGCAGCGCAGGTGTGAGGTGGGCTGGGAGAGCGCAACCAAAGCAGGGGCAAAAGCAAGTGAAGATGATGGTGATGCGAGTGATCTCTCCCTGTGTATCTGGCATGCACAGGGGTCGGAGGATCCAATAAGTGGAACTGCAGCTATCTGTTGGATGCGACAAGGAGAGGGCCAACTATTTCTGATGTGGGTAGCTTGGACTAGTGGAGGACACGGAGAAGGACAAGGACGAGGATGCAAGGGAGAGGACGATGGTGTTCTTTGTGGTGTAGGTTTTTACGCACGCAACGTGGTGGTTCGACTAGTCACAAGCCCGCGAGGTAGACGAGGATGGGGGAGGGAGAGACAAGTGGACAAAACAAAGTGTATGCACCGGTTCCAACTGAGCGCCTGGTTTAGAGAGTTAAGCCGCGAAGGAATCTTGGGGGCAATTTAATTAATAGACCCCTCATGACCAAAAGGGGCAAAAAAAAGTAGGAGATGCAACATAGCTTTAATTTAGTCTCCTTTAAACCCACACTTTAAATGTCTCCGATCCTAACTTTTGGTTCACTTAATTTGACTCTCACAAGAATTGTGGACCATTCTTCTTTTTTTTTTTTGGGGGGGGGGGGGGGGGGGGGCGGGGCGGGGCGGGGCGGGGCGGGGCGCAAAACTCACAATTGTGAGTGATTGTATTACAAGGTCACTAGTAGGTGGCCAAAACGTTTTTTTTCATTTGTTTTGATAAGAATCTAACAAGATCCTTAGTTTGCTTTTAAGGAAAAGATGTATTCCCCTAGGAACTAAAGGCATAGGAAAAGTTCAAATTGAATACTTGGAAGTTGGGTGCTGGAGAATTGGGATCATGGCACGTGGATGTGACACACACACACACACAGAGAGAGAGAGAGAGAGAGAGAGAGAGAGAGAGAGAGAGAGAGAGCGCAAAGGCTGTTTTGAAAAAAATCGCAAAGCCTCAATTAGATTTGAGCTTGCCCTGAAGAAAACCTAGAAATTAAGAGAAGTTTTATTGTGCTTCTTTTCTTCGGTTAGGGAAAATGTATTTTTTTTAACCTATGTAAGCAAGGGCATGATGTGTGGAGGACACAGGCAGAAGCATGTGGTGTATGTCAAGGCGAATGTGCAGCACCTTTTTGACTATGATGCTGCGGCGGCTGCAGGATAGGGAGGCAGAGACGAAAGTGGGGTGGGGTCTATGCTTGGGTGGGAACATGGCAGAAAGGGTACCATGTGTGGATCATGTCTGCATGAAGACGCAGCACGGCAATGGATGGCCGGTTGTGCACAGAGCAAGGGAGCAGACGGAGCGACTGTGGAGGGTTGTTGGGTGATTGCAATCATGGACAGCACAGCAGGGCATCTTGAGGCGATTTTGTATGGGAGAGGAAGTCGAGTGACCTGTTTGTGTCTGTGTGTCACCACTGCAATGGAATCGTCCTTAGGTGTGTGTTCTCTCATTGAATAGGAGAACGCATGAAGGAGATGGCGAGCTAGCATTGCATGCAGGTCGAACTGGTGCTCCTTGAGGTCAAGGCACAAACATGGAGGCGAGAAGGCATCGAGCTGGAGGAATCGCTACGCCCAAGCAATGGAGGATACAGATGTTGCGTGAGAACCGGGGATAGAGGTAGTTTTGTTTTTGAAACTGTTAAGACATACGGAATCTTATAACCTAATTAATTAATGGAGGTGAAATCAACCCAATAGGCGTCCCCAATTTTGTAAGCCTCAAGCTCAGGCCGATCCTTGAGGGACAGAGGGTTACAACCAAGCTTAATTACAAGTACCAAGTAGATACCTACTACACAGGGCGCGACTAGATGGCGAGGGATGCCCTAAGCCAATCATCTGAGCTATACCTTTTACTTACCACATATATTATCTCCTTGCTTTCTTGTACAATCTCTGAGAAGCTAGCCACCCAGAGGTCTTTATCAAAGACACGACAGTTCCTGGCCTTCCAGATGTTACTAAAGAAGTAGTATCTGACAATTTGAGTATAGATAAGTAGTGCAGAACTTTGAAACTATCTGCTACCAAGGCACAAATCCTTCTTGAAATACCCAATCTTCCATGGCCTTTGTATCCATTTGCACATCTTTCCTACTAGGCCTCTAATAGCCGGGCATTCCATGAAAAGGTGGCAGAGGTCTTCGCTAGCTAATCTACACCTAGAACATCTATCGCCAATACCACGCAACTGGATCTTGACACCTGTCGGTGATAAGGCCCCCCAAAGTACTTTCTACAAAAATATATTCATAAATAGAGGCCACTACGGATTCCAGATGTTCTTCATGACCGAACCTCCAACCGTTGCTTCTTCCACTACTTGTTTGAAGGGGCGAACCAATCAACATCGTGGATAAATGCATTTTGTATGGCGTTTAGAGAATTGGCTACTCATGGGACATTTTCAAGCTTTCCACTCATGGACCATTCTAGACCATTCTAAAAAGAGACTTAAATTGTTCACTTAAATTGATTCTCTCACGTAGGCGTGTTAAAATGTATGCCTCTCAAGAAGTGTCACTTAACTTCTAGTGCTACGCTTTGAAATTTTGAAAACTCTAGATAAGTAAGGGAGAAGAAATAGAATGCTCCTTTTAAATTTTTAAAAATGTATATATAAACTCAAAAATTATCCTTCAAATTTTGTGTTCTATTTTCAAAAACTATAAATGAAAGTGCGTTTATTTACGTGTATTTCTAAATATTACTAAAGAAAAACGAAAGAGCATTAAAAGAAAGTGAGCGAAGCCTGCTTTTGAAGTGAATCCCCAAAAAAGTGATTTATTTTATTCTTCAATACTTTTAAGCCCCACCTGAGCACTAGGAGATGAACAACCTTTCATAGGGTAGAGGTCCCTATTTAGAGACACTGAAATTGGAAGTGATGGATTGGGGGTGAAATATGGGAAAATTGAAGAGTTAGGGAGCTAGCTTGAAGCCCCACATGGCCCTCTACACGTGGCGCTAAGTTGATGATGTGGAGGTTCTGCCATGGATTGGGAGGCATTTTATGAGTTTGTGTGTAACAAATTGAGGGTGATTGAGGGTATGAGCCCGTGCCTCACACGCGCTTGCTTCTTGCTCCTTGTTGTTTCAACAATTGTCCAAGAAATGTACTGGCAGTTACCAGTACTATGCATCAGGAGATGCATAAAAGCACTTGTGTGTGCGAGTATAGAGACGTGATATATGCAACCTAACTCTGCACATGCCATGCTCTTTTCTCCTACATTATGTGTGATGGTTCCCAAATGCTTTCCATGCACTGCGATGACCATCACAATACTTCATGGGCTCCTATGTTTTTGCTATAGAGAGCAAAGTCTGCCCATTGTGCATGACTTGCACACAAAAACACTGCAAAGAGCAAGGTTTTCCCAACTTGCACCATGGTGGAGCTGACAGGCATGATGTGTCATGAGCCCATGTGCACAAAAATGTTGCAAAGAGCAAGAAGAAGTTGGAAGGAACTCGAGCCGGATCCAATGTGGCAGTATGCAAGGCCAAGCATGGTAGGAGTGAAGTCATTTTCCCCACAACATTGCCGCCAGCCTCATCCAATTAACCTTGTGAGTGAACCTTGTCGATTGCCTAGCTTCGGATACGCAGGGCTTACCTGCTTTGACTACATCATGCTCACCTGAGGATTCATCAGGCTTCCCCAGTTCTAATACATTGGGATTTGTTGCTTCCAAAACATCATCTTGCCCTGTTTCTTAATGAGCAAGCTTCTCTAATTTTGATATGTCAAGCAAAGGAGTCGTTATGCCCTTCTACAGGAGTAGCTTGTGTCTCTACCCTGCTATGGATGCTTCTTCTGCTTTTGTTTGCAAAGTTTTTAAGGTAGCATGTTGTGGACTATCTATGTGCTGTTGCATTTGATACTTCATTGATCAATGTTTGGTAGCATGTTAAGTTGTTGGTAGTGGTTTCGTTAACCAGATTATGATGCTATGTTGGTTGATAATTTGGTCCCCAACCGAGAGCAGAATGGGAGTGTGCGCAAAGACACCTCTAAAGCTAAGTTCTAAAAATTGAAATGTGAGGGATGGAAACATCATAACTAGGACATGTGAGTGCAAGGTGAGACGCTTCTTGTCTCACTCGGCAATCATGATGTACCACTTTACACACAATGTTAAATTGAGAAAGTTTATATATAACAATGGGGATGTCAACATAATTTCAGTATTTGTAGGTTACAAAAGTGTTGAAAATATAAAGTACTTGCTGAACCAAGACCTGCAAAATTGATAAGATAATCTTCATAGCCTTTAGTACCATCACTGCAATGTTTGCAGTTTACAAATATGTATTATCAAACATAGACAAACTGAAACTAAAACGTAGACAAAGTGTTCGAAGGCTAACATTAGAGGGGCTATATCTAGACAAAAAGTTTACAACGAAGCAATATGTAGACAAAAGGCTTAAAGGACATCTAGTGGAACCTTCAGCAAGTGAGATTTATGTGGATATGCATACTAGACTCACATACTTGTAGTAATGCCTCGGATACTAGTTGTAGCTTGTTGGCAAGACCTTTGTAATTTCTCCATTTGTTGTTTTCTTGCACTAGCATGGTATGGTTGATCAAAGTGCAAAGGCTTTAAAAATAAGCCTTCTAATGAACCTCCCCCCAAAGAAAAATCCACATTTATTTTTCAAGCAGCAGTTGTTGTGCTTCCCAATCTCTCTTAGACGTCCTTGCTTGAGCTGCCTCTTCTTGTCATAGTCTTCGTGCTTGTGTTTCTTGAAGTGATTGTAGCCATTGTTTCTCCTTTCCACTTTCTTTTGCACTTTTGCATTTGCAATCTCTTCCTTCTTTGCATTCTTAGCCATTCTCTCAATATATTGGGGTGATGTCAAGATTAATCTATTCGTATAGTCCACAAATGCCTCTCTAGGGGGATGGGAATGGAGAGAGCTTTTGAGGAAGCTTTTTGTAATACTTCCACAACAGTAGTGCACGCACTTCAAAAGTTCTCAACAGTGTGCTAGGAGAGAACTTTTAAGAGGGAGCTTATTTTTGTTTTTTGAACTTTAAATCCAGCATGTTCTCCGGAATTACTTAAGAAAAGAAGAGAAATGCCACCTTATTAGACGACGACATTTTGACAAACAGAAGAACATTTCTTATTCAACATCTACCAAATTCGTATGCGCACCATGGAATACAATTAAAATAATTTAATTAAAATTAAATTCTATGTTGCAAGATGAAAATCGAACACTTGCAACATAACCTCATTTGTCAACTACAAGCCACCTGTTGTACCATGGCATTTTGAAGTCGCGGAGCGGAGCGTGGGTCGACTCTCTCTCTCACACACACACACAATGAGCTTACACAGTACAGTACGCAGAGATCTGTTAGAAGGGTTATCTCCCAAATCCTTAGTATTCACAAAGAATATGTTAGTATATACAAAGAGTTAGAGGTAAGTGAGTTAGGCGGGCGGCCGGCCATATCCGCATAAGAGGCCACTTGGGCTTTAATCCCAACAACCTCCCACTTAAAGTCCAATGTGGCACTTTAAGTAACTGTAAATCTATGAACATAAATGTACAAAGATTTACATGGCTGCCATCTATCCAATGCCCAATAACTCACGACAATGCACAAAGCCCTCTCCTGGAAGTCCCTTTGTGAGTAGATCAGCAGGATTGTCCTTGGTGTGGATCTTCAGCAGTTGTATCTGCTTGTCTTCAAGTACTTCCCTAATGAAGTGATACTTCACATCAATATGCTTAGTCTTCGAATGGAACACTGGATTCTTTGCCAATTGTATAGCACTTTGACTATCACAATATAACTCTGGCATATCTGCATTGATTCCCAAGTCTGCAACCAATCTACCAAGCCAAATAGCTTCTTTGCATGCCTCATTTGCTGCAACATACTCAGCTTCTGTAGTAGACTGCGTAACACAATCTTGTAATCGAGATCGCCATGATATGGCACCTCCAGCCAATGTAAAGACATAGCCTGATGTAGATCTCCTCTTATCCAAGTCTCCTGCATAATCTGAGTCAGTGTATCCTCTGACACTCAAATCCTGACTACCATAGCATATGCGCATACTCTTTGTATGTTTTAAGTATCTCATGATACCTTTCACTGCCTCCCAATGTTTCTTGCCGGGATTTGACATATATCTGCTAACCACTCCCACTGCAAATGCAATATCCGGACGTGTAGCAATCATTGCATACATCAAACTACCCACTGCAGACGCATATGGAATCTTATCCATTTCAGCCTTTTCTTCCTCAGACACAGGACAATCTTGTTTGCTAAGTTTCACATATGGTGGCAATGGAACACTCAATGCCTTTCCCTTCTCCATATTGAAACGTTGCAAAACCTTGTCAATATACTCTGTTTGAGATAACCAAATCAACTTCTTTGATCTGTCTCTCTCAATGTGCATACCAAGTATATGACTTGCCTCACCCATGTCTTTCATGTCAAACGATTTTGCCATCTTTGACTTCAAAGCTGAAATTTCTTCCAAGTGTTTGCCAGCAATCAACATGTCATCCACATACAAAATAAGGATCAGCCAACTGCCATCCTTAGCCTTCTTTGTATATAGACAGTGATCGGACTCACTACGTTTGTAGCCTTGAGAAAGCATAAACTGGTGGAACTTATGGTACCATGCCCTCGGTGATTGTTTTAAGCCATAAAGACTCTTTAACAACTGGCATACCAAATGTTCCATGCCTTTCTCAACAAACCCTTCTGGCTGCTGCATGTAAATTTCCACATCTAAATCACCATGCAAGAACGCTGTCTTGACATCCATTTGGTGCAACACCAAATCCAATATAGCAACCAATGCAAGAAAGCATCTCAATGTAGTCATCTTGACCACTGGAGAGAAGACTTCATCAAAGTCAATGCCTTGTTCTTGCTTAAAGCCCCTGGCAACAAGCCTTGCTTTGTACTTTGGCTGACTATCATGAGCGGTGATCTTATACCTGTAAACCCATTTACAAGGTAGAGCCTTTTTGCCCTGTGGTAATTTAACCAACTTCCATGTCTGGTTTTTATGCAGAGCTGTCATCTCTGACTGCATGGCCAACTGCCATTTTTTCGAGTCAACCACTTGTAATGCTTCCTTGTAACAAGATGGTTCTCCGCAATCTGTGAGCATGACATAATTTAGAGATGGCACATAACGATCAGGTGGTTTGGAGACACGCTCAGAACGTCTCACCACAACTGATTCTGCCTCTCTAGCCACTATAGGCTGTTCTTGAGCCTGACCATGCTGTCTTGATGTGCTAGCACTAGGTCCATCTTCCCTGAAGACAACTCTTCTGATCTCCTCTGTCTTCTCTGGCTTAGCGTGAAACTTGGCTTCATTGAAATGCACATCATTGCTACGAATAAGCTTTCTGGACTCAGGATCCCAAAGCCGGTAACCCATCTCGCCCGATTCTCCGTAGCCAAGAAATATACACTTCTTGCTCTTTGGTTCTAACTTATTTCTGAACTCCTTAGGAATATGGCTATAAGCTTCACAACCAAAGACTCTGAGATGCTTATACGAAGGTGCCTTGCCTGTCCATAGCATCTCGGCCACTGCACTCTTATCCAGAACCCTACTAGGAGACCTGTTGATCAAATGGACTGCTGTAGCCACTGCTTCCGCCCAAAATCCATTAGGCAACTCAGCATTTGACAACATGCTTCTGACCTTCTCTTGTATGGTCCTATTCATACGTTCTGCAACCCCATTCTGTGAAGGATTATATGGTGCAGTAAGTTCCCGCTTAATCCCTTTTGCTTCACAAAAGTCTTGAAAAGCTTTGGAAACGTACTCTCCACCATTGTCAGTTCTCAAGCACTTCAGCTTCTGACCACTCTGATTCTCCACCAGCTGCAAGAATGTCTTAAAGACCTTGAGCACCTCATCCTTGTGCTTCAAGAAGTAAACCCATACTTTGCGAGAATAGTCATCTATGAATGTACAAAAGTACGATGCTCCCCCTAGTGACAAACTAGGCATTGGTCCGCATAGGTCACTGTGTACAAGAGCTAACCGTTCGTCCCTACGATTCCTCTTTGATCTGTGCGGTTCCTGTGTTTGCTTACCATAAACACAATGCTCACAAAACTCGAAATCTTGAAATGAAAATCCAGGCAAATAACCATAATGAGAAAGTATTTCCATTCCTCTTTTTGACATATGTCCCAACCTACGATGCCACAGTGACACACTTGGCTGCTCAATCACATTAATTACATGGTTTTTAACCTCTGAAACATGTAAAGTGTACAGAGTTCCTGACTTGCTACCATGTGCTACAGTCATCGAACCTTTGGAGATCTTCCAAGCGCTGTTCCCAAAAACTGTCACATAACCCGCATCATCCAACTTCCCTGTACTAATCAAGCTCTTTCGGATTGCTGGAACATGTCTGACATTCTTGAGCCATAAAGAAGAGCCATTCTGAAACTTCAACTGCACATCTCCCACTCTAAGTATGTCACAAACCTGCTCATTGCCAAGTCTGACATAATCTTTAGTAGCCACATATGATGTAAACCACTCTTTGTGCGGAGAAACATGTAAAGATGCCCCTGAGTCAATAATCCAATCACTCATAGCATGTCCATCCTCTGCAGTCAAGAAAACAGAATCAAGATTGCTTGTAAGGAAGATGTCACCAGCTGCTATACCAGAATCACTGTCTGAACCAGATCCTGTGACATTCACCTCTTCAATCTTCACTGAACTCTTCTTTTCATCTTGCTCAGAACTCTTTGTTTTGCCTTTTTCTTGTTTCCACTTCGTACAGTCTCGCTTCATGTGACCCTTCTTGCCACAATGGTAGCATTCTATGTCATCCTTTGACTTCGAATCACGAGACTTACTTCGGTTTTGTGCCTTCTTACCCTTCTTCTCTTTAAACTGTTGTCTCCCTCGAACGACCAAAGCACTATTGCCTTTGCCTTTGTCAATGTTCTTCCTGTTCACTTCCTCTGTGAGCAAGCTGCCTTCTACATTGGCACTTGTAAGACCTTCTGGCGCGACAGAATTACTTAACGCTGTACGAAAAGTATCCCAACTGTCTGGCAAAGTGATTAAGAGAAACATAGCCTTCACTGAATCTGGAAAGACTATCTCTTGTGCTGTTAACTGGCTGAAAATTGAGTGAAATTCATTCAGATGATTTGACATGGCTGTCCCTTCCTTCATCTTCAAATCCACCAATTTCTTGAGCCAGTAAATCTGAGAAGCAGCACTTTGTTTCTCGTACATATCACATAGCTTTTGCCATACGCCATACGCTGTAGTCTCTTCTGCTACGTTGAAGTAAACATTTTCTGCCAGTGTCAGCATGATTGTGGAACAAGCTAACTCGTCAAGCTCTTCCCACTCATCTTGAGCCATAAATTCTGGTCTCTCCCCTTTGAGCTTCAGTGGCTTCACTTGTTTTTTCTGCACCAAAACCTGCCAAATCTGCTTCTTCCAGAATGGAAAGTTTGTGCCATCCAGCTTCTTTATGTTGTAAAGAGTCTCACTGTGAGAAGATGCCATATCTGCCAAACTGTTTACTCCTGAGAAAAATCCGGCAGAGTTTCCCCTGTAAACTGGCCTCTGTACACAGTAAACAAGCTGTAATCAACAAGCTGAACACCTCTCCTCAGGAACTGTCAGTATTTTGAAAATTTTTGACAGAGTCTCCCCTGTAAACTGAGCTCTGGGAACCAAAAGATAGCTCAAGAAACAATCATAAATAGATGACCAATGACAAATCTAAAAAATCCCTGTAATATGCTGTCCTGTAAGCATACACTGTCTCCTCTCTGGGCGATGACAGAACCTGTATCTGTCTCAAGACTGAGCCCTGAACAATGCCTCAACGGCCTGACGCATAAGATGCAATCCAGTGTCTACACAAAGTCATACATCCTAAGGGATAAAAGTCGCCGAAGAGGATGCGTGTAGAGGGGAACTCCAGCAACCTAATCCACCTCACACTGGGTAACCCAGCCCCCAGTGCTTGGCTTCAAAAAACCTCACACACGACCCTCTCAGATGGCTCAGCAAACTGCCCAGAACTAGCATACATCCTATAATAGACCAATCACTGTCCTATGACCGCTGCGGCGGTCTGTCTGCTAGCGTGACTCACAACTAGCAGACCCACAATCACAGTACATCAATCTGCAATACATGCCAGTGGTGTCAAGCCGTCGTATGGCCACACCTCCCCTGGAACCTGTCAAGCACAAGAAGTAGCAATGCAGACTGCAATATATATATCTGATGATATATATGTGTACCTGGTCTATAGATGATGCTCTGAAGACGAATAAGTGATGTATGTCGATGTCGATATTGATGTCGACCACCTCCTGCTTGCCAATCTACACAAGACGGATTTCTTTGCGGCTGAAATCTATCTTCTGCTGTAGTGCTCAGAACGAAATTCTGAGGGCATAAACGGCTTTGAAAGGGGGGTAAAACCCCAGGTCGCCTGGTGGAAACGCTCCCGGAACGCCGAGTGTGAATTTTCGAACTCCGGATCCAGAATCTGCCGGAAAAGTGCGCGCGCGCGCGATTGCGCAAATCCGCACTGAACCAAGGTGCTCTGATACCAATTGAAGTCGCGGAGCGGAGCGTGGGTCGACTCTCTCTCTCACACACACACACAGTGAGCTTACACAGTACAGTACGCAGAGATCTGTTAGAAGGGTTATCTCCCAAATCCTTAGTATTCACAAAGAATATGTTAGTATATACAAAGAGTTAGAGGTAAGTGAGTTAGGCGGGCGGCCGGCCATATCCGCATAAGAGGCCACTTGGGCTTTAATCCCAACACATTTATCTAACATAACAATGTTTATTCAGGATATATCATCCACTACCCATAAAGTACACCATGTACACGAGCATGTACACATCGGACTAACAAAAAGACAAAATTCATCTCCTCAAACCATGAATTTCCACAAAAAGAATTACAATATTAAGTCAGCAGTTACAGTTTGTGGCATACAAAATTGTATGCACACTAGGAAATCCAAACAAAATAATTTTATAAAAACTATTTCTATGTCATACGATGTCAGTTGAACACACATAGCAGATCCTCATTTGTCAGCTTGCTCTGATGGATAAACACATTTTGGTTCAAATCCAAGACAAAATAGCGAAGGAAGATGTAGTGAATATGCTTGCAGGCCATATATGGTTTGCTTTGTGCCACTCGTTCGGCAAAGTCTTCACATGTACACATCGGGCTACACTGGCAACATGAACTTCATACCTCTCTCTCCGGACTTGTGAAGAAGTTGTCTCCACCATGAATTTTTCATGCATCCCTACCTTCACAACAGTGTCTTGAACAATCTTAGCCTCCATGATTACTGTTGATTCAATTCTCTTTGAGGCTTGAATTGACACTCTGGTCCAATAACGCATGTTGATGGTTTCCTTAACTGCAATTTTTATTAATGTGAAGCCTCCTGTCTTCATTCCAATAGCTCTAAAGCATTCGAGTTTGTTCCCCTTTCCATTGGCCAAGTGTTGGGGACTCTTGCAGGGCACTGGGAGATTGTGTTACAAATTCTCCATGTGTGATCCACACTATCATTGCAGAACCACATGAATTGTGCCTTTGAACTGGTACCTTGAACAGTGTCATCTCCTCTCTTCCATGTGCAAATCTCCCAAAAGGATGGTGCAACTGCACCCATACCCATGTTCTTTATATTTTTGTCTGCATTTACCAAACCTAGAACCCAGACACCCTTGGCATTGAACCCTGCTTCCCTTCGGTATATGACGAATTGTCCACATTGTTTTGTGAATATCTGTCTCCTCCCACCCTCATGTTCTTCGACCATGTTATCTGTCAGCATGGATGATTCTTGGGGTCCTCTACAACCTCGTGAGATGTTTTGTGTGAGATATTCTGGTCGATGCGACACATTCTCTTCCTCACGGCTCTCGTAGCATGTTTTCACTTTCTGGCACCTGTAATATTATCTCCCTCCATTTTCGGTTGATGGTAGAGTGATGTACCACCTAGCTCATCCTCAATGTCTCTAGCAATATTTGTTGGACCCGATGCTCGGTCCTGCTCAGCTCGATGACCAAGTTTTTCAGTTGAAAGTCCAGCTCCATGATATCTACCTTTGACAAAAGCAAGCATCTTCACAATTTGCAACTTAAAAGATAAAAAACGCAGGCATTGTACAAGCTCAGCATTGCTTTGTTTCCCTCGCTAGCTAGCTAGCTTGCGTGTTTTGTTTCAGCAAGGTTTGTAGTCGGAATGTATGATAGATTCTCCACTTCTAGCGTCATATCCTAATCAAGGGATTGCGTTGAAGCAACATAATAAAGATCTCCATTAAAAGAAAGCCTTGCATTGTTTTACCCCAACAGTGCCTTCTCCAGCGAGGGTAGCACACGTGCCACCAACTGAACCAACAATCCATTTGTGTCAAGTTACAGCCGGGTACTTTTCTAGAAGCCCACCAAGTGCGAATAGTCGTAAACAAGCTTGTTGCCTCCAACTTCTTTACAAGTCTCCACATCCGTCTTGTCGCATTATATTAACAATGGAATGGAATTGCTATTTATTATCTAATACACCTGACAAGTGGAAAAGGCTTAACCGAGCAAAGGCCTATGTGAACAGATGTACATTTTATGTACATTTTTATTATTCAAGTGCTCTTTTATTTGCTTTGGCCATTTATGACCGGCCTGCCAGTTTGTACTCACTTTGACCATTCAAGAAATCTATAAATGAAATACATGCAAGAGGCAAATGGTCACTCTTGCACGGGGGGAGATTGCACCCAGTGTCTATGTTGTTCTTCTCTCCTCTCTACTCTTCTCTCATCATGTCGGTGTAGCAATCCGTTCTAAGAGGTGCGCCTGCATGTGCTCTCGCTTGCTCTCTCCCAATCTCTGTCTCTCTCTGCTCATGTATATCATCGATTAAGTGCTTGTGGACGTGTTAGGTATTCAATCTTATCGGTTTTATGGCTTTCAGCGTGTTCTTTTGTGGTATCTTGCATGGCCATCGAGTTCTCCGTTTGTAGCAGTGGTATCAGAGCTTGGAAATGATCTTGGAATCACAGCTAAACTAAGGAAGCATGGATTTCACAAGGAAAAGAGCTACAATTAATAAAGCTAAGATATCTCCACTTTCTCTTTCCTATATCGGAGTTTGTATTAGTACTTTGAGTGAAGCAAAAGATGGTAGAATATGAACTTTAAGTTGTCAAATGAGCATGTATAAACTGATGTTTCTTTTTATTAGCCAGCCCAATAGGATGATTATTTTGAATTGCTATAGAGTAATTAGTTGAGAAGTAATTGGAGAGTAGAATGAGATTTTGTAGGCCGCGATGACTTAAAATCAAGACCAACCCGATTAGGGGCTTGATTGAGATTGTAAGAAGTGAGGAGTCGCTTTTCTGGCCGTCGTCTTTGCGAGAAGGGCACCATATTGCTCTAGCACGGAAGAACGTAAAGCAGGCCCCATGTTGGAGCTCATGTCTATGGATCGCCAGTTTGAAGAATTTCGTCTCCATCTCAAAGAATCGGGTGATGTGCGGGAGAAGCTTCGTGCCATTGTCTTTGAACTCGATAGTGCTACTCACCTAATGCAGGCACAGCTTCTTCTTATTCACCATTCTTACCCTTCCCCAGAGATTTTGAGTAAGATCAAGGCCCATACAGAGGGTCTACGCTCTATGTATGGCCAACTTGCGAAGGTTCTTAATATGTTCCAACTCAATATTATAGATATCATGATCATTGGCAGAACCAGACCTACATAGTGGTCTTTTTACTTGCTTTCACTCATTGGCTAGAGACTGGTGGGCTGCTTTCCCACAGTACGCACACCCTAACTGCATGCAATCGTGAGAGACCTACAAGTGTTGTGTACCTACACACACTTTTTGTTCAAATCCTCATATTCTGCATGTGCAATCAACATCCTCAGTTGAGCCGGCTTCTGTCTACCACACACACACACACACAAGCGGCAGTTGGCCTGTTCCCTCTGTAGTCTGGCGGCTTGCTCTTTTTCTCTTAAAACGTCTACACACACACACACACACACACACACACACCCCCTCTCTGTTTCCTGCCATGCAGTCGTCCTCAACCACTGGATGCCATACACAATGGTGCAATTCTCATGCAGACCAAGAGCTGCCAAATTTATGTTTTTTTAAACATAGGCCACTCCTTTTCCGCTTCAGTTAGCGCAGACACCACCCACTACATCAAGTCGTAGTCTGACTTTCTCCCTCACTCTCTCCCTCCCTCCATGCATGCATGCTTCCAACCCTCTCTCTTTTGCCCCCACCAACCCACTCCACAGAATGCAAACTTTTGTGCCGCCATCTTTCTTTCTCGCTTTCTCTCTCTGCCCCTCATTTTTGCAGAATAGTTGTGCACGCACTGCCTCCAACCACCACCAACTTGCATGCATTGACGAAGCATTGGCAAACCCCTTCTGCAGTGCTAAGAGAGCATCGGCCTCTTCTTGTCCCACCTGCAAGCTGTGAGCTCCCCTCAATTGCTCCCCCTCAGCGCTACCCCTTCCTTTTTTCTTTTTTCTTTTTCCTAGCTCAAGGCTTCCACAAACCTCTGATCCCTCGCTTCCCATGCTCCCCCTTCATCTTCTCTCATGCATCTTCCTTTCATTGTGGGAGCTCCACTTGGAAATCCATGCTCTCCATGATTGCAGGCGACTCAAAGAAAATCTCTGCATCACCTTTTTTTTAAATTTTTCAAACAAGGGGGTGATTCCCACCGAAAGAAAGACTCTCAAGACCATGACTACATCATTGCCACAACTACCATTCGTTTCCTTCTCTACCTTGTAACTAACTGCAGTTAAGAAGGCAAGATTCAACTATGTATGGCTTGGACAGCTACAAATTGTCATAACATGCAGCCAGGCACCGAATTAATGACCAGTGAAAATTTCTCGATCGACAACAATTTCTTGGCAACTTCCACACTACAGCTGACAACCTACTTGGTCATGGCGACACCCACAGAGGGCATGCGGCTCCTTCAACTACAACAAAACGACCCCCTACTCTCTCTCTCTCTCTCTCTCTCTCTCTCTCTCTCTCTCTCTCTCTCTCTCTCTCTCTCTCTCTCTCTCTCTCTCTCTCTCTCTCTCTACACGACTACCTACAGAGGCAGACTTTTGACGACACTCTTCGGTGACTGATGCAATACTTTCTGCTACAACGCCTGCTGCCAACCACCCCAAGCATCGACGACGATGATGATGACGATTTAAAAAAAAAAAAAAGTCTTTTATTGTACTTCATTTTATTTTGTACCCAGATATTGTAGTAGATCCATAAGAGCTTGATCCCATGGCCTTTTGAAGATTAGTAATATAACATTTCATTTCATTTCGCTCTCACTCTTTCCCCTCCCAACACCGCCACTTACAGCGGCGAACATTGATGAAATTCTTCAACGAGCAGTGCAATACTTTCTCCAGCAATGTCGACCAGTAACAATGATATGATGGTTTACTCCGACGATTTTAGACTTTTTGTTTCAATCTTTCACTTTACTTTACTTAATTTAAATTTTTTTGTACCCAAGCATTGGAATAGATTCACAAGGATTGTATCGGTTTGCTTTCATACGTAATTTTGGCATTTTGAAGACGGTTAATATAACACACGACCAAGGTTAAAGGGGTCCAAATGAGAGAGGGTCTGTCAAAGAGCAAGGCTATCTAATGGAGCTTAAAGACCTTAGGGTTAGATTCATTAAAGACCTCCAAAGGTTAGTGTTAAAAATCCTTGACCTTAGGCAAGCTAGGTCTCTGCTTGAGGTGCTTGTCGTGCTTGTTGATTTAGGTGCTTGATGTGATTTCTAACTAAGGTGCTTGTCATGCTTGCTAACTAAGGTGCTTGAGGTGCTTAATGACTAAGGTGCTAAGGTGCTCCATGACTAAGGTGATTGAGGGGCTTGAGGAGTTCTAAAATTCAAACATGATCCCTACTCAAGGGGGGCTGAGCCCTCATTGTAGGAGCATGAGAGAGAACACACACACCCTCACAAAAGGAAAGCTTGGTCTAAAGAAGTAACAGAGACACTTGTCAAGTTCCTCTTCATGTTGCCCTCATGGTGTTCCTAAAGCGTATTGGTTGGCCTCTCTGGGGGTCCAATGTTAATTTAGCTAATTTGATTAATTGTGTATGCATTTATCAAGTCCTCTCTCTCAAAGGGGAAAGGGGACACTTGTCCCAAGGCTAGCATGGTTGCTTGGTATGCACTTTGCATGTGATTGGAGAGGCTTGAAGGGGTCCAATGAGCTTCCACCATGAGCTAGAAGAGGGAATTGACCCAAGCAAGAAGGGGCCTAGCTTGGGGGGTATACTCCCCCCCCCCCCCCCCCCCCCACACACACACACACACACTCTCTCTCTCTCATTGTGTGAAGTGCAAAGTGCAAGAGCTCCATCTCCTTCTCCAAGCTTGTTGCGAAGTTGAGAGCCTACACCAACACTCTTGGCTATGGAATGCAAATTCAACCAAGATCCATGCTTCAATGCTTAAGCTTTCCATCTTCTTCATCCTTATTAGGCTATTATGTTATGGTATGCAAGAAGAGAGATGATAAGTGAGGAACTATCTCTTTCTCGTATGTTACTTCTTCTTCCTCTTCCCTACCCTCATTCCCTGCTAGCTCTCTCTACCTTCGAAGGTGTTTGAGGTCTTGGGATTGAGGCCGGGGATGGTTAATGCTTTCACAAGTTTATATTATGCTCGTGATGCATAAAGCTTTCCATCTTCATTGAGGCCATGGATGGTTAATGCTTTTACAAGTTTATATTATGCTCGTGATGCATAAAGTTTTCCATCTTCATTGCATTACCTAGGTCACAAGGAACACAAAGATTGTATTGTACCAAGTCTCTCTTGATGGGAGAATCTATAATACAAAATCCTATTGAAGGGGGACCAGCTCCACATAAATCCGGTCCTCAAATGTTGTCATAATTTCTAATTCTCTCTCTTGAAAAAGTATTTTTCATGCAAAGTTAATTAAATATAATGGTTATGTTGCTACTGCTATTAAGTTCACCCTCTATGTTCTCAAAGTACTCTCATGAAAATGCTCACTCTAATTATTTTAATTCTGCTAGTCTCAAAGTTCATAGGCCATTTCCACACATTGGTATCAGGTTTATTGGTTTCTCTTTTCTTGCTTAAGAAGAGAGTTCCTTGAGTTGTCCATGAAAGGTTGGACCTGTTCATTGCAATAGGGTAAGTGGGACAGGGATCTATTATCTTGGTTGAGAAGGACTTAGTTTGAGGTACACCGTTGGGAATTATAGTCTTAATAATGGAGTCTCTCAGGGCTTGCCTTTGGGTTAACCATTATTGAGCTATGAGCGAGCTCAACAGGAACCATAATCAACCAAGCAATGTTAGACCCTCTCCACTAGTTTTTGCAATCAACAATGTCTAAACCACGGGTGTGGCCGCTTGAGAACTAAATTTTAAAGGTAAAGAAGAGTAGAGACTAAGGTTTTTGAGGGTACCAAAGCACAAAGTAATTCTATACATAAGTTTAATTAGCATGGCTGACAATAACCAAGAGAGTAAAATGAACATTGATGAAGGTGCTAATGATGATGCCAGTGTTTGTTAATTATCTTGTTACTAGGTTGCATCCAAGCTATGGGCAACCTTGCTTTGCAAGCCAAAGTTACCCAACAACTCCGTGCTTATGGAATTTCCCTTCCTCTCCAAGATGAGAGAGAGAGAGAGCTTAGGAGGCCTCTTGATGAGACTCCCAAAAGAAGACTCTCTCCCATAAGAGAGGAGGAATCCAAAGAATGAGAAAGAAGAGAATTCCTTTGAAGTTGTGGCTCCACGAAGACGGTGGTCTAGACAGTTTCCAACTCCTCCCAAGAGGAAACGGTTAACCCTAAGTCCTTCTCCTCGTCACCTTCAAAAGTAAAGAGAGGAAACAAAAGAAGAAAAAGGCAAGAAAGAGGTCACCCTTCTTCTCCTTATTCTTCACCTTCCTCCTCTTTCGATGAAAGCAATAGTTATTCTCCTAGAGAATACAAGAGGAGAGGACATCACAAATCTTACCCTGCATGGAAAAGGTCCCAAAATATCAATAAGTTAAAAGAGGGAGGAAAGAATATCTATTTTCTCACCTATGATGGCACCTTTGGTGCTACCAACAAAGTCTTGGCCTTCATCCAACAATTTGATGCGGCCTTTGGAGACAAGGGCTTCATGGAGTCCTCCAAGATACACCATGTAGATATGCATATCCAAATATCTGCTCGTCAATGGTGGGCTAACCTTTGTGGCAAGGTGAAGCCCCAAAGACATGGAAAAGTACGAGTTTCCATCATGAAGCAATTCCTTGCAAGCTATGCAAAGGACAAAGTGCTTACCGAATGACGGAGTTTGAAGCTGCTCTCCAACGACTCTATCCACAAATATGTGAACAAGTTTTGGGAATTACATCTCAAGGCTAATGTCTTTCAAAAGATAGACTTTGCCAAGAAAAAGAAGCAATTCTATGCGGGATTAACTGAAGAGATGGCCGAGTACGTCAACTCCCACAGATACTGTAACTACCAATGGAGCTTTCAAGGGACAACAAGCCTCCGTTACTCCCTTGATTGGGAAGTTGAGGCTTCGTGTCCAAAGCTACGTGGACAAAGAAGACTCTTTCATCTCTCCTCTCCAACATGAGGATGTTTTCCTAGGGGCGCCATGGTTCAACAACATGGCTGCCAACATGATGTTCCTTGAAAGGAGAATCTACTTCACCTACATGGAAAAGAGCATGTATATAGATGCTAATGAGTCCGGTCATACTATACCACTCTTAAATTCACCTACTCTTAAAAAGTCAAAAGCTCAGTTTCTGTGTACGTGATTTTTTTCAAAGAGTCTCTAAATGATGCTAATGTTTTAACAAAGCAAAGTGTTAGGAACCAAGAAGAATTAGACTTGTCTAATTTTCTAAATGGATTCCAAGATGTGTTCATCGATGATATCCCTTTGGACTTACCTCCAAAATGAGGGGATGGTGACCATCGAATTGAGCTCCTACCAGGAAGCTCACGGCCTAACAAGCCTCCTAATCGAGTTTCCCAAGCTCAACAAGAGGAGATCATCAGGCAAGTACACAAATTGGTAGACAGAGGGATGGTGAGGCCTAGCTCCTTTCCCTTTTGTTCTCCAACCCTTTTAGTGCAAAAGAAAGATGGTACATACTACATGTGTGTGGACTATCGAGCGTTAAACCATATCACTATCAAAAACAGATTTCTCGTACGGCAGGTGGAAGATTTTTTTGATAAGCTACAAGGTTCAAGCCACTTCAGTAGGATTGACCTTAAAAGTGGCTATTATCAAATAAGGATAGTGAATGAAGATATCATAAAGACCTCATTTTGTACAACATTTGGTCTTTATGAATATCTAGTCATGCCTTTGGGCTTGAATGATGCACCGATTGCATTCAATTGTCTAATGGAGAAAATATTTATACCCTACCGCAAATTCGCTGCAGTTTTCTTTGATGATATCATCATCTACTCCAAGTCCTTAGAGGAGCACAAGCAACATCTCCAAGTAATTTTTCAAGCTTTGAGGGAGAACAAGCTTTTTATCAATCAAAAGAAGAGTGTATTTTTCCTTCGAGAGATTCAATACTTAGGTCACATTATCTCTCAAGATGGTATGTGTATGAATCCATCAAAGTTGGAGGTAATAAAAACATGGCCTAATCCAAAGAATCTACATGAGCTAAGAAGACTTTTTGGTATGTGTGCACGCTATAGATGCTTCATAGCCAAATTCTCTCAAATAGCGGGACCATTGCATGAATTAACAAAGAAGAACGTTAAGTACTCATGGACTGCAAGCAAAATGCTTTTGACAAGCTCAAAGAGAAGCTTACCTCCCAAACAGTCCTTATGCTTCTAGATCTCTCAAAGCCATTTGAGGTCCAATGTGATGCTTGTGGTGATTGCCTTGGAGTAGTTTTGCTTCAAGAAGGGCATGCCATAGAATATGAGATACAAAGGCTCAATGTCAATGAACGGGTCTAGGACATAGACGAAAAAGAGATTTTAGCTATTCTACATGCCCTAGACACATGGAAGCACTATCTTTTGAGGACTCCATTTATTTTTCAAATGGAACGCCAAAGTCTCAAGTACTTCATGACACAAACCAAGCTTTCCGACAAACAAATGAGGTGGGAAAATTTTCAAGCTTTGAGGGAGAACAAGCTTTTTATCAATCAAAAGAAGAGTATATTTTTCCGTCAAGAGATTCAATACTTAGGTCACATTATCTCTCAAGATGATATATTTGTATGAATCCATCAAAGTTGAAGGTAATAAAAGCATGGCCTAATCCAAAGAATCTACATGAGCTAAGAAAGTTTTTTGGTATGTGTGCACACTATAGACGCTTCATAGCCAAATTCTGTCAAATAACGAGACCATTGCATGACTTAACAAAGAAGAATGTTAAGTACTCATGGACTGCGAGCAAAATGCTTTTGACAAGCTCAAAGACAAGCTTACCTCCCAACCGGTCCTTATGCTTTGGATCTCTCAAAGCCATTTGAGGTACTTGGAGTAGTTTTGCTTCAAGAAGGGCATGCCATAGAATATGAGATTCAAAGGCTCAATGTCAATGAACAGGTCTAGGACATATACGAAAAAGAGCTTTTAGCTATTCTACATGCCCTAGACACATGGAAGCACTATCTTTTGAGGACTTCATTTATTTTGCAAACGGAATGCCAAAGTCTCAAGTACTTCATGACGCAAACCAAGCTTTCTGACGAACAAATGAGGTGGGAGAATTTTCTTTTGCAATTTTATTTTCATATTTCTCACATTGGTGGTAAGCATAATCCAGTGGGCTGATGCACTTTCACGACAACCAAGAGCTAATGTGGTGTCTATAGCAACTCACAATGATCTATCTTATATGATAGATGAGTATGCTACTGACCCCAACTTTAGAGAAATAATGGTAGCCCTTGCATTGGGGAAGAAATAAGAACCATTCACCTTGCAGGATGGTTATCTTCTCCATGGCAATAGGCTATGTGCTACTTTGATAACTCTCCCCGGCTTTGGAATCACGCCAATCGGCTCCTAAGGATGCTAATTCAAACTCAATCCCTTCAAGGCTCACCGGGCAACCGTCCACACCAAGCAAACCGGCCCTTCAAAGCTTTATACACACGCCGACTCTTCACACGAAGCAAGACGGAGCAAATCAAAGGGTAAGAAATTTGAATTTTTACACGACGCAAGCAAAGCAACCATATTTGTCTTTTAAATTCTCTCAAGGTGGAATAATTATCAAAATTATTTGAAGAGGTGCTTCACAAATATTTTGTGAAGAGTGACTTCAGAGCATTGTTTTTTAATTTTGCACTCATGCCATTTATTATAAAGAAGCATACACTGACCTTGAAAAAGTGTCGAGCGTTAAGACCCCTTTGCTGGGTCTATGGGAGAAAAGGGAATTGAGAAATTTAATGGCGAAGGCTTCCACACTTGGCAAACCAAGCTGCGAGGATACCTTATGAAAAAGAAATTATGTCTATTGTAAAACCGAGAGTAAGCGAATCATCCAGATAATTATGTGCACTTCCACGATAATTATTATGTGCACTTTACAGATAGCTACACCACTGCAATCCAAGCATGGGATATTCTAGAACATAACTGTGGTGCTAAACAAAAGCAAAGTAAAATTAGCTTAAAGAAAAATCTTCACAAACTTACTATGCTTTAAGAAGAGGATGTTTGAAGCCTTGTTAACACACTAATGAGCATAATTACACAGCTCACTTACATTCAATGCCAAGTCCCGGAAGAAGATCAAGTTGTTGTGCTCCTGAGTGCTCTACCTAAAAGTTTTGACAACATAGTCACAATCTTAGAGCAAAAGGAACCCATACCTTCTCTATAATATGTTACAGGGGCAATCAATGAAAAGAAAAGAAAAGTAAGAAGAAATCTAATAAAATTGAATCAAAGGGAGGAGCTTATTTTGCATCATCATCACCATCATCTAGGTCATCATCATCATCACCTAGATTAAATAACAAGAAGTGTTATGAGTGTGACAAGCTTGGACACTTCTCCAAGGACTGCTACAAGAACAAATATTGTAGCAATTGCCGCATCAAAGGTCATCCACCATCAAAATGCCAAGGAAGCAACAAAGACAAAGGTAGAGCCAATCTTGCAGAGGAAGAGGACGGAGATGCAACTCAATGGGCAGAGAATTTTCTCCATGTGTGTGCTACCCCCAACTACTTTTGTGAGTATACTGATGTACTGTAGATATGGATGGTCTTCCACCTTCTTTATTAAGGGGAGGATTCCTTAGTCTGTGTGAGACCATATGATGAGACCAATCAGTCTGTGTGACTACCTTGGTCTGTGTGATTGTTAGCCTATGTGGCTTTAGGTCTCGATCCAACTTGATTCAGTATAGTCCATGCCTAAGGCGAGGATTTTTGGTATAGGCATGTCCTTCTGTAACCGTGGGAAACACCTCTACACTTCTATAGCTTACTATATGGCATCTAGCATATGTGTTGTAAGGTTTTCTAATATGTCTATGTGTAAGCCAAAAGATTAGGATCTCCAACCGATTATCTACTCCAGGCTTATAAATAAAGCCCTATGTACATATTTTCATGCTATGGTGTGTACTTTAATATAACACCTTTTGAGTCAAAATCACAAATACTCTCTCTAACTGTGTAAGCCATGTCTGCACACACATACAAACCTCCTTGAGTGTGCGTGTGGACACACACACACACACATCATCCCCCACAAAAGGCACCTTTTTAGAACATAGAGGGAAGACCTAAAGTTCCCTTGCTACTTAATTACATGGGAAGATCTTCGCCAATGTTAATGAGTATAGCCGGGACCTACAAGAATCTTTTCAAAAGATTAAGAAGTCTATATCCATTTCTCAACAAAGGCAAAAATATGTTGTTGATAAGCATAGAAGAGTCTTGACATTCAAGGAAAATGATTGGGTCTTACTCAAGTTTCCCAAGGCTCGATTGAGAATGGGCAAAAATCCTACGGGCCATCAAAAGTATTATGCTAAGCTAGCAAAAAGATACTATGGTCCTTTTCGAATCTTGAAGCCAATCAATGAGTTGGCTTATCAACTCAAGTTGACCAACCATTGGCTCATACACAATGCTTTTCATGTGAGCCTACTTAAGCCCTACAAAGGAGAGCCACCAAGATAATCAATTATTAAAGACCCTCCAAAAATGAAAGACTAAGAAGAGGTTCTACAACTTGAAGCTATCCTTCAGCGTGAGGAAAAGGTACTAGAACATGGTAAAATTATCCGATTGTATCTTATTAAGTTCAAAAATTATACTTTTGAAGATGATAGATGGATGCAAGGAATATAGCTTAAGGATAGTAGAATCTTGTCAACCCTTACAATGCTACATTAGAGTAAGAAAATGTACATGTTTCTTTTAAATGATCAATTTTTTTGTCTTATAAGATTAATTCTCTTTTTATTATGCACAAATTTAAGTAGTATGCATACTTAGAATCATAATTGTGATGACGACATCTCTCAAACACCAAGTAGAATTTGTCACTTTACTTTGGGAGAATGAAATGGACTAAAGAGCAGACATGCTTGTGGAATCTAAGTCTCCCAATCCCCAAATGGATTAGTCATTCATCTTGAAATTATGTCGTTGGGTGAAAAAGGATCCTCTACCCGCTAAGGAACATAGACTAATGACTAAGACTTCATCTCTTCTACCTCATAGTTGATGACAACTATGATTTCAAGACAGAGGTAATGTCATAAAATCTAATATCTAATCAACCCAAATGATTTTCTCATATTAAATTGATCATTCAATGTGGGAGAATAAACGAGAACAAGGGTTAGAATACAGACATGTGCTTATGGATCTATTTCAACACACGACCAAGGTTAAAGGGGTCCAAATGAGAGAGGGTCTGTCAAAGATCAAGGCTATCTAATGGAGCTCAAATAACTTAGGGTTAGCTTCATTAAAGATCTCCAAAGGTTAGTGTTAAAAGTCCTTTGACCTTAGGCAAGCTAGGGTTGTTCTTGAGGTGGTAACCCAAGCTTGAGGTGCTTGTCGTGCTTGCTGACTAAGGTGGTTAAGGCGCTTGAGGTTCTTAATGACTAATGTGCTAAGATGCTCCATGACTAAGGTGCTTGAGGGGGTTGAGGAGTTCCAAAAGTCAAACATGATCCCTACTCAAGGGGGGGAAAGCCCTCATTGAAGGAGCATGAGAGAGAACACACACAAGCCAATCTTGGTCTAAATAAGTAACAAGTACACTTGTCAAATTCCTCTTCATGTTGCTGTCTTGGTATGCCTAAAGCCTATTGGTTGGCCTCTTAGGGGGTCCAATGATAATTTAGCTAATTTAACTAATTGTATATTCATTTATCAAGTGCTCTCTCTCAAAGGGGAAAGGGGGACACTTGTCCAAGGCTAGCATGGTTGCTTGATATGCACTCTGCATGTGATTGGCTATAATACAAAAGCCTATTGGAGGGGGGATTGGCTCAACATAAATCCGGTTCTCAACTATTTTCATAATCTCTAATTTTCTCTCTTGAAAAATTATTGTTCATGCCAAGTTAATTAAGTATAATGGTAAGGACAATCTCAAAGCAGAAATGAACTATTATCACATACCAATCTCTAAGTGTTCCATTTTTTGTGCTCAACATACAAATTGATGCTACTGATGTCAGCAACTTCCCTGTCCAAGAAGTCTCATTTGGTTGCCCCTTCATTGCATTGATTGAACACGAGCTATTTTTGCAAATGATTGTCCGCTACTTTTTTAATCAAAGCTGGATACATCATTCTAGAATGAGCATGCTTTACCCAGCAATGACCATCATACTTTTGTTCCATTCGTAACATTTTTGACACATCATCCAGCTCATAAACACAATCTACATTTACACTTGCAGAATTTCATCAACACGCTTCTTAATTGAACATCTAGATATCATCTGACTCAACTTGGGGTACTTGTGGCTATATTGTACTTTGAATTTTCTCCACTTGGTTTGCACCACTTGGTCCAGAAGACTTGTTTATGTATTCTTTTTCTTCCTCCACTAAACCTCATGGCTTTGCTTGATGGCCAATAGAAAAATATTCTTTTTTTTTTTGTTGGTCAAACTCCCAACCACAAAACCTTCATGTTCCTCAATGGAACTGTCCACTATTGCCACATTTGACTTTGGAGACATATCCACACTTTTGTATGTGACCAACAAAACCTTGTAGACAAGGTTGAATCCCAAACAAATTGAAATTGATAACTTACTGTCACACCATCTTTGACCTTAGTTTGGATATTGCCATCCAGGGTGCAAATGATTGCACACATCTCGCTGGAACCACAACACCCATACTCCCTAGGGTTCACCATGGGAAATATTGTCGGGCAATCAAGCAGCATAGGGACACCATTAGTAGTATTCAAGAACAAACTAACCTTGCACAATGAAGATGAAGCCATTGCTTGACAAATCCAATAGAGGGAGCTAGATATCAAGATATCTTTTAGCCTACCCCTACCCTATATTTATAGACAAATGGCACACTCAAATACTAAAATGTGAAGTTCTGACTATGGTACTCTATCATCAAACATATCTTGAAGTATAGTACGGTGATTAAATGCCTAATTAGTTGTAATACATCCTCTCCAATCTTTACACTCTAAATATATGACAATCTTCTTCCATATCTTGCAATCAAACATAACTTGTGAAGCCACCTCTATGCTAATCGACCATCAAACATATCCTGAAAATCATGTGGTTAAAGGAAAAAAAATTATTAATCCCACCTCTAAACATATCAATTCACGTATCCATACCTACCTCTCCTTTTCTCTAATAGTCTCTCTCACATCATTTTCATCTCTGTCTCTCTCACCCAAGTTTGTCTCTCTTTATCCAAATCTTACTCTTAAGTTCTATCTTTATTTCTCCCCCTTCACTATTACTCTATAACACTCTGAGTTTGAGTTTTCTCTTTCTTTAACTTCTTCTTGATCTATAAATCTCCCCCTCTCTTTCTATATCTTGACCTTCTCTCTCCCTCCTACCCCTTTTCTCTCCCTTACTCTCTATCTACCCTTCTTCTCCTTATCTATATCACTCTATCTGTTATATTTATCTATCACTCTATCTCTCACTTTCTCTATAACTATACATGTATAGATATATTGTTTTTTCTATGTCTCTCTAACTCTCCCTTCTTTTCTTTCTCCATCTAAGCCTTTTTCTACCTCCATACCCCCCTCTCTCTAGAGCTATTTGTGGAATACTCGAAGAGAAGTTAGAGACGCCTCCTTCTCTTGCCATTGTTATTGAATATTTCTTCAAAACCCACTTTGGCATGTCCGGAGTTATGGTCTGTGGAGCACATAGAGTGGGGAAGCAAGGAGATCCTTGCTCGGGAGAATAGCCAATTGTATGCACCATGCCGGATGAGGCCAAGCGAAAGTTTATTCTTAATAATCGTTGGATCTATTTGAGGGATAAAAAATATTTTGTATGTGAAGATCTCACTATTAAGCAACAAAATATGCGTCGCAAGGCATATGAGGAAAAGAATAATAAAAACAAGGAGATCTCTCATGAAGAAAATGTGCCCAAGGAGGAGGCAAGTCCCTCAAGCAAACAAGGATGCATGACCTATGAGACCGAGTTACAATTGAAAATATGCTTTTGGAATTGTAATGGATACCCATGGAATGCGGGGGTTGGCATTGATGAAATATACAAGCAAAGCCGATGTACTTCTTGTTGAAACTTGGGAGCATGATACACAAAGGATTAACGGCTTGGAGGATTACAATGTACATTCATTGATGTGGTCAAATAATCTCAAGCAACGAAGAGGACAAGGCAGGGTAGCATGTATGGTTAAGAAAGGATTGGAAGATTTTGTATTAATTGTGAAAGTTGACACGTACAAACGTTATGTATGTCTGAAAATTATGACACCAAAAAGAGCACCCGTTTTTGTAGCCGGTTGCTACATTCCTCATCATGATTCTCCCTTTTATGCTTGCATGGATAGAGATCAGCCATTTTTTAATTTAGAAGAGGACATTGCTTATTTCAAAGGTGAAGGTGATGTTATTGTATATGGGGATATGAATGCTCGCACAAAAACATTGCAACATGATACTATACAATTTGATATGCCATACTTTTCAAGGGAGTCGGAGAAAGTTCAATTGTATGATCATACTTCAATGGATAAGAAAGATCCACTATGGAAAGTTACTTTTACACATGTATAATAGCACGGGTATGCTCATTGCCAATGGTGTATCTTTGTGGAGTGGATACATAATGGGGATAGTGTGATTGACTATAAGCTACTCGCCGAAGCCATCATGTATCACATAAAGAGTTTTATGTTTGGCCAACGGACCCTAGAATCCAACCATTGCACCTTATGTATTGACCTTTCATGTGGATAAGAAACTAAGCATGATAATCTCAGCCAAAGGAAAGAGAAATTATCACTATGTATGGATTTTAAACGGGCACCAATGTACATTGAAATGGTTGAGCAAAATTTATGGATGACAAAGCTTCAATATGATGCACCATTGAAAACTAAATGGGAAGCTTTCAAGAAAGCTATTTGTTCTTGTGGCAAAGAATGCTTTGCCATAAAGCATCTCCATGGTATCAACAAAGATAGATCATGCAAAAGGTGGTTTGATAAAGAATGTCAAGATGCTTGAAAGTCCTTAATAAATCTTGATGCAACTATGGACAAAGACAACTATCAAAGTCATTTGCATACGTACAAGACATTGATTCAAAAGAAGAGAAGAAGATGGGAAGTAAAGCAACAACTTTTCAAGTCCAAGAAAAGGCACATGCATGTGGAAGAAACTTGAGGGGCAAGCGGGTTGAGAATTTTGGTAACTTGAGGCTTGTGGATATGTATGTGTACACATTGTAGGCAATTATATGAGCAAGCAAATGCTGAAAAAATGTCATTTTATGGTTCACTCCCATGTATGCCCTCCTTTTTTACTATTGAGGTTGTATGCGGTAGGCTTCAAAAATTGGCCACTCACAAAGCGGGAGATCTTCAAGGTATCAAGCTGGAGATGATCAAATGGACGGGATATTTTACCCATGAGTGGATGTGTGATATGTTCAACCTTGCACTTCAACATCTTATGCCTTATTATTGGAGTATTAATCCTTTTTATAAAGGAGGGGATGTAATGAATGTAAACAACTATTGGACTATAATGATTGGGTCTCTTATGGTAAAGTTGTTTGGGTGCATAATGGAGATGAAATTCAGTGATTGGGCTGAAGAGAATGACAAGCGTACAAAGGGACAAGCAGCTTTTTGTTGATGCCATAGCACCATTGATCATCTTGTTACTCTTCATGTTATCATGGAGAAAAGTCGGTTGAAAGGCAAGCGGTTGTACTCTTGTTTTGTGGACTTTAAGAAAGCCTTTGATATGATTCCATGTAATAATTTGTGGAGAATTATGGAAGAACTCCAAGTGTCAAGTGAGTTTATGCTTGTGGTTTCTTGAATCTATCAGAAGGTGATTTATCAATTGCGTATGGGAAGAGAAATTTCAAAAAAAATTGTAAGCACTATTGGGGTTAAATAAGGATGTCCATTGTCACCAACTCTCTTTTTTCTATGCATCGATCAATTGGAACAAATGGTACTTGATTTTATGAAAGAAGAAGGCATTGAAGAGGTCACTATTTGCAATGTGGTAATCATGCTTTTGTTGTATATGGATTGTGGGCAATCAGTGATTAATTGTGGGCTGATTGTGAATGAATTCCAAACAAAGGTTATGCTTGTGAAAACCAACCATAAGGAGAATCCATGCATTGTGTACAACAATGAGACACTTGAAGTTGTTGAGAGCTTTAAGTACCTTGGCCTTGAGGTTCCATCCAATCACAAGTGGCATGAATGTGCTAGTTGTTGTTTGGAAGCGGGAAAGAGAGCATATTATGCATTTGAGAACATGTGTAATGTGGGAAACATCAAGTGTTGGGTTCTCAAGAAGTATCTTTTTGATGCATTTGTGACACTGGTTCTTCTTTATGGAGTTGAAGTGTGGGGTGGGAGCATCTCATGATAAAGATGCGTCACATCGACTTCCTACAATTGCATGGGAAGCAATCAAAAAAGTTCAAAAGACACATAAAAGCAAGATTTTGAGCACGGGATGGATGCAAGACATAAAGAAGTGGTTTGGGAGATGGGATGCAATTCTTGCTACATGATGCTTCAATTGACTCCCAAGTGAATGAAGCTTTTCTACAACGCCAATGTATTACGGCTTGGGAGAAATCCGGTGGGTCACGCTTCATACATTACACCACCCATATTGCCCCCAACTACAAAACCATATTCTTCGTTGAAAGAGGAAACCGTACTCACACTTATGTTACCATATACATGTGGTAGTGATGTGTGTGAACACACTAGGACCGCCGGGGCATTTTTTCCCTCTTTAGGAGGTTTTTCCCCCGTGCATTGTATATACGCCCATCACTCTAGGGCTATCTATCTTTCCATTGCCCACTAAGTAACACACTCTCTATTGTGTGCCTTGAGCTTCCTTCGTCTTATCCAAGCTGTGTGTGTTTCTCTGCAACCCTAATTCCAACAATTGGTATCAGAGTAGGTCACGTCCTCCCAGACTTAGTCGCCAGCTGCTCCAGCATACGCCTGCTCACTTTCTCCGATTTCAGTGAGCTTTGGCGAGCGTTCGTAGGTCGACAAAAATTTTGGGTCGGCTCGAAGAGCTCGGTCTGATCAGAATTTTGATTTGGGCTCATTTCGGCCTCTGTTTCCATTACAGGCAATACTGCACAGGCTATTTCGTCATTTTGTGCAGAATTTTTGTCAGTGCCGTTTTCTGCATAACAGGTGCCTTATAGTCTTCTACGGTTTGTGCTATATAGCATAGGTTGTTCCCGCTCCGTTTCTCCTATTTTCGGGCAGTTTTCACATCAGGTGCAACATTTACCATGGCTGACAACAACAACACGGATGTGTTCAAGATGTTTGTTGCTGAGGACAGGTTGGATGGGGACAACTACCCTATGTGGGCTTATATGATGCAACATGTTCTTGTGTCAAAGGGTGTCTGGAACATTGTGCAGGGCATTGATGTACGTCCTGGTTCTAAGGATGTAGGCGATGTTGAGGATGTTGTACGTCCTGGTTCTAAGGATGTAGGCGATGTTAGAGTTGTTTTGCCTACTACAGAACAAGCTCGTTGGGATGTTAAGGATGCGCAGGCTCATGCATTGATTGCGTTGTCTGTGAAGCGCACCATTGTTCCTCACATCCATTCAGCAAAATCTGCAAAACAGGCTTGGGATATTTTAGCAGGTCTTTATGCAAGCCGCAATGAGGCTCAAATTTCTTTGCTGCGTAAAGACCTGGAGTCGAAGATTATGCATGAGGAAGATGATATGGACACTTTCCTTGCTAGTGTCAAGGATATCAATGAGCAGCTTATTTCTGCATGTGAAGTCATTTCAGACAGTTCCCTTGTGCAGACTGTTCTTGATGCCTTACTAGATTCCTACCATACTTTTGCTAGTACTTGGAGACTTATGACCCAAGGAAATCCTGAAGTTGTCAAGTTTGATGCATTATGCACATTGTTGTTGCAAGAGTCACTTTCTAGAAAAAACAGGACTAGGCAGCGTGCAGTTGAACAGGCTTTTATTGCTTCTCAAAGAAAGGGTGGTAACAGTAATGCAGCCACTTCTTATGGTTCTGCTGCGAGTGGCAAAAATTCTGTTCCTAATGCTTCTGTTGGCAGCACTTCGTCTGGCAATTCTGGTGATAAGGGCAAAAAGAAGATGCGTTGCCATTATTGTAAAGCCAATGATCACTTGATCAAGTCGTGTCCTAAGTTGAAGGCCAAAGAGGCTAAGAAGAAAGAGGGTGGTTCCACTGCAAATGCTGGTTCCACTACAAATGCAGCCATTGTTGAGTCTTCTGTGAAAGGAGACTGTAATGCTGATGTTGATGCAGAATGGGCTTTTAGCGTAGAGTGCACTTACAATCCTGTTGTCCATGATGCATGCTTGTCAGTTGCTGCAGATTCACATGTGTGGTATTTTGACAGTGGTGCTACAAAGCACATTACCTCACATCGTGAATTTTTTACCTCTCTCAAGTCAGTCCCTCATGGGAATTCAGTCACTTGTGCCAACAACGCCTCTTATCCAGTTCAAGGAGTTGAAAAGATTGTGCTCACTGCTGCTAATGGCAGTTCCTTCACACTTGTTGATGCACTTTATGTACCTGAGATCAAGAACAATCTCTTGTCTGTATCCGCACTTGCTAGACTTGGACTTGTAGTCAAATTTGTGGATGACAGATGTACAGTTCATGATCTCAGTTTTCGTGATGAAATTGTTGCATCTGGCCTTTTGTGTCGTGGGCTGTATAAGCTCACTTTGTATGACAAGTGTGGACAAAATTTTGCAAATGCTGTTGCAGATTCAAGGGCTATTTCAGATGCAAAACTTTGGCATGCACGTTTTGGTCATCTGAATTTTGCGAGTTTGCTGCGTTTGCAGAAATCTGATATGGTTGCTTCTTTGCCGCCTCTTGAAGCACCTGTCAAACATGTTTGTGAAGGCTGTATTTTGGGTAAGATGCAGCGTTCTAAATTTCCAAAGGATGGTTCAGTTCGAGCCACATGCAGGTTGCAGCTTGTGCATAGTGATGTTTGTGGGCCCATGCAAACTTCGTCCTTGGTCAATTACATGTACTTCGTGACTTTCATTGATGATTAATCCAGGCATGCATTGGTAGTTCCTCATAAAGCGAATTTCAAAGTTTTTATGTGCTCCAAACAATTTTTGGCTATGGCTGAAAATGTCTCAAAATGTACTATGGGCACCCTCCGTTCCGATCGAGGCAGGGAGTATATGTCTCATGAATTTAATGCATTTCTGGCTAGTCGTGGGATAAAACACCAATGTACAGTGCCTTATACACCTCAGCAAAATGGTGTTGCTGAGAGGAAAAACAGGTCACTGACGGAAATGGCACGATGTATGGTCAAAAGTCAAGCTTTGTCGCATTCTTTTTGGCTTGAGGCCATTATGTGTGCCACTTATGTACTTAACAGGTGTCCTACGAAAGCTTTGCAGTCTATTACTCCATATGAAGCATGGCATGATAGAAAACCTTCTATTGAGCACACGCATGTTTTTGGCTGTTTGGCATATGCTTTGGTGCCACAAGTGCAACGCAGAAAATTGGATGATAAGGCTGTCAAATGTATTTTTGTTGGTTATAGTGCTAAAAGCAAAGGTTACAGGTTGTATCATCCGCAAACAAAACGTATTCTGGTTTCTCGGGATGTAGTGTTTGTGGAAGATTCTGTTCAGCCCTTACTGTCATGTACTTGAGACAGTAATGTAAGCTCACAGGACATTTATGACACTTTGTTGCCTCTTTTCAGTGGTGGAAATAACAATGTAAGTTCCAATGAGGCAAATGTACAGCCTATGGGGGTTTCTGAAAATGTTCTAGATCAGCCTATTACTGATGTAGATGTACATGATGTACTTGATGAGGAAAGGGCTGAAAATGAGTAGGCTAGAGGTATGCCAAAATGGCTGGTGCACACTTTGCGTGACAGTAAATTGGATGCACCTTTGTCTAGTCGTACTCGCTCAGGCTCTCGCCATGCATCTTATGCATCAGATTGTTATGCTTTGGCTGTGTCTAGCTTACATGATGTTGAGGAGCCTCTGACTTTTGATGAAGCACAAAATCAGAAAATTGGATGGCTGCCATGCAATCAGAATATGATGCACTTGTAGAAAATGACACATGGACTTTATGTGATTTGCCTCCTGGCAAAAAGGCCATTGGTACGAAGTGGGTTTACAAGTTGAAACGCAAGCCGGATGGTGAGATCAATCGCCATAAGGCTCGACTTGTTGCAAAGGGTTATGCACAGCAAAAAGGCATAGATTATGAAGAGACTTTTGCTCCCACTTGTCGTATGACTACTGTGCGTTTTCTATGTGCATTGGTAGCTCATTTTGGTTGGGATGTACATCAATCAGACATAAAAGGACATAAAAGGACAAGAGGACAAAGTGTGCAAATGTAACAAGGCTTTGTATGGGTTGAAGCAATCTCCTCGTGCTTGGTATGAGAAAGCTGACACTCATTTGGTCAAACAAGGCTTTCGTAACAGTCCAACAAAAAGCACATTGTATGTAAAGCGTGAGGGTGATGCACTTCTCATTGTGGTTCTTTATGTTGATGATTTGCTGATCATTGGACCAAATGAGAGACATATTGCTGAATTTAAGGCTGATTTGAATGCTACTTTCAAGATGAAAGATTTGGGGATGTTGCATCATTATTTGGGTATACAGTTTAAGCAGTGTGATGGTGGTATTGCCTTGTGTCAGAAAAGTTACATAGAGACATTGCTATGTAAGTTTGGACTTGAGGATTGCAAACCTATTGCCACTCCCATGGAAACAGGTTTGAAGTTGAGTCTACATGATGCTGGTGATCCTGTTGATGTCACTCTTTACCAAACTGTTGTTGGCTGCCTCATTTATGTATGCAACACGAGGCCTGATATTCAGTTTGCAGTCTCACAGGTCAGCAGATTTATGCATAGCCCAGTGTCTAAGAATTGGCATGCTATCAAGAGGATTTTCCGCTACCTTAGTGGCACTTTACATCTTGGCTTATTTTATCCCAAGGGGGGATCATTGCCGTCAGACTTACATGCTTTTTCGGACTCAGATTGGGCTGGTTGTTTTGACACGCGAGTGTCCACAAGTGGTTAAATTGTTTCATGCTTGGCAGTTCATGTATATCATGCTTGAGCAAGAAGCAACCTACTGTGGCCACTTCGAGTTGTGAGGCTGAGTACAGGGCATTCTTCACAACTACGGTTGAGTGTGTATGGCTCAAACGCCTTATGGCTGATTTAGGTGTTGGACAGGACACTACCAACACTATCTACACTGACAGTCAGAGCGCATTGGCAGTTGCAAGGAACCCAGTTTTTCATGCTCGCACAAAGCACATTGAGGTGCATTACCACTATGTTAGGGAGAGGCTCTCAGCAGGAGAGATCAGCTTGGCTTCTGTGCCAACACATGACAACCTTGTAGATATTTTCACAAAGGCATTGTCTCGTGAGAAGCTTGAAGCTTTCCGCAAAGCTTTGGGCTTACTCCCCTTTGTGGATTGATCCTGTCCTCAGGGCATGGCACTTCCCTTTACTCATGTGCCATCTCGCATTCACCGCATCACTCCAGGGGGGATTTGTTACCATATACATGTGGTAGTGATGTGTGTGAACACACTAGGACCGCCGGGGCATTTTTTCCCTCTTTAGGAGGTTTTTTCCCCCGTGCATTGTGCATACGCCCATCACTCTAGGGCTATCTATCTTTCCATTGCACACTAAGTAACACACTCTGTATTGTGTGCCTTGAGCTTCCTTCGTCTTCTCCAAGCTGTGTGTGTTTCTCTGCAACCCTAATTCCAACAACTTACATGCTTGAGCCTATCCCCTTGTCGGTGATACACACTGTTTTGGTGGATACAGGCGGATGCACGCCAAACCTTGTAAACAATCACTCAATTTTTTGAAAGAATCTGTGTAATTCAACCTATGATGATTTGTAATTGTAATGTAATTTGACATAACCTCTCAACCTCTCTGAGTTGCCACCCTTGTGAGTGGCCAGATGGCCGTAGGAAAGCTCCCTTAACCCTTAAAGTCAAAATTCTTAGTTTGGACTAAAGAGATATCATTAGCTTGGAGGATTTTGAAAACGTTCACTGTGAGAGCTTCTTGCTGCTACATATTGTAATATTCCTTTCTCCTGGACTGGTAATCAGAATTCATTTCCGAATAGCACATTGTGTTCTTTGTCTCTTGCCTTACAATCTAAGTATAATCATTTTCAATTCTAATGTGGTTCCCTACGCTTTGCTTGTGAGTTAAATGCATTGATTTGAAGATTAAAATGGTTGTTTTTTTATGTTTTGACCATGGATAAGTGTTACTATGCTTAAGGGGGACCTTTTCGAGTACTTCTATTTCAGTTTTTTGCACTTTTTTGTGATGGATAGTGATTTATGTACCTTTCTAGATGGTGAAAGAACTTGGTAGGATTGTGCCGCTAGGTGTTGTGATACCGCTCCTTAAATTCCATTGCATTCTAAATTTGTTTGCATGCTGAAAAGGCGTGATAACCTAGAGCGGTGTGATTGGACGCATACTGATTTTTTGACTAGGAAGTGGTTGATTTGCTTTTTTCGTAGAATGAGTAGAACTCTGAGTTCACTTTGGTGAGATCAAAACTCTCATTAAGTCTCTGTGCCCCATCCCGAGTCGCTTCCCTGCATATTGACATTATGTTAGTACAAAAGAGCTATGCTGCAGATGTTCGTCACGGCGACCCGCTAACATTGGCATCGCTGTCGAGGAAATCGATCCTTAGGTGGTGAGTGACTCAGTGTACAAAAAAATCTCCCTTCAAAGCTTTTGACACCCGTTCCGCTTACACATAGACAGTGAAGCAGCTAGACGTAGGTTTAGTGCTTGGTAGAGACTGGAGTCCGAGACTAGCAAGTGCTACTCCTTAAGAGCAAAGAAAGTTGTGAGTGAAGTACAAGATAGTATTTTGTTCTTTGATTTTTCCATGCTTGGAAAGGATTGTTCCACCCCACCCTTCGTTGTTATTTTTGTATTGTTAGGTTCATTTATGTTTGTAGATTTATTTCAATTTGTAGGAGTAAGTTAGGAAACAAATTACAGCATCATTTGGGGCCAAAAGGATCGAGGAGAAAACTGTCCAAAACCTTATTTTGGTGTTGAAGACCATAACTCTTAAAAGTTGAAGAATTATGGTCAGAGCTTGAAAACTAAACCAAACCCAGCAAAACCTTCAAAAAGGGGATAAAAACACTTGCTAAAAACAGACTGTGCAAAAAAATTCCAATTTGCCTGTCAAACATGGATCGCGATCCATGTACCTTTTTGGCAAAATGTGCTAAAACTATTTCCCTTTCTTAGAATAGGCTCTCAAGCATCAGAACCTTGAGTTTGGTTAGAAATAGAGTGCTAAAAGATCACTAAAATCAAGAAATTGGGGTGAGCAGAGCAAAACCTTGGGAATTGAGGAAAATAGGGAAAAGCTAAACTTTTACTTGTCCAAATTCAAAAAGGGAAGAGAATTGGGATCAGCTAGAAGCAGGGAACCAACAAAACCAAAAATCATGTCTAGATGCTTCCCAACATGGATCGCGACCCATGTTCCAAGTATACATCTGATAGTAATATTTGACCAGTGTACTCCTGATTACTAGGGGACCAACTTTTCCAAAAGGAGCCATAGATAAAAAGTGAAAAAACCTGATCAAAATATCAAAATAGGAGTTGTTTGCAAAAAACCACAAAACAGACACAAAATCTTGCTTTTGACTTGGAAAAAACTAATCAAATCCAAAACGATTTGGGGAATAACATCACCAGACCCTGTGTCACCAACTCACAAAGTATCAGTCCAAAATCTTGCCAAACATGGATCGCGATCCATGTACCTTTTTGGAATTTTGAGCTGATAATGGGCAAGTAGAAAAGTGATAACAATTGAAGCACTTTCTCCCAAGGGACCCTTATCAGAAAAGTTCAAAAAGAGAGCAAAATGGGGTAAAAATCTGATCCAGGGAAAAACCACTCAAGTAAGCCTTAAAACTGACTTTTGGCTGACCTAAAAAACTCCAAAACATTTAAAGACCATATAACCAGCATCAATAGGCCAAGGACTAGCTGTGGGTCAAGTTTCAGTGCATACTGACACTAAGAAACATGGATCGCGATCCATGTTCCCCCGACACATTTTGACACCAAACTGGCACCATAGCTAGAGGGGATCACAGAGAGTCTAGTGGTCCTTCCAAAATTGAATTTGGATGCAAAAAACTAGCTAAATTTTTTCGATTAAAAGAAAGAACTAACAAGAACGGTTGTAAGCTCACAGCTATCAAGCAAAATTTTGACAGGTTGCAGATACTAGAGGATACTACCCAGTAAGCAAGGTAAAACAGGGGATTCAAACTATCGAATGAGGTAACTCGGTTTCGATTTTGCATTACCAATTCTTGATGAATTTTTGTTGACCGCCAGGTCAACAACACAACATAACTCAAGTTTCGTACCAAAGTCTTATCTTTTGCGAGTTATGAAATGCTATGGATTATGGCTATAAACGTCATTTGTAATGAGTAGTTACTCTAGTTTCAGAAGCCGGGGTGCAATGGCACTTCCAGGTTGTAAATACAGAGCCATTTGACCCTTTCAACCCCATTTTTGGTTAAACCTAAGATAGCCTTAGTATATAAGGTACCTAGGTCATTTTGTAAAAAGACTTTTTATCATAATCATAAACTTAGCGCTGCCGTCTACTGTGTGTGAGAGAGAAAGAGAGTGAGCGTGAGCTTCATCCTCTTGCTACGCCGGGCTCGCTCAACACATTGGAGATCCGATTGCACCATTGTTGTAGGCTCGAGGAGAGCTACGCGACAACGCCAAGCATTCCACGCGAGACAAAGCGCACACGCCGACGCATCTACGAGCTATTTGTGGCCGTAAGTGTATCAAACGATGTCTGTTTTCTACGTGCTAGGAGTCTATAGAATCGTGGCGACATAAGCTATGCATAAGTACTCATAAATTTCAGTTTCGGGCACTTTCAAAATTCTGTTCTGTCATCCTACGCGTTTTCCGCAGATGGGTTTAGAGTGAGGGTTTTGAGTGTAGAAGCTTAGGGATAGGTGTATCCTAGTGAGGGGATGGTGTTCCTTAAGTTTCGTATGAATCTGGCATGATTAGGTGAGTTACCTTTCGTATGTGTGTATGTGGGTAGGTGGTGTAGTTGAGGGCAGTGAGGTTCTTGATTGTGGTTTAGTTGGCCTTCCTGAGTGTTGTATGTGTACAATGGTCTTAGCCTGACAAGCTAAAGAGATTTCCTCTGTGTGCCTATCGTGTCATCTGTGTCCTTGATTGACATTATGTTGATCTAGGTAGTGTTTGCATGCACTTCATGGGTGTGTGAGTCGCTCCTGTCCAACATTGGCGCCGTTGCCGGGGACACAAGGACCTAAGTAGGTTTCCTACTAACACTCATGTGATGGTTGCTTGATTTAGTTTCGGCTAAAGAAAGCGTTTTTCTTAAGTGGATCCGGAAGAGGATATTCCGCGATCAAGTGGATAGCCAGGAAGCGCGTGTCTTGCCGAGGGTCTGCGACTAGAGAGGTTTAGTTAGGATCTATGGATTAGAGTAGTTGTTGGTGGTCGAGTGATTTGTGAGGTGATAAAAGCGTTTACTAGTCCGTGTGTGGCAGTGAAGCGTTTTTCTACTCATAGATGCAAAACCCCATGTGATTTGTAGGAGTAGCTTTAGGTAAGTGATCCGATTCTGATCTAGAGCTATTCATCACTGAATTATTTGCTAAAGTGCTTGATTGCATTTGAAATCACGGAAAAGTGTGCTTTTGAGGGTAAAAATGCATTAAACAAGCTTTTGTGGACATTTTTGTATGACTGACTGATGTTGTGCATATAAAAGAGCATTTGCAAGGGTTTTGTGAAGAAAACCTGCAATTCTGTAAACATAGACATCCTACGCGTAGGATGTCTCAAGGGGGTTCTGGAGACCAAACTTGAAAATTTTGACTGCACCAATGGGTTCAGAGGGTAGGTTTTACCCTAGTATCATATTGACTTGGGTGTTTTTCCCTATTTTTGTTGACCAAAAGCCAAAAGGCGGAGTCAAAAAAAGTAAAATTTCAGCAAAGGCTTAAATTGAGTGATTTTTGCATGTTTTTGCAATTGTGAAGCATACTTGCACTTGCTGAGAGCATAAGGAAGCATCAGGGACACTTCAGTCTCAAAAAATTAGCAGTAGACATCCTACGCGTAGGATGTCTACAGGGTGATCTGGTGGAAATTTTGAAAATCTGAGGTTACCAGTGTGTTCAGAAGGTAGGTTTTACCCTATTTTCACCTGGAAAGTGAAAATTTGACCAAATTTTGACAGATCAAAGCCAAAAGACGAGAATTGACAGACATCCTACCCAAATTGTGTCCAAGGAATAATTTTTGAGACCAAACCATAGGGTGACTTCATGTGCATGTTATACATGATGTTTTGAGTGCATGTGAGAGTTTTCAACTCATTTGGGTGAGAAAATTGGGTTTTAAGAAGATTTTAGTATTTTTGACTGAAAAAGGCAAGAATAGCTAGTTTTGGAGTCTTTTGACATCCCAATTAAAATCTAAGCATAGCATTGGGTTACTGACATCAAGGGGAAGCTGTGGGACAAGTTCGGGGTCAAACAGAGCAAAAAGACATCCTACGCGTACGATGTCTACAGCTTGATTTAGGACTCCAAACCAACCTCTGAGCATACCACAGTGATCAGCACCTTAAGGAGAGTCTGTGGTTCAAATTTGGGTTCATTTTGAGCAAAAAGACATCCTACGCGTAGGATGTCTACTGCATAATTATGAAACCAAAATTCTACTGTGACCATACCATGTTGTCATATAGCCTTAGATAAGCCTACTAGTCAATTTTGGTCCAATTTGGAGTTGATTTGACTTGGGAATTCATCAGAACAGACATCAGGCTTCTGGAACAAATTCTTGATCTTTTGACCAGCCTATAGGTGTCAGAATCAAAAAGTAAAAATAGCTCTGAGATAAGCACATCAAGGGGAAGCTACAGTGCAAGTTTGAGCTAAAACAGAGGAAAAAGACATCCTACGCGTAGGATGGCTCCAGCTTGAGTTAGGACTCCAAACCAACTTATGAGCACACCACTGTGATCAGCACATCAAGGAGAAGCTAGGGTGAAAATTTCAAGTCATTCTGAGCAAAAAGACATCCTACGCGTAGGATGTCTCAAGGCCATTTTTAGGTCCAAATGAAATTCTGAGCATACCATTGTGTTGTTGGACTTAAGGGGAGTATCTAGACCAAATTTGTTAAATTCTGAGCATATAGACATCCTACGCGTAGAATGTCTCTAGGCCAGTTTTAGGGTCCAACTGTACTTTTGACCATATAGAAGTGTTCACAGTGTCACAGAGATCCCAAATCTTTTTTCAAAATTGAATTTGGACTCATTTTGACCAGTTTAAACTGTTGTTTTGGCCATAACTTTCACAAACGATATCGGATCGGAAAAGTTTTTATATCAAAACATAGCCTGAGAGCGGCTCTACAGATCTTATAGCAAAACTTGAACTAAATGCATGCCAACGGCAACCGTTTAGTTCAACTTTGAAAAAAACATCGTTTGAGGCCTCAAAATTCATCCGGAAGTCGGGGGTGTCTAAAAGCGACAATTTGCGAGAATTGTGACGAAACGGTTGTGGTTTTGGACATAGTTTCGACTTTTCCCTAACCAAAGCACTTGAACACACTAAGTCTACTTGAACCAAGCAAAAGATCTTAAGCCGAGAAATCATGTCTACCCTAGATTCAAACGCAGCTTACACAAGCTTGGAGATCCCGACGATAGAGGAATATCCTCCCACAATGGATCTTCCAAACTTGCAATTGATAAAGATCCATCTTGTTGAGAGAGTTTGGATGATTGGTCATGAGAGTGAAGGACTATATAGATACATTGACGACAATGAGGTCAATCTTTATAGGTGCTCAGATCCATACCTAGAAGAGATAACATATTACAAGCTCTTATATGTCTACACATACGGAGTCGACTGTCAATGGAGATCTATAGTTGTCGACAAGTATGGACGAGAATACAGAGTTGTAGAAAGCACAAATCCACAAACTATACTAGAAAGAGGTGGATATTTGGTCAATGAAGGACCACAAATGCCTCCACCAAACACGAAATTCCTATTAGAATTCCAAGAAGAGAGCCACCAGGTTTTCCTTCAAGAGCGATAACGAAAGAAGGATTGGGAGAGTCTCTGGTTAGACTTGTAGAAAATCGACGAGTTAGACCATCCCAAGTCCAGAAATGGGTAAACAAAAAATACTCCGGAGATAAAGATCCGAGAGATCACGTAGCGGCTTTTAGAAGAGTGATTAGAGCAGAGGAAGTTTCAGATTTTGCGACACAGTTTGCGGGATTTGGTTTGACTCTAGAAGATGATGCAGCTACTTGGTTCGACTCGGTGGAAAAATGGGATTTTGAGACCCTAGATGAGTTGTTTGAGGAGTTTATTGAAGAATTCTCGCCAAAAGGCATTGCTCACAACACAGTCTCGCAAATCCATAGATTCAAACAGAAAGAGGATGAATCAGTACGCAAAGCATCATTACGGCTCAAGAGATATGTTAAGCTCTATCCGAGAGAGGAATTACCTATGCAAGCACAACTGATGCTGATCTTTATCCAGGGAATGAGAGATGAGGGCCTTCAGAAGGATCTGCATATGATAAGGAGGATGACGCTAAACGAGTTGATCAAAGAAGCTCTTTATCTAGTGGATAATTGTGAGGCATACAAAGAAACGGATTTAAAGAGTCAAGGAGATGACACATCCTCTCAGCACAGTGTTTCACAGATAAGTGAGTCCATTTCCAAGCCATCGACACCTATTGATCAAGAAAAGCTTATTGACGACTTGGTCAAGAGGTTGATTCCTCTTGTAAGGTCTGATTCGGGAGAGCCGAAGTGGTGTGAAATTGAGAGAAAATGGACGAACCATACGGGTGAAGAGTACTATTATAGCATGGAAAATGCTAAGGAGAGGTATGTACAACCTGTTCCAGAAGCACCTACTCCACCTAGATACATTATGGGGAATGCGCCAGGACCAGTAGGAGTTTTAAGGCCACAGCTTGTCTTAGGACAACAACCTCCACTGCTGCCAGGTGCTAGAATGCAGGTAGACAGGAGATACATGCCAGTGATGGAAGCATCAAATAAACCAACGCCAGTACCAACTACAATGTGGTATAGCAACCAAAGTAAGTACTACCCTTCGGAGAAACAAAATGTGAGAGAAATACATGGAGTGGTGAGGCCGGTACAACCTCCACCTCCTGGGTTTCAGTCGAAAGAAAGAAGGTATGAAATGGACGAAAGGACATTGCGATTCATTGCAAATAGCGGCTTATCTAGGTCAAAGCTTGCTTATAGCCAAGAGGAAATGCTAAAAGAATCTCCTCAACCACAGACAGATTGTCACAAAAGTCGTGACAACCACTTGGTCAAACAATGTCCTCATACGGAGATCACTGAAGTAAATGCCTATTGTCTTGAGTGTGGCATCACTCACTTGATCCCCGATTGCCCGAAAAAACCAAATCAAATCAGGAAAATCACGACAAATGTCTTACGGATTGTTCAGCTCCCCAGTAGCTCAGAAAATGAAAATGTTGTACCCGTTCAAGTGGTTACGAGAGCACAAGCTCAAAAGAAAGCTGATGAGAATCCAGAGACAAAGAACACGGAAAGTGACACGAGTCCAAAGACAGATGATGGACCAAAGACAGACGCACCTAGTCAGAAAACCAAGAGCAAACGAAATAGTTGCAAGCTAGAAAGACTAGGATGAAAGCACGCAGGGAACGAGAGCAAAAATCCCTAGATGAGAAGCTTACCGAAGCTCAGGAGAAGATAAAACAACATGAGGAAAAGGAGGCACCTTCTTTTACACAGATGGTTAAACCTCAAGAAGAACCATCCACGGATGAGAAACTGAGAAGTGGTAGTTCAGGAGGATCTGTGTTGACAGAGAAGGTTAATGAGACATTAGATGCCCTCTTGAAAGCCTATGATGTGAGGCTCAAAAACAATCAAACCCAAGAACACAGGTGGATGACATATCCCTATGCGGGACTAGAAAAGCAAAAATTTGAAATGTGCTAGAAAATGATTCAAACAACCCGAGCTTTACTAGAACCACCAGTTGCAAAACCTGAGGATGTGATCCGTGTCATGCCTACACAAGTAATCCCACCAAACCAGGAACTAAAAGAGCCAAATTCTAGTCATGAGCACAGAACAAAACTCAAAGACCCAGCATTAGAACCAAGGATAGTAGTGAATACCACGAATAAATCTTCCGAGGGATTTCACCAAGCTATACCTGAAGATTGTAAAGAGATAGATGGTCTTGACGAATTGTGGAAACAAGTCAGAGAGGCTTATAAAGCCGATGACCCAAGAAGACGAGTAGACAAGACTGGTGATGAACGAGGAGTGTTTCTACCACCAATAGAGGAATTTGAGACTGGATCTCAAATGAATCTAGACGTGCAATCGTGTTGGGGCGACAAAGGATCTGTACAATCTATGGATAGTCAACCCCATTTGCTAAGAACACTACCGTCCTACATGGGAGAGTATGAGACCAAGTCAGATGTGGTTGCAGTCCCATCACAGAGACTGCCTCCCAACAAGGCCATCGATTCAAAGGGGCTAGTAGATATTCTATCTACCCCAGTCACCTGTACAATAATGTTAGCCGAGTTGCTCAAACATGTGGGCTAATGTGGGTAAATGTCTAGAGAAATTTGGTGTAAAAACCCCAATGACTCAATTCGAGGAAGGCATCAACGAGCTTGAAATGCCTCAACTAAATACTAGGCCAGTGCCATTAAACAACGTAGGCGAGTATTACGAGGGAGAAGATGGAAACACCACCCTTCCTATGGAATTCAATGGTGTAAAAACCATGGAAATCCTTGACAGTGGAGTTGGTGTGGCCATTGCAACCAAAGAGGTTTGGAAAAAATGGGGAAAACCTGCCTTGATATCCACACGAATGACCCTGCAGCTTGCAGACGGACACAAGGAAAAGCCCCTAGGACTGCTAGAAAAATTACTTGTTACTTCTTGTGGCATTGAATATGAACACACTTTTGCTGTTGTTGACTTTGGCAAGAAGAACAACTATGACATCATTCTGGGAAGACCATTCATGCGACAATTGAAAATGGTCCAAGATTGGGGTTATGACCATATATACCTGAGACATATGGAAACCATAACAAAGATAAACTTGAGGGACCATAGCTATAGGGAAGTGACAAGAACACCGGTTGAGGAGTTTGATTCCGCCACAGTAGCAGGATCAGAACTTCCAGCTTGGTTAGGGAAGCCTAAAGAACTGTGGATGTGTGGAGCTTCACAATGTGGTAGCTTGAAACGTGAGGAATGTATCCTAGAGCGGGTTATAGAGGATATGGACTATATCCCAGAACCATTTCCTGAAGAAGAGTTAGAGCCTTTTGGATGGGAACACATCTTGGCTACTCTGGACGTGTGCGCCGCGGAGGATGCTCCCACAACAAAGTTTTGTGATGAAAATGGCTATGATGTCGTTCCTTATTTTGCAGTGAGTGTAATCCAGGAAAACGAAGAGATCCAGACATCAACAAGCTCTCGAAATAAGGAGCAAACAAAGAAATGTGGAGAATCAAAAGATGAAGAAGACGACGAGTTCTATGACTCTGTAGAACACTTCGAACTTCAAGAAGATCAATGACCCGGGAATCAATGTCGTCGCTACATGAATAAAGTGCATCAAAAGTGGATTCCAAAGTCCTCAGTGAAGACACAACCACCACAAGCATCCTCATACAGGGCTCCTAATAAGGATGCAAAGACTCAGCTAGGAGGAATACGACCAGAGCAACGAGCTAACAATGCTCTAATCAATGCGCTAGAAAAGTCCTCCAAGAAACTACCACCCACGAGCAAACAGATAGTAACTTTCCACTACCAGCCAAAAAATCAAGGGAAGGTACAAGAAGTCAACCTTGCTGAGGATAGTAGCGATAGTGATGAATCTTACGACATCCCCTACATCAACTCATGCCATCACTATCACCAACCCCTTCAGCAACAACCATGACAGGTCAAAAGAACACGACAACAAGTCAAAGCCAAAAAGCTCGACAAATCTGGATACCAAAAAGCCAGATCGGCCAAAAACAGATATGGATCAAGAAGACAAAGATCTCTAATGACAAATCACAAGATCCAACACCAAAACAAAAACAAGGAAAGCGTGCACGAACGGGTAAGAATATCACAAAGTCGCAAGCTTTCACAACTCAGGTTTGGGCTCCAAAGAAGTTGATTCAAGCACAAAAAAGTCAGGAATTCATTTGGATTCCAAAACAACCACAGTATCAACTTTCAAAGCCTGAATCCCGTCACCAACCAAGCGTACAAGGGCTGAAGCAAATACCACTGTCGACTCACACAACAAAAAGGTGGATTCCAAAGAAGTCTCTTCAAACACAAACGAAGCATGGACAAGTATTGGTTTCCAAACGAGAGCCAGCAACAAAACAGCCAATAATCGCAAAGAAATGGGTCCCAAAGAAGAACAACAAAACTGCTGTCAGTGCATCGCCGCTTGAATTCTTACAATTCTTCCTACGATTACAGTACAGTTAGAAAAGAGCAAGTCGCTTCAATCAAGCAACGATACAAGAGCTTCAAAGACCATTACATTGCTTAGAATAGGAAGCCTCGCCAACAAATGCCAATAAGCAAATTGCTTATACACACATCTTGCACAACATAAATCTTTTCCATGCATTGACTGTGTATGCATAATAGGGCTACATTACAAAGCCTGCATAGGCACAACTTTTAATTGCCCAAGCACAACACATACCCTTTGCGATACCCTGTCGTAAAGGATGACTCCAAATAGGAAGGGGGGAGGCATTCTGAATGCGGACCTAACATTATGACTATTAGAGGGAAATGTTTTGTGAGATGCATTGAATTTTTGCGTTTTATTGTGATAATTTTTTGACGAAATGTAGAGTATATGCCCTCATAGTAGTGTTACAGAGGAGTATGGGGACAAAATCCATATATGAGCCCCTAGGGACATGTGTATAGTGTACATAGCATTTAGATTTCTATTTGAATGATTTTTCTTTTGATGAGTTGTTTTAAGATTTTCTTTGTTTATTATTAAGAAAAAAAAATCCATAATCCACATGAAGAAAAGACTGACGAGAGGCCTGAGTACTACAAAGAGAAGAAGGTACAGGGAAACGATGAAACTTCACGAAGTATGTCTCAGCAGCCACTACAACAGCTGAAGAACTTGTCACAAAGCAGGGTCAACATGCAACCGACAAGTCATAAAAGTCAGAGTCAAGTAGCTAAGCCACAAAATGAGTGAGGTGTTAGTCCCAAAGCTTCAAGTAATATTCTCTGTGGTCTAAGCGTCTTAGCTATTCTAGGTACTGCTCAAGCTGTAAGAGTTGAGCATATTTACGTTGTGTCGCTCATGCTAGTATAGGTGAGCACAAGCGTCGAAGTATAAGTACTTAAGTCTGGTGAAGTGAAGGAGAAGGTCCAAAAGACACTCACGTACTGAGCACAGTGAGATACGAGTGGAGAAACTTCTACATCGAAAACCCTTCTTGGAAAGGTGGAAGCTATTGAGACATCTTTTGATGTCACATGTGCTACATTTATTCCTCGAAACACCCATCATCTCCTTCTTTCACATTGCATGATTTTGCTGACAAATTTCTCATATGCATATAGAGTGTCCCATAATTGGCACTTGCATCAGGCACTCTTTCCGTGTTTCACCCAAGCACTCACCTTTCATGAACATGTACTTCACGTTCAACTGCTCAACTCCAATAAGAGCGTATACCAAAGGCATTTTTTCCCACCGGGTTTTTTTCCCTTTGGTCATCCAGGTTTTAGACCCTAATCTAAAGACACCAATCACCATCCTCTTGTACATATTCCTTCTACATCAACAATAAGGAAATTCTACTCAAATCAATTGACAAATGAATTGGAGCACCAATTTCAGATCATAGCATACTTCTCCTCAATGGCGAGTCGAAGAATGGCCTACAATGACAAAGCTGCAGACAACACTAACAACATGATTGCACAGGAACAAAGAAGTCCCCATGAAGAAGAGCAGACATAAAAGTAATCAGAGGATCTCAAAATATGAATGGTTATGATGATAGATGTACGCTCTAATGGATCATAGTTCTTGTTGTGGTTCGACCAAGTTACAAGCAGTGCAACAGATGTAGCCAAATTGACAGCAAAGACCACATCACCATCGACAATCAGGTCATGTCGGGGACGACATGAACGCAAAAGGGGGGAATGTTGACCGCTGGGTCAACAACACAACATAAATCAAGTTTCGTACCAAAGTCTTATCTTTTGCGAGTAATGAAATGCTACGGATTATGGCTATAAACGTCATTTGTAATGAGTAGTTATTCTAGTTTCAGAAGCCGGGGTGCAATGGCACTTCCAGATTGTAAATACAGAGCCATTTGACCCTTTCAACCCCATTTTTGGTTAAACCTAAGGTAGCCTTAGTATATAAGGTACCTAGGTCATTTGGTAAAAAGACTTTTTATCATAATCAAAAACTTAGCGCTGCCGTCTACTGTGTGTGAGAGAGAAAGAAAGTGATCATGAGCTTCATCCTCTTGCTACGCCCGGCTCGCTCAACACATTGGAGATCCGACTACACCATTGATGTAGGCTCGAAGAGAGCTACGCGACAACGCCAAGCATTCCACACGAGACAAAGCGCACACGCCGACGCATCTACGAGCTATTTGTGGCCGTAAGTGTATCAAACGATGTCTGTTTTCTACGTGCTATTAGTCTATAGAATCGTGGCGACATAAGCTACGCATAGGTACTCATAAATTTTAGTTTTGAGCACTTTCAAATTTTGTTCTGTCATCCTACGCGTTTTCCACATATGGGTTTAGAGTGAGGGTTTTGAGTGTAGAAGCTTAGGGACAGGTGTATCCTAGTGAGGGGATGGTGTTCCTTAAGTTTTGTATGAATCTGGCATCATTAGGTGAGTTACCTTCCGTATGTGTGTATTTGGGTACGTGGTGTAGTTGAGGGCAGTGAGGTTGTTGATTGTGGTTTAGTTGGCCTTCATGAGTGTTGTATGTGTAGGATGGTCTCATCCTGACAAGCTAAAGAGATTTCCTACGTGTGCCTATCATGTCATCTATGTCCTCGATTGACATTATGTTGATCTAGGTAGTGTTTGCATGCACTTCATGGTTGTGTGAGTCGCTCCCGTCCAACAATTTGCAATCAGGAAGATTGTACCAGAATAGGAATCCCAGCATCTTTGACCAAGGGAGCAATCACTCGACGGAAGAAAGTGTGAATTAGAGACCATTGCCGCCTTTAGAACCCATTTTAAAGAAGAGCTTCTCTGAAACTTCGTCAGGGAGATCATACAGCCTCATAACAAAAGATTTTAACAAGTTGAACCCTAAGGGAACAACTTTGATGGGTGCAGGTTCTTCTCAGCCTGCATCTGATGTAAAATTGTTGTATTTGAAGTTTCAATTTGAAAATATGCTTAAGGCCAAAATATATAAGGATGGAATGGACCGCTACTGTGTTAAGTTGGAAAATAATCCGAGCGAGTTCAGAAACCTTGTAGATGTTGATTATGACGGGGATAGATATTTCGACAGAGAGAGAATAATGTACCTAGTGATTCATAACCCCTTTAGTGTGGATAAATGGGGGATGACTGGCGCCAAGGACAAGTTAGAGAATGAGCTGGCCGATGAGCCACCCAAAATGGAGAAACAAAATGCAGTGCTCAGACGCACCAATGAGACAGAGTGCCTTAATACAGACAACATGTATGTGGGGCTATCTAAGTTCAATAATGGCGAATAAACACTCTATTTACAGATGTGACGAGCCCCACATCAAGGAATTGACTGACCAAAAAAACCTATATGTTTATACGTACACAGAGGGGAGAAGTATTCAGGTGGTCATAATAGACAAGTATGGCTGAAAGTACTCTTTAATGGATCATAAGGAATTAGAGAGATATACATATTTTTGGGGATCACTCCACCAATACTATGTAAATCTGGAAGAGGTAAAAACCACGACTATTCACACAAGACCTGAGAGTGTACATGTGAGCCCAATGAAAACCAGGGTGAAGGAGTCTTTTGGACATGAACGAGTCCCAAACACAGGGACTTTAGGACCAATGGGGTCTAGGGTGAACACACATAGGGGTAGTACAGTTCCTGATTTCACTTACACCACTAGAATCCCTCTAGCTATTACATGAGATTGACTTAACAAATGTATAGCAGATAGGATACCACTGGTAGTACCAAGAGGAGATTATGAACCTAGAGAAGCCACACCAGGCAGACCAGGTGTTGTTAGAATGGTTGCAGAGGCCAGACGTATGCAACCATATCACGTGGCAAAATGCGTGCCCAAAAATTATAATGAATCACGAGATCCGTATGCCCATGTTTTGATCTTTAGATAAGTGTTGAGAGCAGAACAAGTAACTGATTTCCATACTCAATATGAAGGTTTTGGGTTGACATTAGAAGGGACTACTTTGACTTGGTTCCAACCATTAAACAGCTTGGAATTCCCAAGTATTAAGCAACTTCTCTGAGAGTTCGCTAATGAATTCTCAAAGAGGGGGATCAAGCATAACACTGTCTCCCATATCTATGCATTTAAGCAAAAAGATAAAGAAAAAGTGAAGGAGGCATCACTTCGTTTCAAGCAGTATATAGAAAGATGCCCTGCTCAAGAACTACCTCAGGATGAAAGACTGTCAGTCCTTTTCATAGAAGGATTGCGAAATGACACGCTAAAAAAGGACTTGCACTTGAAGGCATGTGAAACTTTTGAGCAAGTCATGAAAGAGGCGTTGTATCTGGTAGATAACTACAAGGCATATGGGGAGGTGACTAAAGACACAGATTAGAGAACAAGTAGCACATCTTCAACCACTAGTGAGTCCACGACAAAATTGGGCGGGCAAAACCCAACTGTGCCGAACGTTGATCAAATGATCGAGGAAGTGATCAGAAGGATAAACCAAGGAAACAGGATGAACCCAAACACACGACAACTGCCCACCCAAAAATGTGACACATGTGGAGGAGATCATCCAACCCAATGGTGCAACCTTCAAAAAAGTCCAGGAGTAAATGCATAGCAAGTACTAAAGTGGTGTGCTACCGAACAAAAATGGACAACCATGAAACTCACAAATGTTTCTATAATCGGAACTATGTTAGAGAGAGACAATACGGACCACATGGAGGGCAACAATTTCTGCCCCCTCCAAGGTACCAAGTAGGGCCAAATAACCAATCCTAGGGCAGGAAAAACCACAACCTGTGTTGGGACATCAACCTCCCTTACCCCGGGAAAATAGGGCTATGGTAAAGATTTCTCAACCCATAGAACCACCTTCTGATCAGAGTATGGTCCAAGTAGTCTCATATCGGGAAGATTTAGACAATACTTACAAGAGGGGATTTGATGGGAATGCATATGTTCCAGAGGGACACAATCCATGGATAATTCCTGAAGAGATGCCCAAGCCCTCATACATAGCACAGCCAGCTAAAAACCATTACTTGCTTGATGAAAATATGCTTATGTTCATGAAAATCAGGGCTACAAACCTAGGGGGTATCCTCCTGGAGCAGAACAACCAATGGGGGCTCCAAAAGCTTCTCCACCACCTGTAGGACCATGCTATGCATGTGGCGGTGATCATTGGGCGAGAGTTTGTTCAAACAAAGGAGAATGGGTAAAACTTTTTGGATTCTGTGATGGATGTACCACTGGCCATCTCATTCCACATTGTCCAAAAAACCCTGATAGCAAAGGAAAGCAGCCATGAACAAGATGGGGATTGTGCCAAGATCAAGTGGATTAGAAATAGAACCGAACATTTTGCTAAACGTAGTAACTACATCTCAAGCACATGAGGCAGCAAGGAACGTCCCAGCCAGCAAAACACAGATAGAAAATTTGTCTGTCCGAACTCTTAGGAAATTCTGGAAGGCAAAACGAGACAAGATGAAAGCCAAAAGAGAAAAAGAAAAAACGGCATTGGAAACCAAATTACTGAAAACTGAGGAACAACTGCAAAGGGAAAGAGACCTTAAGGGAAACAACGAGATGAAAAAACCATCGGTTATACCATCGGGAGGATCTGTCTTGGTAGACAAGGTTTTCAAACCTTTGGATGCAATTTTATAAGCTTATGAGCCAAGGCTAAAGCCTAACCAAACCCAAGAGGATAGGTGGTTAACGTACCCTCATCTAAGCTATGAGAAAGAGAGGCTAAAGATGTGCAAGGAGCTCATCCAAGCCATTCAAGCGCTTATGGAACCATCAGTTCCTACTGCTCCAAAAACTGAGGTATTAATCCGTAAAAAAATTCAAGAGTTAGAGGGTCGGGGAATTGAAAAGGAAGACCAACCAAATTCTGTAAACGAAACACCATTGGATACGAGGGTGGCAACCAATACGACAAATGGAATGTATTCTCAAGCACAATTGCCAATTTCGCAAGTAGAAGAGCAAAAATGGCCTCATGAGCTATGGGAACAGATCAAGAATAGAAAGGATGGAAGTGCTACACTCCTGTCTGTTCCCATACCAAAGATCCACTTGGAGCATGAGCTCTACCCAAATGACATCGGATCACTGTATGGTGATGCAGGTACATCGATATCGAAAGACAGTAAACCGCAGTCATTGAAGACTTTACCTTCATTTATTGGTAACCATGAAACTTGATTGGAGGTGAAGAAAGTACCATCTCAATGGAAATCCAATCCTAAGATGATGGATACTAAAACTCTTCACGAGCTGATGTCATCCCCTATCCGTTGTACACTAACTCTATCAGAGTTACTGCAAATTAGACCGCAACTTTGGGAGGAGGTTGGGAGAAATTTGGAAAAAATAGGGCTGATAATTCTGCCACCCAATGCTTCTCCAAACACATTGAACACACAACCCTTGAAACAAACTAAACATGAGCCAATATCAGTGAACAAGGTAGGGAATTATGGTGAAGGTGAAGAAGACAATACTACCCTGCCGGTGGAGTACAAAGAGGTTAAGTCGATAGCAATATTGGATAGTGGGGCTGGAATAGCCATAGCTACCAAAGCAATGCGGGAAAAATGGGGAAAACCTGCTCTCTGAAAGACTAGAATGAAACTTCAATTGGCAGATGGGTATCAGGAAAGACCCATTGGCATCTTGGAGCAGATTGTGGTAACCTCTTGCAGAATTGTTTATGAACACACTTTTGCTATTATGAATTTCAATGAGAGCAGCAATTTCGATATCATATTGGGCAGACCATTCATGCGTCAGCTCAAAATGGTGCAAGATTGGGTTTACGACTATATCTATCTAAGGAACAAGGATGTCATTACAAAAATTAGTGTCACAGATCATAGCTATAGAGATGTAGAACGAACCCCAGGAGAAGACTTGAACTCCACAACTAACCAAGAAGGGGGAATACCGGCTTGGCTACAGAACAAATCTCACCAGTCGATAGGAGAAGCTTCCGAAGGTGGAAGTTTAAAAAGGAAAAATTGCATTCTTGATAGTACTACACAAGACGAGGCATATATACCAGAGCCTTTTCCAGAAGAGATGTTCGAACCTTTTGGATGGCAACAAATACTAGCCACTTTGATGTTTGTGTAAACGAGGTGACCCTCACCAAATTCTACAATGAGGAAGGATATGATATCATTCCATTCTAGATGTTGGGTGTCAGCCTAAATCCGAAGTTAGAGTGGGAAGTCCCTAACAAGGAGGGGATTGCTAAGTGCCGACGCATAGTGGATGAAATCTCAGTAAGAGACCTTGACCAAACGGACAAAGAAGATTTCCAAGACTCGATTGATAAGCTGTTAGCGGATAACGCAGACGACAAGCTGTCTAGTAGCTCAAGTCAGAACATCAAATGGATGGATCAACGAGTGGTCTACTATGATTTCGCGAACCAAAATCCTCAAAGATAACATAGATATCGAGATAAACACAGAAGCAATCAAAACAAGCCCAACGAAGACTCGGTACCTCTGTTAACTGACAAAATATAGTACTTAAGGTTAGTAGAAGCAACGGATTGCCTCAAAGATGGGATATCAAAGATACATGAAACCTGACTCAACCAAAACAAAATTGAAAAAGAAGAACACACAAAAACCAAAAAAAGAGAGCAATTTTGAGAAATGGATGAAGTTGTCCGAAATGGAGCACAAAATCAAATACAATGAACTAAAATGAACCTTGAAGAAAGTTTGGACAACAAAAATGGAAACTGACGAGGAATTGAATGACGATGAATTCAATGCACCTACCCACTATAAGAAGTTTACCATTCAGGATAGGAAAATCGTGGTGCAGAAACCCAAATGAGATCCCAAAGAACCAGGAACTTCATATGATGGGCTTGAAAAAGCCAAATGCATCAACTTAGCAGAACCAGGCAAGGAGCCTAAATCGGCATACATTGCCACGGACCTTACTGACAAAGAAGAGTAACTTCTAGTCGATACGCTCAGACAATACAAAGATGTCTTTGCATGGTTATAAAAAGTTCTAAAGGAGATAGATCCTGAGATTTATCAGCATACGATACCCCTTAAGTGTGATGCCAGACCACGCAGACAACGTCCTTACACGTACAATGAGACTTTTGCCAAGAAAATTAAGGAAGAGATAGACAAACTGAAGGATGCCAAGTTTATCTACGAAATTGAACACACGGATTGGGTGTCCCCTATTATGGTAGTACCCAAAAAGAATGGCAAACTGCGTGTTTGTGTAAACCTCAAACAGGTAAATGCAGCCACCATCAGGGATAACTATCCACTACCAATAATGGATCATGTTAGTAAGAGGGTAGCACGGAAAGGGGCCTATAATTTTTTGGATAGGTTCTCAGGCTAAACCAGTTGACAATTAAAGCAGAAGATCAACATAAGACAGCTCTTGCAACAGAGTGGGGTATATTTGCCTACAGGGTAATGCCTTTGGGTCTGACCAATGCCCCTGCTACATTGCAAAGGCTAATGAGCCATGCATTCAAAGAATGTCTCAGACAATTTTTGGAGATTTACATGGATGATCTTTGTGTTCATTCTCATCGGAGAAGTGACCACATAACTCATCTAGGGAAAGTCTTTGAAAAATGCGGAACGTATCGTATTTGCTTAAACCCGAAAAAATGTGTCTTCATGGTAAGACAAGGTAAAATTTTGCGCCACATTGTGTCCAAAAATGAAATTTCTACTGATCAAGAGAAGGTACAAATAATTGCTGCACTACCGAGACCAACAAAGATAAAAGAAGTGCAGGCATTTATGGGGCATAGTGGGTACTACAGGCATTTCATATACACTTATGTTGTAATAGTTAAGCCATTGTATGCCCGCCATTGCTAAGTTCGAATGGACGGAAGAATGAGAGCAGGCTTTCCAAAAATTGAAATAGCAATTAATGTCTGCTCCAATTTTGCAAGCCCCTGATTGGAGCAAAATCTTTCATGTTCATGCTGATGCATCAGCCTATGCCATCGGGTGCATATTAGCCCCAGCCTTAGCCCCAGCCAAGAGAGAAGAAAATGGATTTTCCCATTTGCTACTCTAGTCGGCAGCTAAACAACAGAGAGAAAAATTATACCACTACGGAAAGAGAAGGTCTGGGGATGATATATGCTATCAAAAAATTTAGCCACTACCTTCTAGCAAACAAGTTTGTTTTCTTCGTGGATCACCAAGCACTATTATATCTAATAAACAAACCTTGCAACACTGGAAGAATTATTGGCTGGTTTATACTATTGCTTGAGTTTGACTTCACGGTAGTTGTTAAAAAGGGGACTACACACACACACACAAACAGATCATCTTTCACGATTGTTTCATGGAGAATCACCTGAGGGTGTCAATGATGATCTTCCCGATCCGTATCTCTTTAACATCAAAATGGTACCGAGATGGAGTGAAGAGGTCATTCCTCTACTCATAATCGGGTCATTACAGATAGAAAGACAACCATCAATTACACATCAAACACAAATCTCCAGCTTTTAGCAAGACGAATGTACAAACACGGTAAGGATGGGATATTGAGACTATGTGTACAGCCCAAAGAATCCACGTATTACCTCAAACAGGCTCATATACAAAATACGGGATTTCACAATGGAGAAACACAGATAGGCTAACGGCTAAAGAGGCTGGGAGTCTATTGGCCAAACATGGAACACAATGTCTATACATATGTAAAATCCTGCAATAGTTGTACAAAACAACCTCCAATGGAACATGCCACACCTTGTTTTGAGTAGTACAAGCACCCAAATGGAGTACTCACATAGTTGAGTACTTAAAAAACAAGACCTTCGCAGAGGAATGGGGAAAGGCAAGAATGAAAACTGCAGAAGAAGAGGCCAAACACTATTTTCTCATTGCCACCCAATTGTATAGGTGGGGAAAGGAAAAACAACTACGATTGTGTGCTGCAGAAAGCGAATATTACGTTATCTTAGACCAAGCACACTCGGGACAACCAGGGGGGCATTTCTCTGTTGATAAAACGGCAAAGCTCGTGCTACACTCAGGCATATGGTGGCCAACCCTTTTTATGGATACAGAGGCATATGTCAAACAATGTGATGAATGTCAACGCACAAAACCACCCCTTCAGAGAGATGAAATGCCATTGAGGCCAATGATGGGGCTACGTGCTTTCTCCAAATGGGGCATTGACTTCATTGGTCCCATCATACCTCTAGGATATAGGACGCACGCACAATACATAGTAGTAGCAATAGACTACATGACAAAATGGGTGGAAGCAAAGGCAACCCAAAAAAACAATGCAAGAACTACAACTCAGTTCCTTTTTGAACACATCTTTACAAGATATGGACTACCTATCAAAATAGTGAACAACAAGATATGGACTACCTATCAAAATAGTGAACAATAGGGGAACACACTTTTAAACGATGTCATTGAAAGCCTCCTTGACGAATCTATGGTGGTCCATCACAAATCAGCACCTTATCATCTGCAAGACAATGGGCAAGCAGAGAGTATCAACAAAATCTTATGCATAGTACTCACCAAAATAGTCAGTGACTCAAGAAATGATTGGGATCAAAAGCTACACATAGCCTTATGGGCTTACAAAGTAGCTTTTAAAACTTCCATGGGCACTACTCCTTTTAACCTGGTATTCGGTATTAATGCAATCCTACCATTGGAATTCCTAATCAAAACCCTAAGAGTGGCAACACAATTAGGATGGGGGGCCAAGACCTATCGGAGAGACTAGACACCCTGGAACAATTAGATGAAACCTTGCTGAATTAGAGCGATAGCTGGGATATATGCTCAAAAAAACCAAATGAAAGCTTTTCATGATCAACACGTGATTGGCAAGGAGTTCCAAAAAGAGGATTACGTTTTAATGTATACACTCAAACAATACTCCAAAAACCTCAAAAAGCGAGGTATGTGGCCTTTTGTAATACATGACATATCACAAAGTGGCACCATCAAGCTTGAACCATTAGCAGGCGAGGAGATGCCTAATTGGACGAGTGGCTACAGATTAAATAAGTATCTTCTTTTGCTGACACCAGAAGAACTCAAAACAATACATGCAACAGCTCATCGCAGAAGTCAAGCACATGACATTCGGGAACAGGCACAGCAGGAAGCCAAGATCAGAATATTAAAATGCAAGGAGCAAGCAAAATTTCAGAGAAAAGCACAACAAAATGATGCTATTGATACTGCTCCAATAGAATCCATACAAACGGCCGCTACATGGTTAGGAGGAATGGATCTACGCATTAATTTACAACTTGTTGATGGCACCACCAAGCGAGCATTAGTGGACACTGGGGCCAGAGCTAATCTTGTTAACTATTCCACTTTCAGAAAAATCACGCGGGAGCCTCTAATGCCAAACACTATTGGATTCAAAGTAGCAAACAAAGGCACTATGGACAGTCTGGGCCACATAAATTTATCAATCACCATTGATGGAACAATTTATCCGTATTAGTTTCAAGTGGTCGACGATTAGCATCTTAACGAAGCAGTTATTTTGGGAGTGTCGTGGATGCGCACTTATCAAGCCACGCCAAACTAGAAGGACAATACCTTACTGCTCAAACAAGAGGACCAATCTTTTGCAACACCCTTTGTACAAAGAGACCATGTATGGGAACCTCTACCATCACCACATGCAGCAGGTCAGCAATATTCCACAACCGTGGTCAAGAAAATATGGGTTAAAAAATCCGTCATGCAAACCAATCCTAAGCAATTGTGGATACCAAAATGACAAAACAATACAAGTCCGCCTACATTGCCTACACAGAAATTAGACCTCGCCAAATTGTCTACAACTTTTGTCAGACAACCTAGGCCAATGGAACACCACCCTCGACAACCAAACAATGTCAAGTGGGTATGGAAACCAAAACAAACTCGCTCACACGAGGCCTCTTCTCGGAAATTCACAAGCAAGAAATTTCAATGGCAACCAAAACAACCAGCAGCATCACAACTTCTGCAGGTCACCGTCAAACATAGGGCGCATCTTCTACAATTACTACTGTTCGGCCCACACAGCTTCAATGTGACCTCGTCACCAACAGCCACTGAACATATTGTTCAGCACCTCTCTCTTGCATAGCATTTTGTTTCCCCATGCATATCCTCCATCCGCATCATAGAGCCACACTATACGGCTATGCATAGACACGTGCTTTGTTCCCATGCACTCTAACACATGTTTGTCTGGGACGACTCACTCTAGGAAAGTGAGAAAATGCGGCAAGATTATCATTTGTATATATTATTATTATCATATTATTTCTTTTCTTTTCCTTTCCTTTTTTTCCTTTAAAAACAAGATTTTCAGAGCCTTATAAACTCTTAGCCAGCAAGTTCATGAGTCATACCATCACCATCTAATACCAAGACAAGAATATGTATGTAAGGAAGGTCACACTAATTTTGGCTAATTTTTGGCCAACTAATAATAATTGTAAATAATTTTCTTTTACAAAAAATCAAAACATGACAGATAATCAACAAAAATTGATAAGTCGAACCAGGAAAGTTGGAATTGACTTTTGAAAGCAAACACTGAAACTTTAAAGCAAGGACTTTGCACATGGCAAATATGAAAAGATTTGACACAAGATGGATTTTGAGCAAACTTCTAAAGGATCAAAACTACAGATCAAACGCCATTTGTCAACCGAGCGTTAGAATGATGAACGGTTCGAACCACAGGTAATATGAACAACAAGATATGATCAATGGAGGTTAGTAAAAATGGGGCATTCCGGGTAAACTAGGAACATATAGTCAAATGGGGCAACATAAGCTCATTTGCATTCAGAGAAATGAGAGAGAGAGAGAGAGAGAGAGAGAGAGAGAGAGAGAGAGAGAGAGAGAGACACAAAAGCATAGAGTTTTTGGATTTGTTTCTGTCTGTTTCGACCACCGCGGTGGATCTTACTACATCAAATTTGACAGGTATGATCATTAACCTTGCAAGAGCATGTGTGTATGCCCCATACTGCATCAACATTGCCAAAACAATAGATCGAAGCAGTACAAAGTCACAAATTCGACAAACTAATAGGGCAAATGAGGAATTCCAAAACGCATCAAAAACCAAAAATATTTCACTACCAGTAGACCCCAAATAGCTGGCAGAATCAGCCAGGACAAAAAAAGCAGCAAAGGGTGGTGAAACATGGATTGCGATCCATGTTCCTCAAACCCTAAAATTAGAGAAATTGGGACAAGAGCACCCACAGGTAGCCAGGAATAAACTCTTATAGGTGGATTTTCAAAATGCATCCGAACATGGATCGCGATCCATGTTCCTTTTTGCCAAAATCAGGGCATGAGTGGCTCACTAGCTGGGGAATGCAAAAATAGTACTGGTGCTGCAAAAATAATCACAAAAATTGCTCTTAAGATCATCAAATCCTCCTGGTTTGCTACCTTCGGTCTACAAATGGTCCTTTGGTCATTTTCAAGGGGAAAAAAGGTAGGATCCCAGAAAAAAACTCATAGAGAGGTCAAATGGTGGGATGCCAGCAAAACTTATGAGGAAGGGCTAAAAGCAGAGATGTTGACAAGTTTCAAATTGCTGCTTAAGCCAATTGGGAGACTTCACACTCTCTTCAGAGCCTATCAGCAATGAAATGTAACTTAAGGATGGTTGTAGGATCAAAACCAAGCAAAGGATTACTTGCAAAATGGTGAAAATTGTCGGAATCGATGTGTCTCCTCAAAAGGATTCAAATTCTAGTGCAATTTGACAAGAAGCCAGGCAAAGATGTAAACTACATACCTAAATCATCGGGAATCAAGACAATGATGGATATCAGGCGAAACATGTGCCCAAAAATGGTTGCAAGAAACAAATCTAGTCAAAACGGAAAAGACATGGCCATAAACTAGAAAAGGGGGCAAACTAAGGAAAAACATGTCCAAATTTGAAAACATTTCACCAGTGTACTAGGAAAACCTATAGGAACATATGTGCAGGGAAACTGTGTCAAAATTCCCCCCAACATGGATTGCGATCCATGTACCTTTTTCCCCAATGAAAGAAAAAATCATGCCATCTGATCCAGTATGTTCAAGAAAGCCAAGCCATAGAGTTTTAAGCCATTTGAATTCCAAAATCCACATTAAAATGCCAAAAATCTATAAGTCTACAAAGAAGTCCTAAAATTTAGCCCAAGTGTCAAACCATTGATCCAAATCCCAAAAAATTTAGACCAAGGCATCATCTAAATATACCCTACCAGATGGTATCCTCAGATTTCCAAAATGTTGCCCAACATGGATCGCGATCCATGTTCCTTAAACCCTAAATCCAAAGAAAATTGCAGAGTAGCATCTCTATATGCCCAGGAACAACTTCCCTTAGTTGGAATTTCAAAATTCTTCCCAACATGGATCGCGATCCATGTTCCTTTTTGCCAAAAATTCATCTGTTACATTATATCCTTGTGCCTATAGTAATCCTAGATGCACTAGTGAAATTTGGTCAAATTTGGGGTAGTTTTGACAAAGTTATGCTCATTTTTCATTTTATGGTCAAGTTTGCAACTTTTGGACAGTTCAGATCAATGGCTAAATCCTAGTTTCATTACTAAAATTGACCACAGGATGCCTCGAAGAAAATCACAAAGGGAGTGGAATGCTACACCTCACCAGATAACAGATATCTCCTCAAATGAGAAAGCTCATATCCAGAACATGTACTCGAAGCAATAATGGCTAACATCTTCATCGGAAGGTTTCAAGCCGCAAATGGAGAAATAGTAAAGGCCACTATCTTTCCACAGGAAATATAGACACTGCACCAAAAGCCAGAAGTGCAAGCAAGGGGCAGGTGCCTACAGTTAGACAGCTTCTTACGACTGCCTCCTTGGAGAACGGACTTCAAACGAGATCATGAGCTCATAAGTTCAATTCAATACAATGGGGAAGCAACTCTGATCGACAACGATGGGGCAGTAATCAAGGTAAAGATCACAGTAGAAATAATCCAAAAGACAAAGGCAATAGATAATGATAAATCCTTCCTGAAGCAACGAGGCCACAAGTTGACATATCAGGATTTGATATACTCAAAAACTAAATTTCCATTACACCTTATATCGCAACACTTCAAAGTGCAGAAGCCTCCCAGATGTACAGAACCATTGTTGCACATGGCAGTAGTAATGGCAATGGGCTTGGCAGAGGGAAGAGTGGTCAGTTGCGACTTCGGAAAATATCTTCTTGACAACATTGTCGAACTAAAGGGGAGCCAAAGAGGCGAAGCCTACATGAACGCGGACCAATGCTGACGCGTATTGCCTATCAAGCATTGGAATGATTGATGATCTACCACCAGCCGACGAAGCGCAGATAAATTTGATCCATAGGTCTAAAAGAGCAGTAAGATCTGTGGCCAGACCTTCCACCACGCCGAAACCAGAAGTTAAGCAAACGAGGCAAAGCTCAACTTTAAAAGATTCTGACAGCAAAAAGACAGTCAGATGCTTGGAGTAGCCAGAAGCTGGGTCCCAACAGAGAGACACTCCTTCAGAGTACCAGTCTTTAGAGGAGGAGCACGACAGCCAATACACTCTAGGATATACACGATTGAGAAAGAAAATTGTGCACGCGGTAGAAGCTATTCCCATTACTCATGCCAGAAGGACAATGGAAGAATCACAGGCATTGAGGAAAAGGTTTCGCCAACAAAAGCATGAAGAAAAACGAACCCATGGAACAGAGGCTGATAATGAGAAAGAGGAGGAAGAAGAAGAAAACATTCCACTACTACGCAAACAGAGAGCTCTTTTAGAAAGGATCAAGAAGCAGAAAAGACAGGAAGCTGAGAAAAAATGTGAGATTGCCAGTGCCATGCAGCAATGAATCCATAATGAACTCAAGCAAAAAATGGAGCAAAGGGAAAAAGAAGAAGCAAAGAAGCCACGCGTCGATGATCTCCAATCATCTGACGAATCTATTCGAAGTAAAAAAGAGAAAAAAAACTCACAAAGGGAGGAACAGCAAGACACGCAGGACCAACACAATCAAGAGTTTGGTTCTCTCAAGGACACTGGGGCACCTCCAGAGACTGCAGTAAAAGAGAAAGGAAAAGTTGAAGACTTGCCAGAGCAAGGAGCGGAGAAGAGGCAGTCGGAACTAAACACAGATCAAGAAATGGAGGCAACACAACCAAAGCCCACCACAACCTCTGTGGCTCTAAAAGATCCAAAACGGAAAGAAAAGAAAATTGATGAGGCTGAAAAATCAGATTAGGGCCAAAAAAGCCAGCAGAGGTCAAGATCGCCTCGATCACAAGCTGCAATGGAGGAAGGAGTAAAATTCGTCAAGTCCTTTGACATTGATGCTCACTTAGAGTAGATCAACCTTCAGTTTCAATGTCAAAGGGCTCTTTACAATGTGCACGAGCTGGAGTTGGAAGATACAAAAAAAGAAGCATCTAAGGCAACAGAAGATTCCCTGCAGCTAAAGCAAAGAATAGAGGCATTAGAAAAAGCACAGCTCCAGGCCCAATTGGAGTAGCAAAGGGAACAAGAAAATGCAGCCTACTATTACAAAGAGGTGCAACAATTTAACGAAGCAAACTCCGCACTCCAAGTCGAGCAGCAACTCCCCGAGGAGGAGCTAACCAAAGAAAGAGAACAAAATGAGAAGCTGCAAGGCTCATATGCTGTGGTTAGCAGATCTCTGACTCAACTCCTTGCCATACAAGAGACCCCCTCCTCCTCAACGACGACTACAAGATCTGCCTCCTTGAACCAAGAGATTAAAGATTTAAAAGAAGCCCTGGCTCAGGAAAAGTATGATAGACAGATCATGAGAGCAGGACATAGGGCCCTAAAACGAGCCAAAGACAAAGAAATCAAAGAATTAAGGAAGAAGTTGGCTGAGGCAAGAGGGGACTTAGAGACTCTGAGGTCCAATAAGACAAATCATCAACAAGCCCCAGTAGAATTTGAGCAAGAAGGAGGATTTGAATAGTCCACGCTTGAGGGTCATCAAACAGAGGTGCCCACTACTAGCAAAGGAAAAGTAACACAGAAATCTGCAGATCCAGCCATGACATCCACTTTGGAGTCGGCCAAGGAAAAAATTCAGCACTGGATCTCAGAAGTAAAGGATCCCTCGCATAAAGCCTATATGCAGTATGAACTGAAAGTGCTGGAATCGGTTGCCCCTCCTCATGATTACTCCAGATGAGGTAGTAAAGAACCTTGGGCAGAAGATGATTGCCCTGCCCACTGATGCAGCAAGAGGCTAGATTATGGCAGCAAAAAATGCAGAACTTGAACCAAACAGTAGAGGGATTACAAGGAGGTTCCTGTCAAGGAAATTTAGATTCAGACAATCATTGATAATCAACCCCTTTGGCGAGAGAAATGGTTTGATCAAACACCAATAGATGAAACTTATTACAAGAACGCTCCCCAGCATCTCACGATCAACCCAACTTACTGTCCCATCAACAAACGGCGATCCTGTGATAGCTTTTACTCTTGGCAAAGCAAAAGGCCGGTGGTGGTGCTAAACTACCCAGTAATCACAAAGCCACTCAATAACAACCCACCGTCCGAGCGGTATATGGTTCAAACTGTCAAAGGGGTGATCATCATGATGAAGGAGATCCGGGATCTCGCATGCGAGATGCTTGTGAAGATTGCCAAGATGCTCATCACGTGCATTACAGCTTTCAATGATATAGAAGCAGCAGAGCATCCCTGAAAAATCTTTGTGGAAGGCACGAGAGGCATTCACTGGAATATGGAGACAAAAATCCCAAGCAGGAACGTTCTCTTTACAAAATGACCTAGTTACCTTATATACTAAGGCTACCATAGGTTAAACCTAAAATAGAGTTCAAGGGGTCAAATGGCTTTGTATTTACAATCTCGAAGTGCCATTGCACCTCGGCTTCTGCAACTAGACTATCTATTTATTACAAATGATGTTTCTAACCATAATCTCTAGCATTTCATACTCTCAAAAAATAAGGATTTGTTGAGTTATGTCGTGCTATTGACCCACAGGTCAACAACTGCACACAGAGCTAAACAATAGCCCTTTGAGAACTTCTTTTCTTTTGAAGCTCTCTCAAAATACAAGAAGATTAACAACAGCATTATGTAGAGTGAACCTTGAGCAAAACTACAAGGAATGCTCACGGTGTAAGATGGAAGTGCATCTCTTAATGTCATTACATGTGTTTGAAATTCACCCTGCTGGAGTTGAGGCAACGTGATGAGGTCGGACTCACCTATTCCTACACAACTTTCCCTTGGAAAAGCACCAAAAATATTGTGTCGAATAATATCGGGTCAAATTGAAAGGGGCATCTTGAAATACAAACACACACTATTCCAAATTGGTGCAAAAATTGACTTAATGCTCCCCAAAATAGTGTATATCTTTGATTGATCGCTAATTACAACATCAATGATGCTTGATTTGAGAACACATAGGATATCCATTCTGCCCAAGAGTGAATGGAGGGCAGGCTGCCATTGCCAGATGCGGACTTAGCAAAGAGGAACCCATTAACATATCTAGGCCAAATTGCATTCCATTGCTACCTGTCACTACTGATGTATCATTTGAACGACCTTGCCAATGGTGTCTACGCATAGTATCCACCAATCCACCAGGAAGACCTAATGAACATTGCAAAGAGGAATGAGCATAACGATATAGTTGCATGCACTCCCCAAGACCAATGAGAATGCTTTCTGTTGAATTGGGATAATGAGGAACTCCACCATTATCATGTGGTGGCAGAACATTATCACTTTGCTTAGTGCTACCATGAAGTGAGTTCATGTCGACACACACTCGAACATCATACATTCTTTAAAGTTCATGCAAAGCACAGGCCGTTGAATAAAGGAATTTAGAGCCTTTGTGCTTAGCAATATGTCTTCATCTAGGAGCTCATTGAGAGGAAGATAAAGAGAGAGGGTGCTAGGGAAGGAGAGATAGAGCGAGTGATGGTGAGAGAGAGAGAGAGAGAGAGAGAGAGAGAGAGAGAGAGAGAGAGAGAGAGAGAGAGAGAGAGATAAATATAGAGATAACGGGAGAGAGAGAGAGGGAGTAAGGGGGAGAGAATGGGATAAAGAGAGATTTAAGGGGAGAGAGAGAGAGAGAGAGAGAGAGAGAGAGAGAGAGAGAGAGAGAGTGTGTATATATATATATATATATATATATATATATATAGAGAGAGAGAGAGAGAGAGAGAGAGAGATTCTATTATTGTCCTCGGAGGTCAAATATGATCTATGGGACCAAATGAACATGTCACGTGGTGTGAGTGGAAGTCATAAGTGACTCTTGATGCTCAAAAATGGCTAAAATGAGCGTTGCAATAGAGAGTCCACATCGTGGTTGGGAGAGGAAGGTATGTAGGGAGAGCTCATGGCAGAATATATGGGGAAAAGAGGACCTAATGTGGTCAAAATCTGAGCACTCAAGTAGTGTGTGGTACTCACTCTCTTGCACTTGACGAGGGCATAAGGTGCAAAGTCGATGAGACTCCTCGCCAGTGCCCCAACGTCCTGTCTAGCAGCGTAGAGAATGGGAGCTAAGACGAATGGAGGCAGTGGTGCGGATCGCACTCAATGGGATGGGCTCAAGGATGTAGGGATATGTTCGGTTGCCACTTTTGGATAAGAAGAGAGATTTGTAGTTTGGGGCAATGTGAGTGGTGTAATGGCTGAAGCGAGAACCTCCGAATTTCTCCCAAGCCGTGATACATTGGTGTTGTAAGAAGGCCTCATTAACTTGGGAGTCAATTGACGTATCCTTGACCAAGTGAAATGCATCCCATCTTCCAAACCATTTCTTGATGTCAAGCATCCACCCCGAAAATTCGGATGTGATAAAAAGCTGAGCACTCTAGTAGTGTGTGGTACTCAGACTCTTGAACTTGCAGTGAGCATAATGTGCACAATCAATTTGACTCTCCTCCATTGACCCAGTGCCCTATCTCGCATCAAAGGAAATGGGAGCTAAGCCAAATGGCTATGATAGTGCATGTTAGTGGGTCGCCGCGATGGACGTCTGCAACATAGCTCTTTTGTACTAACATGATGTCAATATGCAAGGAAGCGACTCGGGATGGGGCACGGAGACTTAATGAGAGTGTCAATCTCACCAAAGTGAACTCAAAGGGCTACTCATTCTACGACAAAAGCAAATCAACCACTTCCTAGTCAGAAAATCAGTATGAGTCCAATCTCACCGCTATAGGTCATCACTCATTTTCGGCATCTAGACAAATTCGGAATGCAACAAAACTTAAGGAGAGGTATCACAACACCTAGGGGCACAATCCTACATGTTCTGCCAAAAAAATGTGTAGAAAACTAAAACATAAGTACTCAAAAAGGTCCCCCTTAAGCATAGTAACACTTATCCATGGTCAAAACATCAGAAACCAACCATTTTAACCTTCAAATCAATGCATTTAGCTCACAAGCAAAGCGTCGCGAACCACAACAGAATTGAAAATGATTATACTTAGATTGTAGAGCAAGAGACAAGGAACACAATGTGCTATTTGAAAATGAATTCTGATTACCAGTCCAGGGGAAAGGAAGATAACAATATGTAGCAGCAAGAAGCTCTCACAGTGAACGTTTTCAAAATCCTCCAAGCTAATGATATCTCTTTAGTCCAAACTAAGGGTTTTGACTTTAAGGCTTAAGGGAGCTTTCCCACAACCATCCGGCCACTCACAAGGGCGTCAACTCAAAGAGGTTGAGAGGCTATGTCAAATTACAGTACAATTACAAACCATCATAGGCTAAATTACACGGCTTCTTTCAAAAAATTGAGTGAGTGTTTATAGGTTTTGGTGTGCATCCGCGTGTATCCACCAAAGTTTCCCCCCTTCCTATTCATTGCACATCCTCGTGCAATCTGTCTCTGAGTGAGTCTACTGTCTTCTCTCGCGCAGTGAGGTTTTTGAACTTTAGTGCTTGCGCTTCATTCTCTACTTTGGTGGCCAGCTCTGTGAAAGGATTTTTGCAGAGAGCACTTTGATAGACGATATGATGTGCTGGCAGATCTTTTGTCATGGGATTAAATATGGAGGAGTCCACTTCAAAGAAGCCGATCATGAAAGCCTCCTCAAAGGTCTGCATGTAATGTGAGGGCAGGAGCATGACTTGTTTCAGTGGTGGCTGGTCACACACAGAGCTACAGCAATAGGGATCTGGCTAGTGCATAGTGGTCTCTCGGCCACGTGTGGAGCTTCTGACCATTTGGTGGAGAGTCAGCGTCACTATCTTTGGGACTGTCCCTCAGCCCAACAGGTGTGGCTACGAGTTCTTTGGCTGATGCCCGCTCTCTCCACGGCTCGACAGTTAACTTGGGGGGCAGCGGCTTGGTCCACCCTCATGGGCCCGACACTTCAGTTTGAGCTATCTTCCACCAGTAGGATGATAGTGATACAGGAGGGGCGACCTACACTCCATCCTGCTACAGAGCTTAATCCATAGGAGTGGTGCAATGAGAGAGAGGAGTGTTGGGAGCTCATCAGTGGCCTGACACTCTGGTTATTCTGGCGGGCCCACTGTTTTTGCATCTTTGAGGCTCGCCCTGTGCCACCAGCAGAGACTGTTCGTGACTTTTGGCTAGAGTTGATCCATACTCTCAGAGGAAAGCTTGAGGGACTAGAGGGCAGCTCCAACCGCATGCGGGAGCACCGCGAGGCTTTCCTTCGACTCTGGCGTCCTAGGCCTTTCTACACCATAGTCCAAGGTGTACTCCGATGGCATTACCGACCACCTGTGTGGCTCTTCCCTCCCCCTGTCTCTTGATTTAGCCCCATTGTACATATACTGGTTTTTTCATTGGGAGAGTCTCCCACCATGGTTGTTTTAGCCCTCTCTTGAAGAGGTGGTTGTAGCCCCATGGGCAGTTTCAGTAACTAATAGAAGGATCTTTTTCTCGGGAAAAAATAAAATCATTGCCTGGACTTATTGCCTTTTCTTTGACCCCCCAAAGTCTTTTCACATTGATTCAGTATTGATGTGTGTGCTTATTTTGTATGCCTTGGGCTTTTTGCTTTTCAAGGAAAAACGCCCACACTGGGAACCTCTAGGGCTTTAGTACCATAGGCAATACATGTGAGTGAAGTACCAAATCAAGCTCGGATTTCTCTTCCAGCTTAAGATTATACATTGTGGCACTTTTGGTTTTTTGTTTGTTTGTTTTCATCATTTCAATTTTGTAACTTTGGGGGGTCATATGACATTGTTTCCCTCCTCAGGTTGATAACACTAGTAAACTCCCTTTATAATACTTAAGCTACAGGTCAATAGGAACTAATCCCACTAGAAAGCCCTCGTACATTGCACACAATGGTGCCTAAATCGGATTAAGAACCTAAAGTTACCATTGATTATTAGGAAGGCATTCCCCATGGTATTAAGAGAAGATCTCTAACTCCTAAGTTGGTCAAACTAGCTTAGTCAGACCGCTTGATTCTAAAACCTAGACAAGGGATTATGATAGAAAATTATATAGGATCTAATGTTTAATATAAGAAAATGTCATGAATATTGTGCTACCAATTACATTTAAAGCAGACATACATGGACAAGAGGCAATGCTAATGGACAAGAAACACCTGTTCGTATTGATGATCGCGCTCGATTTGAAGAGTGAACGAGAGAAAGATTCCATGAAGTTCAAAATCCTAGCAATGGCAACGCATTCTTATACACACTAGAAAGCCGAGCAATACCTCTAGGAGGCACATCAGTGGGAAGAGGCACCAACCTTTATTGAACACAATAAAACAAGATAAGGAACCCTAATCTAATTATTTGCACTCCTCTAGAGAGTCAAGGGAACATGATATTGTAGAGATGGGGAGGTAACCCTAAGGCTAAACAACAAAAAGGCCATTGGTACAAAGTGGGTTTACAAGTTGAAACGAAGCCGGATGGTGAGGTTGATCGCCATAAGGATCGACTTGTTGCAAAAGGCTATGCACAACAGAAAGGCATAGATTATGAAGATACTTTTGCTCCCACTTGTCGTATGAGTATTGTTCATTTTCTATGTGCATTAGCAGCTCATTTTGGTTGGGATGTACACCAATACGATATTGTTACTGCTTTCTTGAATGGTGACATTTTTTAGGAAGTTTATGTAACGCAGCCTCGTGGTTTTGTCAAGAAAGGACAAGAGGACAAAGTTTGCAGATGTAAGAAGACTTTGTATGAATTGAATCAATCTCCTCGTGCTTGGTATGAGAAAGCTGACACTCATTTGGTCAAACAAGGCTTTTGTAAATATTCCAACAGAAAGGGCATTGTATGTCAAGCGTGAGGGCAATGTACTTCTCATTGTTGTTCTTTATGTGGGTGATTTGCTGATCATTGGTCCCAATGAGGCACATATTGCTGAATTGAAGGCTGATTTGAATGCTACTTCAAAGATGAAAGATTTGGGGTTGTTGCATCATTACTTGGGCATACAGTTTAAGCAGTGTAATGGTGGTATTGCCTTGTGTCAAAAATGCTACATAGAGACATTGTTATGTAAGTATGGACTTGAGGATTGCAAACCAATTGCCACTCCCATGGAACCAGCTTTGAATTTGAGTCTAGATGATGCTCATGATCCTACTGATGTCACTCTTTACCAAATTGTTGTTGGTTGCCTCATTTATGTATGCAACACGAGGCCGGATGTTCAATTTGCAGTCTCACAGGTCAGTAGGTTTATGCATAGCCCAAGGTCTAAGCATTGGCGGGCAATCACGAGGATTTTTTGCTACTTGAGTGGCACTTTCCATCTTGGTTTGTTTTATCCCAAGGGGGGATAATTGCCGCCAAATTGAAATGCTTTTTAGGACTCAAATTGGGTTGGTTGTTATGACACGTGAGTGTCCACAAGTGGTTTTTGTTTCATGCTTGCAGTTCATGTATTTCATGGTTGAGCAAGAAGCAACCTACTGTGGCGACTTTGAGTTGTGAGGCTGAGTACAGGGCAGTCATCACAGATATAGTTGAGTGTGTATGGTTGAGACGCCTTATGGATGATTTGAGTGTTGGACAAGACATTGCCAACATCATCTACACTGACAGTCAGAGCACATTGGCAATTGCAAAGAACCCAATTTTTCATGCTCGCACAAAGCACATTGAGGTTCATTACCGCTATGTCATGGAGAGGCTCTCAACAAGAGCGATGTTGAGAGCAAACAGCTTTGCTTATGTGCCAACACAAGACAACCTTGCATATTTATTCACAAAGGCATTTTCTCGTGAGAAGTTTGAAGCTTTTCAAAAAGATTTGGGCTTGCTACCCTTTGTGAACTAATCCTGTCCTCTGGGCATGGCACTTCCCTTTACTCTTCGTGCCATCCCGTGTTCACTGGATCACTCCCCCAGGGGGGGATATGTTACCATATACATGTGGTAGTGATGTGTGTGAACACACTAGGGCCACCGGGGCATTTTCCTCCTCTTTAGGAGGTTTCTTCCTCTGTGCATTGTATATACTCCCATCACTTTAGGGTTATCCATCTTTCCATTGCACACTAAGTAATACACTCTCTTTGTGAGCCTAGAGCTTCCTTCATCTTCTCCAAGCTGTGTGTGTTTCCTTGCAACCCGAATTCCAACATCCACCCTTGTCACGCCGCCATGACAACCAAGGGGGAGTCTCCCACAAGACATGAAGGGCAAGGTTGCCAAGAATAGTAAAGTGGTTGGCCACATGCAAAATTGGAGAAAAAAAAGAAATGAAATAGGGAGATGTTTCACGCGCCCCTAAGGGTTAAATTTTGCATTCGAAGGGAGGTTTTTTGGAGAGCTAGGTGGGGTTCTTTGAGAGCACAAAGGCAGATCGAGTTCTCAATGAGGAGAGCAAAGAGAAGAACTCTCAATCATGCAGGTGCCAATGAGGGTTGCCGTAGAGTTTTTTTGGGCTTGTCAAGGTTGTGCCAATAGATCCAACTTGTGACCGATTATATATTGAATTTTTTTTGTCGAAGATGATGCAATTCATTCCTAGATTTTATGTTTATTCTCCCCCCTTGTCCTCTTTGCGCTACTCCAAAATGTATGGTGCCAGAGTGTGAGTGGTGTGTGCCCCCCAAGTTGTCTGTGTGTGTGACAGAGACAGAGAGAGAGGTGTGAGTTTGCTAGAGACATGCAAAATTGGAATGGTAAGATCTCTGTCGACAGTGCAAAGCATGTGGGTTGGCACGCATGAAAACAGTAATTTCCTTGCAAATTTTTGGTGTTTTGAGAGTGTTTTCTATTGGATAGGGGTGTCGTGGAAGTCCTGGGCTATAGAGAGACATTTTCATGTGTGTTGGGTGTGTTTCCCTTTCCCCCTTTCCATCCTTTGGTGCCCCCACTGAGGAGCAGACTGATTGCTCTTGTTTGAAGTTGAAACGATGGATTTGGCAACACCAAGCATTTGTGTTTTCAAGAGCAGGTGTTGTTAAAGATGGAATGGATGGGTTTTCCTACTTTCAGTAGGGTGGAAGATGCAAAAACATGGCTACAACATTATGGTCTAGAGAACAGATTATCAAGAGAAGAAGGTGCGGTTTGAGTTTTTCCGCTCCTTGTTCATGGCAAAGCAACAAGATGGTATGATGGATTTCAAGATGAAGAAAGGCGTATTGGATGACTTTGGAAGCGGCTTTTTTGATCCTAATACATGTCGGATGTGCACCTGCATGAAGTTAAGAGAAAGATAGATGCTCTAAAGCAAAGCCTAGGTGATAATTTTCAAGCTTTTGTGTGGGAATTCAAAACCCTTTGGAGACAGCTGATGGAGTTAACTATAACGCAAAGCGTTGATTATTTAAAATTGAGCAAATTCATGGATTGTTGTCTGAGTATGTTAGAGATAAGGTTGAAGCATATGGGCCAAAGACATATGCAAAAGCAATAAATTTGGCAAGTGGACAAACCAAGAAGATTTAAAGAAGCAGCAAGCTAGGAAAAGTCTATCAAATGCTATGGTGCCTAGGCCAGTTGAAGCGGTTGTAGGTCAAGTCAAGGGTGGTGCAAAAGGAAGTGTCGATGCAAGAGGAATTAAGGGTTCTATGGTTACAAAGAGATGAAGTGGTTTCTATGCCAAAGATGCAAGTTAGGGAAGGTCCATATCTAGAGGAAGTGCAAAGGGTTCCAGATGAAGTAAAAGATGCATAGGCAAACTCAAGTATGGTTGGTCAAAAGGTTCCGTTTGCAAAAGAGGTTGAATGGATTCTGGTACACATCTCATGGTCAAAGCATCATAGAAGTAAAGATGAGTAAAAAAGTAGAGAAAATTCTAGATCTCAATACAGATGAAGAGCTGGACACGGATGATAGCAGTTCTTTGGATGCTGATACGACATAAGAAACTGATTCTTGCCACTCAAGGTATGAGGAGTTTAATCTTCTACATGTGGATAAAGATGTGAAAGTTGTGCTGGAGGAGCAGGAGAAAGTGCAAACTGATATTCTAGATGGAAACCAAGGGGAGGAATCCAGGCCTATAGAAGTGGATATGCAGGTAAAGATGTTATGTGGTGCCATGTTTATGGCTGTGCTTGTGAAGGTTGCTATGTAATGTGCTACAATGGTGCAAAAGTTATGGAGTTCTACTATGAAAGGTAAAGCAAGTTTGGCTATGGAAGGAGACCAAGGCAGTGCGATAGAGGTTGATTCGCTATCTCCTTTGGCCGAGGATGAAGTTGACAAGGTGGAGGTGATGGTTGACCTTGAAGGGCCAATTGATGAGGAAGAGCTTGATGAAGCTGGCATTGAGGTCAAAGAGGAGGTGAAGGAGAGCATGGAGCCAATGATAAAACCAATGTAGCAGGTGTGTTCTATGACTGAGGGATGAGATTCCAAAGTTGTGTCCAAGATTTCTAAAGAGGTATGCAACTCATGGTTGAAATATATGCTTGTAATTGCAACAATGTCATATGTTATCCACCAGATACGAGGTTTCCTTGAGAGGATCTCTAATTTACATGGTTGGGAGGAAGGTTCAAATGCATTTTTTGGATTAGATGATGTGCTAGTAGAGCTAGGTATGTTAGGTTGATGTTTGAAGAGGTGCAAAAGTGTTGTGGGCCTATTGTGTGAATAAATGGTTACATGCATGGGTGAAGCACTATGGGAACTCTTGTTGTAGATGGATGAAAGAGATCAAATTTAGGTGTTTGATCCAACAGGTTAAAGTATGCAGGGGGTGGGGAAACCCACTTGAGAGCTGACCGTAAACAGGGCTAGATAACTTTTCTTAGTTTTGACGAGGCCGGTGTCGGACGATAGCATGCATAGATAGGTGATGATGTGGCAGTTTGGGGGTTTCCCATGATGCCCTATAGAGCCGTACATTTTATTAAGGAAAGGAGGGACTCCACCCTTGTCACGCCACCATGACAACCAAGGGGGAGTCTCCCACGAGACATGAAGGGCAAGGTTTTCAAAAATAGTAAAGTGGTTTGCCACATGCAAAGTTGGAGCTAAAAAAAGAAAAGAGTCGACCAAAATAGGGAGATATTGCACACGCCCTTATTAAGGGTCGAATCTTTGCATTTGAAGGGAGGATTTTTGGACATCTACGTGGGGTTCTTTGAGAGCACATAGGCTGATCGAGTTCTCAATGAGGAGAGCAAAGAGAAGAGCTCTCAATCGTGGAGGTGCCAACGAGGGTTGGTGTAGAGTTTTTTTGGCTTGTCAAGGTTGTGCTTAAAAATTCGGCTTGTGACCGATTATATATTGTTTTTTTTTCAAAGATGATGCAATTCATTCCTAGATTCTGTGTCGTTTGTTCCCCCTTTCCCCCCTTGTCCTCTTTGCTTTGATCCAAGATGTATGGTGCCGGAGTGTGAGTGGTGTGTGCCCCCCAAGTTTTCTGTGTGTGTGTGTGTGTGTGTGTGTGTGTGTGTGTGTGTGTGTGTGTGTGTGTGTGTGTGTGTGTGTGTGTGTGTGTGTGTGTGTGTGTGTGTGTGTGTGTGTGTGTGTGTGTGTGTGTGTGTGTGTGAGAGAGAGAGAGAGAGAGAGAGAGAGGTGTGTTGTGAGATTGCTAGAAACATGCAAAATTGGGATGGTCAGATCTCTGTCGACAGTACAAAGCATGTGCGTTGGCATGCATGAAAATGGTAATTTCCTTGCATTTTTTTGGTGTTTTGAGAGTGTTTTCTAGTGGATAGGGGTGTTGTGGAAGTCCTGGGCTATAGAGATACATTTTCATGTGTGTTAGGTGTGTTTCCCTTTCCCTCTTTCCATCTTTTGGTGCCCTCACTGAGGAGTAGTCTGATTGCTCTTGTTTGAAGTTGAAACGGTGGATTTGGAAACACCAAGAATTTGTGTTTTGAAGATCATGTGTTGTGAAAGATGGCATGGATGGGTTTTCCTACTTTCAGTGGGTGGAAGATGCAAAAACTTGGCTAGAAGATTATGGTCTATTTATGCTAGAGAGAAGATTATCAAGAGAAGAAGGTGAGGTTTGAGTTTTTCCGCTCCTGGTTCATGGCAAAGCAAAAAGATGGTATGATGGATTGCAAGATGAAGAAAAGGAGGATTGGATGACTTTGGAAGTGACTTTTTTTATGCTAATACATGTCGGATGTGCAACTGCATGAAGTTAAGAGAAAGATAGATGCTCTAAAGCAAAGCCTAGATGAGAATTTTCAAGCTTTTGTGTGGGAATTCAAAGCCCTTTCGAGACAGCTGATGGAGGTAACTTCAACGCAAAGTGTTGATTATTTAAAATTGAGAAAATTAATGGATTTTTGTATGAGTATGTTAGAGATAACGTTGAAGCAGTTGGGCCAATGACATATATTTGGCAAGTGGCCAAGAAGATTTAAAGAAGCGGCAAGCTAGGAAAAGTCTATCAAATGCTATGGTGCCTAGGCCAGTTGAAGCGGTTGTAGGTCAAGTCAAGGGTGGTGCAAAAGGAAGTGTCGATGCAAGAGGAATTAAGGGTTTGATGGTTACAAAGAGATGAAGTGGTTTCTATGCCAAAGATGCGAGCTAGGGAAGGTCCATATCTAGAGGAAGTGCAAAGGGTTCCAGATGAAGTAAAAGATGCATAGGCAAACTCAAGTATGGTTGTTCAAAAGGTGCCGTTTTCAAAAGAGGTTGAAGCGATAAAAGTAGAGAAAATTCTAGATCTCAATATAGATGAAGAGCTAGACACGGATGATAGCAGTTCTTTGGATGCTGATACGACATAAGAAACTGATTCTTCCCACTCAAGGTATGAGGAGTTTAATCTTCTACATGTGGATAAAGATGTGAAAGTTGTGCTGGACGAGTAGGAGAAAGTGCAAACTAATATGCTAGATGGAAACCAAGTGGAGGAATCCAGGCTATAGAAGTGGATATGCAGGTAAAGATGCTATGTGGTGCCATGTTTATGGTTGTGCTTGTGAAGGTTGCTATGGAATGTGCTAAAAATTATGGAGTTCTACTATGAAAGGTAAAGCAAGTTTGGCTATGGAAGGAGACCAAGGCAGTGCGATAGAGGTTGATTCGCTATCTCCTTTGGCCGAGGATGAAGTTGACAAGGTTGAGGTGATGGTTGACCTTGAAGGGCCAATTGATGAGGAAGAGCTTGATGAAGCTAGCATTTAATTCAAAGAGGAGGTGAAGGAGAGCATGGAGCCAATGATGAAACCAATGTATCAGGTGTGTTCTATGACAGAGGGATGAGATTCCAAAGTTGTGTCCAAGATTTCTAAAGAGGTATGCAACTCATGGTTGAAAGATATGTTTGTAAGTGCAACAATGCAGTATGTTATCCGCCAGATACGACGTTTCCTTGAGAGGATCACTACTTTACATGGTTGGGAGGGAGGGTCTTATGCATTTTTTGGATTAGATGATGTGCTAGTAGAGCTAGGTATGTTAAGGAGGCAGGTTGATGTTTGAAGAGGTGCAAAAGTGTTGTGGGCCTATTGTGTGAATTGGTTACGTGCATGGGTGAAGCACTATTGGGAACTCTTGTTGTAGATGGATGAAAGAGATCAAATTTAGGTGTTTGATCTAGCAGGTCAAAGTATGCAGGGGGTGGGGCAACCCACTTGAGAGCTGGCCGTAAGCGGGGCCAGATAACTTTTCTTAGTTTTGACGAGGCCGGTGTCGGGTGATATCATGCACCTCCCTTCCTCAATAAAATGTAGGGCTCTATAGGGAATCATGGGAAACCCCCAAACTACCACATCATCACCTATCTAGGGACTCCACCCTTGTCATGCCACCATGACAACCAAGGGGGAGTCTCCCACGAGACATGAAGGGCAAGGTTGCCAAGAATAGTAAAGTAGTTTGCCACATGCGAAGTTGGAGCTAAAAAAAGAAATGAGTCGACCAAAATAAAGATCAAATTTAGGTGTTTGATCTAGGAGGTCAAAGTATGTAGGGGGTGGGGCAACCCACTTGAGGGCTGGTAGTATAAGCGGGGCCAAATAACTTTTCTCTGTTTTGAGGAGGCCGATGTCGGGTGGCAGATAGGAGATGATGTGGCAATTTGAGGGGTTTCCCAGGATGCCGTATGGGGCCCTACATTTTATTGAGGAAGGGCGGGACTCCACCCTTGTCACGCCACCTTCCCAAGATACATGAAGGGCAAGGTTGCCAAGAATAGTAAAGTGATTGGCGACATACAAAGTTGGAGCTAAAAAAAGAAATGTTGAGAGCAAACCAATCCCATTCAGAGTAAGGATGACTGACCACCACAGAGTAGTCCAAGTTTCTATGCATATCACGGTAGTAAAAGAGAAGTTTAAAACTAGTGGTTTGGTATTAGATGATGTGCAAGGAGCTTATGGAATGTTGTTAGGAAGACCTTGGCTTATAACTATTGGAGCCATCCATTATGAAAATTAGACTTTGACCATTCAGGGATCTAGTAGAAGAATTCATATGAAAATCCATAATACCAAAATCTAGAAGAAGGCTCTAAGACTTGAGGAATTGTGTAAGAAGTATGGCATGAAGAAGATTGAAAGAATGCTTGCCTCAATGAATATTTTTCCATTAACACAGATTGATCTAAGTGTTGTACTTATAGATAAATAACAAGCTGAAAGGAAAAGGCGGCAATATCCATAGTAGTTTAATGATTTGAACTTAGGAGAATGACAAGTTCAGCTAGATGGATGTTTTCCAGAACGGCTAGCATCATATAAATTCATTTTCAGGCCAGAAAGAGAGACCAGTTTAGAACACGCTAATAAAGGAGATCCAACAACACTGGCACCAAAAATTCAAAATGATCTTCTCGGGAAAAAATCAATTCTTTTAATGATTATGATAATGGAATTTTAACTGAGAAAGAAATAGATTCGATGGCCAAGTAAAAGAGAGAAGTCCCAAATTAGTTACTCGCAGATGATCAAGAGGTTGAGGAGTGGAATCTTAGCTCAAAAGACAATCCTAGAATGATTAAGATCCAGCAGCACCTGAAGCCAAAGATTAAAAAAAAGGCAAAGCCACTGTTCCAAAAATACGAGGATATATATTCGTGGGAAGGTATTGACATGAAAAACATAGATCCAAAAGTGTGCCAACATTGCATTCCATTGAAGCTAGATGCCAAACCAGCCAGGTTACAAAGGTGCAGAATGAACCCTAACTATGCTAAGAAGGTTAAGGAGGAGATTAACAATCTTCTCAAAGCAGGGTTCATTATAGAGGTAGCAAGTATTGACTATTTGTTTGCCATAGTGGTAGTCCCTAAGAAGAATAGGAAATTGAGAGTATGTGTGGACTACAAAAAGCTGAATGCCCAGACCATTAAGGATCCTTTTGCATACCCATTCATAGATATGATGCTAGATGAGATTGCAAGCCATGAAATGTATAGATTTATGGATGGCTATAGTGGCTAAAATCAACTAAAGTTTTCACCTATGTACAGGGCCAAAACTACATTTATAGCTCCTCTCCTTTTCCTGTTTTTCCTTATCCTCCTTGCCACACTTACTTTCCCTCCCCTTCTCACATCCTATATCTTGCCCAAAAAATCCCTTTTCCTTCAAAATCCCCCCCCCCCCCCCCCCCCCCCTCTCTTTTTCATTGTCACGACACCATGACAAGGGGTGGGAAGACCCTCTGATGATGTGGCAACTTAGGGAGTCAAGCAGCATCAAATTCGGCAAGAATGGTACCGAAAGGAGCACCTAAGGCTGCTGGAGCTTTTTCGCTTTTGATGAAAGCTCATCTGAGACCCTTGTAGACCAACACAAGCCTTTCTTGTTCTCCCTACACCTTTGCTCACTACTTGTGCCATGTTTCTCCCTATTTTCCCCTTGTTCACACTCAATAACCATATTAAAATAGGGTTCAATTTGGGTGGCCGGATCTTGAGCTTATGGGTGGCCATTGCAAGGCCATTTGGCAAGTAAAATTGATAGCATTTTTAGGAGCCCTTTCGCTTTGCATCCAGTTAAAAGCACCAGAGCTTCTTTGTCACAGCTCAGTCGAGCATATCTTGCAATCAACATTTTCCAATAGATGACATTTTGAATTGAAAGTTCATCAAGAACTTTATGTGCTTTCATAAGGGCGCCACATATCGACCAAGTCAATGCTAAAGCACCATATTGTACATACTTATTGGCCAAAGCATTTCCAAGAACAACATATGTTATACATATCAATCAGGGCATTGCCAAAACACCATATTTGGCTCAGATATCAACCAAACTAGTGATAGTGGACCTCGTTTTAAAGTTCAATGTGTCAAGGTGAACTATTGTAGGACCTTGCTTCCCAATGTACAAGTAACCCTTGCTTCTAAAAATGGAAGCAAGGTTAAACAAGTGGTGGATCTTAAAGGCAAAATTAACTTGCTATATTAAATCATAGCTTGAACAAGTGATCGACCTACTTTTAATACGTCCAAAGTGAACTAGTGTAGGACCTCGCTTTTGAATCTCCAAGTAGCCCTTGTCTTTCAATGAAAATAAGGTTAGACAAGTAGTGGATCTTGAAAAACACAATCCCCCTGCTATATTAGAGGAAAGCTTGGACAAATGGTGGACCTAGTTTTAATTTCCAATGTGGAAGGTGAACTATTGATGCAAGAATGAAGTGGTTGGACTAGTGGCAGACCAAGTGGTGGATAGTGGGTCATGCCTACTATGTTGAAGCATAGCTTGGACAAGTGATGGACCTAGTTTTAATGGCCAATGCCAAAGGTGAACTATTAATGCAAGAATGAAGTGGCTGGACTACCAAGTGGTGGATAGTGGACCACGACTACTATGTTAGAGTATAGCTTGGACAAGTGGTGGACCTTTTTTCAATAGCCAATGATGCAAGAATGAAGTGGTTGGACTAGTGGTAAACCAAGTGGTGGATAGTGGACTTGGCCTACTATGTTAGAGTATAGCTTGGACAAGTGGGGGACTTAGTTTGAATCGCTAATGTCGGACTATAGTAGGACCTTTCTTTGCAATGTGAAAGGAGTCCTAGAAAGCAAGGTTGAACAAGTGATGGACCAAGTAGCAGATCTTAAAACCAATACCCCTTTGCTATAATAGAGCATAGCTTGGACAAGTGGCGGACCTAGTTTTAGTGGCCAATATCCCTTGCAAACTACTAGACGAGCTTTCTTCTCCACATAATTGAATGGGGCTTGGTTGGATAGGGAACTCGATTACCAATCCTCCATACTATACATGTTTGTGGGACACATGTCTAACCTCACCATCCTATCTTATTGCAGTATTAGTGAGAACCACGATTAATTTGTCAATCCATGGGATGAAGCTGACTCGACTAGTGCATAGAGGCTACAAGAGGGTGTCAATCTCTTGGAAAACAACTAATAGCTCGCATCTAACTCAAGCTACACTCAAGTGACTGAAATCACCAAAAGCCAATTGCTCATCGGCAAACAAATCACATCCGTTACATCATCAAATGACATCCAAACATAACAAAACTTCTAGGACATGTTTATAAGACCTAAGCACACATGCTTATGGTCTCAAACTCCACTTTAGGTCAAGTTTCAAAATCACGATTATTAACAGCAGTGGATTTTTTACCTAGCCGTTTTCGACCCAGAATGCATCTCAATGCTTAGCAATGATGCCCCAATACCCCGCCTATGCTTAGTTTTTTATTTGAAAGTGTAAATTCCTAGTTAGGATGAAATTAGGCCGTGGGTCGGCGACGCCAAAAGCTACGAATTACTGTGAACTGCTTACATCAATGCGTAGAGCTCTTACCTGCGGTTGCAATGCAACTAACGCAACTGCAATGTGACAACCGTGGAGGGAGTAGGAAGCGCGAGAAGGAGAGGAGTGAGCACCGTTAGCTCACGCTGTGTATTTCTTATCCAAAACTTATAAAAAACTTACAAAATTTGGCTTTTATACCTTAGCCAAGGTTTTTGGGTGGTTAAAACTAATAATTTGGAGTTCTACCAAAGCTGGGTAATGACTGGCTGATACAATCTGGAAGCTTGTAGCCCCAGCTCATTAATTACAGAGTTTATCCGAGAAAATAGGAGTTATAATATTCCCGATTTATCAAACTAATAAGTGTTTTACAAAGAGAACTCCAAAAAATGGTGTCCGTGCTAGCTTGCTGCTAACATTCTCCCCCTCCTCACCTATGTCGTCGCTCGACATAGCTTTATGGGCTGAAATAGTCTTCGGGTTGATGGTGGCTGGCGAGTCGGTCTTTAAGCGCATTCAGTGCCTTCTGGTATCTGATTTTTCTTTCTTCGTTTGGTACTTGCAGAAATTGCATGGTCACTCTCTTCTTCAGCTCCACCGTTGAGTAGCCTACAAATCTTGAGGTAAGGTTGTTGATCACTTGCACAAATATCTTTGTTTGCCAGGTGAAGAATCCCGTGTAGAAAGCTTCCTCAAATACCAACATATTATGTGATATCAAGAACATACACTAGGCGTAGAAGCCATAGAGTACTTCTTCGGAAGGTTGACCACTGAGATCATAGCATAACCCTTTATTTCCCTTGAGGAATGACATCCATGGGGTTCCTGCTTGCTCTGGTTCATGAAAAACTTCAATACAAGTGAGCAGCATTCGGCATATCTTGTATAAAATTGCGCATGAGAGATTTCGTAGACTTTTGAAGAAAGACATGGCACCCGTTAGGGTTTTCACCATGTATTCCTCGGTTGCTTGTCCTTTCTCTGGAGCTGGCAGTCTGGGGTAGTTCAGCCAAGGCTGGCCGCTTCTTTGTCAGTGCTTCATGCTCTTGCCATGTCCTTACTCTGGGTACCGAACAGAATGTGGGATCTCTTTGCAGGGCTGCAGGTGCTGTTGTGAACAAAATCAAATACTTTGGATTCTTGTTCAACCAGCTCAACCTCCACTTTGGGTGGTCTTTATCTGGACCATCTTCTTGCATGTCTTTGTACAACCTCTCTTTTACCTGTAGTAGTTCCACTTTTATGAGAGGGTATGGCAGGGTTTGTAATGGCTATTGCCCACACAGGAGCAATAGGCATTACGGGAATGATTACCCGCAACTACATTATACGAACATCAACGCACAGAATGACAAGAGAAGGAAGTACAAAGTACACAGACACAGAACAACCCTTGCTTCATTCATCTGTAATCCAGACACAGAGTACAATAGATGATGCCATGAATATCATAGAGATTGGTTAAGTTACATCAAAAGACAGGTATGCCCCTCCATATACAATCGCTGCTCCAGCGCAAATCGGGAACGGTGCACACACTCCTGTACCATGATATCCTATGAAGAACTGCCGCTCCGGCCGCCGCATACCGCATGACTCCTGACTCCTGATCCATAGTGTCCAGACCTCCGCAGGACCGCAGGACCGGCTAATGCTGTACACCTGGCACGCACGGTGGATTGCGCGAACCCACAATCAGCCCCTCCGGTTGGAAGGTTCCGGTGGTTGCTCTGCACCCTGCTCTGGTGAAGAGGAAACATCAATATAGCCAAAGCCCGAAAATCTGCAGTATGGGCTCGATAGACCTCATCCAAAAGACGTGGATCTATCTCAATTTGTTCCGGCCAGGCAGCCCGAGGAATAAACTGCGTTGGCAAGGAGATAGATTGAGGCGGTCACTGGCAGAGGAGCAAGAGGTGTATTCAAGGGATAATAACGACTAAGGTAGCGATTAAGAGCAGCCCAAAATGGAGGGCAAGGTGGGAGACTGAGAGAAAAGGAATGAGCTAAGGTCTCCACCCAAAAACAGACCCTGCGCCTCTCCTTACGAAATCGACGAATCATTTTCTGCAAACGAGAGACATGAGCCTGGGCTTCAGCACAATCCTCTGTAGCTTGTGCCCAATCAGCAACATCAAAACCCTCTGGAACAACACTCTTACCTTTGTCAGTGTTGGATGACTCGAGTTGGTGCACCACAACCTGCTGAGCGGGTGGTTGTGCTCCCACCTCAGCAGCCAAGCGTGTGCTCCAGCTTTGTAATTGATTATCTAAAAAAGTTCGGAGATCCTCTTGCATCTCCATTGCCAATGCATCCAAATCAGTCATGTTGATCATTACATCGCCAGGGTGCGAGGTTAAGTAAGAAGCTAGGCTATGCTGTGTTCTCAACTGAAGAAGTTCTTGTTGAATAGACCTTACAAACTCAACATTAGCCCCTCTTAATCTTTGTATTTCTGCCCCTTGCTGGCGAGTAGTGGCAGTCAGTTGTTCATTCTGAGTGTTTAACTCGTCAATCCGAATCTGCGAAGTCGCTACCTGCGCTTCCAGCTCATTGACTCATCCCTCTGTGGCTAGCGCTGGCCAGGCCGCACGCATAGACTCTGCAAGTCTGCTCAAAAATGTGCCGCATGCCTGTAATTGGTGAGCAGGGGTCGCTGCTGCCGTAGCCTCCCAGGGTAGCGCTGCGGGGAGAATACCTCCCGTCGAGGCAGCCGCATTCGTAATACCCGACGTTTTCGGTTGAGCAGGGACGTCCGCAACCGCAGAGCTCATCTGCAAGGGAGTCGTACTGCTAACTCTTTCCTGCATTCGGCGGCGCCAGCGAGCCACCGCAGAATCTTCCGCAACAGGAGATGTAGTTGCTAGAGGTGGTGTTGAAAATTTATGCTCCGCACGACCGCGCTTGCGGCTTGCTGATCCTGCAGTGGCCATCTCCTGGGCTCCAGAGGATACCACCACCGTCGATGAACCAGGCAATTCCACAGTACCCACCTATTGCTGCTGTGTTTCCCTCTCCGCCGGCACTGCCAAGCTTTGTGTTTGCGACAGATGAGGATTAGTGCCTTGGACCACCAAGCGATCATCTTCAAAGTGGCAAAGAGGACGCAGGGCGAGAGGAAACACTTCTCTCAAAGGAAAGATCAATGTGAGCAGTTGGCCCACCTTTGTATTGGTTGGGGTACCCCTCCCCAATTGTGCCATCACTCGTTGGCACTCCGCCAACAGTTGCTCTCTGACCACTGCTGCCCAAGCTACTGGCCCAAAGTTGGCCGAATGCAACACATTTCTAGCTCGGGTCGAAATAGTATACGTTTTGGCCTGTATCCAAATCGCCTCAAGGAACCACCGATATGCATCCCTGGTTGCCACATCTGACAACCCTGACAGTTTATACTCCCCTTTGACCTTCAAGCCAAATTCCTGCTCGACATCTACAGCAGGGATCACATGAGAGGCTCGCACCACGCCATCGTTGGGTAAACAGCAACATCTTGAGATTCTTTCTGCTGTCAACTGTATCTGTTGATTGTTGAGGACCACCATATCCCCAGCCACGAGTTGCTCGATCAAACGTGCTGCCTACGGGTGCACTGGGATTCCTTGCGAGTCCAGGTTGGCGAACACACGCAGCCGCAAGTCTTGCAGCCATGCGTCCACTCGTCGAAGCGCGAGCTGATGCACGGGAGTGAAAGGGACACATTGCAGAAGAGAAGTTGTCATCGTGGCGATGAGATGCAGGAGCAGAGAATAAAACACTAAGAGCGCGCGACACACGAAACTAGAGAACCACAACCTTCCACAATGAGTTCCCAAAATAGGGCGATCCACGGTGTCGCAACCATCATAGATCTTTTCCCGCTTCCCAAGATTGCATGCAAAAGAATCCCCAATCATGATTAAGGCGGCTTCCGTCTCTTGTACCGCAGCAAAGGGGCACTGAATCGTGGTAGGTGAAACATAATGGCGCAGTCTGAAACCATTGACCGGCACAGAAATAACCTCCCCCCGCAAATCCGCCAAATAAAAATAAATAGGCCCGCATGCTTGAAAAATCCAAAATGGTCCTGACCACCTTAATTTAAGCTTCCCCGGCATCTTCCCGAGATGGGAATTGAAGACAAGGACTAGCTGTCCTCGAACAAATTGCCGTGCTTTCAGGCGATCCAGCCATTTTTTCCGCCTAGACTGCAGATCCTGCAGCACCGCAAAGCTCTGCAGCCGGTCTTCGTCCATTTCCTGCAAAACATCCAATCGATAAATCACGGAATCCTCTGGAAGAAGCCGATCCGCAATCAACATCCGCAAACTCGGAATCACATGCTCCACCGGAGTGATTGCCTCCATGCCAAATGCTAACTTAAAAGGAGTCAATCCTGTTGCCACTTTGTAAGCTGTCCAATAGGCCCATAAGGCAGAAGGAAGTTTCACATCCCAATCCGTTCTATTCATATTCACTAACTTTGTCAAAATTCGAATCAATTGTTTATTGGTTGATTCTGCTTGCCCATTCACCTGAGGATAATATAGAGAAGATTTCCTGTGCAATACAAAGTAAAACCGGAGCATTCTCTCCATCACCTTATTCAAAAAATGACTTCCCCGGTCACTAGCCAGCTCAATAGGGCAGCCATATCTAGAAAAGATATCCTTATATAAGCATCCCGCCACAGAAATTGTAGTGTTATCCCTCAAAGGCCATGCTTCCACCCATTTGGTAGCGTAATCCGTGGCTGTCAAGATATACTTATTCCCTGTGTGAGATGCCACTGGTTTAAAAGGACCAACAAAATCCAAACCCCACTTTTGAAAAGGCTCCAAGGGCAAGACTGGCTGAAAAGGCATTCTCGACCGTTTGGTAGGTTGCCCCAAACGCTGACACACATCACACTGTTGCACATAGTTTCTCGCATCTTGAAACAATGTGGGCCACCATAATCCTGATTGGAGAACCTTTCTAGCTGTAATTAGTGCTGCAAAGTGACCTCCGGCAATACCCGTATGTACTTCCTCTAGGACTGCTTCCTGCTCCTGTGGTAGCACACATCGGAGAAACACCTCTGCCACCGTGTGGTAATAGATCTTCCCCATAATGATCTCAAAATTCTTGCTTCTAATAGCCATACATTTCCTCTGATGGCTGGCCAAGAAGAAAGGCATGTCGCCGCTGTCGAGAAAATGAAACATCTCCTCATACCATGTCCATGGAATGCTCGGAATGACCCTTACCTGACTCAGGACGGTAATATCTTCTGTAGCGACTCCTGTTAGAAACATAGATGCATCCGGAAATTCATCAGTGACCCCCGTCGGCGGCTCTCCAGAGTCAAGCCGGGATAGGTAGTCAGCCACCACATGCTGAGCCCCTGGCCTGTGTATGACCTCAAAGTAAAATTCCTGCAACAGAAGCACCCATCGGGCCAATCTTCCCATCAATTCTGTTGCCTTACCAGGTATAACAGAGCCGAATGGTCCACATGGAAGAAAAACCGTCGGCCCAACAGATAGTGCCGAAATTTCTTCACTGAATAAATCATCCCTAAACATTCCCTTTCCGTTACTGAATAATTTCTTTGTGCAGATGATAATCGTCTACTGGCATAATAGACCGCTCGGAACCATCCTTGACTTTGTTCCTGCATCAACACACTGCCAATAGCGCGATCCGAAGCATCCACGAAAACATGAAAATCCTGCCCCCAATTCGGTGCCAGCATAATCGGAGCTTTGGAGAGCTGCAGTTTTAATCTTCGAAAAGCCAAATCACATTCTTGTGTCCATTCGAAATCTATAGCATGGGCTGCCTGAGTAATCGGGATTGCCAAATGCGCGACGAACCGCAAATGCCTCCCATGCCATCGGGCTTGACCCAGGAAAATCTGGCACTGTTTCTGATTCCTCGGTGCAGGCGCTTCCATAATTGTGGCAATTTTATCCGAATCCACAGAAATGCCATCTTCAGAGATGATATTCCCTAGGAGCCTGCCACTACGAACAACAAATGCACACTTTAAAGGATTCAAACTGAATCTTACCTCTCTGCATTTCGTAAAGCATAACCGTAATTGTTGCAAATGCTCCAATTGTGCTCCAAAAACACTGAGATCATCCAGAAAAATCCGCATAAAATCCGTCAAGGCCCAAAGATTTGAAACATATCCCGTTGAAAAGCGGAAGGTGCATTCCGCAATCCAAACCACATTACTGTGCAGGCAAATACTCCCCATGTGGTAATAAAAGTTGTTTTTGGTTGATCCCGCAATGCCATTCTGATTTGATTATATCCACTAAAGCCATCCAGAAAAGTATACATCTCATGTCCTGCTACATCATCCAAAATGGAATCCAAAAATGGGAGAGGAAAAGGATTTGGAACAGTAGCGGCATTCAATTTTCGGTAATCCACACAAATTCGGATTTGCTTATTTTTCTTTGGTACTACCACAGTTAGAGAAATCCATTCCGGATTATCAATAGGGGTAATAAAACCCACTTCCAACAGGCGATCAATTTCCATTTTAACTTGCTTTGCCACATTCGGATTCATCCTGTACGAATGCTGCTTCACGGGCACCGCATCCGGTTTCAGATTGATCGTATGCTGATAAAACTTAGGATCCAATCCCTGCATGTCCGCATATTCCCATGTGAAAACATCCTTAAACTCTGTCAGTAATATGATCAAATCATCTCTAAAACTTGCTTCCAACTGCTTATTAATGTATATGGGCTGCGACTCCGCTTGCTCCCCAAGAAAAACCTTCTCTAATTCATCTTCCTTAACCCTTGTAATTTTTTCCATTTGCGCCTCAAACGCTCGTTCTTGCTGAATCATGTCCTCCAGTGACTCAGGACTTGGAAGCACCTGTTGTTGGGGCTCCCCTATTCCTCCTGGAGTTCCTGAAACCCCCACCGAATGCCCTTTCGGAATCAGAGAAATATCCGCAAGGTATAGAGAAACCAAATCCGGATTCGCTTTGAGAAATTGTTCCTCTTCATCCTCTTCTAATCCTTCCACCATATTAACTGTTTCTGCTATCACCGCCCATGCTGCCTGAACTGGTTGTCGGCATGTTACCAACATCACACGCATTTTTCTTTTACCCTTCTTTACTGTAAGCATATTTGCTTCCCAATTATTTTTTACCCTCGCTTGTCGTAACCAGGGTCTCCCCAAGATAATGTGATAATCCTGATTATGATCTTCAATATTCAAAACTACTAAGGAAACAGCAAAGGACAAGCCCGCTACATCCAAAACAATACCCCGAAGTAAACCCACTAGTTGCACTCTTCGCTGATCTGCCATGCGGACTACAAAGGGTGCAGGCTCCCAATCACTGAGACCAAAACGCTCACACGCTGCTTGGGTGATAATGTTTACCCCTGCTCCTCCATCCAAGAGTACCTTGTCAATGTATGTGCCATGGTATCAAACTGAAAGTTCCGGAATACGGGTATCCGTGATCCTATTCGCCAGCAACGGGGCTGAATCATCATCCTCGCTTTCAACCTTCCCAATGGCGACTTTCCTCAGCTCAGTGGCCATTTGTCGCAGCAATGCATTATGGAAATTCGGGACCAATTTCAACAATGAACCCAGAGGTACTTGAATTGGTGACGTGAGAACCTCTTTCCAAACTGAATTCCACTCCTCCTGTTCTTTAATATCACCCTTAATTCCAGCTTTCCCTTCCCTTATTTCCAAGCCTACAGTGGTTGGCATAGTTGATGGTCCTGCTGTCTTTACTGGTGGTGCGGATTGTGGCAACCAGGACACGGTCTTTTTCCTCACCTCTTCCTCAGCCGTCCAATCCGGAATTTCCACATTGGGAATTGGAACCACATTTTTACCCGATCGCGTGATTAATGAAACCGCTGGGTCAGACTCGTCCAATCCTTCAATCTGAACCATAGCCACACTAGGTTGTTTCCCTGCAGCACGTTCCTGCTTTTTCCGATCGTATTCCATAGCTTCAGTACACTCAGATCGTCAATGACCATCCCCCAAACAGAAAAGGCATGTCTTGGGGCAATTAGGATCTCGGCCACCTCTTCCGCGGCCTCGTCCTCCCCCTTGACCCCGTCCTCCTGATTGACCTTGCAAAGGCGGCTCTGGTGTATGAGCATGAGCCATCGCCACAGCAGGCTCTTGTCCCTGCCCTATCTGTGGTTGTTGCCAGGTAGAAGAGTCCCCTCGTTTCCGACGACCCCAGCCATTGAAATAACATTCCACTGTATTATGAGTATTGGTCGTGCAAATTGCACACCACTTCTGATTCATTGCACATTCCTGAGCAGCATGGCCCGGATTCCGACATTGGGTACACCAGATTTCCTTCAGACTTTTAGCCACTGCAGCCGATTCCGTCAATCCGGAGGATACACCTTTCCCGTGACGCTGGGATTTTTTTCGTGGTGTCTCTTCCGATTCTTTTCCCGAATCGTTGTTGCCTAAGTCCGAGGAATCAAATCCTGCGGATTCCGACTCCGAACTATCACTGCCACTGTCTTGTGACTTCCGATGAGATTTCTTTCTATCTTTCTTCTTTGACTTCTTTGGATGTTCCATATCCTCTAAAGCCTCTCCTGCTACTACAGCCCTAGCAATTATAGTATCCAGTGGAGTAGTTACCTTATCCAGTGTCGCCATAGCCGTTCTGAGATCCTTATCTCTCCTCTCAAACATGAAGATGTAATCCTAGGGGCACCATGGTTTGATCGCCAAGCTGCCAATGTTAAATTCCTTCAAAGAAAAATCTACTTTAAGTACAGGGAAAAGATATGTACATAGATGATAAGGAAATGGGTAACACCATACCCATTGTACATACGCAAGCTTTCAATAAGTCAATAAAAAGCTCTATTTCCGTGTACATGATTTTTGTTAAAGGTTTTCAAAATGAACCTTTTATTTTTGCAAAAGAAAATTAAAGCAACCACAAAGAATTGGAGTCATCGAATTTTCTCAAGGGGTTTCAACAAGGGGTTACAATATGTCTTCATTGATGAAATCCCTTGTGAACTACCTCCTAAATGAGTCAATGATGACCATGCAATTGAACTTCTTCCGGGAAGTTCACCACCTAATAAACCTCCTTATAGAGTTTCTCAAGCTCAACAAGAGGAGATTATGCGGCAAGTGCATGAGTTAGTTGAGATGGGCATGGTTAGGCCTAGCCCATCTCCATTTTGCTCACCTGTGCTATTAGTACAAAAGAAAGACGGCACATATCGTATGTGTGTCGACTATAGAGCACTAAATAGGTCACTATCAAGAATAGGTTTCCCATTCCACGGGTAGAAGACCTATTTGATAAGCTACAAGGATCGACCTACTTCAGTAGGATTGACCTAAAACTTGGCTACCATCAAATAAGGATAGTTGATCAAGACATTGTAAAGACCGCATTTCGCACTACGTTTGGTCTTTACAGATATATTGTCATACCTTTTGGCTTGACCAATGCACCAGCCACATTCAACCGCTTGATGGAGAAGCTATTCAAGCCTCATCGAACCTTCACTGGAGTGTTCTTTGATGATATTATCATCTACTCTAATTCATTAGATGAACACAAGCAACACCTCCAGTAATATTTCAAGTTTTAAGAGAGAATAAAATTTATGTTAATCGAAAGAAAACTGAATTTTTCTTGCAAGAGATTCAGTATTTAGGTCACATTATCTCTCAATATGGCATCCAAATGGATCCATCAAAATTAGAGGTAATAAAACGATGGCCTAAACCAAGGAATCTTCATGAACTAAGAAGCTTTATAGGTATGTGTGCATACTATAGACATGGTGATTTCCCTGGAGCTGTTTTGCTTCAAGAAGGGCATGCCATAGGCTATGAAAGTCGAAGGCTCAACCCTTTTGAGCAAGCTCTAGTCATATATGAAAAGTAACTCCTCGCAGCTCTACATACCTTAGACTCATGGAAGCACTATTTATTGGGGACTCCTTTCATTCTACGAACGGATCACCAAAGGCTTAAGTACTTCATCACGCAGACCAAGCTCTCCGACAAACAAAATGAGGTGGGCAAATTTTGTTTCGCAATTTCATTTTCATAATGCTCACATTGCTGGCAAGCATAATCAAGTAGCCAATGCACTCTCAAGACGACCAAGAGTGAATGCGGTTTCCATAGCAACTCACAATGATCTATCTTCTATGATAGATGAGTATGCTATTGATCCCGATTTTAGAAATGTGATTTCAGCCCTTGCATTAGGGAAGAAAGAGGAACCATTTACTTTACAATATGGTTATCTTCTCTATGGCAATAGACTATGCATTACTAGCTCACTACGTGAGAAAGTAATGTATGAATCTCATGCTCCTCCTTATCCGGGGCATAGAGGGATTCAGTGTACCCTAAAGGGAATTAAAACATATTTCTATTAGCCTACCATGAAAGCAAACATAAAAGAGTATGTTTCTAAATGTGTGGTATGTCAAAAGACAAAGTTTGATAGAGGGAAGCAACGTGGATTGCTTCAACCTTTGTCAATCCCTAATTCACCATGGGAGCATAAGTCTATCCATGGGAATACGGGAATATGGACGATAGTAGATAGGTTTAGTAAACAAGATCATTTTATACCTGTCAAAAATACTATCAAAGCCCATCAAATGGCAACCCTCTTAATTTCACAAATTTTCAAGTACCATGGCTTGCCAATGTCCATAGTGTTGGATAGAGATCCTAGAATGACCAGTAATTTTTGGAAGGGTCTCTTTGAGTATTTAGGGACAAGGCTAAACTTCTCTTATCCACAAACGGATGGCCAAAGTGAAATAGCTAACCTAACAATTCTTGATCTACTAAAAGCCTATGTAACGGAAGTAGATCAAAGATCCCAATGGGAGAAGTACTTACCCTTAGTGGAGTATGCTTACAATAACATTGTACATACTTCCATGGGAAAAGCACCTTTCAAGGTAATTGAGGGAAGATCATAAAGTCCCTTGCTACTTAAGGTACATGGGAAGATCTTCGCTACAGATGAGTATAGCCGAGACCTACAAGAATTTTTTGAGGATAGATCAAACGGCGGTCCATCTGGCCGGACACGTAGCCAGACACCACATTTGTACTCTATTAGTTTTCCGAGCTAGTGTAGTAATACTCTGTGTAAATCCTAATTCCAGAGTAGTGGGTCAATTCCCTGAGTTTTAATGTTGTCATGACATTTGTAAAGGTCCATGTGAGTTGGCCACTGGAAATATAAATACCCTAGGTATAAAGGTCAATAACCTTAATGTGAAAGAAGGCTTATCTTTAGGAGAAGAAAAAGCTCTGTTGTACGTACGCTCTAGCTACGAGATGCTCCACCTTGTAATTAAATAACTCCTCTGGAAATGGTTTTGGTACATATGCCTCATCTTCTACTGAATGCTCTAGGATGCAATCTTCCTTTCTAAAACTTCCACTCTCTGGAGCTCCATACATCCAAATATGCACTTTTCTTTTCAAATCAATTGTGGAGATTAAATCTTCCCCCGGGGTTTGCACTACATCTCTATAGCTATGATCTTTGACACTGATTTTTTTTGTGACCTCTTTTTGTCTCAAGTAGATATAGTCATAGCCCCAATCTTGTACCATTTTGAGCTGACGCATAAATGGTCTGCCCAATATGATATGAAAGTTGCTGCTCTCGTCAAAATTCATTATGGCAAAGGTGTGCTCATACTCGATGCCACACAAGGATACAATGATTTGCTCTAATATTCCAATCGGTTTCTCCGTGTATCCATCCGCTAATTGCAATTTCATTTGAGTTTTCCTAAGAGCAGGCTTTCCCCATTTTTTCCATATCTCTTTGGTTGCAGTGGAAATTCTTGTCCCACTATCTAATATAGCAACCATCTTTACTCCTTTGTACTCAAGTGGTAAGGTGGTGTTTCCTTCTTCGCCTTCATAGTAATCACCCACCTTGTTTACTGGTACTGGCTTTGTCTATTGTTTCTTAGGCAAGGTGTCATCAATGTTTTTGTCTGCCAGCTGGTCATGCAAAGGGATCTTCAACCCCATGTTTTCCAAGTTTTTGCCCATTTGGCCCCATAGATGCGGTCTAATTTTCAGTAGCTCTGATAGACAAAGTGTGCATTGTATAGGAGAAGACATCAATTTATGCAAGCTCTTGGTATCCCTCATTTTTGTCGTGGCCTTCCACTGAGAAGGTACCCTTTTAACCTCCGATTTGGTTTCAAGTTCTCCTATGAAAGATGGAAAAGTCTGTAGAGATCGTGGTTTAATCTCTTCAGATGTGATAGACCCAACATCCCCATATAGAGATCGTATATCCCCTGGGAAGAATTCGTGATCCATGTTTATTTCAGGGATAGGTGCTGACTGTAAAGCAGCACTACCATCTTTTTGGTTTCTGATTGATTCCCATAAGGACTGTGTCCATGGTTCTTCTACCTCCAGAATAGGCATCACTGCTTGTGAAGCCACCCCATCTGTGGTATTGGCTACTTCCCTTGTATCTAAAGGTACCTCAACTTCTGGCTCTTCCTCTTTGTTTACAATACCCTAGGTCTCTAATTCTTGTACTTTATCACGGATTAGCACCTCCGTTTTTGGAGAATCTGGAACATGTGGTTCCATAAGAGCTTGGGCCTTCTGGATGATCTCCTTGCACATTTACAACCTCTCTTTTTCATACCCTGGATGAGGATACGTCAGCCATCTATCCTCTTGGGTTTGGTTGGGTTTTAGCTTAGCTTCATAGGCTTTCAAAATTGCATCTAAAGGTTCAAAGACTTTGTCGACCAAGACTAAACCTCCCGAGTTAGTCTTTGACTCTTTAGGTCCCTTTGTGTTTTTGTTCCTTTCTTTCTCTTGTCTAAATTGCTCTCTTGTTTGATTTAATTTAGTTTCCAAAGTAGCTTTCTCCTGCAGCCTCTTCAATTTCATTTTTTCTCGTCTGCAGCATAGCTTTCTGGCACTAACATAATGTCAATACTCAGGGAAAGTGACTCAGATGGGGCACGGAGACTCTTTGAGATCGTCAACCTCAAGAAGTGAACCTTAACAAGCAAACACAACAACTCTACAAGACAATCAATCACTAAATGATCAAGGAAATCTGTCTATGTCCTTTCTCACAACTCTAGGTCATCACGCCATTTCGACACTCGAACGGACTCGAAATGCAACGAAACTTTAGGAGGACATCTAGGACACCTATGGGAACTATCCTACCAAGTCTGGTTGCAATCCGACAAGGTACCAAAATCAAGATCCATCATGAAAAAAATCATCAAAACTGCAACAGAACATGCCAAAAATGTCGTCCTATGGTCTAAGAACAGTCTCCTATGGTCAAAATGACTAATAATAGTGATTTAAGCTCTCAAATCTGCAATTATAGCTCATAGACGCGTAGTCGCGAACCATAGCAAAACTGACAGTGCATACACTTGAATTGAAGAGCAAAGAAAGAGGAACACAAAGCAAGTTTCAAAATTGAAAACGAATTACCCAATCATCAGTAGCGATGATTACAAGTTTGGAGCAGCTCGTAGCTTGAGCGTCCGTATAGCAGATCTCTCTTCTTCTCTAAAGATAAGCCCCCTTTCACATTAAGGTTATTGACCTTTATACCTAGGGCATTCTAAATGGACAATGGCCGACTCACATGGACGTTTACAAATATCATGACAGCATTACAACTCAGGGAATTTATCCACTACTCTGGAATCAGGATTTACACAGAGTATTACTACACTATGTCGAAGAACCAATAGAGTACAAATGTGGTTTCTAGCTACGTGACCAGCCAGGTTCATGCCCGTTTGATCTATCCTCAAACATTCCCCCCTTCCTAATTTGTGTCGTCCCTTGACACGACCTTGTGCAGTCTTGTCATAGAGTTGTCTTCAGCTTTGTCTTCAAGGTTGGACTTTAGCTTCGGATATGTGACTTGATCTTTGTTTATCAAGACAACTTTTCTTCGCATTGTGCAATATTCTTTGTTTTCCATGTGGACATTATGATGGGTATGCTTTCCATGTCCGCTGTAATTTGAGTTGTCTGCAATAGGTCACCAATATTGAAGCACTGTGTGAGCTATGTGTTAAGGCGGTTACGCCGCTAGCGGAAGCTAAATAGCGAGAACTCAACCAACAACAGAATTTGTCAGACGAGGATGGAGCTTGACCCGCAGGCGCATGGAAACAACTAGGTGGGTGTCAAATCACCTACTCGACCTTCTAATGACAATCACTACTAAGGAAATCAAATCTAAGTTCTAAAATACGCAAGTGACTGAAATCCGTACTACGAACGAATGCTATACGAAACAGGATCTAGAATCATTGAAACGATCTCAAACTCAAGGGGAAGTCTATACACTAGGTAAGAACAACACCCTAAAGACTTGAACTACAAAATCAACCTATAACCACTCCGTGCGGTAAACGCGTATGAAGACAGGCCAAAAAATACAGGTGACCGAAACTTGACCCCGATGGTACTAATGTGTAGCTCTACTCGTTGTGGTTCTATAGATATGCTGCACGCTCTATTCCGACACACGAGTTGGAAGAAAACTCACACCGAAGCTCGTAGGAACTTACCACACGTAGAAGCCGATAGCGCGCACTCTTGGTATCTGTGCGTAGCTCTCACCGTTGCTAACACAATGGCGGTGTCGCTTCTCCAATGGCGGCCCCATAGCTCGCGTAGCAAGAAGATAAGACTCTCTCTCTCTCTCTCTCTCTCTCTCTCTCTCTCTCTCTCTCTCTCTCTCTCTCTCTCTCTCAGACACAGTCACGGCGCTCAAAAACTCACTTTGATTAATTGAATCAATCCCCTTAGGTTACAAAACTTTGGCTTATATACCTCAGCCTTGGAGGTGAGAACATCTCTAACTATTTACATCAACAGGTGAAATTACTTCGGGATTACAAACTGGAAACTCAATTGAGTCCCGTTACTTAATGAATGGCTCAATTCAAAATTAATGTCGAAAAGACATTTATTACAATCAATGGTTACAAAATGATGGGTGCGAGCAAAAATGTGGGTGTGATCCTCTGCTGGCTCAACACTTCCTCTGCTGGCTCAACACTCCCCCCCTCCGCGTTCATGTCGTCCCTGACATGACTTTTAGGCTTGGTCAATAGAGTCCTGTCGTCTTGAGCATCTGCAAATGTGATTCGTAGCGTAGGTTGCCGATGGTCAAGGTTGGGCCGAATATTTTGCTTTCGTGAGTGAAAAAGCCGGTGTAGAAAGCTTCTTCGAATGTTTGCATGTGGAAGCTAGGCAAAAACATAATTCTTTGGTATAAGAGATGTAACACCTTTGGTGATGGCCGCAATGAAAGATCATACATCATATCCGTCACTGTGTCGGCCATCGATAGTAGACTCGAGGTCATGGCTTTATCTGGCGCGAACACTTCAATGCATGCTAAGAGAGTCCTGTAGATCTTCTTTAGCATCTGACACGAAAGGTCAGGAGAGCCAGTAAAGAGTTTGATGGTGCCCGTTAGGGTTTTCACCATGTAGGCTTTACCTATTCTCTCTCCTGCCTTTGGTCCTGGCATCCTTGGGTAATTAAGCCAATTTGGCTTCTTTTCTGCAATCCTGCCATGCTCTTTCCAGCTTCTGACTCTTAGCACCGGGCAGAAGGTTGCATCCTCCCGAATCTCCTTTGGAGCCTCTACCAAGTAGATGAGGTAGGCTGGGTATTTGTTCAGCCAACCTTTCCTCCATCTAGGTTGAGAATCTACAATCTTCTTTGATTGTTCATCTTTTGTGATGTCGCCTTCGTAAAGAGCGACATACTGCTCCTCCTCTATTCTCTTTTTTGTCTTTATCACTTCAAATTTCATCAGAGGGAAAGGCAGGTTGGGTTGCATCCACTCTTCATGGAGCACTTTTGTGTCTAAACCTTGAATTCTAATGGAGATGAGGAGTCTCCTTTCCCATTCCATTTCCGCCTTGGCACTTTCCTCTGTCGACTTTTCTATTTGGTCCTGGAGCCTTTGTTCTTCTTCTTCAGAGATTCCTGAAGTCGAGGCCATTTCTTGAACTGGGGCTGGATCTTCAATTGTGGTTGCCTCTCCAGTTTCTGGTAGCTCTATGGCTGCTCCCCCTGCTTCTTCTTGTGGTGTCTCTGTTTCTCTTCTTTGTTGCTCTTGGAGGTCTTGGAGCTGTTTGCGGAGGGCCTCATTTTCTGTCCTTAGTGTTTGGTTTTCTGTTGTGAGCCTCTCCTCTGCAGCCAATGATCCCTCCGCCATGTGCAATCTTTGCACTTGCTCTAACCTTAGCTCTCTTTGCAAACTTTTGACCTGATCTTCCAGAGCTGGTACGAGGGCTCCCTCTTGTTCTGTTCCTGCTCTGCTAGCTCTAGGGGTGGTCCTGAGTCTCGTGATTGTCCTTTCTTGAATTTCGACTCTTTCCCTTAGCTCAATGAGCTCATCCTTGGCTGCCTCCAGCTCATCTTCTATTCGCTCCTTTGCTTCCTGTGAACTTGTTACCTCTCTTGAAGCTTCGGCTAGTTGGAGTATCAAGCCGTCTCTCTCGTTTTTTGCATCGTAGAGTGATGCTTTATGACTTTCAGATTCAGTCATAGCATTCTCTAACTTCTTCTGCAACTCTGCTTCCTTTTGTTTTGTTGTCTCAATTGCTACTTTTTTTTCTCGATCTTTCTTTAATCTTGCTGAGCAGTTCATGCACCATGTGCATGTCTTTTTCATCTTCATCTGTCAACTTGACAGCTCTTTCTACCACCACCTCCAATGGCTTCGGCTCTTCTAGTATGTTCTGTTCGTCCATTTTCTCTTCACTCTCCATTGTACCCTTTGTCTTTTCCTTCGTCCCTTTCCGATCATCTTGTTTTCGTAGGGATATCCCATAAACTGCCTCCAGGGCCTCTTCTTCACTGTATCCGATCGCTACCAGATCCTCATAATCATCTTTCTTTTGCTGAACTGGATCTATCTCCTTTTCCTTGGTCCCGGCCTCCGGCTTTTCCATAACTTCTGTTTCTATTTCTATTGTGGTCTCCTCCACAATAATTTCCGTCTTCTTCGGGCTTGGTACATCAGTAAAGGAGGGCTGATTGTCCTCAGTCATCTTGTCTTTCCCTTTGTTTGCTTGCCCGTCTTTCTCTCGAAGTTCAGTAGACTCATCTACTTCCTTCTTCTCCTTGTCGTCCTTTTTCAGCTCAGCTTTTAAAAGCTGTACTTCCTCTTCAGTATAAGGCTCGACAGGTTGCTGCTCCAGTATGGCCTCCGACTCCTCATAAGCTCTAACATATTGATCATATTGATCAACATGTGGCCTGGCTGAGCTGGTTCCGACTTTAGTGGGGTCTGGCACCCACATTTCTTCAAAGTCCCCCTTTAGAGCTCTTTCCGCTCTAAACTGCTCCACCAGCCTTTCCATTCTTGCGGCTTTTTGACTTTTGGTTTGCTTGGGATCAGCCTTCTTCTTCGCTTTCTTCTTGAGCGGCTCGTCCACAGCCTCTTCAGGTTCTTAAACTATTTCTAGTTTTCGGCGTGCTCTTGTGGACGCCCTCTTGGATACTTCTTGCTGTTCTTTCTCTTCATCGGCTTCTCTAAGCCACTCATTCTGGGAGGGAACCCGTGGCCCTTGATCCCTCGCTCCAATAGCTTCATAAGCTATTCTTGTTAGGATTTCTCCTCCTCCTATGTACTTTGGCTTCTGGTTGTGCATGGCGATTACTTGCTCGTGGATGTATTGAGCATAATTCACCTCTTTTGGCATGTTGCTCTTCAGTGCCCATGTGATGGTTGTCGCAATGGCATGGGGTGGTGTAGTATACTTCTGCGGTCTTTTACTGCACACATGGAGAAACTGGTTGTATAATCGGCAAAGGGTTGCCGCTCGTTGATCTGCCATATCTTCGTAGGTTGTATTTTGTTTCTTTGATCCATAGACCTCTATGGCCTCCCTTCTTTCTCTGACAGAACTCCCTTTGTTGTGCAGCTTCAATGCATCTGCAATGAGCTGTGGAGTGATCTGTACTTCAACTGTTTCTCCATCCATGGCTGTCAACGTGGCTTTCCCATCCTTCTAAATGGATGTTGCCAACTCATACACTCTTCTTGTGTCTACACCTGATGGTCTCGAGGTGAAGAACCTGTGTAAGTCAGCCTTTTCCAGGTATCTGCTGATGTTCTCTGATCTGCTATAATCCGTTAATTCTCGTGGGATCATAGGTACATCGACCGATTGCCCTTGAGGATCTCTGAAAGTCCCCTGGTAGATCTTTATTCCCTCTTTTTCTAGTATTGCTTCCTCCACCCAAGTCTTGGTTGGCTTGAGGGTTTCTGTTGGAATATCAAAAGGTTCTGCTTCTGCAAGAGCATCCTTGATGGTTGGTCTTTTTCTCTTAGTTGCCGATGACTTAGCGGAATCCATGGATCCTGTAACTCCAATTTCAGAAGTTAGCGTCTTTTTAGTACTGAAAGCCAAAATGAAGCTTTTAACTATTCAAATGACTTGAAAATTGAAACATGAGCTATTCAGGGCCTAAGGATGCAATGTAGGTGAAAAAATATGCAAACTGGGCTCAAAATCATGCTGGAGACATCATACGCATATGATATCTTTTGTGTCAGAATGACTTCATATTGGTTGTGCTTGTAGCTGATAGTGTATACATGAGTATTATATGCTTGGATTTGAGTTTGGATCCCATTTGGTCAAGTTTTGGCCAGTTTAGTCCAGCTCAGGCTCTTGGCGAAATTTTGAAAGGGAATTGGATTTTATGATCCAAATTGGGTAAAACTTGGTGGATTACTTTCAAATGGCATGTAGAACACTTCTGTTTGGTGGTTGAAGCCCTGAGGTGCCAAAATCACATAGTGAGACATCATACGCGTATGATGTCTTTTAGTGCATTTTTGGACCAATTTTCTCAATAAGCTTGGTTTTGGCTTTAGATAGGCTTATTCAGTGGATTTATCAAGTTTGGATAGAATTTGGACTAAAAATGGCTCTGGAGACATCATACGCGTATGATGTCTTTTTCATCAATTTTTCATGGGATTGGTTCTGTGGACTCTCCATGTGCTAGTGAAGGACTGTTTATACTCAAATCTTGGTTTGGACTTGAATATGTTGGATTTGGGACAAAAATAGGCTTTGTATGAAGGATTTTCTCTTAATTGGGCTAATGGGGTGATCCACTTGACCAAATGGTTCCAAACTTCATATGTAGCATGTATTAGATATATATAATGGATGTATGATGACAAATGAGCATTTTTGGCTCTGTAAGTGCAAATAGACATCATACGCGTATGATGTCTTTTGTGTCAAAATAGTGCTTTTTGGTTCCAGATAGGTTGTATATGTGTTAACCAACAATCCTACAAAGTTTCAATGAGTTTGGAGTTATTTTGACAAAATTAGGACCAAAAATCAATTTTATGGCCTACTTTGCGTCTTTTTGGTTTTCCTTGGGTTTTCTAACTCCAATTCTCATGATACTTGGTTCATAGGATGTGATTAACATGTGAAATGAGGCTATGCACTCAAATGTTGAAATGGATGTGAAAATCATGTTGTGAGACATCATACGCGTATGATGTCTTTTCTTGAAATGTTGGTTTTTTTGTGCAAAGAATGCTTTGTGCTAGTGCCCTAAGCCCTGCTAACTAGTTTTCAACTTAAAAAGTCATCAGTTTAGCTAAAAAGCCCCCTTATTGGCATTTCAGTCTCCGAAGTCGTCTTTTTGCCTTGGAGTTGAATTTCTTCAACTTTTCTTCTCGAGAGTTGCATTTCCAGCTCATTGGATATGTTGTGAAGCCACCTATTTGGTTGAACTTGACTTTGGCTCCCCGTTCTCCATCTTTCTCCATTTGGTTGCCCGAAAGCGTCTTTTTCACCATCGGTAAGTGAATCAGCTTTCTTTTGGGTTTTGCTTGCAAACATAAGTCATCCATGTATATTTGAAGCTGCTTGTGAAGTTTCATGTCATTTGGTCGTCAATTTTAGCCGTTATGCCAAAATGACGCTTTGTGTGTCCGCAGCCGAATCGGTTGTTCCGACCTACTTTTGGTGATCCAAACCCGGAGATACTCCATGGTTGCATTGCCCTCGATGTTGTTAAGCTTCCTGAGAAGTTTTGTGTCGTTCCGACAACTTTTTTCTGTTTGCGTCTTGCAGGCTCTGTTGACCTAGGGTTTTTTCAGTCGTTCTTTCTCGAGCTTTGAGTGTTAGAAACTCATCTCCTATACTAGGGTAACCCACCTCTAAGTTCTTGCAAGGTTTGGTTAGGCGGTTGTGCCCCTACCTAGCGTTCTTCCCCATTCCCCGTCTGCTCTTGTTTCTTTGATACTCTTTTGTTTCGTTCTTTCCGGGCTCATCTCTCGTTTTCCGTTTTGACTCTCAAGTTTTTCTAATCTAGCTTTAGTTTGCTTTAGTTCCTCAGCTAGAATAGCGTCTTCACGTTCTTTTCTCAACTTCATGCGTGCTTTTCTAGCTTTCCATGTGTTTTTCTGACTCCGCGGTCCTTGACTAACCACTTCAGTCGCTAACTTTCCATTCTCAGGTTCTCTAGTGGTTTTCTTAGCTTGAGCTCTAGTAACAACTTGCGTTGGTATCAGAGTTTCATTTTCAGACCCACTGCTGGTAGGAATAGTTTCTAACATATTCAATGTCGTCTTTTGCACTTTGTTTGGATTCTTTGAACAATCCTCAATGAAGTGAGTAACCCCACACTCAGTGCAATAAGCGTTAATTCTAATGATTTCCGTATGTGGGCAAACATTCATCAGATGGTCACCCCCACACTTGTAACAGGGTCCTAGTGCTGGTCTTGGTCCCATTTGATTCGTCCTTTGTGGATAGGATGGTCTTTGTCCTGCTAACCCTCCATGAGCTATGAACATCAAGGTTCTTGCGTCCATATTGTATCTCTCTTCATCAGAAGCACTTGTAACTGTTGGTGTTCCAGCATTCCCCATCATGCCCCATGGTTTTGGTTGTTTTGGTTCTTCTGGTGGGTAATACACTGTCGGAGACATGTGTGCACCCGATTCTTCGTAATAGGCTTGAACAGGCACTAAGGCTTGTTCTTCCTGATTCTCTAAGGTTGGTGCATATCTAATGCCCACTGGTCTTGCTCCTGGTAAAGGTGGTTGTTGTCCCAATACCGGTTGAGGTCTTTCTATCCCCATAGGTCCTGGTACATTTCTCGTTGGGTATCGAGGTACTGGATGTATCTGAGGTGGTGCTAATTGAGCAGGAGGTGCATACTGGCGCTCCCTTACATACCCTTTGTTGTAATAACACTCCTCTGTTGGATGATTTGTCCATTTTTGTTCAATAGCACACCATTTCAGTGTTTTTGGCAATGGTTTTTGGTATGGTGCCATCCTTTTTAGAGCATCTTCTATCATTTGCTCTACATTTGGCATGGTTGTTGTTTGAACATTCTTTTTAGTGGTAGTCTCGCTCGCTACGGAGGAGGAGCTACTGGATGCAAAATCTGTATCCATTGACACCTCTCCATAAACCGTACAGTTATCCACTAAGTACAATGCCTCTCTCGTTACTTGCTCGAAACTTGTACAAGCTTTCAAGTGCAAGTCCTTCTTGAGAGTGTCGTTCCTCAGTCCCTCAATAAAGAGAACAGATAGTCTGTCATCTTGTGGTCGTTCACGTACTGGACATCTCTCAATGTATTGTTTAAAGCGAAGTGAAGCTTCCTTCACTTTTTCGTGTTCTCTCTCTTTAAAAGCATATATTTGTGAGACCGTATTGTGCTTAATCCCTCGTTTTGAGAATTCCTCAGCAAACTCTCTTAGCAAATGGTCAATGTCATGGAACCCCCCTATGTTCATTGGTTGAAACCATGTCAATGCAGTACCTTCTAGAGTAAGACCAAATCCCTCGTATTGTGTATGGAAATCTGTTATCTGCTCAGCTCTTAAGACTTGCTTAAAGAGTGACACATGTGCATACGGATCTCCTGAACCACCATACTTCTTTGGCATACACTTGGCTACTTGAGATGGTCTCATACATCTATGATCTGCTACCAATCTCATTGCTCCTGTGTCTCGGCTAAAGCTTTCTCTAGCATCATGGACTTCATGGGTTACCCTTGTCGGTTCCTCTGCCCTGAATCTACTACTGGGAGGTAAATGTGATGGTTCCGCTTCAAACCTTGGACCTGGAGTGGTATAGGTGGGGATTGGAACTGCACTACCTCGATTCGTCTCCATTGACTCTCTAGAATGTAATGATCCCATTGGTCCGAGCTTCGAGTCCCAAGGTTGACTGAAACAGTCAGCAACCTGAGTTCTTTGTCCTCCTGTTGTCATTGAGTTTTGCACTCCAGTTGTTGGTGCTGGTCTATGTGAGCTAGAAGTAACATAATACTGATGTAGTGGTCCCCCAAAGTATGTATATCCTTCTAATTCTTTCTTGCCCATTGTTGAGTATTGCCTGCCATACTTATCGTAAGCGGCAATTTTCACTTCCGATCCCTCTGTGTAGGTAAAGACATAGAGTCTTTTTTTGTCTATCAACTCTCCGGTGTAGGGTTCTTCACATCTATAATAGAGATCTTGCTCCCCATTATTATATTTGTATAGCCCCACATAGATGTTATCAGTGTTGATCCTTGTAGTTTCATTCTCTCTTCTTAACCTCGCATTAGGGAAGTTCATTATTGGTGCTTTCTCCTCGAGTTCTTCATCTATTTTGGCTTTGGTGCCCATCAATCCCCACTTGTCCACAATGTTAGGGTTTAGGACTACCAAGTACATGGTACCCTCGTCATCTAGATATCTATCTCCGCTATAGCTCACAGGCACTAAGTCCTTGAACTCACTAGGTCTCTCCTCTATCTTTACACAATAGCGGTCCATCCCATCTTTGTAGATCTTGGCACCTTGCTCATTGTCGTACTGGTATTTTATGAACAATAGTTTCATTGTGGCGGAAGGGTTTGATGATCCTGCTGCCATATTTTCTCTGTTGTTCAGGTTCAAGTGTTCCAAGTGTTCAGTGAAAATCTCGTAAGATCTCTCCGAAGAAGTATCAGAGACACTTCCTTCAAAGATCGGCTCTAATGGTTGCACCCAACTTTGGTTTACACTTCCCTCGGTTGATATGACACTTGCTGGTTCCCCTTGTTTTGGTTGGTTATTCTGGAGGTTCCTGCCCGATCGCAAATTCATCAATTCCCCTAAAGGACTATAACTTTTCCGTCTCGGCAATTTGTTTTCCCCAAGTTTTTGTGGTCAGAATTGATCCAAACCGATGGATACTTGGTCAATTGTTTAATCTTGTCAGTTGGATAACTTCTGTTTCATCAAATGAGAATTTTGTCGCAGTTATGCTGAAAAAGACATTATACGCGTATGATGTCTTTTTTTCACAGATTTGACTATTTTGGTTATGCTCACTCTCAGTGGCCCCTTTATGCTCTGTTCACTCACAAAATTCAGTTTGAACTCTGTTTGAGCAAGTTATGGCTAATTTAGGCTTTTCTTGGCAATTTTCCGCTTTTGACTTGTTTTTTGGGTCAATTGTGATCCAAATGGGATGAAACTTGAAATATAACCTCTAGACAGCTATTACAATGGATCTGTGTTAGCAAAGTATCAAAATATGTCCAAAATTAGGTCAAAGACATTATACGCGTATGATGTCTTTTTCATCAATTTGGGTCCAAACCTGATATTTATGCTTCCTACAGTGCCTGTAACAATCTTGTCAGGTCAGATATCAAAAATAAGCAGTGGATGTGCCAAAAGACATTATACGCGTATGATGTTTTTTGTCCCAGATTTTGACTATTCTTGGTTTTAAGCCTTCTCCAATGTTTATAATTGAGTTTCAAGTGTTTTTGTCAGGTTTGAATGTAAAAACAAGATTTGAATCCAAAATTTCCTATTTTTTGCGTTTCTTGGACTCCGACTTGTCTTTTTGGGTTTCTTTGAGTGTTAATGCTCTTGTTTTAAGTTGATCTTAGGGTAAAACCCCCCTTCTAAACACTCTAGTAAAGTCAAAATTTCTGTTTTGGTCTCTGTTTGGTCATTTAGACATCATACGCGTATGATGTCTAAAGTTGCAGATTTCCAGTTTTTTGGCACAGAATCCTTCCTAAAGCTTTCTCAAGTGCTCAGCAACTCCCAGATACACAGAAAATTTCTCTGACTTTTGTTTATTGCAAGTTTCACTACTAACTCGACGATTTAGTGATCTAACATGCAATCAAACACATCAAGCAAATAGAACACCAATTGATAGCTCTAGATCAGGATCAAATCAGGCCCTACCTAAGCTACTTCTAATCATAAAATGGATTTTTTGCAATTGGAAATATAAAGAGATTTACTACCACACAAGGAGTAGCAAATCTAAGTTCTAAAATACGCAAGTGACTGAAATCCGTACTACGAACGAATGCTATACGAAACAGGATCTAGAATCATTGAAACGATCTCAAACTCAAGGGGAAGTCTATACACTAGGTAAGAACAACACCCTAAAGACTTGAACTACAAAATCAACCTATAACCACTCCATGCGGTAAACGCGTATGAAGACAGGCCGAAAAATACAGGTGACCGAAACTTGACCCCGATGGTACTAATGTGTAGCTCTACTCGTTGTGGTTCTATAGATATGCTGCACGCTCTATTCCGACACACGAGTTGGAAGAAAACTCACACCGAAGCTCGTAGGAACTTACCACACGTAGAAGCTGATAGCGCGCACTCTTGGTATCTGTGCGTAGCTCTCACCGTTGCTAACACAATGGCGGTGTCGCTTCTCCAATGGCGGCCCCATAGCTCGCGTAGCAAGAAGATAAGACTCTCTCTCTCTCTCTCTCTCTCTCTCTCTCTCTCTCTCTCTCTCTCTCTCTCTTTCAGACACAGTCACGGCGCTCAAAAACTCACTTTGATTAATTGAATCAATCCCCTTAGGTTACAAAACTTTGGCTTATATACCTCAGCCTTGGAGGTGAGAACATCTCTAACTATTTACATCAACAGGTGAAATTACTTCGGGATTACAAGCTGGAAACTCAATTGAGTCCCGTTACTTAATGAATGGCTCAATTCAAAATTAATGTCGGAAAGACATTTATTACAATCAATGGTTACAAAATGATGGGTGCGAGCAAAAATGTGGATGTGATCCTCTGCTGGCTCAACACTTCCTCTGCTGGCTCAACACTATGTATGGTTGTTGTTGATGACTCTCTTGTTGAATTTGTCATTGCTTGCCATTGTAGGCGATTTTTTGACTTGCCATTGTTTGATGGAGCTTTGTTATTGACCTTGGAGATAAAAGATTTTCTTGATAAGCATCTAAAGACCTGCAGTTTTTTCTCCAAGTCATTGTCGATTGATTTGGGTAGACATTTCCTTATTGTTGATGTAGAAGGAATATATACAAGAAGTCAATGATGAGGGTTTCTAGATTAGGGTCTTAAAACCCGGATGACCAAAGGGAAAAACCCGGTGGGAGAAAAGTGTCTTTGGTATACGCTCTTATTGGAGTTGAGCAATTCCACTTGAAGTACTTGTCATGCAAGGTGAGTGCTCGGGAGAAACAAAGGAAGAGAGTCTAATGCAAGTGTCAATTATGGGACACTCTATACGCATATGAAAATTTGTCAAACAAAAGCATGCAGTGTAAGAGATGGAGTTGATGGGTGCTTCAAGGAACAAATGTAGCACATGTGACATCAAAGGACGTTTCAATAGCTTCCACGTTTCCAAGAAGGGTTTTCAATGTAGAAGCTTCTCTACTCATTCCTCACTGTGTTGAGTGCGTGAGTTTTTTTTGGACTTCCTCCTTCACTTACCACTATACTACAATGACTTCGACTCTTATGCTTACCTATACCAGCATGAGCGACACAACGTAATTATGCTCAACTCTTTCAGCTTGAGCAGTACCTACAATAACTAAGACGCTTAGACCACAAAGAATATTGCATGAAGGTTTGGGACTAACGCCTCGCTCATTTAGTGGCTTAGCTGCCCAACTCTGACTTTTATGCCATGTATTTTTAATGGCGACTTGGACTTACCTGTTCAAGGCCAAAAACCCAATTCCATAAGTTCTTGAAATTTAGGCCTTTTTCATTGTGTAGGTCTTTGGATGCCACCATTTTGTTGAGTAGGTTGGCATATTTTGGCTCCTCTTGACTTGTTTGTTGTATATTCACACTGATTTGTTAAACAAGTCCTTTAGCTGTTGTAGAGACTGATGGAGTCTTTGCTTTATATCCCATGAGAAGCGATTGTTGATAGGTGTGGGTTCCTTGTGTTTGAGTTTCCACGAATAATTTTGAAACCCATCTTGTTTTTGGTCCTTGTGTGACCATCTTTTGTGTTCGCTCCTTTTGCTCGATGACTTGATGGACACTAGGCTTTGGTAGCCACATCTAATGATTTCCTTTGTAGAAGCCCTGGTTTTGTAGTTGATGACAAGGTATCCATCTAGAGATTGTAGCAGCCTTGGTTGCAATTGGGTTCTATTGGCTCTTGGTTTTTGCTGCTTGCCTTTGGATAGAAGCTTCTGCTGCATGATTTCTCTTGGTTGTTCCAGATTGAGCTACAAATTTTGGTAACCATATTTGAGTGTTACCTTCATAAAATCCTTGTGCTTTGAGTAGCTTAAGTGGAATCATTCGTCGCTTCACGTGTTTGTGTTGGGTAGCTTGGCCGAGGTCTGACTTTGGAACCCAAACTTGTCGCATTTCTTGCTTGGAAGGTATTTTCTTCTGCCTTTTGTGGTTTTGCTTTCTCCTCGTTGAGTTTTTCTTTCTCCTGGTTGAGTTGTTTGTCTTCCGTTCATAGCTCGGCTTGCTTTTTGTAGAATTTCTTCCTTGAGGTGAGTAGATCTAAGTTGTTACCTTAGGCTTTCTGGCCCAAACATTAGTGTTTCTTTGGAAGTAGCCCTGAGCAGTGATTGACTCATTTGATGCTACCCACCCTGTCACCTTTTGTTGTTGATGTTGAACTTGTGCTTCATGTATCCAAAAAATTGGGTCTTTGACTTTGATCTGTTCTTTGGATACCAACACTTGGTTGATATTCTTTGGCTTCTTTTGGATGCTTTTTTGTGATGGAAACTTTGGTTGGTAAACTTTTTTCTTTGGTTTCCATTGCATTGTCGATGGTTTGGCTCTTGATGTAGAGGCTTTGCTGGAAGTTTGATGGAGGCTCGTTGAAGGTAAATTTGTCTTGCGAGATTGATATGATTTAGTGTTTACCTTTGCTTTACCTTTTTCCGTGAGGATTGGTTGCTCCTTTTTTGCATGGACTTGAGGTGCTTTTGGGGTTTTTGATGGTATTGTTGCTGAAGATTTTCCTTGTGGTTGAAAGAAGATGTTCCTCCAACTCTCTGTCAAGACCAGACTCTCTTTGATGTGATGGGATTCAATTATGTAGAAAGTATCCTTGTACTCCCCATTACTCAACTTCAGTACGGCTTCTGCCATGCCAAAGCTAGGAATTAACGTTTTAGAACTTGTGTTCACTATCTCCTCTAGCTCGTTGATTGGCGGCTTTCCCATCATTATCCATGTTCCATAAGTCATTAGATTCTTTGTTTCTTTTGGATCTATCATAGATAAACATGTGATTTTGAGTCTTGTTTCTCCGCATATGCTGAATTTGATCATCGTAGGAGACAATTGATCATCTTCTTTGTCACTGTTCTTGTCTTGATCTTACGTTTGCTGAACATTTGACGTTGAACTTCAAAACTTTGCTCCTTTAACTGCTTTCATTTGCGTTTTTTGTGTAGTCGCCTTCTTTGAAACATCTTCTGGCGATTCCTCAGGTATGTCAATGATGAAATATTCTCGTGGTTTCTCTGCTTCCTTAGTTTTCACTTTTGCCTCATGCTCTATGATGTAGCTATCTGTTTCACCACTTCTGCTTTCACACTCACAAACCTTGTTAGCTTCCTTCAACACCTTTATTGTAAACAAGGGAGTTATGTCAAAGCCATCTTCATCACAAAATTTAGTGGGGGTCACCTCATTCACAAACGCATCAAGAGTCGCCAGTATTTGATCCCATCCAAAGGGTTCAAATAAATCCTCTGGAAATGGCTCTGGTACATATGCCTCATCTTCTACTGAACGCTCTAGGGTGCAATCTTCTTTTCTAAAACTTCCACTCTCAGGAGCTCCATACATCCAAATATGCGCTTTGCTTTTCAAATCAGTTGTGGAGTTTAAATCTTCCCCAGGGGTTCGCACTACATCTCTATAACTATGATCTTTGACACTAATTTTTGTTGTGACATCTTTGTGTCTCAAGTAGATATAGTCATAGCCCCAGTCTTGTACCATTTTGAGCTGACGCATGAATGGTCTGCCCAATATGATATCAAAGTTGCTACTCTCGTCAAAATTCATTATGGCAAAGGTGTGCTCATACTCGATGCCACGCGAGGATACAATGATTCTAATATTACAATTGGTTTCTCCATGTATCCATCCGCTAATTGCAGTTTCATTTGAGTTTTCCTAAGAGCAGACTTTTCCCATTTTTTCCATATCTCTTTGGTTGCAATGGAAATTCCTGCCCCACTATCTAATATAGCAACTGTCTTTACTCCTTTGTACTCAAGTGGTAAGGTGGTGTTTCCTTCTTTGCCTTCACAGTAATCACCCGCCTTATTTACTGGTACTGGCTTTGTCTGTTGTTTCTTAGGCAAGGTGTCATCCATGTTTTTGTCCGCCAGCTGGTCATGCAAAGGGATCTTCAAAACCATCTTTTCCAGGTTTTTTCCCATTTGGCCCCATAGATGCGGTCTAATTTTCAGTAGCTCGGAGAGATAAAGTGTGCATTGTATAGGAGAAGACATCAATTCATGCAAGCTCTTGGTATCCATCCTTTTTTTTGTGGCTTTCCACTGAGAAGGTACCCTTTTAACCTCCGATTTGGTTTCAAGTTCTCCTATGAAAGATGGCAAAGTCTATAGAGAGCGTGGTTTACTCTCTTCAGATGCGACAGACCCGACATCCCCATATAAAGATCTTATATCCCCTGGGAAGAATTCGTGATCCATGTTTATCTCAGGGATAGGTGCTAACTGTAAAGTAGCACTACCATCTTTTTTATTTCTAATCGATTCCCATAAGGATTGTGGCCACGGTTCTTCTACCTCCGGAATAGGCATCACTGTTTGTGAAGCCACACCATCTGTGGTATTGGCTACTCCCCTTGTATCTAAAGGTGTCTCAATTCCTGGCTCTTCCTAGTCTTTGTTTACAATACCATGGCTTTCCAATTCTTGGAATTTGTCGCTGATTAGCACCTCCATTTTTGGAGACTTTGAAACTGGTTCCATAAGAGCTTGGGCCTTCTGGATGAGCTCCTTGCATATTTGCAACCTCTCTTTTTCATGCCCTGGATGAGGATACGTTAGCCATCTATCTTCCTGGGTTTGGTTGGGTTTTAGCCTAGCTTCATAGGCTTTCAAAATTGCATCTAAAGGTTCAAAGACTTTGTCGACCAAGACTGAACCTCCCGAGTTAGTTTTTGACTCTTTAGGTCCCTTTGCGTTTTTGTTCCTTTCTTTCTCTTGTCTAAGCTGCTCTCTTGTTTGATTCAATTTAGTTTCCAAAGCAGCCTTCTCTTGCAACCTCTTCGCTTTCATTTTGTCTCGTTTGGCTTTCCATGATTTTCTTCATGTTCTCACCGATAAGTTTTCAATTTTTGTTTGAACAGGCAATGTGGCTTCCTCCTCAACAATTACGTTTTTAGCAGCTTCTTGAGCTTGAGCTCAAGTCATCACGTTTAAAGTAATGGCGGGTTCTACCTCGGATCTGCTTGAAGAAGGCAGACCTACTAATCATGCTGAATCTGATGGTACCAAGAGAAGTCAATTTGGGCTCCAAACAAAATTTCGTGATCCATGTACCCATAGTGATAGCTTGAGTGGAAACTTTCCAGATCAGTAGTGCATACACAAGGAAACATATCCCCAAGTCCAGTTTTGGAAAAAAATTGAGCAAATTTGGGTCAAAAGGGAGCAAAACAGGTGACAAACAGAAAACCGCAGTGCAGACCTAGTACTTGACATTTGGCCTATCAAAACAAGTCCAAATTCAAAAAGATTTGAGATTTAGCTTGTGGACATAGGCAGGAACAAACTCCTAAGAGGACAAGTCCAGATGTGGTTGAACATGGATCGCGATCCATGTATCTCAACCTCAAAATTTGTTAAAAATTGGTATATAGCCTGCATATGACCTTGTCTACACATAGTCAAAATTTGGGAAAATTTGAAAAAAAAATTGACACGAACATGGATCGCGATCCATGTACCTCTCAGCATAGTGGGGGTATCTGACTTGGTGATCTTGTAGATATACTTGAGGACATCCCAAATCTCAAGTTTGAGCTAAAAATACCTTATGGAGACCAAGATACAAGCCAAAGATCCTATGTTCTGGTCCTATAACTGTTTGAGTGTTGTTTCAAGTGCAGTTCACTAAAAGTGCTCTAACTTTTGATAGACAACTCCAAATTGAGTCAGGTATAGCTAGGAAGAAAGCTGCATTTTTCCAGGTTTCCTAATTCCAAATTTTTAGGGTACCCAAGACTAGTTTCCAAAAACCAAAAAAGTCACAAATTCCTAACTTTTGAGAGATCTTACCAAGGGCAGAAAGGGATAAGTTGCACTAAGCCAAAGTGGCCTTGTAAGAGACTACCTTGAGAGTTTTGAGTGAGCCTTGACCATGACAAATCATCCACCACCAGGGTTCTCTACTCCACTTAGAGACATGAAAAACGCTGCAATGCCAACAACAAGTGGATTGAGAGAATACATAGAGGAGAAGCATCCTTTGATTGACAAACCAAACGTGAGATTCATCAAAGCCAATGAATCCATGAGAGTGCTTACAGATTATGCTCATGAGGGCATATATAGATTCATAAACGGGGATCAACATATCTTCTACAGGTGTGTAGAGCCCTATGTTGGAGAGTTGACCACCCATAAGAATCTCTATGCATTCACGCATACAGCAGATATCCTTCAAAAAAAGAATCAAAAATGTCTCAAACACCGAGAAAAACAAGGAAGGGTACTCAAGCAAATCCACAGGATAAGAAACCACTCATGACCCGAGTCGAGCGGAAAAAGAAATCAAGAGTTGAAAAAAGCTCTAAGGGAGATATACACGACCAAAATGGAAACCACGGAAGAGGATGGTTGTAACATTTAATGGTCTAGTACCTTGTGTGTAGCGGAAAATAGCATGAACATAGTGAGCATTTCATTGGAATAGATTCCTAATGAGAATAACAAGAGTCCTTGTGTGGAGAGAGCAACAAAAAGCATAACACCTAGTTAGATAGCATGAACAATACTTCAAAAGAGAGAGAAACTAAGCTATTGACACCAGTTAAGGACCGGATTTACATGGAGACGATCCCCCCTCCAAAAGGCTTTGTATTATGGTTTCTCCCATCAAGAGAGACATTTTACAATACAACTCTTTGTGTTCCTTCAATACTAGCTAGTGCAATGAAGATGGAAACTTCATGCACTAAGAAAAACACTTATCAAACACAACATCAATTCCCTCACGGTCTCAGACCCAAGACCTCACACACCTTTGAAGATGGTAAGACCTAGCGGGGTATGAGAATAGATTGAGAGGAAGAAGGAGTATTCTTACAAGAAATATGTACATCTCCTCACATAATCACTCGTATTAGCATAGCTTAGCTTAGTAATTAGCATGGTAGAGGAGATGAGCATGTATTGAAGCTTGGCTCTTGGTTGGATTTTCATCACAAAGCCAAGAGTTGTTGGTGTAGGCCTCCCTTCTCACAAGCTTGGAGTCGGAGATAAGCTTTCCATTAAAGCTTGAGAAGAGAGAGAGAGAGAGAGAGAGAGAGAGAGTCTTCTTACTCCACACATGAGCTAGTGTGAGTGTGTAGGTGATAATGCCTTTGAAAAATCAGCCCCTCACCCCTCTTGCTATTTGCTCTTGCTAGCATCTCATTGGACCTCGCCATAGCCAATGGCAATTAAGCAGTATAAGTGATAGCATTCTGACATGTGAGAGCTTTAGGTAGTTAATAAATGAAACTAAACTCTCACTGGACCCCTTTTCCTCCTGGCCAATAGGAATCAGGCAAGCCATTGGGCTGTTGAATGCTCATTGGACCCCTTGGGAGATTGTCCAATAGTCTTGTAGAGAGCTTAATTCCCATTGGTTCTTTTATTAAGTGTTTTTAAAATTAATTAAACTAGATTTACACTAGCCTTATTCTCATTGGTCCACCTCCAAGGCCATCCAATAGGATTTGAGTACACCTTATGGGCATTTGGGCTAGGGAGCTGACATGTGTCCCTCATTCCCTTTGTGTAAAGGGAGCTTGTGTGTGTGTGTGTGTGTGTGATTTTCTCTCTCATCCCCTACTTGCAAGGCTCGCCACCTCCTATGTAGGGATGCATGAAGACTTTTGGGACACACACAAAGCATCCAATTTCCCTAATGCTTGACCTTTGGACACAACCTTTGAATTTTGGAACCTTAGCATTTTGGAAGTCTTAATGGGCTGAACCTTAGGGTCTTTTAAGCCCATTGTTGCACATAGCTCTTTTGCACATGGACCCCCCTTTGGATCCCTACTGTGGCCAGTCTGCTAATTTAACCAATATTCTAACTTTTTCTCCCCTGGCACTTCCCCATATTAAATGATAAGTTTAACATGAGAAAATCATTTAGGAGAATTAGATATTGATTATTATGACATTAACTCTCTCTTGAAATCATAGTCGTCCTCGACTATGGTGTAGAGAAGATAAAGCATATTGATGAGTCCTTTTTCCTAGCGGGTAGAGGATCCCTATGTTACCCTACGACATCTTTCTAGAATGGATGGCTAGTCCATTTGGCGCTTGAGAGCTTGAGGCTGCTGCAAGCATGTCTGCACATTAGTCCTATCAATCTTCCATAGTAGAGTGACAAGCTCTACTTGGTGTTCGGGAGACGTCGTCTCCACAAACTTGATCTAAGCATGCATAGTACTTCATTTTTGTGCACAATAAAGAAAAAGAGAGTCTTATAAGACACAAAACACTTTGTTCATTTTAAAGATTTGTACATTTGCTTACTCTAGGGAAGCATTGTAAGCATTGACAAGGTTTAGGTTATCCTTTAATTGTATGCCTTGCATCCATCTAGCATCTTCAAAAGGATAATTCTTAAACTTAATAAGATATCGTCGGATAGTCTTACCACCTCTTAGTACCTTGTCTTCATGTCGGAGAATGGACTCGGGTTGCAGCACCTCTTCTTGGTCCTCGATCTCCTGTGGGTCTTCAATAGTTGGTTCTTGAGGTGGCTCTCCTTTATAAGGATTTAGTAGGCTCACATGGAAAGCATTGTGTATGAGCCAATGGCTGGGCAACTTGAGTTGATAGGCCATCTCATTGATTGGCCTTAGAATCTGGAAGGGACCATAGTACCTTTTTGCTAGCTTAGCATAGTACTTTTGGTGTCCCGTAGGCTTCTTGCCCGTTGTGTGCCTTAATCGAGCCTTGGGAAATTTTCATAAGACCCAATCATTTTCTTTAAAAGCTTGGGATCTTCTATGCTTATCAGCAGCAACCTTTTGCCTTTGCTGTGAGATAGAGATAGCATCCTTAATCTTTTGAAAAGATTCTTGTTAGCGGGTCGCCGCGACGGACGTCTAGAGCATAGCTTTCTGGCACTAACATAATGTCAATACTCAGGGAAAGTGACTTGGATGGGGCACGGAGACTCTTTGAGATCGTCAATCTCAAGAAGTGAACCTTAACAAGCAAACCAATCACTAAATGATCAAGAAAATATGCCTATGTCCTTTCTCACAGCTCTAGGTCATCACGTCATTTCGACACTCGAACGGACTTGAAATGCAACGAAACTTTAGGAGGACGTCTAGGACACCTAGGGGCACTATCCTAGCAAGTCTGGTCGCAATCCGACAAGATACCAAAATCACGATCCATCATGAAAATTGTAACAGAACATGCCAAAAATGTCGGCCTATGGTCTAAGAACACTCTCCAATGGTCAAAACGATTAAAAATAGTGATTTAAGCACTCAAATCTGCAATTAAGGCTCACTAACGCGTAGTCGCAAACCTCAACAAAACTGACAATGCTTACACTTAATTGAAAGAGCAAAGAGAGAGGAACACAATGCAAGTTTAGAAATTGAAAACGGATTATCCAATCATCAGAAAAGTTGATTATAAGGTGGAGCAACTCGTAGCTCGAGCGTACGTACAGCAGAGCTCCTTCTTCTCTCTAAAGATAAGCGTCTCTTTCACATTAAGGTTATTGACCTTTATACCTAGGGCATTCTAAATGGCCAGTGGCCGACTCACATGGACCTTTACAAATATCATGACAGCATTACAACTCAGGGAATTGATCCACTACTCTGGAATCAAGATTTACACAGGGTATTACTACACTAGCTCGGACAATTAATAGAGTATAAATGTGGTGTCTGGCTACGTGTCCGGCCAGGTGGACGCCCATTTGATCTATCCTCAAACATTCCCCCCTTCCTAATTCGTGTCAACCCTTGACACGACCTTGTGCAGTCTTGTCATAGGGTTGTCTTCAGCTTTGTCTTCAAGGTTGGTCTTCAGCTAGGAAAGTGCTTTGTCGTTGATGACGCTCCCCCCTTCCTTGAGTGATTCATATCATTCGTGAAGAGTTCTTTTGATGTTTTTGTCTTTGTCATTGACTTGTAATACTTCACTAGCTTCAGCACTATGGAGTTCCTTATGTTTTGTCGTTGAGAGCTTTTTTGTTGAAGTTATCATTGTTTGTCCGTTGACTTTGTATGACATTCCTCCTCTTTCCATTGATTGTTGAAGTCAGTTTTGATTGGGAAAAACTGATCCAAATTCAAAAAGATTTGTAGAAGTCAGTTTTGGTTGGGAAAAACTGATCCAAATTCAAAAAGATTTGTGGAGCAAGCTACCAACATCATAAGTTATCAACACACCAAAAATTCAGATCCAAAAGTGATGGAACATAGATTGCGATCCATGTACCATAGAAAATTTTCCAGCCTGTAGTAGAGACCATTATGAACAAAAGTCCCCAAAGAAATTTTGTCAAAAAAGTTTAAAAAGTGGGTCAAAAGAGCCAAAAATAGTGGAAGGTGAAAACCCTAAAACAGACCTAGGGATTGACTTTTGCCTGGCCTAAACAAGTCCAAATCACTCAAAAATCATATAGCTAGGATCAATGGACCAAGGAAGGGCTGTGTGCTAAGTTTCGGTGTAATCTGACACATAGGTACATGGATCGCGATCCATGTTCCTTTGTCACTGACTGATACCAAACTTCTTTCATAGCTAGAGGACATCACCAGGAGTCTAGTGGTCTTTTCAAAAGTGAATTTGGATATCAAAAACCTATCCAAAAGCCTAGAACTACAAGGTACTCTGAGCAAGTGCCAAAACTGACCTAACTTTCAATCGAGAGGTCCATTTTCAAAAAAATTGATACCATAGGACCTACTGATCATGTTGAATCTGATGGTACCAAGAGTAGTCAATTTGGGCTCCAAACATGGATCGCGATCCATGTACCCATAGTGACAGCTTGACCTGAAACTTTCCAGATTAGTAGTGCTTACATAAGAAAACATATCCGCAAGTTCAATTTTGGAAAAAATTGAGCAAATTTGGATCAAAAGGGAGCAAAACTGCAGTGTAGACCTAGTATTGGATATTTGACCTATCAAACCAAGTCCAAATCCAAAAAGATTTGAGATTTAGCTTGTGGACATAGAGTGCAACAAGATGCCAAGATATCAAGTCCAGATGTGGTTGAACATGGATCGCAATCCATGTACCTCAACCGTAGAATTTGTTAAAAATTGGTATATAGTCTGCATATGACCTTGTCTACACACAGTCAAAATTTGAAAAAAAACTAAAAAATTTGACAGGAAACATGGATCGCGATCCATGTACACTACAAGAGGTTGTGTGCTCTTGTGACGCTGTTAGCGACGGAAATACACTGGGTTTTTATAACCCTCGGCGTCGCTAAAACCGTCGCTAATAGCGTCGCTATATGCGACACTATAGGCGTCGCTATATAGAGACGCTCATAGCGACGGTTATAGCGACGTTTACACAGAAGTCTATAGCGACGCTCCAGAGCCATAAATAGCGACGGTTATAGCGACGCCCGAGAGAAAATTTTTTTGGTGGCAGGGCATTCCATCAACCATATTGTACTTGATTCACTTTTTTAAAAAAGTGCAAGGGTAGATAATAGACCCAAAATAGTCACCCACAAGACGCATTGTTTGCAAAATTGACAAGCGTAAAATTGACAATTGTACACATCATAGGCAAAATGAATTGATTGGCAAATGTAATATTGACAATTGTACAACATCATAGGCATAAAGAATTGATTGGCAAAATGAACTGCGGTGACAAATGTAATAATATACATGGTTCAAAAAGACGTATAAAATCCGTCTCATGATACATAAGCTATGAGAAACCCTAAACTAATGCTATCTAGCTACGGCTAAACTGACGTCGTCTAGTCAGACGTCTCATCGCGTCCAAGCGGCGTATCTGTCGGATTCTGCAAAAAAAGACAATAAGACAGCTTTCAGTAAGTATAAATATATAATGACATTTATAAAACAATACAAAAAATAGAAAAGAGTAAACCCTAATACTAACCATGCCGCCGCGATAACTGAGAATGTCCATCAGGGAGTTTAAGCCCTTCCTGCCTGCGTACTCGCGCTCGTACGGTGTGGGATCACGTCCTGTCATCGACCACTGTCAAAACATACAAAGATTTCATTATGTTAGAATTAAAAAACTCATAAACCCTAAACTATCGAACATAAAGAGCAATGCGAAAACACTTACAAAATCGGCCTCAAATGATGCCCATCCACCGCTCCCCAAGTGGTGCGAGCTCCCTGCCTCTACTCGCGCTTCCGCTGCATCCTTTTGTTGCTTCCACTTGTCGGGATTCTCGCGCACTGCTTTCTTTGCATTCTTCCAATCTTCTTTGGCCAGCCAATCTGGCCTGTTCCACCCATGCTTGATTGCTTTTTGCACTTCGGAACGCTTGTGTTTGCAGTATTCGCACATTCGAATCTTCATCAGCTCTTCATTGAAGCACTGATCCCATGTTGGAACGGGAAACTCATCATGAAGTATGCTGATGACTCTGTTTTTTAAATCACTTGGTACTTCACTCCATTTGTTTAGTATGTAGTGTCTAAACAGCTGAGAGCAAAGACCACGCATGCGCGAGATCACCTTCTTGCCGTCATCATCCATGATGTTGCCGCTGTTGAAGTCGACGGAGTAAGGCAAGCCCTCTGGCCGGTGACGCGTGAACCTGGGTGTCCCGACAGGGGTCTCTAGCGGCGTGTCGATGGGGGTACGGACGTCAGGTGTCTCCACCGGCGTCTGGGCCCCGAAGCGAGGAGTGTCGAGTGGGGTGGCTCCTGGCAGAGTAGGTAGAGGTGTGTAGCTGCTAGGAACAGTCAGCCGCGCAAAACCTGGCGTAGATGGCGATGTTGTGGCTGGTGTGGGGGCGGGCAAAGAAGGGGAGGGTAAAGAGCCTCGTCGAACACGAGGCGGTGTGGAGGCATCGGCGGTGGAATCCCCACAACAACCGCCACCGCCACCACTAGAGCGCCGGTGTCTAGACGAGTGTGAAGCTCGTCTCGTCGACGCCGAAGCTTCGGAGCGCGCCGAATGCTCCGAAAGAGAGGGAGATGCGGATCGAGTAGGAACGCGCGATGATGCGCCAGAGCGATAACGCTCCACGTACCACTGTCTCTGCTGCGGTGACAAAGAAGAAAGAAACTCCTCATAATCCATACCTGCATTAAACACACGAGTATTTAAACTTAATATTGAATGAATAGAGTAGACAATGACGCAAAGACCATTAAATACAATGACGTAATGACGCATATAAATACAATGACGCAATGAATTGAGTGATAGAAGAGGTAAGTCGAAAATTCAGAATTTTCAATCAAAAGATGTGAGCGCGAGTAGAAAAGAGCGTTATACACCATGGAAGGTACTTAGAGAGCCAGAGCTTTTACAACACGGAGCAAAATTGTTCAAATACAATATTTGTGGCTTTAAGAGATCTCTCTCTCATCCTCGCATAACTCAGCATAACTTCCTATATCTATATAGAGCTCTCCGTTTAAACACATATCCTCTGTTTCATTTTGTAGCTCCTCTGCATGCACCCCATATAGAGTAGTAGCATCTTGATGCTCGTCTGGCACCACCGCAGCGGCTTCTGATTGAGCATCTTCTCTGATCTCCTCCATTGATGCCGTTGTGATTGGCACATGGTAGCCTTCATACGTCCTTGCACTACGAGGGGCTACCTCTATGACGTACCACCAGTTTGATGTAGACTTTGTAGGATGAAATATTACCTGCCAGAGCTACATAACTTACATGAGAGCTTTCAAGCACATAACTTGTAAAAGGGGGATGTTAACTATTTACATACTTACTTGTTCACAATGCTCGGGTAGTACGAAAGTGTCTCTTAGGTCATTCCATTTCTTAGTAGAATCCACCTCAAGAAAACCAGACTCTCCTCTACGCACAGTAGCGTTGCGACCCTCCATGATTATCTTGAACCATTGCACGTCGAACAAGTCAACAAAAAATCCTCTGTAATCGATCCTCAAAATCTCTTGTAGCGTGCCGAAGTAAGTGAGTTCCGCCACCACAGGATCTGCATCAGAGGAACGTCGTCGACTAGACTGTTCAAATTTTGCCATGATTCCACAATCTTGAGTAAAACGCTTTTTGTCGATCCGTTCCACCCTAAAATGTCGACCTTTACACCATGCTGCTGTGTATGACTTATACTACAACGAGCAAAGATTATGAGTGGCGTTCAAACGTTTAGAAATAAAGTCACTAGCTAGTCGTACATTGCAAACTTACCTTGGTCGCGCAACCTCGAGAGTACTCCCACTCTTCCTCAGTCACTTCGTCACCTCATTGTTGTGCGCTTTTCAATTGGTTGTGCAACCATCTTAAGCTCATGAATGTTGGTAGGCTCTCCAGAACCGTCGGATAGTGCATCGGTGGTTGTCTTCCCCATCTCCACTCGATTCATGCCCTTTGTCGCTCTTGCTTTGCATCCTATTGTGAAATCCACTTTTGCATCACTGGATTGTGAAGCATGCAAAATCGGTTGATTTTAGCCTCTAGATCTTCCGTCATCTTCTTCTCAACACCGAGATTGCACATGACAATCCCAGATATGCGCTCATCATCTATGGTTCGCCATAGCGTGTCCTGAGCTTTATCAAATCCATCTAGCCACTCTCCAATGTACACTAGCGACTCTGATACCAACCAACCTTCTACCATGCTACCCTCCGGACGTGCCTTTTGACGCACATATCCCTTAAGCGTTTTCATGAAACGTTCTAAGAAGAACATCCATCTGGAATGAACTGTGCCAGCTATTTCCACCTCATCAACTATGTGAACAAGAAGATGCACCTAAATGGTTAGCATGGTAGTAGGAAAATGTTTCTCAAACATGCACATAAGCTCCGCAGCATTTAGTTTGGCGAATGGTATGGAGTCTACGTTGATCTCCTTTTGTGAGATCCATTGCACCAGCTTTGCAAGTTTGTAGATTGTGTTACGGATGTCGAGAGACAAACATCCCTCAATGGCAACCGGTAAAATAAACTGTAAAGTATGTGCAGCAATGATATTAAAGTCCACATTTTATGCAATGATATTAAAGTCCACTATGAACGTACCTGACACATTTTATGCCAATCGTGTGACTTCAAACCGGTAAGCTTTCCTTCTTTAGTAAAACACGTTCGGAGCGAGTGCATTACGCCAGTGGGGGTCCGCAAAGATCGAATGGTCTCTTTTACTTTGCGTTCTTGGGCTCCTGTGAAAATCCATGGTGCTTTAGGGAGTTTTATCGATCCATCAGACGCTGTTTGCGGCCAATATTGCTCCATACGATCCACATTTCTAAGGTCAACTCTGGCTTCCAAAGTATCTTTCTTGCCGGTCAGATGGTCCCATAGTAGATTACCCACATTCTTGAATATGTGCATTGGATCGAGCAAGTGACTGATCATGAGTCGGGGCCAGTATGGTAACTTGTACCATAGAGATAGTCTCTTCATCCCTGGAGGCAATCCGTCATCGCACATCTCCTTCTGCTCTAACCATGCTTGTGCAGACATCCTTGGTGGCTCTCTTCCCAAAAAGCCGTCGCGTAACACATGATTCTCTGGAAGATACGCTTGATGACCTTCGTAGATTTGCTTCTTCAGTGAGGGCGCCCTACGTGCATTCAGTCTAGGTCCACATGTGACACATGCTCTATATCCGCTTGTTTGAAGCCCTGCATGTATACACATGATAATAGATCAACTATGGGAAAAAACAAGATTTACAGTGTCTGAGTGAGGAGTGTCAATAGATCACCTGAGCATTCTGTTAGCCCGGGATAGTCATGCATGGTCCACATTAGAATGCCTCTGATCAAAGCATTCCGTCGTCCTGTGTGTCGGCTCATATCCACCACCTCTATGCCAATCCACAATTGTTGTAGCTCTTCCAATAGTGGACGAAGATACACATCCATATTCTCCACTTTATATCGCCCTGGCACAATCAAGCTTAGCCATAGGTGCCCCTTCTTCGTAGTCAACCACGGGGGAATGTTGTAGTGGACGAAGATACACATCCATATTCTCCACTTTATATCGCCCTGGCACAATCAAAAGCTTAGCCATAGGTGCCCCTTCTTCGTAGTCAACCACGGGGGAATGTTGTAGTTGACGATGACAACGGGCCATACACTGTAAGATGTTGATCTTTGACCAAATGGATTTCCGCCATCCATAGCCAGGCCTAAGCGCAAATTTCGAGCTTCCCTGGCAAAATCCGACCATGTTCCATCTATATGTTTCCAGGCTGCGCAATCTGCAGGAATTCGTAGCACACCATCCGAAGATTTATTCTCCTCATGCCATGATGCTAGGGCGGCCATGGACTTACATTCGAAGAAATGCTTGATGCGAGGAAGCAGAGGAAAATGTCGCAAAACCTTTTGTGGAATTTTTGTCCCGTGGAGATCTACTCGATATCTTTCGGAATCACATTTCGGACACTTCTCCATGTCTATGTATTCCCCTCTGAAAAGAATGCAGTCATTAGGACAAGCGTGGATAGAATTGTAATCCATCCCCAAGTTTCGCAAAATCTTTCTTGCTTCATCTCGGGAATCTGGCATCACATTGTCAGCTGGTAGTATGTGCTCTTTAAGCAATCTACACAACATAAAAATACGATACAGTCGTGTGAAAATCTATCAGATCATTATACATTTAGAGTTTTATTAAAGTAAACTAATTGTAATAGATCACCTGAAAAGCACTGTGACGCTAGTGTCACTCCATCCAAACTTTGCCTGCATGTTGAGAAGAACCAAGAGTGCTTTCAATCTAGACATGCGTGCTCCATTATACAATGGCGTATCGGCTTCACTTTTCATATCATCATAGATAAGCCTTTCTGAATCCATGATCGTCTCGATCATTTCATCAATCTCGGGCTCAAACATTGCCTCGTTGGGAATGTGCTCTGTATGATCATCCCCCGAGCTGTCAGAGGCTACATCTTGTGGCCTCACATATGCTGCTTGACCAAAGCGCCTGCGAACACGTCTATTGGGTTGCAAGATTGCTACTTGTTGGCCAGCGTCAGAGTCCGACGAGTTATAATTGGCAACAACTCGATCTATAATAGATGGATCGAACTCGCCAAATTCGCGAACGTGCTGCAAAGAAACATGTCTTGTCCATCGCACAGCATGCTTGCATTGATTACAAGGACATAAGACCCTCGTTGAGAGATAGGTGTTTCGGTTGGAGGGTCCCACATCCTCGTCACTACTCATAATGAGGATAAAAATCTTATAACCTGGACAACAAATTTAATATTCTATTGGCATTCTTCGTCTTATGTCTCTCTCTCTCTCTCTCTCTCTCTCTCTCTCTCTCTCTCTCTCTCTCTCTCTCTCTCTCTCTCTCTCTCTCTCTCTCTCTCTCTACCTCACATTCTCTAGTCATGTCCAATCCCCGCACACCTCGGTCTAGAGGTGCATGGAGATCAGAACCACCGGGTTATAATCTCGTCTTTATTGGTCAATACCTATATTTGTGGGTACAAGAAATCTACAGACCCACGTCTACATGACACTGCATGTAGTGGACAAAACCCCTTTGCCTCTTCTCTAGCTGTAGCACTTCACAGCATCTTAACATCTTTTCACAGTAGATCTTTTCATTGTTCGTCTAACTCTAAACCCTAAACCGTAAGTAATTCTTGCGTGGACTCGATCTAACGTAAATAAGCGTAAATCTAAATAAACGTAAATCTAACTAAAAATAAACCTAAATCTAATTTAACGTAAGTCTACATCTAACCTAATCTTTAACGTCTTTTGGGATAGTTTCCTACGACGTTAAAACTCTCTTCTTCTTGTGTGTGTGTGTGTGTGTGTGTGTGTGTGTGTGTGTGTGTGTGTGTGTGGGTAAACCTAAATAAACCTAAGTCTAATCTAATATAACATGAATCTAAATCTAACGTAAATTATGTTATATTAAAAACAAAGAACTAAACTAACAGGGATTATAAGAACCTTAAAACTTATTTTTCACATAACTCGGCAAGAGTTGGCATTCTCATCACTAAAGATGTGAGAGTTAACTTCCGGCGGTGACGCTGCCTCATCTCCATCCACATCTGACGACAGCAATTGGCCCTTTGGACCGTTCTTGCTCTTGTTACTAACTTTGAAGTTGCTGTTGAATGACTAGAGGTTGTCTAGATGGTCATTGTCGGGGATGTAGTGACTCTTGCCGCCTTGAAGATCCACCTTCTTCCCTATCTTCTGAAGACATTTCACCAGTACTTTTGGATCGACGGAGCCCACCATAAGTGAAGGCAGCAATACCCTATATTCCATTGAGGGCTTTCTTCACCCGCTTCATGCAGGCATCGCAGTCTATGGAGATCTAAATCTAATCTAATATAATGTAAATCTAAATCTAGCGTAAATAAACGTAAATCTAACTAAAAATAAACCTAAATCTAATCTGATTTAACTTAAATAAACCTAAATCTAATTTAACGTAAGTCTACATCTAACCTAATCTTTAACGTCTTTTAGGATAGTTTCCTACGACGTTATAACTCTCTTCTTCTTGTGTGTGTGCGCGTGTGTGGATGTGTATGCCAATAAAAAGAGATAAATGGTATAAACTTTCTATCACCCATGCCAAGTATGATAGATTGGTTATGCCATTTCCCTCTTGAATAATAGGTCTTGAGTTCAACTCCTCGTCGGCTAGATCTTTAGGTCTTTTAATTTTAATTAGTTTCCTACGACGTTAAATTAGTTTCTCTCTCTTTCTCTCTCAATGTGTGTGCGTTTTTTTGTTTATGCATGTTTTCTCTCTCTTTTCCTCTCTCAATGTGTGCGTTTTTTGTTTATGCATGTTCTCTCTCTCTTTTCCTCTCTCAATGTGTGCGTTTTTTGTTTATGCATGCTCTCTCTCTCTTTTCCTCTCTCAATGTGTGTGTGCATTCTTTGTTTATGTATGTGTGTGTGCATTTTTGTTTATATTTGTACTCTCTCTCTCTCTCTCTCTCTCTCTCTCTCTCTCTCTCTCTCTCTCTCTCTCAAAAACACTATGTGTGTGTGTGTGTGTGTGTGTGTGTGTGTGTGAGAGAGAGAGAGAGAGAGAGAGAGAGGGAGAGAGAAAGAGGGGAAGGGAACATGAGAGTGAGGAGAAAGAAGGAGCATACCTAGCTCTCCTTCCTCTCCTCGTGTGTGTGTGTGTGTGTGTGTGGAGAAGAAAGAGAGAGAGAGAGAGAGAGAGAGAGGGAGAGCGTTACCTGCTCTTGTTTGAGGGCGCCGAAAAACTCAGATCTGAGATCTGAGTTTTTGGGCGCTCTCTGTTATTTTTTTAGCCCAGCCGGCGTCGCTATGAGCGTCGCAAATTTACTTTTAAATTTGCGACGCTCATAGCGACGCCGGGATTTTTTTTTTGAGCGTCTCTGTGTGAGCGTCGCTAATATGAATAGCCTCTTGTAGTGGTATCTCTCAGCATAGTGGGGATATCTGAGTTGGTGATCTTGTAGATATACTTGAATACATTCCAAATCTCAAGTTTGAGCTAAAAATACCTTCTGGAGACCAACATACAAGCCAAAGTTCCTGTGTTTTGGTCCTGAAACTATTTTGAGTGTTGTTTCAAGTGCAGTTCACTAAAAGTGCTCTAACTTTTGATAGACAACTCCAAATTGAGTCAGGTATAGCCAAGAAGAAAGCTTGCAGGCAATAGCACACATCTAGAGCTGCGTTTCCTAATTCCAAACTTTTAGGGTACACAGAATTAGTTTCCAAAAACCAAAAAGTCACAAACTCCTGACTTTTGAGAGACCTTACCAAGGGCAGAAAGGGATAAGTTACACTCAGCCAAAGTGGGTTTGTAAGAGACTATCTTGAGAGATTTGAGTGAGCCTTGACCATGACAAACCACCCACCACCAGGGTTTTCTACTCCACTCAGAGACATGAAAAGCGCAGCAATGCCAACAACAGGGGGATTAGGAGAATACCTAGAGGAGAGGCATCCTCTAGTCGACAATCCAAACGTGAGATTCATCAAAGCCAATGAATCTAGGAGAGTGCTTATAGATTACACTCATGAGGGCTTATATAGATTCACAAACGGGGATCCATACATCTTCTACAGGTGTGTAGAGCCCAATGCTAGAGAGTTGTAAGAATCTCTATGCATTCACGTACACAATTGCCAACGGAGTGCAAGTTTTGATGGTAGATAAGTATGGACGTGGTAGATAAGTTTTGATGGTAGATAAGTATGGACGTGAGTACAAACTTGTCAATACAATTGACTTAGAATGATACACATACAAGGGTACTCCGATCTCTACTTTCTTTCATCCAATAACGATGCCACAATACACATCACAGAGGATTCCACCGGGATTCTCTCCAAGACACGAGGATAGGGCGAGAGATGTCTTTCCAAGAGACCACGAATTGGTTAAATTGGTGACTGAACCACAACAATTAAGACCATATCAAGTGGATCAATGTGTCAAGACAAAATACGATGGGTCAAGGGATCCATATGCTCATGTCTCACTCTTCAAACAAGTGTTGAGAGCTGAAAAAATTACAGATGATTTGGGTTGACATTAGAAGGAACAGCTTTGACGTGGTCCCAACCTCTAAACACAGATGATTTTCCCAACATAGCACAACGCTTACAAGAATTCACGGAGGAGTTCTTGATAGGGGAATCAAACACAACACAGTGTCCCAAATCTATGCTTTCAAATAGAAAAAGATCGAAAGAGTGAAGGAAGCTTTGCTTCGCTTCAAGCAATACATCGAGAGATGTCCTGTGAGAGAGTTACCACAAGATGAGAGATTATCAGTTCTCTTCATAGAGGGATTGAGGAACGAAACTCTCAAAAATGACCTACATCTGAAAGGATGCACAACGTTTGAACAAGTCACTAGAGAAGCTCTATATTTAGTTGACAATTGTAAGACCTACGGTGAGGTGAGTGAAGATACAGACAACGCAACTAGTAGTGCCTCATCTCCGAAGAGCGAATCAATAACAAAGAAGGATGTTCAAACTCCTTGGGAGCCAATCATTGAAAAAGTGGTCGAGGGGGTAATTACAAGAATAAACCAAGGCTACAAACAAAACCTAAATGTGCGACAACCTCAATTGAGGAGATGCGATACTTGTGGAGGGGATCACCCCACTCCATGGTGTAGCACTTAGCCAAAGCCACAACATGTGCTAGGGCAACAACTACCTCTTCTGAATGATGGTAGAGTAGTAGTCAACTACACTCAGCCAGTGTATGTTCCACAACCCATGAGAAATCAGTACTCCATGGATGAAAATACGCTCATGTTCATAACAAATCAAAAGTATGGTTTGAAGAACATTCTTACAAGGCAAGAACAACCATTGGCTAGATCACCAGCTATAAAACAAGAAGGTCCATGCTATGAGTGTGGAGGTGATCATTGGGCACGAAGTTGTCAAAACAAGGGACCACAAATTGAATTATTTGTATTTTGTGAACGTTGTGGGATAGACCATTTATGCCAACACTGTGCTAAACATCCAAACTATAGGGGGACAGCAACAATGAATGTTGTAGGCGTAATGCCTTCTTCGAATAGATCTGAGGTAGAACCCGTCATTCCTTTACACGTGATGACTTGAGCTCAAGCTCAAGAAGTCGCCAAAAACAAACCAGCTAAAAAAGCCACATTGCCTGTTCAAACAGAATTTAAGAACAAATCGGTGAGAACCTTTGGAAGAAGATCATGGAAAGGCAGACGAGACAAAATGAAATTGAAGAATCTGCAGGAGAAATCTGCTTTGGAAACCAAATTGAATCAAATAAGAGAGCAGCTTAGACAAGAGCAAGAAACGAACAAAAACACAAAGGGACGTAAAGAGTCAAAGACTAACTTGAGAGGTTCAGTCTTGGTCGACAAAGTCTTTGAACCTTTAGATGCAATTTTGAAAGCCTATGAAGCTAGGCTAAAACCCAACCAAACCCAAGAGGATAGATGGCTGACGTATCCTCATCCAGGGTATGAAAAAGAGAGGTTGCAAATGTGCAAGGAGCTCATTCAGAAGGCCCAAGCTCTAATGGAACCACATGTTCTAGATGCTCCAAAAACGGAGGTGCTAATCCGTGATAAAGTCCAAGAATTAGAGACCCAGGGTATTGTAAACAAAGAGGAAGAGCCAGGAGTTGAGATACCTTTAGATACAAGGGAAGTAGCCAATACCACAGATGGGGTGGCTTCACAAGCAGTGATGCCTATTCTAGAGGTAGAAGAACCATGGCCATCCTTATGGGAATCAATCAGAAACCGAAAAGATGGTAGTGCTACTTTACAGTCAGCACCTATCCCTGAAATAAACATGGATCACGAATTCTTCCCAGGGGATATACGATCTCTATATGGGGATGTTGGGTCTATCACATCTGAAGAGAGTAAACCACGCTCTCTACAGACTTTGCCATCTTTCATAGGAGAACTTGAAACTAAATCGGAGGTTAAAAGGGTACCTTCTAAGTGGAAAGCCACGACAAAAATGAGGGATACCAAGAGCTTGCATGAATTGATGTCTTCTCCTATACAATGCACACTTTATCTCTCAGAGCTACTAAAAATTAGACCGCATCTATGGGGCCAAATGGGCAAAAACCTGGAAAAGGTGGGGTTGAAGATCCCTTCGCATGACTCCTAGCCTAAGAAACAACAGACAAAGCCAGTACCAGTAAACAAGGTGGGTGATTACTGTGAAGGCGAAGAAGAAAACACCACCTTACCACTTGAGTACAAAGGAGTAAATATGGTTGCTATATTAGATAGTGGGGCAGGAATTGCCATTGCAACCAAAGAGATATGGAAAAAAATGGGGAAAGCCTGCTCTTAGGAAAACTCGAATGAAACTGCAATTAGCGGATGGATACACGGAGAAACCGATTGGAATATTAGAACAAATCATTGTATCCTCATGTGGCATCAAGGAGTATGAGCACACCTTTACCATAATGAATTTTGACAAGAGCAGCAACTTTGATATCATATTGGGCAGACCATTTATGCGTCAGCTCAAAATGGTACAAGACTGGGGCTATGACTATATCTACTTGAGACACAAAGAGGTCACAACAAAAATCAGTGTCAAAGATCATAGTTATAGAGATGTAGTGAGAAACCCGGGGGAAGATTTAAACTCCACAACAACTGATTTGAAAAGCAAAGCGCATATTTGGATGTATGGAGCTCTGGAGAGTGGAAGTTTTAGAAAGGAAAATTTCATCCTAGAGCGTTCATTAGAAGATGAGGCATATGTACCATAACCATTTCCAGAGGAGTTATTTGAACCCTTTGGATGGGATCAAATACTGGCGACTCTTGATGTTTGTGTGAATGAGGTGACCCCCACTAAATTTTGTGATGAAGATGGGTATGATATAACTCCCATGCTTACGATAAAGGTGTTGAAGGAAGCTAATGAAGTTTGTGAGTGTGAAAGCAAAAAAGTTGAAACAGATAGCGACGTCATGGAGCATGATGCCAAAGTGAAAATGAAGGAAGCAGATCAACCACAAGAATATGTCATCATTGACATACCTGAGGAATCAAAAAAAGTTGTTTCAAAGAAGGCGACTCCAAAAAGAGCGCAATTGAAAGCAGTTGAAGGAGCAAAGTTTCGAAGTTCAATGGAAAATGTTCAGCAAACACAAGATCAAGAGAAGAACAGGGACAAGAAAGATGATCGATTGTCTCCTACGATGATCAACTTTAGCATATGCGGAGAAACAAGACTCAAAATCACATGTTCAGCTTTGATAGATCCAAAAGCAACAAAGAATCTAATGACTTATGGAACATGGATAATGATGGGAAAGCTTCCAATCAACGAGCTAGAGGAGATAGTGTACACAAGTTCTAAAATGTCAATTCCTAGCTTTGGCATGGCAGAAGCCATACTCAAATTGAGTACCGCGGAGTATAAGGATACTTTCCACATAATTGAATCCCATCACATCAAAGAGAGTCCGGTCTTGACAAAGAGATGGAAGAACATCTTCTTTCGACAACAATCAAAAGCTTCAACAATGAAAATGGTAAGACTCCATGAAGCTTCTCAAATCCATGCAGAGAAGAAATCGCCAACCATCACAGAAAAAGGTAAAGCAAAGGTAAACATTGAAGCATATCAATCTTTCAAGACGACTTTACCTTCAACGCACCTACATCAAACTTCCCGCGAAGCCTCTACATCAAGAGCCAAACCATCGACAATGCAATGGAAACCAAAGAAAAAAGTTTACCAACCAAAGTTTCCATCACAAAAAAGCATCCAGAAGAATCCAAAGAATGTCAACCAAGTGTTGATATCCAAAGAACACATCAAAGTTAAAGACCCAGTTTGGATACATGAAGCATGGGTTCAACCACAACAACAAAAGGTGACAAGGTGGGTAGCATCAAATGAGTCAATCACTGCTCAGGGCTACTTCCAAGGAAACGCTAATGTTTGGGCCAAAAATCCTAAAGTAATAGCCTGGACCTACCCACCTCAACCAATAAATTCTACAAAAAGCAAGCCGAGCTATCAACGGAAGACAAACAACTCAACCAGGAGAAAGACTACCGGAAAAGGCAAAAGCAAGCATTGAAGAAGCAAACAATACGACAAGTTTGGGTACCAAATTCAATTGTCGGCCAAGCTACCCAACACAAACAGGTGAAGCAACGGATGATTCCAGTTAAGCTACTTGATGCACAAGGATTTTATGAAGGTAACACTCAAATATGGTTACTAAAAGTTGTAGCTCAATCTGGAATAACCCAGAGAAATCATGCAGCACAAGCTTCTATCCAAAGGCAAGCAATGAAAACCAAGAGCCAACAGAAGCCAATTGCAACCAAGGCTGCTACAATCTCTAGATGGATACCTCGTCTTCAACTACAAAATCAAAGCTTCTACAAAGGAAATCATCAGATGTAGCTACCAAAGCCTAGTGTCCATTAAGTCATCAAGCAAAAGGAGCGAATACAAAAGACGATCACACAAGGACCAAAAACAAGATGGGTTCTGAAATCGCTCGTGGAAACTCAATCACAAAGAACCCACACACAGATTCAACTGCTTCTCATGGGAGATAAATCAAAGGCTCTGTCAGTCTCTACAAGAGCTGAAAGACTTGTTTCACAAAGTAGTGACAACATACGACAAGAAAGTCAAGAGGAGCCACAATATGCCAACCTACTCGACAAAATGGTGGCATCCAAAGACCAACACAATGGAAAAGGCCTAAATTTCCAAAACTTGTGGAATTGGGTTTCTAGCCTTGAATAGGTAAGTCCAAGTTGCCATTAAAAATACATGCCATAAAAGTCAGAGTCGAGCAGCTAAGCCACTAAATGAGCAAGGCATTAGTCCCAAAGCTTCATGTAATATTCTCTGTGGTCTAAGGGTCTTAGTTATTCTAGTAACTGCTCAAGTTGGAAGAGTTGAGCATAATTATGTTGTGTCGCTCATGCTGGTATAGGTGAGCATAAGAGCCGAAGTCAATGTAGTATAGTGGTAAGTGAAGGAGGAAGTCCAAAAGACATTCACGCACTCAACACAATGAGGTGTGAGTAGACAAACTTCTACATTGAAAACCCTTCTTGGAAACATGGAAGATATTGAGACGTCCTTTGATGTCACATGTGCTACATTTGTTCCTTGAAGCACCCATCAACTCCATCTCTTACACTACATGCTTTTGTTTGACAAATTTCTTGTATACATATAGAGTGTCCCATAATTGACACTTGCATTAGACACTCTTCCTTTGTTTCTCTGAAGCACTCACCTTGCATGGCAGGTACTTCAAGTCCAAATGCTCAACTCCAATAAGAGCGTATACCAAAGGCACTTTTTTCCCACCGAGTTTTTTCCCTTTGGTCATCCAGGTTTTAAGACCCTAATCTAGAAACCCTCGTCATCAACTTCTTGTATATATTCCTTCTACATCAACAATAAGGAAATGGCTACCCAAATCAATCAACAATCACTTGGAGCAAAAATTGCAGATCTGCATATGCTTATCAAGAGAATCTTTTACCTCCAAGGTTGACAACAATGCTCCATCAAACAATGGCAAGTCAAAGAATGGCCTACAATGACAAGCAATGACAAATTGCACAAGAGAGTCATCAACAATAACCATATGTAGCTCACACAGTGCTTCAATATTGGTGACCTATTGCAAAAAACTCAAATTACAGTGGACATGGAAAGTATACCCATCATAAAGTCCATGTGGCAACAAAGAATATTGCGCAATGCGAAGAAAAGTTGTCTGGATAATCAAAGATCAAGTCACATATCAACAACATGGCAGATATGAAGCAGCCAAGGAGGGGGGGAGTGTCATCAACGCCAAAGCTCTTCCAAAGCTAGAGACCAACCTTGAACACAAAGATTCATAGATCAATGGAAAGAGGAAGAATGTCATACAAAGTCAACGGACAAACAATGATAACTTCAACAAAAAAGCTCTCAACGACAAAACATAAGGAATTCCATAGTGCTGAAGCTAGTGAAGTATTACAAGTCAATGACAAAGGCAGAAAAATCAAAAGAACTCTTCACAGACGATATGAATCACTCAAGGAAGGGGGGAGCGTCATCAACGACAAAGCACTTCCCTAGCTGAAGACCAACCTTGAAGACAAAGCTGAAGACAACCCTATGACAAGGTTGCACAAGGTCGTGTCAAGAGACGACATGAATTAGGAAGGGGGGAATGTTTGAGGATAGATCAAACAGGAGTCCACCTGGCCGGACATCACATTTGTACTCTATTAATTGTCCGATCTAGTGTAGTAATACTCTATGTAAATCCTGATTCCAGAGAAGTGGATCAATTCCCTGAGTTGTAATGTTGTCATGATATTTGTAAAGGTCCATGTGAGTCGGCCACTGGCCATTTAGAATGCCCTAGGTATAAATTTCATTAACCTTAATGTGAAAGGGAGGCTTATCTTTAGAGAAGAAGAGAGCTTTGTTGTACATACGCTCAAGCTACGAGCTGCTCCAAACTTGTAATCATCTCTCCTGATGATTGGGTAATCCGTTTTCAACTTCAAACCTTGCATTGTGGTCCTCTCTCTTTGCTCTTTCAATTAAGTGTAAGCATTGTCAGTTTTGTTGAGGTTCACGACTACGCGTTAGTGACTTGTGGGTGATCCCCTCCACAAGTATTACATCTCCGCAATTGAGGCTGTCGTACATTCAAGTTTTGTTTGTAGACTTGGTTTATTCTTCTAATTATCCCCTCAACCACTTGATCAATGATTGGTTCCCAAGGAGTTTGAGCATCTCTCTTTGTTGTTGATTCGCTCTTTGGAGAGGAGGCGCTACTAGTTGTGTTGTTTGTATCTTCACTCACCTCTCCATAGGCCTTGCAATTGTCAACTAGATATAGAGCTTCTCTAGTGACTTGATCAAACGTCATGCATCCTTTCAAAAGCAGGTCCTTTTTTAGAGTTTCATTTCTCAAGCCCTCTATGAAGAGAACTGATAATCTCTCATCTTGCGGTAGCTCTTGTGTAGGACATCTCGCAATGTATAGTTTGAAGTGAAGTAGAGCTTCCTTCACTCTCTCGTTCTTTTTTTGTTTGAAAGCGTAGATTTGGGACACTATGTTGTATTTGATTCCCCTTTTCGAGGACTCCTCTATAAATTCATGTAAGATTTGTGCTATGTTTGGGAAATCGTCTCTGTTCAATGTTTGGAACCACGTCAAAGTTGTTCCTTCTAATGTCAACCCAAATCCCTCATACTGAGTATGGAAATCCGCAATTTGTTTAGCTCTCAACACTTGTTTGAAGAGTGAGACATGAGCATATGGATCCTCTGACCCATCGTATTTTGTCTTGACACATTGAGCCACTTGATATGGTCGTAATCGTTGGGGTTCAGTCACTAATATAACCAATTCGTGGTCTCTTAGAAAGATGTCTGTCATTCTCTCCTCTCGTCTTGGAGAAAATCCCAGTGGGATCCTCTCAAATATGTGCTCTGGCATTGTTATTGGATGAAAGTAAGTATAGATTGGAGTACCCTTGTATGTATATCTTTCTAAGTCAATTGGATCCACAAGTTTATACTCACGTCCATACTCAGTCTACCATTGAAACTTGCACTTCATGGGCATCGCAAAATTGAGTAGGCATAGACATATTCACACATACATCCATTGTTGCTAAAATTTGAGTCCACTCGAATGGCTCCAATAAATGCTCTGGGAAGGGTTCAGGTACATAGGCTTTGTCTATGCAATCCCTTTCTAGGATACATTCTTCCCGTCTTATGCTTCCATTTTCTGAAGCTCCACACATCCAAATAGGAGTGTCTTTGTTTAACCAAGATGGAAGTTTAGTTTCAAACTCTTGTATGGGTGTTTTCAAGACATCTCTATAAGTGTGATCTTTTAAATTTACTCTTGTTACAGATCCCACTTACTTCAAGTACAGATAATTGTTTCCCCAATATTGGATAAGCTGTACCTGTCGCATGAAAGGTCTTCCCAATATGATTCATAGTTGAGTTTTTTCCCAAAGTCTACTATGGCAAAAGTGTGTTGATATTCAATTCCACAAGAATTGACTATCACTTTTTTAAGAATCCCTAAAGGTCTCTCACTATGTCCGTCAGCCAATTGCAATTTCATTCGCATTTGTCTAATGGTTGGATGTCCCCAGGATTCCCATACTGCTTTAGTGGCTATGGCTATGCCAGCTCCACTATCAGTATTTCCATGGTTTTAATGTCATTATATTTCACTAGGAGGGTGGTGTTTCCCCTTCGTAATATTCTCTGACTTTGTTCATGGGATTAGATCGAATCTCTTTGTTGTCCATTTCATTTTTCAATTTTCCCAAATTTTTTGAGTTTAGCCCCGTTATTCCCACCTTCTCTAGGGTTTCCTGTAGATCATTCCATAATTATGGTCTGAGTTTTAACAGTTCTCCCAAGGTAAGAGTGCATTGGATGGTTGTAAACATGATTGAATGAATGTTGTCTACTTCTAGGGTCTGTTCAGCTCTTTTTAATTGAGTGGTCTTACACACTACAGATGCATCTTCGTTATCTCCCAAGTAAGAAGGTAATGTTCTCAAGGTCAATGGTTTTGACATTCCTGAAGCTTCAGATCCGCAATCCCCGTACAAGGATTGTACATCTATATCCACATCAGAAGGTGGGTTATCCAACCATACTTCTCTTTCTATACCCATTGGTGGTCTTTGAGCTTGCGCCATATTAGGTTGATAGTTGTACATGGGTTGTCCTTGTGGCCGCATGGACACGTACTGAACATTCCCATCATACTTTGGTCTGAAGTAGCACTCGTGGGTCTCATGGTCGGTCCATTTACCCACGATTGTACACCATTTTTGTGGCCTAATTGGTTGTCCCTGTTGAGGTATCCCTTGTCTTGGTCCCCTCATAGGTTCTTTTTGCATGTTTTTCATCATGTCATTCATCCTTTTAAGCATATCTTCAATGGCTAAGAGTGGTGCTGCAACAGTCGTTCCCACTTGTGCTGGTTTAGTAGATGTTGTTTTCTCGCTTTGGTTATCTTTAGGGACATCTTCTTCGTTGAAAATATCACAATTGTCTCCTAAGTCAGTAGCATCTGACACACACTCTTCTAGGGTTGTATGTTTTTTACTATAGAGTATAGCATGAAGTTCTTTGTTTAGCAGTCCCTCTAGAAACAAAGATATGAGTCGTTCTTCTGCAGGTATCTCTAGCCCTGGGCATCTGGCAATGTATTATTTCATTCGAGTTGCACAATCTCTAATAGACTCACAATGTTTCTATTTAAAGTTGTAGATTTGAGCTACCGTAATTATGTTTGATCCCCGTTTTGGAACAAGCAGCTACAAATCCTTGAGCTAATGTGTTTGTCCATGATTGACCTTGGTGAAATGTTTTGGAACCATGTCAATGCTTTTCCTTCTAATCTCATTCCAAACCCCTCGAATTGAGTATCGAAATCAAATATACATTCTGCTCTTAGCACTTGCTTAAAGCTTGCTAAGTGGTCGTATGGATCCCCTGATCCACTATATTTTCTGACCCATTTCTTAAAATCAGCTGGTCTGACGTGTCTATTTAGTTCAACTCCCGGTCTCCTAGCAATTGGTCCTGTTCGGAGTCCTTGAAACCAGTCTATTGGAAATAGTGACTCATGTAGCCCTAGACTAGCCTTAGTGTCACCCGGTTTTCTACGTGATGAGGTGGTTTCTGGTTTCTTTACGTTACTCTCATATGATCTCTCACGGTGTTCATCTCTTGGAATTGTCTCTGGTCCTTGTCCCAATATCCAATCCCTTATGGAATACCCTTGGTATTTGGTTTGTTCTACCTTCTCATGAGTGATCATAAACGAAGTTGTTGTTATAACAATCCCTAAACAGGTAGGTTGGTAGGTGTGCTGATCCCTTATCTTTGATCTTGAAGATATAGATGATCTTCATGGATGTTAGTTGTCCTGGTTTGGCATGAGAAGTCCATAAAATATTTTTTATGTTTCTGTCTTCCCAACAATAAACTCCGATCCTAGGATTATCCGTACTAAGCCGTTTCAAAGGCTTCAAATCTACTTGATCGTATCCCTCGAATTCTAAAGTTGGTGGGCCTTCTTTTGCTGACATATCTGGAATTATGGTGTTTACTTCCAAACCCCATTTGTCTACCACATCAGGGTTTTCGACTTGTAAATAATGAGTTCCATTTCGATCCATATACATTTTTCCTTGTTTGTTTGCCATAATCTCTTCTTCGAACTCTATACCATGGTCATCAATGCGAATAGCATACTCCTCGTTAGGGTCCAGGTAAACCTGAGCTCCATGGCGATTAGTCTTATAAAATGAGAGTATATGCTTATAGCGCACTGCGTTCTGGTTTCTGAGTGAGTCGAGTAAGAAGAAATTTTGGATGTTGAATCTGAAAAAGTGTCTAAGACTTCTTCAAGAATTGTGTGCAAGGAATTGCCTTGATTCACGCTTTTTTCAGTGGATACTCTACTAGAGGTTTCTCCGAGTATGTCCTGATTTCCTAGTACACGACCAGATCTAAGGTTCATATAGACTTATGAAGCCTTGGATAGAGTACTCACCTTTGGATTGACTTGTCGTCAATTTCCACTTGATTGAATTACAACTTTCTGTCAAACCAATGATTGCTCGTCTGCTACCTGATTCCTGTACAAATTTGATCAAGTTAGCTATTCTTCTATAAAGACCATAGAGTTGTTGCTAACTCTCGTAATTGGTATGTGTATCACATACCAATTGGTATGTGATACATAATTGGTATGTGATACACATACCAATTGTAAATAATCGCGATTATTTACATCTGCCCTATTTTTGCATCTTTTTGGTCAACTGAGTATGTACACATGTTTATCACATCAATATAAGCCTATGAATCAATTTTCATCAAGTTTGGACAATTTTTTCCCCAATTTACACTCAAGATTCAAAAAGTCAGTACAAACTTTAGTTTCTACCCAGTTTTTTTGTGAGGTCCCCGTCCTAAAAGATCGGGGCGACTTGGAAGATAGCCTTCTTTATCCTCTAAATCCGTTGAAGACACCCTACTCCGATAATGCAAAGCAAGGATACGAGCAACGAAAGAGAAGAAGACTTCCACCCGATGTGTTCGTAGTTGCTAGACCCTACGCCACAAGCCAGGTCGATGAGGTTAAAGGTTGTATGGACTCTAGATCCTATATTATAAGAGAAGAAAATCCCTTTCACATATTAAGGATCCAAAACAACGCCTTTTTCCCCACGTTTAAGAGGCACAGCCGCCATCCTTAAATCCAAAATATGACATGAGATAAATCTCTAACAAACTAAGACAAAGTGAAAAGTACTCGACTAATTGAGTCCATAGCTTTCAAGGGCACGTAGATTTGGAATGTTTTGACTCTTGGCACAATGAGTCTCTAATTTCACTTCTCTCAATAAGAGGGAGTGGAGAGTTTCTCGACTAATCGAGACCACCCATCCTTGACCGGCAACCTGAGGCAGTCTTGTGCGCTCCTTGTCGCACTGTCGAAGCAAGGGACTTGCCGATACACCGTGTGCGAGCCACAAATGGCTCCAAGCACACAACAAGACTAATCTAGCAAGCTCAAGAGAGGAAAGGGTGTGTCACTCACCGCTCCACGCTCGCCTTCGTGGTGGATTCCTCGCCGCGATGAAGAAGAAGCTGCAGTCGTGCCGCGCTCAACCGCTTCACCGCCGTCGTGCCTTCGTAATGCTCGATCGCACACACACTCTCCCTCTCTCTCTCTCTCTCTCTCTCTCTCTCTCTCTCTCTCTCTCTCTCTCTCTCACATACACACACACACAAGGAGGTGAAGAAGAAGAAGATGGAGATGGAGATGGAGCAAGAGCACTCTTCTATTGCACAAATGAGAGAATAAGTGAATTTTAGGTTTAGTTGGCTTTTATATGAGCTCACCCCATTCACACTTGGGCGCCTATGCTTAGCCCTCTAATCCCTTGAATGTCCCAGTTAGAGTGCGCCTCTCATCGGCGATCACTCTTACCCTTTTCCTATTGGACCGACAAGCCCGGTACCTGACTCTACCAAATACATAATACACGTCCGTCGTAGGTGATGGGGTGTCCGTGAGCCGTGAGGGTTAACATGCCCCCCTTCCTGATGTAGATTCCGTCCTCGAAAGCTATTGAGTTGAAGCTCGTTCGTCGAGGTGGAAGAGCATTTGAGATGAATGTCCTTAGCCTTCTTCAGTCACTGCAAAATCAAACAAGATTGGCACAGTAATTGCATTCTCATAAGTGATTAAAAAGCATATGCACTTTTAGGTAGACAAATTGATTGGTAAAAGAATTTCAAACAATTTGTCAGCCATGAACATTAAATTGCAATGTAATCAAATGCATAAACAGATGTAAAGGTAAAAAATTAAACAAGTATGGAGTCGCTAATTTGACGGTCGAAAGGCACTAGAGATCGAATATTAATACCATGGGTAAGCTTCTTAATTTTCTCTAGTCAATTAAGTTGTTTAATCGCGAGAGCCAAGTATTTCATGTTCGAGGGCTGACTAGAGGCTATACTTAGAGGACCTTGTAGTTAAGCTACGATAAAAGGAATTTCTCATGAAATCATCGCCTGACTGATTACCTTTTCTTTGACCCCCCAAAGTGTTTTCACAGTGATGCAATTTGATGTGTGTGCTTATTTTGTATGCCTTGGGTTTTTTGCTTTTCAAGGAAAAACGCCCATACTGGGAACCTCTAGGGCTCTAGTACCATAGGCAATACATGTGAGTGAAGTACCAAATCAAGCTGAGATTTCTCTTCCAGCTTAAAATTTTACAGTGTGGCACTTTGATTTTTTGTTTGTTCATTTTCAGCATTTTAATTTTGTAACTTTGGGGGGTCATATAACATTGATACACCTCCCAAGGCTCATCACACTATTTAACTCCCTTTATAATACTTAAGCTAAAGGTCAATAGGGTAAAGCCCACTAGAAAGCCCTAGTACATTTCACACAATGCTGCTAAATCGGATTAAGAACCTAAGTAACCATTGATCATTAGGAAGGCATTCCCCATGGTATTAAGAGAAGATTTCTAACACCTAACTTGGTCAAACTAGTTTGTCGGACTGCTTGATTTTTAAACCTAGACAAGTGATTATGACAAAAAATTACATTGAATTAAATGTTTGATACTAAGCAAATGCGGTGAATATTAGGCTACCAATCACAATTAAAGCAGACAATCATAGATGCAAAAAAGATAAGGGGCAATGCTAATGGACAAGAAACACCTGTTTGTGTCGATGGTCGCGCTTGATTTGAAGAGTGAGTCGAGATAAAGATTCCATGAAGGTCCAAATCCTACCAATAGCAACACGCTCCTGTACACACTAGGAAACAAAAGGAATACCTCCAGGAGGCACATTAGTGGAAAAAGGTACCAACACTTATTGAACACAACAAAAAACATAAGGAACCCTAACCTAATTATTTGCACTCCCCCTAGAGAGTCAAGGGAATAGGATATTGTAGAGGTTGGGGGAAAACCCTAAGGCTAAACCCCTATCCTCGTCGTCGAGGTAAACAAATTCATCATCCATGAGACCATATGTGTCATCCGTGTAGTCGTGTAAATTTTCTTCTTCATCATAGGTGCCCATGTTTACTAAGAAGGTCACTAGACGCCTATAGTCATCTTGGTCAAAAGGGTAGGCTTGTGCAATGGGAGAAACGCTCTCTACTAAGTATGGATCAGACGTGGTCAAGAGACGTATCAGCCATTCTAACTCCTCAAAATTCCTCTCACATGCTAGCGTACCTATCAAATCCCATTCACATGCAAGCACTGGAAAGACCATGTGAAATATTTGTGAAAAGTAACGAGGGTACCTCTCACCCAAGGCAGGAGTGGATGACTCTAGCGTACTAGCCATATCTGTACACGCAAATAGATGATGGTTAGAGTTCAAATATTACAAGGGTCGTGTTCTTGTGCATAATTTGGTTTTATGGTTTTGTGTTATGGCTCTTGCTCTTTTACTTTTTTATCTTGTTTTTGTGAGTATAAGGCTTTATATATACATTCCCTAAGATTGGAGATTAAGGGGTCAGGGGGAAAGGTTGAGAGGGAAGCAAGTGAATAATGGATGTCCACAAACACTCCCCCCTTCCTTGGGTAGATCATACCGTTTGAAATGATGTCGTCACCCTTTGAAACCATTTGTTCCAGTTGGTAATAGGTGAGGATTTTTGCCAGTAGTTTTCTATTACCCTAGGTGCCTCGTCAAGTTGCAAGGGTGGTAAGGTACTCTCCCAGGATCGAACTTGAAGTGGTTCATCAGGTGATTCTTGAACACTGGGAGGTGTGGATTCTTTTGTAGCTTCATGGAGGTCCACTACTATAGATGAAGGCTGTGTAGAAGCTTTTACCTCTATGGATGTATTACATGAGGAGCTAGAAGCTTCATGGAACTCCCCCCTTCCTGAGCTAGGTGGAATAAATTGGTTTTGCCTTGGAGCCCAAACTAGCTCTCGACTAGGTGTGTAGCATTCTGTGATCTTTCCCTTCCCACGGTTCATGGGTAGCCGGCAAAGACAAGTTAACCACCTTGGCTTGTGAATGTTGGCTATCCTTCAACTTTGCTAGAGTTTGCAACGTAGGTGACTTTGCTTGAATGATAGGGGTAAGAGTCGGTGGTCGTGTCGTGACACTACCAGTATCCCAATCAATAGTGCATTTGGTTGCCAACATCCACGTGCGTCCCAGGTTTACGTTGCCTTCCATAGCTCCCGCGGGCATGATTAGAAACCTCTGTACTATGCTTCCATTGTCATAGACAATAGGGGTCTGAAGGACTCCAAGAATAGCAGTTTTCTTTTTATTAATGCCCTTGACTTGCATCGTACTCGAGGATAGGGTCGGTTTCCCTAATTGACACCAAACTCCATAGGATAACAAATTGTGTTTAGCTCCCGTATCTAATAAGGCATTGTATAGTACTTTCCCATAGGGGCTATTTAGCTCAATTGGGTATCGTAGGGGTGGCTCAGATTCTAATGAGTCGTCGTCTGTGTCCTTGAAAAATGCTTGCGTGATTCCCAAATTAGCCTCTTGTTGGCGTCTAAGACGTTGTTGTCATTCTCGAGCCTCAACTCTTGCTTGGATTTTTTTAAGCTCTGCTTGTTCCTTGGCAGCCTTCTTTTGATGGATGGCTTGCAACTCTTCCTGGCTTAGAGGATCATAATATCTTTTGAATTTACTCCCATTAAGGAATCCAATGGTTTCAACTCCATCTAGAGTCTCCACACGAATGGTACCTTGCGGGGTAATTTCACACACTCGATATGGTCCCTTACCAGCGTATTTCAATTTCTTCTTTTCATTACGTACCCCGTACATAAGAACTTTATCACCAACCTTGATGTCTTTATCCTTTAAATGGCTATCAAACCACTTCTTTCTCCTATCCTTCTCCACTAGAGCATTTCGCACAGCTAATTGCCTCTCTTTATCTAGCCTTTCCAGGATATATAATCGCTCCACTAAGGGGTTACCATCCCAACCTTCTTGAGAAGCTACTCGAAGACTAGGAATGACAAACTCCCATGGCATAACTGCTTCTTGGCCATACACCATCTTAAACGGTGTGCAATTAATAGCAACTTTATACGCAGTACGATAAGCCCATAAAGCTGATGTAAGCTTTAGGTCCCAATCAGTGCGATCAGCCTCGACTGTCTTTGTCAAAATGGAGATGACTGTTTTGTTGGTACTCTCAGCTTGGCCATTTGCTTGGGGATAATAGGGTGTAGACTTGTGGTGAGATATCATGAAGTTTGATGTGAGTTCTTTTATTACTTCATTTATAAAATGAGTTCCATTGTCACTCACAAGTTCAAAGGGGCATCCAAAACGTGTGATAATGTTCTCAAAGAGGAACTTAGCTGTTGTTTTTGCATCCGCCTTTCGTGTTGCTTTTGCTTCATCCCATTTGGTTACATAGTCTGTAGCCACAATGATATATCATGATTGCGTGTTACGTGCAGCCGGACTAATCAGTCCTACAAAGTCTAAGCCCCACTTTTCAAATGGTTGGGTTACCTTGATGGGATGTAGAGGCATCCTATCACTTCTTTGTGGCTTCTTGAAGCGTTGGCATTCATCACATCCCTTTGCAAAAAGTGATGCATCCTTAAACAGAGTGGGCCACCAATAGCCTGACTGTAAGATCTTTCGGGCAGTCAAGTTTCCTGAAAAGTGACCACCAGCTACGCCCATGTGTGCCTCTTGTAGAATATATAAATACTCATCCTCGCGGGCACAGCGTCTAAGAACATCATCTTTTCCTCTCTTATAGAGAGTTCCAACCAGTAAGCAATACGGTTCGCATTCCTTGATTAATTTTCGAGCTATATCTTTTCGCAGTTCTTTGGGTGGAAAACCATTAACTAAGAAGTTAACAATCTTTTCACTCCATTCAGGCATTGTCTCAACAATGAACAAAGGAGTATCAGGCAATTCATCATCAACCCCCGTAGGAGCTTCGCCATTAGAGATACTATATGAATGATCCGCCATGACATGTTTTCTCCCAGGCCTCACAACAACGGTGAAGTCAAACTCAAGAAGAATTAACAACCATCGTGTAATTCGACCTGTGGAACACGGCTTGTTTACCAAATATAGCAATGCTTGATGATCAACATAAAACACAAACTTGGTAGCAAGAAGGTAATAGCGAAATTTCTTTACTGCGTAAATCATAGCTAGACCTTCACGCTCTGTAGTAGTGTAGTTCATCTCGGCATCATTCAATTGGCGACTTGCAAAGCTAATAGGGTAGTCCAATTTATGTTCTCCTGGTTGAGTTAGAACACACCCAATAGCAAAATTTGATGCATCAATATGCACATGAAAAGGTACATTCCAATCAGGTGTTTGCAGGATTGGAGCACTTGTTAGAGCCTTCTTTAATAACTCATAAGATTGGTGACATTCTTCCGTCCAGTGAAACTCGATAAGAAGCTTGTACAATGGACGCGCTATCTCGGCAAAGTTTAAAATAAATCTTCGATAATAACCAACATGGCCCATAAATCTTTGAACTCCTTTATAGTTCGTACGTGGTGGCAAATCGGTAATGGATTTAATCTTACTCTCATCTGTGGATATCCCGTTCTTGGACACTATATGCCCTAGAATGACTCCATGCTTAACCCAAAATTGGCATTTGAAAGGGTTCAATGAGATGCGATAAAATCTGCACCTTTCAAATATTTTTCGTAGATATAACAAATGCTTCTCCCAAGAAGAATAAACACAAAGGTCGTCTAGGAAAGCTTCACAAAACTCCCTTAGAAATTCTTTAAACGCAGTGTTTATTAATCGTTGGAATGTAGCAGGGGCATTTGTTAAGCCAAAAGCCATAACACGAAATGCAAACACTCCAAACTCTGTGATAAAAGCAGTTTTATCTTGGTCCTCTAATGCAATTGTGATTTGATTGTAACCAGAGTACCCATCTAAAAAGCTATAAGCTTCCTTTCCCGCAGCTCTTTCAAACACATGTTCTAAATATGGCAAGGGATAATGATCTCTCCTAGTAGCTGCATTAACTTTCTTGAGGTCCACGCACACTCTTAGTTTCCCATTCTTTTTTGGCACAATGACTATTGGAGAAACCCATTCTGAGTGCCCAATAGGGTATATGAATCCACATTGGATAAGTTTTTCAATCTCCTCTTGTACTATTTTGGCGTACTTAGGATTCATTGGATAGGGTCGTTGCTGGACGGGTTTAGCAGTGTTGATCATGGGAATTGTATGTTGCACCACAGAAGGTGGAACGCCCTTCATGTCATGATATGTCCAAGCAAAGATATCCTTGTATTCCTTGAGGAGGTCCTTAAGTACAGCCTCTTCAGTTTCGGTAAGGTCTTGAGCAATAAAGACTGGTTTAGACTCCTCACCTGGTTCTGCTAATTCTATCTCTTTAACTACCGCTGAACCATCATAGACTCCACTGCTTTCATTGGTAGGTATTCGTTGGGCCTTGGCATACACAACCTTTCGCTCCCCCGTGGTATAAGATTTAAAATGTTCAGGAGCTGTATGTAAGTCAGCAGGCTCTTGTCCTGACGGAGACCTTTCTTTTAGTTCTGCCTCCTTTTGTTGTTGTGCTAACTCTCGGTTTTGACGTCTTCTTATAGTTCGACTCAATTTTGGTTCTGTAACCTCCAATTGAGCGAGGTCAATGGGTCGCGGGCTGCACCACATGACACTCTGGAGATGTTCACCCCAATTGTCTACTAGCTTTCGATGAGCATCACATGCCCCTAGATAGCTAAGCCATTCTGCAGTAGATCTTTCCTTGTTTATCCTAGCTCTCACATTTTCTCGATATCGTCGTCTCTTATATGACCTTTGTTTCTTGTTAAGGTTTTGATTTTGGTAAATGTTTGAACCCGACTCGCTTGATAGGTCTTCGCTTGTATCTTCTTCACTCTGATATAAATTACCATAGATGGTCGTACTAGACCTTGAGTGTTCAGTTTCTATACTTGGCTCACTCGATGTTTCTTCAGGTTCTGAATCCATTTCTTCCTGAGATTCCGTTTCCGATGTGTATTGGCCTGAAGCCTTTGAGGAATCATCAGTTTCACTCTCAGGTAGGTGTGCCTCTTTCTTATCATCGGATGTTACATGCGCTACACCTAACATGTTTACTGGTGCAATGTGTGGTATCTCTTCCCCATCTGGTTTTACCCAGGTTGTTCCTCTAGCTCCCCATGTATCTATAGTTGCCGCTAGGTGTACCCAATCGACATTGTCTGACTCAGCCATTCCGGGTAGGATATCCATATAAGGAGAGTTCTCCCCAATATCCGTGTCTTCGTTACACGTGTAACAATACTGTAATGGAGCTGAGTGAATTGTTGTGTCTGATCGATTATCAATGATGAATTTATTTCCTAGAGGATGCGTTCGACCACTTAAAAGATCAACTCGAATGACAGAGTCTTGGAACTGTAAGTAGACGTGGTTTTTGGACCATTCATGCACCATTTTTTCTTCCCTCATGAATGGACGCCCTAAGATCATCTCAAATGACATAGGATGCTTGGAAAAATCCATAACAATGAAAGTTTGCCTTACCTTGTGTCCCAAGACCTTGATTCTGAGATCCTTTAGCATTCCAATAGACGTAACAATAGATCCATTAGCCATTTTTACCACTACGCTTGTGGCTTCAAGGTGAGGTCGCCCCATAGACTCCCAACAACTCTTTGTCACCATGCTGGCTCCCGCACCACCGTCAAGGAGCCCCTTTACAGTTAATCCTTTAGTAGTGATTGGTAGAGTAGCATTAGATTCATCACCTTCAAAGTATTGCCCCAACTTGTTAACGGGTACTTCAATTACAGATTCATGTCCCGCTAGGTCAGATGGTGGTGCTAAATGTTCCTCATCATTCATTACCGAGTCAGGTTTGTTCATATGTGCAAAATGTGGTAATCCGGCCTGTAATTCTCCATTGAGGAAGGCTCGAAGAGCTGAGACTAGCTCGAGGTCTTTATAAAGTTTGGACATGATGGTGGTTCTAACTTCTGAAGACATGAAATCCATCAATTTGGCAACATTTAATGGCATCTTGTGGGACGTAGGACCCTGACAAGAGAATGGTGAAGATGGAATCTCCACTTCCTCAAGGGGGTCGGGCATTCCAGACGGTGGTCCAAAGTTTACAGACGTGGCCCTAGGCATAGGGGGTGCCTGATATGGCATGTTATTATTAAATGGCATGGCTCCACTTGTATAAGAGCTTGGATAATGCCATTGTGGATTGTAAGCTCTTGGAATAATCGGAGGTGTAGGAGCTACATGAGGCAGAGGTACGATAGGTGCACATGATTGATACATACATGTAGGTATAGTTGGGGGCACTGTGCTACTAGGCATCGGCGCAGTGTTAACAAATGAACTCCATGGTGTACTTCTTGTCATGCTCACCACTGGGATATGCATGGTAGCCGTAGTGTAATTAAGAGAAAGATGAGCTAGATCTGGGACGGTAAAGCTGCCACTTGTGGGCTCAAATTGTACTGAGGCTCCTAGCGAAACAACATATGGAGGATCAATGGGGCTCACTGAGGGAGTCTCCATTTGTGACAGGGTTGGTTGGTTGGCCTTTCCCGTATCCAAGAATCTCATTAGGCCTGTTGAAGGCATGATGATCCCTGTGTTCTGTCTTTCTAACTCGACAATCCTATGGAGGACATCACAGACTTTCTGTTGTTGCTCATCTATGCTAGTAGCACCCGATGTGGATTGTAGAACATCTAACCAACCCACATGATAGGTGTGTCTTGTGTACCGATCAGTTAAAGCTTCTGCTTGTAGGTCATACTCCCAATTTTCATTTAGGAATATCCCATCTAGGCCTGGCGTGCTGGAGGTTTCCCTCAAGATGGAAGCATTATTGCTCCCCATCGCTTGCCCCTTCGTGACTGCTACCTTGGGAGCACTCGGTTGCTCGGCTGGCATGATTGTTGTCATAGGAGCCTTTGCTTTCAAGGTTCGACTTTGTTCTAGCCTTCGTAGGTTCTCAATTTCCCCCTCCCTTGTTGCTTGCATATAGCGTTCGATCTCTTGTTCTTCGGCAAGACTCCTACCATCGGGTAGTAAAACCTCAGAGGGAGATAGTCCTAAAGGATCAGGAGGTGCAGTGGATGGAACATTCACATGCACACTCTCAAGAAGCATAGGGTCTATTTTAGGTATGAATGACGAATTTACTTCCCCACTCCCTTCATTTATTTCATTAACCGCATGTTCGGAGCGAGTAGCTCTACTAAGGGTCTCTTTTAAGCGGCTAAACACGCTGGACCCGGGCCGTGGGCCCATGGCATGCATGTCTTGACTTGAACTATCAGGGTTTGGTGTAGGATACTCCTCCATGACTTCGTAGTCAGAGGAAGAATCACTAGACGCGATATGAGGATCTTGGGTCGCGCTACCTTGACTCCCGGCCGAAGGTCCAGAACCTAGGGTGGAGGAATAATGGGTGCCCGCGTAAATGGAGGCACTACCAATATGATCGTGCTCTAACACTCATCCAGAGCGTAGGTTCATATGACTTGGATCCCCTAGAAGTGTCAGTGAGGGCCCGTGAAGGCTGCTGGTGTTTTGCAACCCAAGTCTTTTCTTATTTATTTATTTTTTGATTTTTTGATCCTTTTTTTCTGACCCAGCTATAGAATAGAACGTATGATAGCTCAAAACGAGCGTCTCGGTCAAAGGGACGTGCCGTGCTTTACAGCCCTCCGTTTGGTCACTTTATGCCCTCGGAATCCCTAAAACCGTCAATTTCTAGTAGGGAACTAGGCCCAAATTAGAAAGTCTAAGGGTGCAAGTGGGAAGAGAAGGGAGGAGAGTGGAGGACTTGCCCCACATGCTCTCATGCCCTCTTGAGGGGGTAGGGTATATATATAAGAGTGACTCAAGTATATATCATAAGACTGAGGCCTGGGCCTGGGCCTGGGCTTGGGCTTGGGTCACTCACGCTTAAATATTTTCGTTTTTTTTTTTTTTTTTTTTTTTTTTAAGGCGATGACCGCGCGCGGTTTCAGTGACCCTTTCTTGGCCACGCACACTGTCACCTACCTAACCTCCCAGTCAACAGCTCACAGACAGCTCACCACCTTATCTACTTACTAACAGTGCTGCTAACTACTGACTAATCTGTTAACTGCTTACTGACAGTGAGCAAAAATTCCACCTACTTCCTCTCTCACTACCTTACTGTGCAAAGACTGTGTGCAGGCAAACCTTGACAGAAAACTGTGTACAGACTGTGTGCAAGCAGAAATTGCTAACTGCCTTCCTACTTATTCATTCACTGCAAACAAGCTAACGACTACTAATTGTGCAAAGAGTGTGTGCAAACAGAAAACACAACATTATGCAGAACTCACAGAACTTGCAGACAACACAGAAATTAACAACTTGCAGAAAAACAACTCATTCCTCTTCCTCTTCCTCTTCTTTCCTACTACAAACAACTCATAGGAGAAGCACAAAGTGCCTCTTGGGCTTAGTGCAAGGCGATTCCCCGGCAGCGGTGCCAAAAATGTGCGCTCCTTGCCGCACTGTCGAAGCAAGGGACTTGCCGATACACCGTGTGCGAGCCACAAATGGCTCCAAGTACACAACAAGACTAATCTAGCAAGCTCAAGAGAGCAAAGGGTGTGTCACTCACCGCTCTACGCTCGCCTTTGTGGTGGATTCCTTCCTTCCCACCTTCCTTGGTGGTGCAATGGCATGGGCGTCCTTAGAATTTCGCGTTACACGCGGGAGATGACACGTCGACGATTGGAGATGGAGATGGCTTGAAGGTAAGATCCTTAGGGAGAGAGGCTTCCTCCGGCGCGTCGTTGCAAGAGAGCTTCCGCTTCTATAGATGTGTGTTCAAAGTGAGAGGAGAAGGGTCCTTTATATAGGCCCTAGGGGGGTGCTAAGAATACTGAGAGGTTTCAAGAATAGGAGAAGAAAAAGCTCGCGCGATTTTTAAAAGCTCTATACTTACAAGTTCCCATTCTGTCTTGAGAGAGAGAAAGAAAGAAGTATTCTAATTTTGACTCACCTCTCTTTCTTTCCTAAAAATACTATCTCTAAGCTTCTTCTTCACACATAGATTAGGTTCCCACATAAACCTATAGTTACACATAAACAAAGATCATAAATAAATAGATTCTGAACCCAATTTTCAATCCGATTGCTCTGATAAACTCATGATGACTCACAAAATTGAGAATCTCAATTACTTTGCAAAATAACTGAAATGACTTATATGGATAAATGTTGGATACATTACATTTTTGTCAGTTTGGTCATCCAAATCTCTTGGGCCTTTACAAAAGTTATTTGTACACATGAAATGAGTAAATGGTATGAACCTTGGTCAATTTAGAGCAAAAAGTTAATAATCGCGATTATTAACTTTAGGCTTGAAATGAGCACTTTTTTGCAATTTTTTCAAAGACAGTCTTTATATGAGCTATTTTAAACCCACGAATCAAGTAAAAAACTTAATTTGGCCTAAAATATCAAGAAAAAGTAAATAATCTGAGTTTTGGCCAACTCTTGGAATTTTTACCTCAAAGTGTCATTGAGCTTACCAACTGGTTCAGACAACTCTTAAGCTTACTCTCAGTCGGATTGAGTGGTTTCGAGTCTTTTCGAGCTATTTCTAGCCGTAGACCTGAAATTTTGCAACTTCCAATAACTACTCACACTTGATTCTTTGAGAGAGAGCAATGTTCTGAAATCCACCTCGGATCCTACTTACCCTACTCCTAGATTCTCATGCAATGGGGTTGTGAAAAGTGTCCACAAACACTCGTTTTCTTGTCTTTTATGTTTTTATGAACACTGATCTTACGACTTGTCTCGTCTACCAATCATTCTCAAAATCCCAATCTATTTCTACAATCCTACAATCATAAAGGCACTCGGTAAGTACGACTACTTCCAAGCTACCTCTACATAGCAAAAGACGACAATCTTAAGCTATGCGGTTTCTAAAAGAAAGTTTTGAACTCTAGGCAAACCTAGAGGAAGTTAAAGGATAACTTTCACAAGATGCTCGTGTTTTTCCCTAGTTTAGATCTCTTCGATCCCCAGCAACGGCGCCAAATGTGGGACGCATGTCTAACCTCACCATCCTATTTATTGCAGTATTAGCGAGAACCATGATTAATTTGTCAATCCATGGGATGAAGCTGACTCGACTAGTGTATAGAAGCTACAAGAGGGTATCAATCTCTCGGAAAACAACTAACAACTCGCATCTAACTCAAGCTACCCTCAAGTGACTGAAATCACCAAAAGCCAATCGCTCATCGACAAACAAATCACATCCGTTACAGTATCAAATGACATCCAAACGTAACAAAACTTCTAGAACATGTTTATAAGACCTAAGCACACATGCTTATGGTCTCAAATCCCACTTTAGGTCAAGTTCCAAAATCGCAATTATTAACAACAGTGGATTTTTGACCTAGCCGTTTTTGACCCAAAATGCATCTAAATGCTTAGCAATGATGTCCCAATACCCTGCCTATGCTTAGTTTTTTATTTGAAGGTGTAAATTCCTAGTTATAATGAAATTAGACCGCGGATCGACGACTCTAAAAGCTACGAATTACTGTGAACTACTTACGTCAATGTGTAGAGCTCTTACCTGCGGTTGCAATGCAACTAACGCGATTGCAATGTGACAACCGGGGAGGGAGTAGGAAGCGCGAGAAGGAGAGGAGTGAGCACCATTAGCTCATGCTGTGTATTTCTTATCCAAAACTTATAAAAAACTTACAAAAATTGGCTTGTATACTTTAGCCAAGGTTTTTGGGTGGTCAAAACTAATAATCTAGAGTTCTATCAAAGTTGGTTAATGACTAGCTGATACAATCTGGAAGCTTGTAGCCCCGGCTCATTAATTACAAAGTTTATCCGAAAAAATAGGAGTTACAATATTCTCGATTTATCAAAATAATAAGTGTTTTACAAAGAGAACTCCGAAAAATGGTGTCCGATAAAGGAAATATATTCCCAATCCTTCATACTATACATGTTAGAATGATAATAGTTTGGACAAGTGAAAGACATAGTATTAATGGCCAAGGCCTTCCTTGGAGGAGTGGAGAAGTGGTTGAAGCCGTGGTAGATCTTAAAACCAAAACCCTCTTGCTACAATAAATTTGGACGAGTGGAGATCTTGTAGCCATTACTCAAGGATTGGACTCTAATTTTATGGAGATTAATCTTGAGGAGTGTCAAAATCACAAATTATGCACGTTCAAACCACACCATTGCATTGAACCTATATTGACTGGCTCCACTTTTCAACTATATTGAGCCTAATGGTGGTAGTTTCCAATAATTAACTTTTTAAAATATGCACCATTATAAACACATGGGAAAATTATAGTTTTTATATATTTTTACACACTCTCTCTAGACCTCTCCAAGAGCGTCTTTTGTGGGAAAATTTTGGTTCTTGTTGATGCTTTGTTGAGATTTAGGTACCCACTTGAAGGTTGGTTTGGGAGACTGGGAAGATGGTTGATGTCTTGATTGTTTTGGTCTCCATTTACATGTTGGTGTTTTGGCCATTTTTTACTTCTCCGATTGGCATTTAGGAATCCATCTGTAGTTGTTGAAGCTGGAAGAAGCATGGACATGTTGTTCATATTTCTGCCATTGTTTTTTCTTTGGAGGAGATGTCTTGGAAACTGTGAAGCTAGACTCTATTGAGTTGGAAGATTGGTTGTGAAGAAACACTTTGGTATCCAGATATGAGGTGGCTTTGGGTGGCTTGGGTTCCATGATGTATTTTTTACCCAAATCTTCTTAACCATATTCCTACGAGTGCTTGAAGATGGTTAATGTGGAAGATTTGATTGTGGTCCATTCATGATCGTGTTGTTTGATTGTTGCTGTGCATCCCAAATGTGATTTGTTTGTGCTAATGTCGTAACATAAGCTATGTCCATGAGATTGTATTTCAATGTGTTGCCTTGCCACTCTGGAACTGCTTTGTATGTGCGCAACCAAGAAACTCCTAAACTGATTTTCTCATTTAAATCTGTATCTTTCAGAATATGGAATCAATGTGGGTAGTGGTTACCGTCGATGTTAACTGAGACATTGGTTCGTCCCAAACTAACCATTGTTCCTTGATTAGCTTCCTTCAGCTCAATCTGAGTTGGCTCAACCATGGAGTTCGATACTTTGAGATAGGTCGAGTATCACATCCCACTGAGATAGTTTAAGATAGGTCGAGTATCACATCGCACTGACCCGCACCCCATTATCTACAAGTGCTCCTTTTGTCGTGCCATTGACTAGCTAGAAATTGATTTGAACATCTATTACTCCAAGCTAGCCTTACTCTATCTGAATTGTTGTAATAGGAGTAGAAGGTGTTGCCGCCTGTGGTAGAATGATTGGATTTTGTCATTCTTTGCGTCTTAATCGCTTGAGCCTTTTTTTTAGTTCCTTTGCTTTGTGTGTAATGGAATTTGCCTATTCAATTTGAGAGTAGCGGAATTTAATGAGAGTACTTTCAAGAAATGATTTCGTGAGCATAGCGGGTAGCCATAATTGAAGATAGCAACATAATTATAGCAATTAGTTAACTTGGCATAGACAATACTTTTGCAAGAGAGAGAATTTAGAGAACATGACAACAGTTGAGGACCGGATTTATGTGGAGCCGGTCCCCCTCCAATAGGCATTTGTATTATGATTTCTCCCATAAAGAGACACTTGTTACAATACATTCTTTGTGTTCCTTGTGACCTAGGTGAAGCAATGAAGATGGAAAGCTTCATGCATCACCATCATAGCATAACCTAAACTTGAAGAAATATTTAACTATACCAAGCCTCAGTCCCAAGACCTCAAACACCTTCGAAGGTGGAGAGAGCTAGCAGGGAATGAGGGTAGGGAAGAGGAAGAAGAAACATTTCATACGAGAAAGAGCTAGTTCCTCACTTATCATAACTCTTGTGCTAGCATACATAATAGCATAGTAATGAAGAAGAAATAGATGGCAAGCTCAAGCATTGAAGCATGGCTCTTGGATGGATTTGCACTCCATAGCCAAGAGTGTTGGTGTAGGCTCTCAACCTCTACTTGCTTGGAGAAGGAGAGGGAGCTCTTGCACTTTGCATAGTACATAATGAGAGTTTTTGTGAGTGTGTGTGGGTGAGTATACCCCCTAAGCACCCCCCTAGCTTGCTTGGGTCCACCCCCCCTTGTAGCTCATGCTTGAAGCTCATTGGACCCCTCCAGGCCTAGCCAATCACAAGCAGGAGCCATTACAAGCAACATGGGTAGCCTTGGGACAAGTGTCCCCCTTTCCCCTTTGAGAGAGAGGACTTGATAAATGCAAAATCAATTAATTAAATATCCTAAATTATCATTGGACCCCTTGGGTGGCCAACCAATAGGCTTCAGGCACACCATGAGGGCAACATGGAGAGGAACTTGACAAGTGTCCTTGCTGCCTCTTCAAGCTGGGGCTTCCCTTGTGTGTGTGTGTGTTCTCTCTCATCCCCCCCCCCCCTTGTAGGCTCGCCCCCCTCCTTGTAGGGATATTTTTGACTTTGGATGAGCAAGCCCCTTAGTCATCAAGCATGACTAAGCACTTGAAGTAGGGGGTGTTCCCACAAGCATCTCAGGCAAGCTTCTCAAGGCACCTCAAGCACCTTAATCATGCACCAAGTCAAGCACCTCAAGCATGGAGCCAGTCAAGCACCTCAAGCATCTTAATCAAGCACCTCAAGCATCTTAATCAAGCACCTCAAGCATGACAAGCACCTCAAGCACGACAAGCACCTCGAGCTTGGGCCGAGTTCCCACCTCAAGCTCAGCCCTAGCTTACCTAAGGTCAAAGGACTTTTACACACATTATTGGAGCTCTTCAATGAAGCTAACCCTAAGGTCTTATGCTCCATTGGTTAGTTTTGCTCTTGATATACCATCACCCATTTGGGCCCCTTTACTATTGGCCCCGTGTTGAGATAGATCTATAAGCACATATCTATATCTTAACACTTGTTCCCATTTATTCTCCCACATTAAGTGATCAATTTAATATGAGAAAATCATTTGGGTTGGTTAGATATTAGATTTTATGACATTGTGTGTCTTCTCCAACATTGCCACTGTGAGAGGTTGATGATATTTCTTCAATCTGCAGCCATTAATCCAATTAGACATTACCTCTCCCTCCGGTGTTGCACGTTGGAAGGTAGCACTTGGTGATATTTCATTAATCACAAATGGGCCGTTACCCCACTTTTTGAATAATTTTTCTAGAGTGTTGTTTTAGGGTGTAGACTAAGACATAGTCACCCTTTTGAAACTCCTTGTTTATCACATGTTGGTCATGGGAGTCTTTCATCTATCTTTTTTGTGCGTAGATGGTTGCAACAGGTTTTTGTCTCAATTCGTCAAAATGGATCAGTTGGTCCAGTCTGTAAGACAATTCATGCCCTATCCATCCCAGTTCTTTTGCAACGCATAATGTAGGAATCAAAAATTCCACGTCCAGTATGGCATTTATCCCAAACACCAAATTGAGCAGGATCATATTCTATGGAGTTTTGTATGCTACCCGCGGTATGCCCATAAAGCTGAGGTAGTTTTTTATCCCAATCCGTTCTAGATTCATTGAAAATTTTTGTGAGCACCATGCATAGAATTTTGTTTGTGCTCTTGGCTTTCCCATTTGATTGAGGGTGGTATGGTGTGGATTTTGAATGAAGCACCATAAATTATTGCAGTAGATAACCAATCATCTCGTTGAGTAAATGAGTCCCACAATCACTCACTATCTCAATCAAAAGCCCATATCTGGTGAAGATGTTCTTATACAAAAATTGTGTTGTTGTTTGGGCATTGTTATTTTGCATTGGTTTGGCCTCTACCCATTTGGTCAAATAATCCGTGGCCACTATGATGTATTGGGCATGCGTTCAATATTCCGATGGTGTAATAGGCCTGACAAAGTCTGTTTCCCATTTGGCAAAATCTCTAGCTCCCACCATTGGTCATAGTGGTATCTCATCACGCCGCATTGGTACTTTTGTTCGTTGGTAGGCATCGCATCAGTTGACATATTGCTCTGCATCCATACAGAGTAGGCCACTAGATTCTTGCAAGGAGTATCGTGTTTGCGGTTTTGTCGACTAAAATGTGACCCCTTGTCAGTCCTGCATGTGCTTTCTCAAGTATCTGTAAGTACTCATTCTCTATGGCGGCATAATCTTTGATACAGGTTATCTTCCACAATAACATAGCTCTTTGCTTCTTGCTAGATTGAGAGTAATCTGGCTTTTCTTAAGTTTTCTAGCAAAACTCCTTGCCCAATGTAATCCAAAATGTACTTTGCCCACTTGGGTGCTTGTGCTACCCAAAATAGTGTAGCATGTTCAAGTGGATTTTGGATTGCACAAATATCACATGAACTAACATAGTCATGGATTCTTTTCTACATATGAGGCCAATAAACCCCTAGGCTCATCAGTCTTTGGTATGTTTGTGTTTTTGCATTGTGAAACCTCGTCGTTTGTTCATGAGCTTTCCTAAAGTACAGTTCTCTCTTAGATGGCTCTATGCATAGCCACAATATTTCGTCGTTACCATGCTTATATAGATGTCGGGCTATTAGCACCAATGATCGAGATTGCTCAATGACTAATGTCTACTGTTCAATATACAAAGAACCAATGGTGAGTAATGGTATCACATGTTCACTCCACCTTGGCACCATCTGGATGTTGGAAAGATAAGAATCTGGAAAGTCATCATCGACCCCCAGAGGCGCTTCCCCATGTATCAATCATGATAAATGGTCTGCCCTCTAATGAGCACTACCTTTCTTTACCACTATAGTGAAATAAAACTCTATAATTATTATGAAACAACGAACAATATGTTCGGTATTGCATGGTTTATTCACTAAATACAATAGTGCCTGATGATCCACAAAGAATATGAATTTGTTTTGCAAGCAGCTAGTGTCTAAACTTTTTGACTGAATAACTCATTCCCAAACCTTCCCTTTTTGTAATTGTGTAATTTTGCTCAGCACTATTGAGCTATCTACTGGAGTAAGAGATTGAGAAATCCATATTGTTCTCTCCAAGTTGAGCTAAGATGCATCCAATAGTGTAGGCCAAAGTGTCTACATGAACGTGGAAGATCTTGTTCCAATCATAAGCTTTTAAATTAGGGGCAAAAATGAGTCTTTGCTTCAATTCCTAAAACGTTTTCTCACATTTCTCCGTCCACTCGAATTTTGTGATGAGAGCATAGAGAGGTTTTGCAACCACTGCATACATGTAAATGAACCTTCTATAAAAGCTAAAATGGCCCATAAAGGCTTGTACCTCTCTGACTCTTGAGGATCTAGGAAGAGTAACAATCCCGTGGATTTTCTCAAGATCTATAGGAATGCCATTTTTGGACACAATATGCCCCAAAATTTTGCTTTGTCTTTCCATGAAAACACATTTTTCACGATTTAGGAAAATATGATAAGTTTTGTACTTCTCAAAGACTTTTTTCAAGTGTTCTACATTTTTGTCTCTTTTGAGAGAATGCACACACAAGTCATCCATATAAATCTCTAAGAATTGTCTTAGATATTCCTTGAATGCATTGCTCATCAGCCGTTGAAATGTGGCAGGTGCATTGGTTAGTCCAAAAGGCATCACCCGATAAGCAAATATACCCCATTCTGTTGCAAAATCCATTTTGTGTTGGTCCTCAGGCTTGATAGCAAGCTATTTATAGCCTGAAAAGCAATCTAGAAAGTTATAAACTATCTTGCTCGCACCCCTTTCGATCACATGATCTATGATGGGTAAGGGATAGTAATCTCTAATCATGGCTACATTTACCGATTTGAGATTTATGCACACTCGTAATTTACCGTTCTTTTTGGGCACTACCACAATTGGGAATACCCATTCTGTGTGCTCTATCTCGTAGATAAACTTTGCTTCCTTAAGCTTGTCTATCTCCTCCTTGATTTTCTTTGCAAATGTTTCAGTATAGGTGTAAGGACGTTATCTACAAGGCTTGGCATTTCTCTTAAGGGTAATAATACATTGGCATATGCTTGGATCTACCCCCTTAAGATCTTTGTATGACCAAGAAAACACATCTCTATATTGCTTGAGAGTGGCTATCAAAAGCTGCTCTTCCTCTTTGGTGAGATCTGTGGGTGGCTTTGTAAGCGGGTCTTGATTCTTCTCCTAATTTAGCAAGATTGATTCTCTTTGCACTTTCAAGCCCATCATACAATGTTCCAGGTTCTTTAGGCTCGTGCATTGGTTGCTCAACCACTGTACGTCGTTCTTGACTGGTGTACTTTTTGTAATGAGAGGGTACATCAAACTTTTCAATGTTAGAATTCCCTCCACTTTCCATGTTCATTGTCCAAACCTCCTTTTGTGTCTGTTTCAACTTTTGGTATTCACTTTTTTGTTCAATTTTGGAAATCTTTGTTGATCTTTTGGTCGTGTCTCTTGTTTTCTTTTTGCTCAACTTTTTTGGGTTTTATTGAAAAGTTGTCTGTGTCAAAGGTTTCTGATTATTTTGTCTCGGACACAGTCATCTACTCCCACAAGCATTAGATACTACGTGTTGTTGGACAATGGACACCACTCAGCTGATTTTAGAGGATTCATGGTCGACAAAGCTAGTGCAAACTGGAAAGCAATTCCCACGGTTTTTAACGGAGTACCTAATGATATTATGGAGGGAAGAGAGCACAAATGGAGCAAAGCTTGCAAATTCACATGAGTCAATATATGCACAAGAATTTTCAGGATGAGTACAAGTATATGTGTGAATTGTGGCGTTGCGCAAGAAGTGAGGACAAAGCGACTAGCTTGTATAGAAACACATGAGCTTGGTGGGCATCTAGCAAAGTGCTTGCGGACAACAATTTGGCACAATTGGATTTTTGGCTAAGTTGGTGGTATGTACGGTACCAATGCTAGAGGAAACACTTTGTTGGGATAAACATCACCAAGACATTTTTTGTGTGGGGTTTATTACATGGGGCGTGTATTGTCACTAAAAATAAATTTGATGCAAGAAGTAGATGATTTGTCATTCATTCCTACAACGAACTTGGCAGAGACAAAGCATGCAAGTTGGTTGGTAAGCGAGGGCAACAAAGAAATGTTGAGCTTGTATGATGCATGCATGTTTTATCTATCAAACGCTTTACTTCAAAGAGTGAAAATGCTTGCTTTTGTGGAGGGGAGGTATCGTGGGGTTGGACCGTCTGCTGAAAATTTGGCTCATCGGACAGAGCAAGGATGAGCACCCACAGCAACCGTTGTTGTAAGAGAGATTGAGAATCAACTCAGAGGTACGCCTCTCTTTCAACAACCATCGATGGAAGGAGATAATATTACTATATCTAGAAAGCGGAAACAAATAGGGCATGTGAGTTGTGAGTAAGATGATGCTTCGCATTGACCTGAGTTCTAACACATAATATTTTGTGTAATCAAGGAGGTGTCCAAGCAGCTGGCATGGTGGCCACTCAAGAAGGCAATGAACCAGAGGGCGGACTTGTGGCGGAGGAGACCGACATCCATAAGATAATGTGGGAAATTTGTCGCATACCAAAGGGCAGTAGAGTTCAATGCCATGTGTGGTTAGGAGATAGAGCCCAAAAATTAAAAAAATACATTAAGACTTTGGTTCACGGGTTTTTGCACCATCCTTTGGGGGTATCAGAACTTGGAAAATTGGGACAAATATTGCACATGGTAAGGGTTCAAAGTCTCAATTCATTTGGTTTTTCATTGATAATGTGGATCACACATGGCAGATTTGTAACACAATCATTCAATGCTCGGATAGAGTGCGCAGTATATGGCCGATGAAACAAGGAACAAACTTGACTGCATTTGAGGTTCAGAATTTGGAGTCTAGAGGGTTCACAATAAAGAAGGTTGCAGCTAAGGAAGCTAACAATGTGCATTATTGATCAGGTGTTTTGATTCAAATCTCCAAAAGAATTGACTCGGCAATTACCATGGAAGATCAAATGGTGCATAATATTATTGTGAAAAAAAAATTGCAAGAAAATTTCGTTGTTGAAACAACCAGTTCACAAGTCCGAGACAAAATGTACGAAGTACATATCACAAGTAGCCCGATGTGTACATGTGGAGACTTTGCAGAATGCGTGGCACGTAGAAAACCGTACATGGCTTGCAAGCATGTTTACTTTATCTTCCTTCGCTACTTTGGCTTGGATGTGAATCATAACATGTTTATCCATCAAAGCAAGCTAACAAATGAGGATCTGCTTTGAGTGTTCAACTGTCATTGTACCACTTAACCAAAGAGTACCCCAAGAATGTCTTGGCCCTCTGTGTAATTCCTTTATATTGTATTTCATTTTTGACAAATTCAAGAAATTGGTTGGCGTACATGTACTAAGCGAAGTCTATTTGTTGGACCCCAAGAGTGTCTTGGCCCTCTATGTAATTAGTAAGCATTAAGCATGTAAAGTTGTGAAAGAGTTTCACATTAGGCATGTAAAATTTGTGTTTTGAAAGAGATGGTATGTCAACTTTTGGATATTTGGTAGTGAAGCGTTCTACGTAATATAAGGAAAGGAGGGGGGGGGGGGGGGGGGGGGGGGGGCACAAAGAGAGAGAGATATATTTTTTATTTTTATTTTAAATTGAAGAAATTGGTTGGCATACGTGTACTGAGTGAAGTCTATTTGTTGTACCGCAAGAGTGCCTTGGACCTCTATGTACTTAAGCATTAAGCATGTAAAAATTGTGTTTAGAAAGAGATTCGCATTAGGCATGTAAAAGTTGTGTTTTGAAACAGATGGTATTTCGACTTTGTGGATATTTGGTAGTGAATTGTTCTACGTGATAGAAGGAAAAGAGGTTTTTTTTTTTTTTGGTGTGGTGGGGGGGGGGGGGGGGGGGGGGGGGGGGGGGGAGAGAGAGAGAGAGAGAGAGAGAGAGAGAGAGAAACAAAAAAGTGTTTTTGCAACCAAACATAATTACTGTTTCGTTCTACGCTCGCTCAAAATACTAAAAGGAAAAATTAGATCTCTCCAAAAGCTCCCTCATCTCCCCTCTAAAGGAAGCATTTTCGCATAAATCAATATTTGGAGGAAAACACTGAAAAAGCTCTCTCTAAAGCTTGCTCAAAAACCAAACCCATCGTGGTTATGTGGGGCCAGGCATACATGCAATATCCATGGTTATTTGGCATGCACGGACATTCAAGGGTGGTGAAGGCCACAAGGGCTGCATGCAATCAAGGGAAGGGCATGCAAACGTTTGCAAGGCCCATGCTAGGGTCATGGAACTGGCAAAGGCTTTAACAACTCCAACACAAATGTTAAACCAAAAACTTAATTTAAATCTAAATTAAAAGACATAAATCCTAAATCTAAACTCAATCCTTAAACTTAAATTGAAAAAGGAAAATTGTTAACTTTAATGTACAACTTTAATTTAAATTTAAAATTGTACACTTATGTGTACAATTTTAACTACTTAACCACAAAATTGCACACTTAAAACTACTTAACCACAAATCTTAAATTTAAACTTAAACTCAAATTCAAGATGTAAAGATCAAACCATATGCACAAATAATTTAAGTTGAACATACTTTGAAACCAAAAACTTAACTTACAACATAATCAAACATAAATTTAAAATTCTAAAAATCAACATAGATTTAAATCTTAAATTTTTAACATAAAAGTAATCATAAACCCAAAATCATAATTTAAATTCAAAGCAAATTTCAAATCTTACCTATAGAAAGTTTGGAGACGACAAACCATTAAAGAGAGGCAACATAGTGTCGTAAATGTCTTAGGGGCTAACATTATTGTCTCTTGTACATGATAACAAGGGCTGAAGGGAATCCTCCACGAATATATCTTTTGAAACCAAGTTATGCTTTGTTTATGGATGGTTAAACCTATAACCCTTGCTTTAAGGACTTTAACCAACAAGAATGCATTTGACATCCTTATCATCCAATTTTCTGTATTACTTTTGTGGTACCAAATCATAAGCTAAGCAACCAAAGATACGTATGTGATCAATAGATGGCTTCTTATCATTCCATGATTCATAAGGAGTCTTATATTGCAAGGCTTTGTTAGGACACCTGCTAAGAATAGAAGTAGCACACATGAGAGCCTCAAGCCAAAACAAATGTGGTAAAGCTTAACTTTTGACCATACATCGTGCCATATCCATAAGAGACCTATTTTTTCCTTCAACAAAACCATTTTGCTAAGGTATATATAGCACTTTACATTAGAGTTTTATCCCACAAGTAGAGAGAAATGCATTAAACTCATGAGACATATACTCCCCCCCTTTATCTGAATGGAGGGTACCCATGGTACATTTAGAAACATTTTCAGCCATAACTAGTAATTGCTTGAAGCACATGAACACTTCAAACTTAGCTTTAAGTGGATACACCCATGCATGCATGGGGTAGTCATCAATGAAAGTCAAGAAGTATAGTTAATTACCCAAGGATGGAGTTTGTGTAGGCCCACAAACATCACTATGCACAAGTTGTAGCATGCATTTAGCCCTTATTGAACTATCCTTTGGAAACTTTATGCAATGCATCTTACCCAATATATAGCTTTCACAAACATGCTTAGAAGGTGCTTCAAGCAACAGCAAAGAAGCAACCATATCAATGTTTTGCAAACATAGCAAACTAATTCAAATGCCCAAAACATGCATACCAAAGTTTTGCATGTGAAATAGCCTTTGAATCCACACCTATATTTGCAAAAAAAAATCCACCCTTGTCATACAAAGTGATGTTATACATCCCATGACGCAAAGTGAGTCCTATGGAAAATAGAAAGTGATAGGTATAAAGTAAAGAAATGCATCAAACACACAAATTTTCAATTTGATCAAAGTGTTGATCTTAATGACTCTGACACTAGTCTCAAGCATCGTCAGGGGGTCCACCTCTATGTATGTAAGTATACCATGAGAGTTCAACAGGAGGGGGTTTTTAATTCAAAAATTTTGGGTAAATTTACATAAATATATTTAAATGAGGGGTTTTTTTATTGCACTTTGGAAAAAAACCCGTAAGTTCATAAAGAAAGAGGGTTTGTTTTATTAGTTCAAGATTCACAGATAAGGGGTTTTTTAAATACCCTTTGAATGCACGTTGTATAGATGGTTTACATATAGTGAACCCCTCAAGCAAGCATCAAACAACATCAAATCCTAATCTAGCCTACTCTATTAAGGTCCTTGGCAAGCATCCCCACATCCAAGTACCCTACATAGCTAACCAGATATCAATCTCCAACTATGTAGAAAGATAAAGATAGTGACTACTCTAGGCTAGTCTATGAATTATGAAATATAGCCTACTCTACTAAGGTCCTTGGCAAGCATCCCCACATCCGAGTACCCTACATAGCTGACCAGATATCAATCTACAACTATGCAAAAATATAAATATAGTGACTACTCTAGGCTAGAGGAAGCTATAAATTATGAAATTTGTACTATGGTTTTCTCTAGTCTAAGTTGCCTCATCCCCGAAAATGGTCCCAATTTTCAATGGGCTAACTAACCTCAATCTATCTATCACAAACTAGCAAGAACCATGAACAAAATATATCAATCTGTTGGACGTAGTTGACCTAGCCAGTGCATGCAGCATACAAGAGGGTGTGAAGCTCTCAAAAAATATGTCAAGAATCACTCCTAATGGTATGCTAACTCAAGTGTGTGTCAAGCAACAAAAACTAGTCATCAATCGCAAGCTGACATTGTGGTTTTGTCAAGCTCTTCCACTCCAAATGCAACCAAACATACTAGACAACATTACAAAACCTAAAAAATCATATGCAAGGTTTTCAAACCACCTTTACACTTAATGGAAAAATCACAATTATTAATAGTAGTGGAATTTTGACCTAATTGGTTTTGATGGTTTTTTCAGTTTCATAGTGTAATTAGCATCCCTAATTCCGTCTTATGCATGGTTTGTGATTTTAGTGCATGGTTAGTGAGATATGAGCCATTTTTTAAGAGAACTAGTCACAATGAAAACCTTAAAATAGCATGAGAGACTTACATTAGTGCGTAGAATTTTCACCTACGAGAGAATTGCAAAGATGGGATAGACTTCATGCAAGGGAGATATAGTAAAAGAAATGAGTAGCCAAACACTACTACTCAGTCACAGCGCACTACCATTTCATTATCCAAAATCTTAAGTGTATTTTACAATGGTTGGCTTTTATACCTAAGCCATTGGTTGGGCCAAAGTAGTTATTTAAACGGATAAACTAAGTACCTACAAGTGATTAAAAACAAATTGAAAGCATGTAGCCTCATATTGGATAAGTGGCTAGCATATACATCCGTAAAAATAATCAAACTACAGTAGAATTTGGAGGGTGGGTTGTCGTCGGCGGGGGGGGGGGGGGGGGGGGGGAGTCTTGCTCTTCATCTGGCATGGGATTTTTACAAAATTGACACACTAAAATTAATGGCATATGTTAGTTGATCAGCTAACATGTATTTCAAAGTTTGGATTACATAAAAGCATACTTACAATTCTTGTGGTATATAATGTATTTTTGCAAGCAAGTCAAATAATTTTTTGAGATGCTCTAAGTGTTCCTCTTAGGAAGGATTGTAAATGAGATGTCATCCAAAAAGGCAACCACAAATTTACTTAAATAAAGTCATAGGACCGTGTTCATAAGCATCATAAACAAAGCTTGAATTTTTGTCGATCCAAACGGAAAAACAAGGAACTAAAAATGACCAAACTGTCTACGACAAGATGTATTAGGAATATCGTTTGGACGAATCTTTAATTGATGATATCTAGATCTTAAATCAAGATTTATGAAATATCTAGCCCCTTGGATTCGATAAAAAAGCTTATCAACTCTAGGAATACAATATATTTTTTAAATCATAACCCTATTCACACCACAATAGGCTACACACATGTACAAAGAGCCAACCTTCATCTTCACCAAGAGCACTGCAGATGTCCACAAAGAGAAACTAATTCAAAATCCTTATTGATATATTAGCAAGTTGATGTTCTAATACCTTAGCTTCAAATAAACGAAGCCTATATAGTGCTTTGTTATAGGTTTACTATCTGGTTGCACATTTATGCTATGTTGAATTTCTCGCTCTAAAGGCAACCCTAGAGGCAAATCATACGGAAAAATGTTTTTATGATCATGCAAAACTTGACAAAATCAGACTTAAATTTTTTACCTTCATATACAAAAAAGTGAGACATACTGTAGCACAAATAAAATTACACTATTTCATATACTTGTTGCAATATTCTCCAAAAAACAAAACATGGAAACCATCAACTTCAAACTAAAGAGTTTATGTTGATAGCTACGTTTTAGAGTAGGTCCAAGGCCCTATAGCCACTCATGTCCAAGAACCGCATCAGCTCTTGACATGATCATAACTTGAAAATTTAATTTCATCTGATGTCTGTCAATCTCCATCAAAACATCCTCAACCATAGTATCTCAAATGTCAAAGCTGTTAGGTCTCGGTGTGGCTATGCCCACCAATGTGTGGGCTCTGCTACCACTATTGGGTGCAACGAGGTGCTATGGAGGATGCCAACATAGCAAAGCCACAAGAGGAAGAAGTATGGTTCTTTGTCTTTGTCAATCAAAATCCTCCCCTCCCTCCCTCCCTCTCTCTCTCTCTCTCTCTCTCTCTCTCTCTCTCTCTCTCTCTGCTTACATGCTCCTTCCTCTCATGGCTTTGCTATGCCGGCATCCTCCATAGCACCCAATAGGATCCCTACCCTTGCATAGAGATACCATATGTATACTCTTAGTTTGTGAAATCTTTAGTCTCTTAACCAAATCATACATCAAAGAATTTATGAGTCCGTCATCAATAAGGATCTCGATGAAGATGCACACCTTGTGCCCATTAGTGCTCCATGAAGAAATAAATCATGAGCACCCACTAGCTTTTTCCACATGGAAGCTGTGAGTAAGCATTCGTGTGCCTTTGTGCAATGAGACACTTCCACTTGAGAGAAATTAGTGGACTCAATTAATTATAGTAATTCAACGGTGTGTAAAGCCTTGTGTTTGCTCTTTATTGCCTCTTTCTAAGTGCCCTTGGTCTTGTCTTGATATACAATTTGATTCAAAGGGCATTCCCACTTGGTATGTTTGTCTTATAGACATAGAAAACACAAATTTTCCTTATTTTCTCTTGAAAAGTACGTGGTGAGAAAGGACCGGGAGGACACTTCAACACATTTTTTATAGATTCTTTTCTAGTTGAATACACCTTACGTTTGTTGCTAGCATAATTAGAAGATCAATTGTCCCCTACAAGGCACTTAGCACAAAGCTCTTTCTCCTCACCATCACAAATTAATACCTCTAAAATGGCATCTTCCAAAATTTTAGGATGCAGATAAGTAATTTTTGCCTTGACATCAAGATGTAATCCTCATAGGAACCATCGCACCTTGAGAAAATCATTGAGTCTTTTAAGCTTGACTTCTATATAATGGATATATAGTAGTGACACAGAAAGTATGCATAAAACATTCATCCCATGCTTGCCAAATTCTTATCATCTTTGTTTTTTTAGAAAAAAATTGTTTATGGAACACAGCTTGGAACTGTGTCCAAGTTATAGGCTTTTGCTCAAAGTTTATATGACATTCACCAATTGTAGGCATAGCCTTCAAGTGCTAGGCTAGTTTCCATAGTTCAGAAAGCATCTGGAGTAGCACGTAGATGATGAACATTTTTCTACTTATGTAGAAAAGTATTAACCGCATCCTTATTGTGTTCATGATCTCTACTTGTGTAGATCGGTGGCTTCAAATCTTTTATCTATGATGAAGTCTTTTGATTTTTGTTCCCTACTACAACATGGCTAGGAGGCTAGGAGGAGACTCTAATGGTGACGAAACTATTAAACTTATGGCATCTCAAGTGAACTACCCAATGTGATCCCAATATTTATTGTGGCTTTTAGGTATTTATTCAATTTATTATCAAAGTCTGGGTAGGGCAATTTACTGAGTTGGGAATATATATAACCCGTTGCCCCATCGTATTTGTATCAATTCATTGCCAAGGTTGGTTGGTTCAGCTCTCTCTCTCTCTCTCTCTCTCTCTCTCTCTCTCTCTCTCTCTCTCTCTCTCTCTCTCTCATACATATATATTCTCCCCACTGCTCTGCACTTCCACATCATCGACTTTGACATGGTATTAGTGCTTGAATCTTGTTGATCGCAAGGAGGGAGGAGGTCATCACGGAGGAGGGGAATGGAAGAAGAAGGCTGATGTTTCTCAAGTAATGATCAGCACCAAGCTTTGTATTGTTTTTGCATCCTTCCAACTGTGTTTTAAAACACCGGCGGCGGCAGGGAGTCTTATATTGTTGTCCATTGTCGTGTTGTTGTTGCTACTGCATTTTGAAATGGCCGAAAACTTGGAGCACTATGATCATGCAAACGGCTAGGCAAACCAGCGTTTTAAAATGCTACATCCGGTAAGGGAGTGATGGATTTTTGAAAAGCAGATATGCAAAGTGCGTTTTGGTTGAGTTTTGAGATGCCTATAGTGCTAAGAGACGACGACCTTGACCAAGCTAGGTGTACAACTCAACACCAATTTGAGAGATCTAGAGCAATCGTTCTCTCAATACGGACATGAAGCTAAGGTTGATGTCAACGATAATGGTCACCTTTTGCATTTTGAAATGCATGGGGAGGAGAGGTCATGTGCCTTGGGGAATTTTTTTTGAGCCCTTGAATGGGGGTTCCTGCCTAGCTACTTTGACTTTGATGGAGAACCAAGACCAACACCTACACATGGCTATGGAATGTGGATCAACCAGTTTCTAGTTAGAAGCCTATGCATTGGCAAAGTTCTCAAGGAAGCCGTCAGTTTGCTTGGCTCATAAGTGTGCAGGACCTACAACCATTGTTATAAACATGACACAATGCTTTATTTGGCTCGACAGTTTGAAGCCAAAGACAAAAGCAAGAACTCGCAAAGATATGAAGGCAAAGGCAAAGGCAAGCTAGATAGATACGATGGTGATAAAGATTTGACATAGGAGATCGACATGGCATACGTGGTGACAGCCACAATGACCACGATGCTAGATTTCTAGTCAAGAGGCAGTTGCCACCTTTAGCTTCAGCCAGAGAGAGGCTTGTGAGTGGAAAGGAGGGGCAAGAAGTGCTCCCTATAAATAGTTTGGACCCTTGTGTTGGAGTTCAAGTTATCGGTGTTTGAACCCATGGGTCAGAGGTCAAGGCACATGCATGTGGTAGGGAACCAATCAAACATATCTAAAACGCTATTCATGAGTGCACCAATCCAATTTTTTTTGCCAAATTATGGACATCATATGTTCATTATCTAGGAGTATTTGAATGTGATGTGCTCACAGTCCACAACTGGGTGTGGTCTACACTTCAATTTTCTTCAAGGCAACCGATGCTCAAGATGGCATTCATCAAAGGGTAGCGAATTCGCGAAGGTGTATCTAGTAGTAGACATACTACTGGGGTGTCCATGGTAGCTTCTTCATAGGCTTGTATGAGTACCTGAATGCGGTGCGTGTGTGCAGAGTGAGAAGAGGGGAGAGAGAGAGAGAGAGAGAGAGTGTGTGTACACAGGATGTGGGTGGAGCTCCCAAATCTCACTGTATGAGCAATGTGTGATAATGAGTGAGAGCTCCTTATTCTTTGTATGTATAAAGAATAAGGAGATAAATGTGGGCGGCCGGACACTGGCCGGCAAACACGGGCAAAGCACGATGAGGCACACCGCCTTTACCTAACATTCTCCCACTAAAGGTTGTGTGCCGATAAGTGGCAAGAAGACTAGCCTACTAGTATATACAAGAGAAGACGGATCTCAACCTATACCCACTGGCTTACTCTATAACCGCACTAGTGTAGATGCAACATGCATACCACTAGGGCTAGAGCTACGATGACACTCCTGATGCAGGTATCAAGTGACGACTTGCATGGCTCCACAATGCACAATGCCAGTGTCAGTCATCGCACGACTGACAACTCCCACTACAAATGCATCAACCGCATAAGCAAGATCAGGTCTCTAGACCAAAAGGTTAGACATGAGAGACCTGAAAGCCTACGAAACATGCACTATGTGTACCAACCTATCCCTGTCAGCAATCTCAATGCCATATGCATCCTCATCAGGAACCATCTGACTATGCATCACCATATCAGCATCATCTGGCAAAGGCATCTGAAATGACCGCTCTCCAAGCAGTACATAATATCCACTACTCTGCAGCAGCTGACGCATTGAAATGAGACTCTGGCTAAGTCTTGGTACATAACGTACATCTTGTAGTGTAATCAATGCACCACTAGGTAAAGACATGCATACATCTCCAGCACCCTCTATGTCATATGTTGAACAAAGTAGTCGGAAGGCAAGCTAGACTCAAAAGTGACATGCATGTCACATGCATACTCTCTAGCATCTTTCCTCATAGTAGCACCCTGCATCTTCCTCTTCTGATGTCTCATACATCTGAAGAAACGGTGCCTAATATGCCCACCGTGGCCGCAGTGCCAACATGTCAGTTGTTGCGATCGTGAGCGAGCACCACCTCTAACCTGAAGTGTCTCCATTCTTATGCCAAAACTATGGAAAACAAGGTGGGAGGTAACTCGACCACTACACAATGCTCAAAATCATGATCAAACACATCAAAATTGATACTCACATATGCATAAAACAACTCCAGAATCTGCAAACTTTGTAAGCATAAATTGGGACAAACTGCTCAACCGAGCATAAAGCGCCTAACCATATACGCAAGTAAAGAGCAACTAGCTCAAAACGTGTCGCACAAGAGAAACTGTCTGCAAAAATTTGCAAAAAAACTGTGACTAGCATGTATTGTAACCACACGAGCATACACAAATCCTCACTCCTGCGAGAGTGGGTACAAGAACACCAAACCCTGTCCAAACTGACAAAACCTGTCAAAGTGAGAGTAAACACTCGATCATTGTCAAAGTGGGAATATATCGACCACTGTACAATATGGCATAACACTACAAACTTTTATGGCAAGAAGACGGAGAAAAACAAACAAAACTTCCTTTGCAAAATGAGTCAAAACTCAACGCAAACCGCAAACCGCAAGCCACAAAACTGCAGATAACTGCTAGAGTGGGAGTCAAGTTGACCACTAAACCATCAGAGAGCAAAATGCAAAAATGCATAAATTATGTGGCCAAAAATCTTGGAAAAAATTCGACAGAGTTTCCCCTGAAACTGAGAAGAAACTCAAAAAATATCACCAAATACGCATGACAATAGACATTGTCTCAGTAGCAAAATGCACAAATGGTCTACATGCAATGCCAAAAGCCTAGCAAACTGGCTCACTCCTGATTGAGTAGCTTTGTGGACGTGTACTTGTCCAAAAACACTACACACCTGTAAAACTGCTACCTGTGAGCTATGGCCAGCTCAAATTTTATCTGCATAATGCATACATAGCATGAAACTGCATAAAACCGTGCTAAAAAAACTCTCTGAAATGCCCCACACAGTCAAACAATGTGCATGAAACCGCATTTGGATGTATAATGATCCAAAAGTCACATCCCAAAGTATCATTTGCATATGCAAAAACAAGGTGAATTCTCTCTCAAATAGCACCACAGTGTGCCATACATAGCCAAAGATGCAAACCGCATCACTCTCTACACTGTAGGAATCAAACAACAAAACCTCGATATGTCGAGATGTTGATAGGCTGCTACAGAAAATTTGACGCTCAAAATTTTAAAATTTTAATATAACCAGCACATCCAGAACGTGCCAAAACCTCAGGTTAGACTCCTGGATCACATGTATCCGAGTTCGAGTGTGAGAGATATGCCAAAAACCTCCGTTTTTGGACCAAAAACATAGCATAAACTTGCTATTGTTGCACCTGCTGCAATTTAGATCAGAATTTCAGAAAATGAACATAACCATCATGTCTGGTATGTGCCAAAACCCCAATCTAGACTCCTGGATCATATGCATCCGACTCCGTGTGACGGAGATATGCAAAAAACATTGTTTAGAGAGCCAAAAATAGCAAAAACGAGCTGCAACACTTCTTGTTTCTGCTCTTTCTCTGCAAAATTTAGCGATGGCTTGCTACACAAGCTAAATATACATTTCTAAGCTGAAATCTGACATCGTCGAGCTGTATCCACCTCCGAGCTCAAGCCGCCATAGCCGAGCTCCGTCACTTTTGTCTCGTCGAGAAGCCGCCACACGCGTCGCCAAAGCTCTAATACCATTTGTGAGTGCGTGAATGTGGTGCGTGTGTGGAGAGAGAGAGAGAGAGAGAGAGAGAGAGAGAGAGAGAGAGAGAGAGAGAGAGAGGGAGGGAGAGAGGGAGTACACAGGATGTGGGTGGAGCTCCCAAATCTCATTGTATGAGCACTGTGTGAGAATGAGTGTGTAACATTTAATGGCCTAATAACTTATGTGTAGCGGAAATTAGCATGAACATAGTGGGCATTTCATTAGAATAGATTCCTAATGAGAATTACAAGAGTGCTTGGGTGGAGAGAGCAACAAAAAGCATAACACCTAGTTAGATAGCATCGACAATACTTTCAAAAGAGAGAGATATTAAGCTATTGACAACAGTTGAGGACCGGATTTTCATGGAGCCGGTCCCCCCTCCAAAAGGCTTTGTATTATGGTTTCTCCCATCAAGAGAGACATTGTACAATACAATTCTTTGTGTTCCTTCAAAACTAGCTAGTGCAATGAAGATGGAAACTTCATGCACTAAGCAAAACACTTAACAAACACAACTTGAATTATCCCCGTTCTCAGACCCAAGACCTCACACACCTTCGAAGATGGTGAGAGCTAGCAGGGTATGAGAATAGATTGAGAGGAAGAAGGAGTATCTTACGAGAAAGATGTACATCTCCTCACATAATCACTCATATTAGCATAGCTTAGCTTAGTAATTAGCTTGGTAGAGAAGATGAGCATGCATTGAAGCTTGGCTCTTGGTTGGATTTGCATCCACATGCCAAGAGAGTGTTGATGTAGGCTTCTATCTCACAAGCTTGGAGTAGGTGATGAGCTCTCCATTAAAGCTTGGGAGGAGATAGAGTATTCTTTCTTCACACATGGTCAAGTGTGTGTGTGTGTGTGTGTGTCAATGCCAAGCAAAAATCAGCCCCCTCTCTCTCTTGGGCGAGCCCTTCCTGCTAAATTGGTCTGGCTTTTGCCTCATTGGACCTCCCCAAGTCAAGCCAATGGGTGTTAAGCAGCATAAGTGATAGCCTTCTGACATGTGTCCCCCTTTCCCCTTTTGTGAGAGCTTTAGGTAATTAAATAATTAAACTAAACTCTCATTGGACCCTTTTGCCTCCTGGCCAATAGGAATCAGGCAAGCCATTGGGCTCCTGAATGCTCATTGGACCCCTTGGGAGACTGCCCAATAGTCTTCTAGGAGACTTAATTCTCATTGGTTTCTTTTATTAAATGTTTTTAAATTAATTAAACTAGATTTACTCTAGCTTAATTCTCATTGGTCCACTTCAAGGGTCTTCCAATAGGAATTGGGCACACCTTGTGGGCATCTGGCCTAGGGAGCTGACATGTGTCCCTAATTCCCTTTGTGTAAAGGGAGCCTGTGTGTGTGTGTGTGTGTGTGTGTGTGTGTGTGTGTGTGTGTGGCTTTCTCTCTCATCCCCTACTAAATGGGCTCACCCCCTCCTTTGTAGGCTTTGAAGAAGACTTTTGTACACACACTAAGCATCCAATTTTCCCTAGGGTTGACCTTTGGACACAACCTTTGAATTTTGGAACCTTAGCATTTTGGAAGTCTTAATGGGCTGAACCTTAGGGTCTTTTTAGCCCATTGTTGCACATGGCTCTTTTGCAGATGGCCCCCCCTTTTGATCCCTATTTTCCCTCCTTTGGATCCCTACTGTGGTCGGTCTGCTAGCTTAACCAATATTCTAGCTTTTTCTCCCCAGGTACCTCCCCACATTAAATGATCAGTTTAATATGAGAAAATCATTTAGGAGAATTAGATATTGATTATTATGACAGAGTGAGAGCTCCTTATTCTTTGTAAGTATAAAGAATAAGGAGATAAATGTGGATGGCCGAACACTAGCCGGCAGACACGGGCAAAGCACGGTGAGACACACTGCCTTTACCTAACAACTTGGTCTCAATATATTATGTCCACTATGAGCTACAGAGAGGGTGTTAAAGTTATGGAATATCAAGTGAACTCCCCAATGTGATCCCAATATTTATATTGTCTTTTAGGTGTTATGGAGCAGTTTTGCTTCAAGAAGGGCATGCCATGGCATATGAGAGCCGAAGACTCAAAGCCGATGAACGGGTCTTAGGCATATACCACATGCCCTAGACACATGGCAGCACTATCTCTTGGGGACTCCATTCATCCTACGAATGGATCACAAAGCCTCAATAAATTCATGACGCAAACCAAGCTCTACGACAAACAAATAAGGTGGAAAAAAAATTCTTTCACAATTCAAATTTCATATGGCTCACATTGCTGGCAAGCACAATCAAGTGGTCGATGCACTTTCACAATGGCCAAGGGTAAATATGGTGTCTATAGCAACTCACAATGATCTATCTTTTATGATAGATGAGTATGCTATTGATCGAGACTTTAAGCAGGTAATTACAGTCTTTACATTAGGGAAGAAAAAAGAACCATTCTCCTTGAAGGATGGTTATCTTCCAAACGGAAATAGGCTATGTGTTACTCACCAATACAATAAGAAAGTCATGTATGAATCCCATGCTTCTCCTTATGCGGGGCAAAGAGGGATTCCATAATCTACTCTTCAAGGAGTAGAAATGTATTTATGTTAATCTACCATGAAAAGTAAACATACAAGAGTATGTTTCAAAATGCGTGGTATACCAAAATTGAAATTTGATCGAGGGAAGCAACTTGGATTGTTTCAGTTGACATGCTTAGCAAGAAAACACACTCTGTGCCTGTCAAAAAAAGGCACATCAAACGGCGACCCTCTTTAGATCTCAAACGGCAACCCTCTTTAGATCTCAAATTTTCAAGTATCATGGCTTGCCAACATCCATAGTGTCGGACAAAGATCCTTGACCAATAATTTCTAGAAGGGTCTCTTTGAGAATCTAGGAAGTAGATTAAATTTCACTTTCGGCCTATCATCCACAAACGGATGACCAAAGTGAAATAACTAATCTAACAATTCTTGAATCTACTAAAAGCCTATGTCATGGAAGTAGATCAACGTTCTCAATGAGAGAAGTACCTGCCTCTTATAGAGTATGCGTACAATGACAATGTATATACTTCTATGGGGAAGCACCTTTCGAGGTTAAAGAGGGAAGATCCAAAAGTCCCTTACTACTTAAAGTATATGAGAAGATCTTCGATGCTGATGAATATAGCCGAGACTTACAATAATATTTTCCAAAGATTAAAAAGGTTATATCCATCTCACAGCAAAGGCAAAAAGGATTGCTGCTAATAAGAGCCTTAGCCTTTAATAAAAATGATTGGGTCTTGCTAAAGTTTCTCTGTTGGGAGAAGAGGGGGAGATCGACCGCTTAGAATATTCAACACAAGCTTTCAAGCCATCACCATCAAACTGTCCAGCATAAGGTGGTTTGTGCAATTCTTCAATAATTAATGTACGAAAAGATTTAGTCACACACAATTTTTGTTTGAAATAAAGGAAGTTTTCTTGAATAGTGTATTCGAGAAATGTGTGTACAGAATTATCAAGCATGTGCAACCATGTCGTTTTGAAGTCATCATCATGTGCATAAGTGTCAAGCATAGTGTCAAAGGAAGTTCCCGTAATGGTTGATAGATGATTAAGTGAGGGTCGTCTACTCAAAGCATCAGCTACAACGTTTTCTTTACCAGGTTGGTATTGAATGTTGGGCTGGAAACTTTGAATAAAAGCGGCCCACTTAATATTTCTATCATCTATTAAGGGCTGAGAAAGTAAATATTTGATACTTTGTTGATCAGTTTTAATGATCAAGTCAGTACCCATTACATAGTGTTTCCAAATTTTCAATGAATGTACCACAGCAGTCAACTCTTTATCATAAGTACTGAACTTTGTTTCAGATGGTTTGAATTTACGACTTTCGAAAGCAATTGGATGGTTATCTTGCATAAGGACTGCACCGATACCTTTCCCACTAGCATCAGTGACTACCACAAAGAATGGTCTTTCAAAATCAGGCAATTGCAATACAAAAGCATTAGTCAAAGCATGTTTAAGTGCATTAAATGAGCTTTCTTGCAAATCAGTCCATTCATAAGGCGTATTTTTCTTCAATAAGAGAGTCAAATAATGTGCTTTGTAAGCAAAATTACGAACAAATTTCCTATAATAGCTACAAAGACCAATAAAAGATCGTAGCTCATGCAAGTTTTTGGGTCTCGGCCAGGATTGAATGGCTTCAATTTTCTTTGGATCGACATGTATTCCCTTACCCGATACAATATGTCCCAAATATTCAATTTCAGATTGGAAAAATGAACTCTTTTCAGGATTCAAATACAAGTGATTTTGTGCAAGCAGATCAAATACACGTGTTAAATGTTGCTTATGCTCTGCTTCAGATTTACTGAATACCAAAATGTCATCAAAAAATACAATCACAAAATCTTGATGGTCAATGAAAATTCGATTCATCATGCGTGTGAATGTAGCTGGTGCATTTGTCAAACCAAATGGCATGACAAGAAATTCATAGTGTCCAGTTTGTGTTCTGAAAGCAGTTTTGTAAACATCATGGTCAAACATTTTGACTTGGTGATATCCTGATTTAAGGTCAATTTTGCTAAAGATGTGTGCCCCTTTTAGTTTGTCTAATAGGTCATCCACTCTAGGAATTGGAAACCTATTCTTAATGGTGATCTTGTTTAAATCCCTGTAGTCGATACACATACGAAAGGTTCCATTTTTCTTCTTGACAAGAAGTACTGGAGCTCCGTATGGTGAACTACTAGGTCGGATTAGGCCTCGGTCAAGTAAATCAGTGATTTGAGTTTGTATTTCCCTTTGTGCGGTAGGATTTACACGATAAGGTGCTCTACAAGGAGGTTCACTACCCGGTATGATGTCAATTTTGTGGTCTTCGGGGCGTGATGGTGGAATTCCAGGTGGCAGATCATGCATGAAACAATCTTTAAATTGTGAAAGAAATTCATCGTGTGTGGAATTACGTGAAGTTTCAGTTTCAGTAGAAATTTGATTTACCAATACTAGATGTGTTTTCCCTTGTTTTCGAATGGCTCGTTTGGCTTGAGTGTGAGAGAGAAGTGGAAATTTTTGTTGTGCCAGTGTTGCTTGGATGGAGAAAGTTTTATTATTATGAGTGAGAGACATTGTACGTGTTTTATAATTAATCAACGGGTCAAATTCGTGACGAAATGGCATTCCCAAAATCTTATCGAGTCCATGCAATGGTGCTACCAAAAATGTACGTGCTTGTGTGAATTCACCAATGCAAACTTCAACAGTGACTTGAGTTTTACAATTAAAACGTTGATTATTAAAAACAGTTTTGACCTTATGAGGTGATGAAATTTCAGAGAGTGATAGTTGTTGTGCCAATCGTGTGGAAATGAAATCATGGCTACTACCATCATCTAGCAGAATGGTGACATTTTCACCCTTAACAGTGCCTTGCACTTTAAACAAGGTGTGAGGAGATATAGGAGTACCTGAGGATGGGTTGTCATCGTTATCATAATCAGGGTCATATCCCTCACCGTAGTTAACTTCCACTTCATTGTCGTCGGGTGTAGCATCTTCGATGAGGTTAAGAGTAGCTCCGTTGGGGCGGTTGTTGTTGAAGGGTTTCTGATTTGAATTCCTGTTGACTCCATTTGAATGGCCATTGGATTGACCATTGCCCTTAGCATGACCATTTGGGCACTTATCTGCATAGTGACCATATTGAAAGCATTTAAAACACTTCACCTTTTTGTTACCATTAGAATTTGGAGGAGAACGCTGGTTGAAAGGATGTTGGTTGCCTCGTTGCTGAGTGTTGTTGTGGTTGTTGCTCGTATGAGGTTGAGCAGTGGTAGGAGGATTTTCAAATCTTCGTCTTTTGAAAAAAGTACGACTTTGGTATTTACTTCTGTCAAAGTTAGGAGAAAAAGGAGGTCTCTTGTTGCGGTTAGTGTTAGCAGGTTGATCAGTGTGAGAGGAGTTCTTCTTTTCTGCGTTGAGAGCCAAGTTAATGGCCTTTGACAGAGAATCTGGTTCGAACATATCTACCTCATCACTAATTTGTAGTGCCAAGCCTGATATGTACTTTCGCTTCAATTTCCTGCGACTAACATGTTCAATAGCTTGCAATTGAATTAGACAATTCCAAAAACGGTCAGTGTAACCCTGTACATCTTCATTTCTATCCTGTCGAATTAAATCCCATTGACGTCGTGCTTTAGCTTTGTACTGTGTGGGCAAAAATTGGTGCAAAAATACTTTTTTAAATGCATTCCATGTGCGTGGTCTTCTCCCATGTTGTTTGGTGGCGTTCCACCACAATGCAGCGCTGCTAGTGAGATGATTGGATGCACATTTTACCATTTCACGCTCGGGAAAGTCTTCATCATGAAAATAGTCATCTAGTTGACTAACCCATGCTAGAACCGTGCTAGCATCTTTAGTGCCATCAAAATCTTTGAAAGTGAAGGCTTTTCTGCTAATTTTATTTTTCTTGGGTGCCGGTGCAGATTCGGTGCGTGCAGAATGCAATAACTTATCTTCAAGTTCTTGCCTTCGCATGCGTTCATATGTTAGTGACTGCTGCAAATTTTGAAGTTGTTCTGCAATCGTGGGTGCATGAGGAAGATGTGCCATAATTGCGTGCTTTTTTTTTAAAACCCTGCTTAACTTCGAGTCACACCCTTTTGCTGAAGTCCTCTACTAAGTGAGCTACACCCCCTGCCTCCACTTACCAACCCAATTGGGTCTTCCCCATTCTGTCATCGTTTTCCAAGAGGTATCGAAAACCACCGAGGGTAAGACCAAGAAGCTCGACTTTCTCCCTCTTACAAGTCAACGGATTAGTACTGGCACGGGAGATTTCCACAAATTGCCATATATTTTTGCAACAAAAATCAACGGTTTCTCCAACTTACAACGACTATCTCAATTCACTTGAATAACCTGCGGATTCCTCTTCTATAACTCACATTGTTGACTTCTTTTGGGAGGATAAGGAAGACCCGACGCTACAAAATTCAACTGACTCGGTGACGCACCGTCGGACCGTCCACTTCTTTGGCAATTTCCTAGCGCATTGCCATTCTGGACTGGATGCCACCGCTCGTTATCAGCTAAGTACATTACATTTTTGTTATTTATTTTATTTTATTCCGCATATTGCATCTGCGAATACCACCAAATAGCCTGTGAAAGCTTGTGTTGAATATTCTAAGCGGTCGATCTCCCCCTCTTCTCCCAACATTCTCAAGGCTCATCTAAGGCATACTATGGGCAAGAATCCTACGAGCCACCAAGAGTATTATACTAAAATAGCAAAAAGATACTATGGTCCTTTCTTTTAAAATTCTTAAGCCAATCAATGAGATGGCTTATTAGTTAAAGTTGCCCAACCGTTGGCTCATTCACAATGCTAACCATGAGAGCCTACTCAAGCCTTACGAAGGAGAGCCACAAAAAGAACCAATAATGGAGGACCCACCAGAGATTGAAGATCAAGAAGAGGTGTTGCATCCCAAATTGATTCTTCAACACAAAGACAAGGTACTAAGAAACGGTAACGTTATCCGATGATATCTTGTTAAGTTTAAGAATTATTCTTTGTTAACCCTCACGGCCACCCTATCACCTACGACAGACGTCGTATTATTTATTTGGTAGAGTCAGGGACCGGGCTTGTCAGTCCAATAGGAAAAGAGTAAGAGTGATCGCCGATGAGAGGCGCAATCTACCTGGAACATTCAAGGGTTAGTTGGCTAAGCATGGGCGCCCAAGTGTGAATGGACAAGCTCATATAAAAGTCACCTAAACCTAAAAATCACTCATTCTCTCATTTGTGCAATTGAAGAGTGCTCTTGCTCCGTCTCCATCTTCTTCTTCATCTCCTTGTGTGTGTGTGTGTGTGTGTGTATGTGTGTAGCTGTTTAAATCTTAACTAATAAGACATAATTGAATTTTTACATTCAAAAGACAATTGGCTGAGGAATAATGAACTGATATGTACAAAAATAACTCAGTATTAGAATTATTTAGGTACAATGATTGTAGGAAAGATATCCTCTTTCAGTAAGACCAGTAGTAAAAGAACTTCCTCGTTCCTTAGTGAGTATTTCATTACAAAAAGGTTGTTTGCCAAAGAAAAGAAAGCCATCCAAGATAAGATAGAGTCCTTACCTGCATCCATCCAAACAAGACAACAATTCAGTTAGCCTTGGATGTGTATTACAGGTATCAATGGACCATATCAATTGTTATCCATGTCCATCTCATAGGATTTAATTACTTTAGACAAGCTAGGTTATTTAGTAATCTTTTTTTTTAAATGATATATTTTACTTTTTAATGTGAGTGGTGAAGTCCATCGAGAGTCCAAAACATTTCAAGATCCATAGCTTGGTAGCTATGCTTATGCCCAAAAATAGCAACCATATACTTACCTTCAGACTTAGTAATCCCATGGCATCATTGGTATCCCTTTATTCAAAGATAGGTCATGTTCAATCTTTTCTAGCACATGGAATCCCAATTTTTTGAATCATAGCTTGGAAGTTATGCCAAAGCTGAAAACACCAGCCATATACTTACCTTTATAATGCCAATGATATCCACAAGTCATTATCCATTTTACAAGAACGAAAGTGTCCGGTCCTTGACTGAGTGATATACCTTACTTGTTTATCAACCAGAGGTACTAGATGCAGTGAATAACACCCCAACCATTTGTTTTTATATGAAATTACAAGTGCTTAAGCCCAACAAGTTTATCACGCCAAGTTAACACAAGTAGTTTTTAACATAAACCTTCCAATTCTGCACGTCAAGCAATATGTCAAAAAAATGTAATTTAACGCCCTGCAATGGTTAAGAACAGAGCCCCACTTAATCACTATGCACACAAACGTCACCTATTATAACCAGTAGCGCACCACTTGCAGAGCCAACAATAACCAGAAGCTACAAACCAACGACTACTCCAGAAGGAGCCAGTACAACACCCGGTAGCAAGAAATAGTCCAAGCATGTGTTTGACAGTACCTTAGCCCCATTCTATGCAAATGAGGCCTTTAGGCATATATTAATCATTCCCCGGCCCAGTAGTTTTTAACAAAACCAGTTAACCATATTTATAACAACAGTCTCCCAACTGAAGCCAACCGTGCCACAGATCCCTAACCAGGTACCTTACACAGTGATAAAGAGTATCAAGCGCCTCAATTGCTACAAGAGCTAAGAGTATCCCTATTTTTTTGAAAAGAACCATTTATGCCAAGAATAGGAAATGTGAGAACGTACAGTAATACAAAAAATACATAGTGCCTCAGTAATTATAAAGGCCAAGAATAACCCTGTTTCTTTGAGGAAAAACCAATTATGCCAAGATTTAGGTAAAGCATGTAGACGGCAATTCCGTGCAACGATTTTCTTAGAGAAACCCATTTACAAGATCATATAGCAGTCATTGCACATAGTTCCTTTCCAAAACAATAGCAGAAAAAGACCCCTATCTCCCGATGTATACCAAAGCATTTCAGCTAATCATTGCCTAAGAGGTGTCAACCACATACATTATGAAGAGCCGACAGATCCCGACAGCTTACCAAAGAAGCTGCATAACCAGTCCAAGGTCAGGAGCCCCTCCCATATTACCATGATGTTATATCATACTATGTCAGCCCATAGCAGACGGGGGTGTATCATGCCCATAGTTACCATCCCAAGCTAACACCATTCCTTCAAGTGTACAGTCAATAAGATAGGCTAGAAGAAACAGATGCTTTTCTATGCACAAGCAGTCCCAAGGCTCAAAAAAATGTCCAAGTACAGTAGTCGAGATTATGCAGCGGCTACTTTTTGAGCCTATACCTAAATTATATGCAGGTAAAAAGAGTCCATTATTTTGCTCAAGTGCTAGGCAAAACAGTTTGTCTTTCTAAAAATACACAGTGTAAAGCTCAAACGACATCATTCATCTCTTACCATGCAAGGTGTTGCAACACAACTTAAACAAAATCCTAAGCTTAGTAAGGTACTTGTGTTACTTGACCTGCAAGCTCCATGTTGGCAAGATCAGACAGCAGTGAAAAAAACAAAAAGAAAGACCTACTCCAGGGCTAAGTGAGGGCGAGAGTGTGCCCTCACCTCAGTATAAATAGGAAGTCATGCACGCTCCCAGAGTCATCATTTTGAATGCAGTCAGCCGCCCTCAACTGCTCAAGCTTGTAGGCGACATAGCTTGGGAAGATGATCGAGAGTGGACAGGGGGCCGCGTACCCCATGAAATGATTTCATTTTCACGCTTTGGTCTAAGCGGGGGTCAAGTCCCCAGTTATCATTATTATGCAACCGGGGGGGGGGGGTTGTTTCTTTTGTAAATTTTTTCTTTAAAAAAACCTTTTATGACCAGTATACTTGTGTGTGTGTGTGTGTGTGTGTGTGTGTGTGTGTGTGTGTGTGTGTGTGTGTGTGTGTGTGTGTACCCGCCCTAACCCAGGCACCACACACAATGGGTCGATAGTAGGCCCATTGTGTATGGGCCTACTACCTTATAAGAGAGATGAGACTCTCTTTTTGAAACAATAGTCCAGGCCAGTTATGCCGAATGAGAGCTTGTATGATGGTGTTCCGGATCTGGTTATGGTTAAATCCGTTCTGGCAGTATTTTTTAATTAGTACAGATATCTCTTCCCAGGCCAAAAAGGGGGTAGATGAAGAGTAGCAAATTAAGTAAATAAGGCCAATACAAGAGCAAATAGAGGCTTTGTATGGCCTATTGCTATTTCTTTTAATGAATTCTATGTGGGGAAGCTTAAGAAGATCCTTTCTCCAAATGAATCTAAGGTCATATCCACCTGTAGATGGGGAGTGTAGGGATATTGAAAGAAATTGGGTTGATTTGCAAAAGTCACCAAAAACAATCGACTTATCTGGGAGGGAGGAGGCTCAAATTTTAGGCAGTGGGGGTAGATTAGATCAATTTCTTTAGAGAATATTCTGTTGTTAACACTAAGCAGGTCATCCATATATCTAAATGTATGATTGAATAATGGAAGTATTTTATGGTTAGTTTCCATGTTTTTAAGACACCATTTGTATTCAAAAAAAGCTAGGTAAATGTTACACATAAGTGGTGAGCAAGAGAAACCCATAGGGATGCCAAGGCATTGGTTAAAGCAGCACCCGCCTGCAATAATAGTGCAGTTATTCAATAGCCAAAAAATATAGGAGCAGAGTTTTGTTTCATTGAAGTGTAGAGGGTGTATGGAGTGAGATGTTTGAATCCATCTGGGTTTCTTGGATAGGGAGATAAAATGATACTTTCTCTTTTTAGCATTGGCGAAGGCTAAATTAATAACTTTAGCTAAACCGGTTTTAAGGCCGAGATCTCCACGAAGTGGAATGTTTTCGTAGCATTGTGTAATATCAGCTGTAAAGATGTGGAAGATATGTTGAGGAAGGTTAAGTGTGACTTCTGTAGCGTTTTTTGTTAACCAGAAGAGATTATGTTGGATTTTTAGAAAATCCTTGCAGATTTTCTACTTCTCTGCACAAATGAGCTCAAATTCTATGAGAATAATATCAAGGCAGAGAGTAATATCTTGGTGATAGCTGTGAAGATACAGTTGAAGGCATCATATATCCATTTGAATTTGTGTTTGTGGAATTTATATGTAGGAAATAGTACTGGTAACCTGGTGTTACTAATTGAGTAACCAAGCTGTCCTAAATGTTTAGAGATTCTGTTAGAGATATCTTGCGGTGTATTGCTAATATGACAGAATTCTTTACCTGATACTCTATCCCGAGCTGCTTTCCAAGCAAGGTATTTGCACATAATAGTAGGATAGTTGGAGCTTTTGTCAAGCCCGACCACAAGCCATTTATCTGAGATTAGCTGAAAATCAATAGCTAGTTGAGGTGTAAGCCAAGAGCAATCAGAAGAAAGCCACTTCCTAGGAAGTAGAGAAATTTTATGAAGAAAGCCTTCCTTCACTAATTCCTTTAAGTCCGGTAGGACTGTCATCTCCAGTTGGAGAGCACTGACAAGGTCAGTGAGGCACCTAATTAAAGCTTATAGGGCAAGGTAGGGGTTTTTTGGATAGTTAGGTATGTGATTGAGCCCTTTGGCCAGTAACTTACGTATTGTGACATTATTGATAATGCTAAGGTCCTGAGTACAGACATGGTTACCAAATCCTTCAAAATTCCTGCAAAATGAAGCAAATTGAATGCATGTACAGTAGGGGATTGTTTCTTGTCTAAGAAAATCATTATTTAAAACTAATCCTTTTATAGGATGATGGTATTTCCATCCTATGAGAGTATTGTCAAGCAGTTTATGATTCCCAAAAAATAAGTCAAAGCACTCACAAAAAAGATTTTTTGGTAAGATCCAATCGAGAAGAATATTGTGAAACAGACAGTGTATGTAGATAGCACCACAATTCGTCTCTTCTTTGCTGAGAACTCTTCTTCCACATGGGTTTGTAGAGACCTGCAATATATTTAAGGATTAGATTTCAGGGAAGTTTCTGATTGCAGGGAATCTGCTTCTCCCACTTGTAAAGCTGCGAGTTTTTCTTCGAATAGACGAGGAACTAGGTGTAAAAAACGAGGTGAAAGAGTTGGGAGTAGCCAAAGAGTTAGCTCTTTTCAGAGCAAGAGAATCATCATCTTCAATACAAGGTTTAAGCAGATTAGTGATGTACTTGACTCCTTTAAAGTTAGCATAATTGGTGAGGTATAGACCGGGCTCATCTGCTTTAAGCTCTTTAAGAATATCATGCATAATACCGCGGAAGATATTAAAGGCAATATGTGCAATCACAATCTGCTTAGCCCGTCCACCTAGCCAAGAGCAGATGAGGGATAGATGAAATTTGACTGGTTTCTCTGGGAATAACATATCCAAATGGTTAAGGATAAACCATATTGCATGATCAAACCACATGATGCTTGATTCACAAGTAGCTTTGGGGTCAAGAAATCTGCAAGTACATTTCACATAGGGACAGTAGATATTCCGGATGGACTCTGTGTAGAAATCTGGGTTACTTTTTGCAAATTCCATGCTACCTTTAGTACGTATGTACAATCTAGCATTTGAGGGGCATTTGGAGTGGTCGATGAGGTGAAGGTTAAAGGGTGCTTTAATCAGTTCTCCTTTGTCCAAGAACTGCCCACCTTTGAGAATCTTGAGTTTACAGTCTTCCACTGTTGAGGCAGGGAGATTGGCCAAGTACACCCAGGTTTCACTAAGAATAGGAGCCAAGAAGGCTTTGTTAGGCAGAGCCCACAGTTGATGGTCAACTCCGAGAGATTCAATTTCTATTTGTCTTATTGGTAAGACAAGAAACACTTTATATATTTTTGGTACCATCTCAAGGAGATTAACATCATTGAGGGAGCAAAGATTGTTTTGGAATTCTTTTACTGCTTCTAGTGTTGCACTATCTCGACAGAAAATGCCACCGGTTGGGGGGATTGAGGGGGTATTTGGGGTGCAGACAAACGAGGGGTTAAGTCCACAAAGTTTTCTAAGGAAGTTTGACAGCTCAGCTCCAGATGAGGAGAACTGGGCAAGCTCTTGCTGATATTGTGAAGCAAGGACAGGAAGTTGGGGAATATATTGGGTCAACAAGTTAACACCTTCTAGGGGGTCTTTGTCCAATGTAGCCAAAAATTTTACCCAATCATTAAATGACAACATATATATGCAAGACAGAGATTTTTTTATCCGAGACAAGAGCTGAATCATAAATAAGATGTGAAACATCCAAACTGCTAATCCATCTAAGGACAAGAGAGGAGGCCACAGAGAGGGGCTCCGAGGTAAGTTCCAATCCTTGAGATAAGGCAAGAGTCTGCAAAAACAGTGAGGTCATGTTTACTTTTTCTTGCCATAGTATGTAATACATAATTTGGCTTTCCTAGCAAGGAAAGGTCTAGTTCTAGTAGCCAAGGCATTCTTTGGTGTATGGTTTCTAATGTACAGCTTAATCTGATCAAGAATCTTTGCATGATTCTCAGGGTTGTGATTAGTACTTATGTGAGCTGTCATTCTATAACGTGAGCAATCCTGAAACAGAGGTGACATAAAGATTACCAAAGTGTCTATATTGTAAAGTATACTTGTTCCTGCAACCCTTCAACCGGCAAAGTCAGAGACTATGGTAGCCATGAGCAAGGAACCAGAAAAAGAGTCTAAAAGGGGCCACCTAACACCAGTCTATTAATGAAGGATTTATAGACTGTGGGTCCAATTTATAGCTCCATTCCTAAGATAATTTCCTAGGCCAGCATCCCGGTTTTCTCCGAAAAGAAGAAACCTTATGTATAGGATGTGTCTGTAGCTATTTAAATCTTAACTAATAAGACATAATTGAATTTTTACATTCAAAAGACAGTCGGCCAAGGAATAATGAACTGATATGTACAAAAATAACTCAGTATTAGAATTATTTAGGTACAATGATTGTAGGAAAGAGATCCTCTTTCAGTAAGACCAGTAGTAAAAGAACTGCCCCATTCCTCAGTGAGTATTTCAATACAGAAAGTTTGCTTGCCAAAGAAAAGAAATCCGACCAAGATAAGATAGAGTCCTTACCTGCATCCATTCAAACAAGACAACAATTCAGTTAGCCTTGGATGTGTATTACAGGTATCAATGGACCATATCAGTTGTTATCCATGTCCATCTTATAGGATTTAATTACTTTAGACAAGCTAGGTTTATTTAGTAGTCTTTTTTTTTAATGAAATATTTTACTTTTTAATGTGAGTGGTGAAGTCCATCAAGAGTCCAAAACATTTCAAGATCCATAGCTCGGTAGCTTTGCTTATGCCCAAAAATAGCAACCATATACTTACCTTCAGACTTAGTAATCCCATGGCATCATTGGTATCCCTTTATTCAAAGATAGGTCATGTCCGACCTTTTCTAACACATGGAATCCCAATTTTTTGAATCATAGCTTGGAAGCTATGCCAAAGCTGAAAACACCAACCATATACTTACCTTTATAATGCCAATGATATCCACCATTTTACAAGAACGACAGTGTCCGGTCCTTGACTGAGTGAGATACATTACTTGTTTATCAACCAGAGGTACTAGATGCAATGAATAACACCCCAACCATTTGTTTTTATATGAAATTACAAGTGCCAAGCTGTACTTAAGCCCAGCAATTTATCACGCCAAGTTAACACAAGTAGTTTTTAACATATACCTTCCAATTCTGCACGTCAAGCAATATGTCAAAAAAATGTAATTTAACGCCCTGCAATGGTTAAGAACAGAGCCCCACTTAATCACTATGCGCACAAACGTCACCTATTATAACCAGTAGCGCACCACTTGCAGAGCCAACAATAACCAGAAGCTACAAACCAACGACTGCTCGAGAAGGAGCCAGTACAACACCCGGTAGCAAGAAACAGTCCAAGCATGTGTTTGACAGTATCTTAGCCCCATTCTATGCAAATGAGGCCTTTAGGCATATGTTAATCATGCCCCGGCCCAGTAGTTTTTAACAAAACCAGTTAACCATATTTATAACAACAGTCTCCCAACTGAAGCCAACCGTGCCACAGATCCATAACCAGGTACCTTACACAGTGATAAAGAGTATCAAGCGCCTCAGTTGCTACAAGGGCTAAGAGTATCCCTATTTTTTTGAAAACAACCATTTATGCCAAGACTAGGAAATGTGAGAACGTACAGTAATACAAAAAATACATAGTGCCTCAGTAATTATAAAGGCCAAGAATAACCCCGTTTTTCTGAGGAAAAACCAGTTATGCCAAGATTTAGGTAAAGCATGCAGATGGCAATTCCCTGCAACGATTTTCTTAGAGAACCCATTTAGAAGATCATATCGCAGTCTAAAGCCTTATTGCACATAGTTCCTTTCCAAAACAATAGCAGAAAAAGACCCCTATCTCCCGATGTATACCAAAGCATTTCAGCTAATCATTGCCTAAGAGGTGTCAACCACATACATTATGAAGAGCCGACAGATCTCGATAGCTTACCAAAGACGCGGCATAACCAGTCCCAGGTCAGGAGCCCCTCCCATATCACCATGATGTTATATCATACTATGTCAGCCCATAGCAGACGGGGGTGTATCATGCCCATAGTTACCATCCCAAGCTAACACCATTCCTTCAAGTGTACAGTCAATAAGATAGGCTAGAAAAAACAGATACTTTCTATGCACAAGCAGTCCCAAGGCTCAAAAAAATGTCCAAGTATAGTAGTCGAGATTATGCAGCGGCTACTTTCTGAGCCTATACCTAAATTATATGCAGGTAAAAAGAGTCCATTATTTTGCTCAAGTGCTAGGCAAAACAGTTTGTCTTTCTAAAAATACACAGTGTAAAGCTCAGACGACATCATTCATCTCTTACCATGCAAGGTGTTGCAACACCACTTAAACAAAATCCTAAGCTTAGTAAGGTACCTGTGTTACTTGAGCTGCAAGCTCCATGTTGGCAAGATGAGACAGCAGCAAAACAAATAGAAAGAAAGACCTGGTCTAGGGCTAAGTGAGGGCCAGAGTGTGCCCTCACCTCAGTATAAATAGGAAGTCATGCACGCTCCCAGAGTCATTAGTTTGAATGCAGTCGACCGCCCTCAACTACTCAAGCTTGTAGGCGCCATAGCCTGGGAAGATGCTCGAGAGTGGACAGGGGGTCGCGTACCCCATGAAATGATTTCATTTTCACGCTTTGGTCTAAGCCGGGGCCAAGTCCCTAGTTATCATTATTATGCAACCAAGGGGGGGGGGGGGGGGGGGGGGGTTGTTTCTTTTGGAAAGTTTTTCTATTAAAAAACCTTTTATGACCAGTATACTAGTGTGTGTGTGTGTGTATGCGTGTGAGAGAGAGTGTGTGTGTGTGATCGAGCATTGAGATGGCACGACGGCGGCGAGGCAGTTGAGCGTGGCACGGCGGTAGCTCCCTCTTCTTCGCGGCAAGGAATCCTCCACGAAGGCGAGCGTAGGGTAGTGAGTGACACACCCTTGCTCTCTTGAGCTTACTAGATTAGACTGGTTGTGTGATTTCAACCATTGATGGCTTGTACACAGTGTACGGCAAGTCCCTTGCTTTGACACGTGCGACAGATGCGCACATTTTTGGCGCCGCTGTGCCGGGGAAAAGCCCTGCACTAAGCTTGAATAGCACTCTATGCTGCTTTGTGGTGCAATTTGAGATGTAGAAAAGGTATAGAAAGAATGTGTGTGGATGTTAAGAAGGATTTGTGAACTTTGTTTTTGCTACAGTGTACTATTTTCTGTTAATAAGGTGTTGCAATGTACTATTTTCTATTGATAAGGTGTTAGATTTAAGGTATTAGATCTATAATGTTAGATCTGAAAGGTGCAGTAATAAGTAGATTTGTTAGTTGATTATTTTTTGTAGTACTGTGCTAAACAATGTGTAGCAGTAGCTCTGTTAGTTGCAAGTAGGTAGGTTAGGTGTGTGTGTGTGTGTGTGTGTGCGCGCGCGCGACGCAACCGCGACGACCTTATCCCCAAAAAAATTTAAAATTAAACGAAATTTAAAAAATTTAAAAGGAAGGACAAGGACGAGCTATCACACACTCTAATGCAAAAACCGATCATAAAAAGACCTTAAAAAACATCAAAAAACGAGTGAAAACGGGGTGCTAAACGCCCAAAAAATCAAGCGGTTAAACTTCGAGGGTATTTGTCGATGCTTGTAGGGTGCCAAAGGCACTTGCATTTGCACTCTGGTTGTGTGCTAGAGGCTGAGCAACTAGCGAGCACTTTGATTTATGTGGGTTCTCAATACCCACCTACCTTAGGTTCCGGGCCCTCAGCGAGAACCCAAGGTAGTACCACTCAGGACCCGCATATTGCGCCTAGTGATTCTTCCATCATGGAGGATTACCCAATGCCTAATCTTGATATCTCAAGCCAAGACATGTATGCCATGGGCCCACAATCCGGGCCGAGCGTGCTTAGCTGCTTGAAGGAAACCTTTAGTAGAGACACTCGCTCCGAACATGGAGCTAACGATGTAAATGAGGGAGGTCAGGAAGTAAATTCACCATTCATGACCAACATAGACCCCATGCTCTTGGAGAGTGTGCACGTGAATACTCCATTCATTGCACTCCCTGACTCTTAAGAGATATTCCCCTCCGAGGTTATATTACCTAATGGTAGAAGCCTTGCCGAAGTACAAGAGGTTGAGCGATATATCATTGCGGCTAGGGAAAAGGAAATTGAGATCTTACGCAAGGCGGAGAAACGAAGAGAGTTAAAAGCAAAAGCCCCTATGTCAATATCCTTGCTAAGAGAGCAATCAAGTGATCTTGAATTAGCGACCACTAAGGGTCAACCCATAGAGAGCCCCATTGCATCTAGTTCAAAGGACACCCCTAACACCTCAATCCTAGATGGAGCGTTCCTATATGAGAACTGGGAGTACGAACTACAAACAGAAACTCTAACCAACCTATACACAGGTCACACCTATCACATGGGTTGGTTAGATGTCCTACAATCCACAATGGGTGCTACTAGTGTAGAGGATCAACAACAAAGAGTTTGTGAGGTCATCCATAGGGTTATTGAGCTAGAGAGATAGAACAAGAGAATCCCCATGCCTTCAACGGGTCTCATGAGATTCTTGGATACAGGGAAGGCTAAACAACCAACCTTATCGCAAATGGAGACTTCCTCGGTAATTCTGATGGATTCTCCATATGTTGTTTTGCCAGGGGTCTCAGTGCAATCTGAGCCCACAAGTGATTGCTTTACCTTTCCAAGTCTAGTTCATCTTTCCCTTGATTACACCATGACTACCATGCCTACCCCAATGATGGGCATGCCAAGAAACACGCCATGGACCTCATTTGTTAGTAAAGCACCGCTACATGGTAGCTCAATGCCTGCAACAATACCTACAAGTGTGTAATGGAATTTGCCTATTCAATTTGAGAGTAGCGGAATTTAATGAGAGTACTTTCAAGAAATGAGATTTTGTGAGAATAGCGGGTTGACATAATTGAAGATAGCAACATAATCATAGCAATTAGTTAACTTGGCATAGACAATACTTTTGCAAGAGAGAGAATTTAGAGAACATGACAACAGTTGAGGACCGGATTTATGTGGAGCCGGTCCCCCCTCCAATAGGCATTTGTATTATGATTTCTCCCATAAAGAGAGACTTGTTACAATACATTCTTTGTGTTCCTTGTGACCTAGGTGAAGCAATGAAGATGGAAAGCTTCATGCATCACCATCATAGCATAACCTAAACTTGAAGAAAGATTTAACTATACCAAGCCTCAATCCCAAGACCTCAAACACCTTCGAAGGTGGAGAGAGCTAGCAGGGAATGAGGGTAGGGAAGAGGAAGAAGAAACATTTCATACGAGAAAGAGCTAGTTCCTCACTTATCATAACTCTTGTGCTAGCATACATAATAGCATAGTAATGAAGAAGAAATAGATGGCAAGCTCAAGCATTGAAGCATGGCTCTTGGATGGATTTGCACTCCATAGCCAAGAGTGTTGGTGTAGGCTCTCAACCTCTACTTGCTTGGAGAAGGAGAGGGAGTTCTTGCACTTTGCATAGTACACAATGAGAGTGTTTGTGAGTGTGTGTGGGTGAGTATACCCCCTAAGCACCCCCCTAGCTTGCTTGGGTCGACCCCCCCTTGTAGCTCATGCTTGAAGCTCATTGGACCCCTCCAGGTCTAGCCAATCACAAGTAGGAGCCATTACAAGCAACATGGGTAGCCTTGGGACAAGTGTCCCCCTTTCCCCTTTGAGAGAGAGGACTTGATAAATGCAAAATAAATTAATTAAATATCATAAATTATCATTGGACCCCTTGGGTGGCCAACCAATAGGCTTCAGGCACACCATGAGGGTAACATGAGGAGGAACTTGACAAGTGTCCTTGCTGCCTCTTCAAGCTGGGGCATCCCTTGTGAGTGTGAGTGTGTGTTCTCTCTCTAATCCCTAGGAAAAGGGCTCGCCCCCCCTCTTGTAGGGATGCTTTTGACTTTAGGAGCTCAAGCACCTTAGTCATCAAGCATGACAAAGCACTTGGACTAGGGGGTATTCCCACAAGCATCTCAGGCAAGCATGTCAAGGCACCTCAAGCACCTTAATCAAGCGACAAGTCAAGCACCTCAAGCATGGAGTAAGTCAAGCACCTCAAGCACCTTAATCAAGCACCTCAAGCAGGACAAACACCTCAAGCACGACAAGCACCTCAAGCAGGACAAACACCTCGAGCTTGGGCCGGGTTCCCACCTCAAGCTTAGCCCTAGCTTACCTAAGGTCAAAGGACTTTTACACACATTATTGGAGGTTTTCAATGAAGCTAACCCTAAGGTCTTATGCTCCATTGGTTAGCCTTGCTCTTGATAGATCATCTCCCATTTGGGCCCCTTTACTATTGGCCCCGTGTTGAGATAGATCTATAAGCACATATCTATATCTTAACACTTGTACCCGTTTATTCTCCCACATTAAGTGATCAATTTAATATGAGAAAATCATTTGGGTTGGTTAGATATTAGATTTTATGACAAGTGTGTACCAATCGTATACACCTATAGGTACTCATGCTCGTGTAGCTCCTACCCCTCCCATTGTTTCAACAACTTATGCTCCACAACCACAACATCCAAGCTCTTATTTTAATGGGACCATACTGGCTAGCATTAGCATGTCACATCCAACGTCTGCTATGCCTAGGGCCACACATATGAACTTTGGGCCACCACATGGCACAACATCGTACCAAACGTGGAACCCAAGGGCTTCCTATGCGCCAAGCCCAATGCCAATACCTACTATGTAGTCTTTGGAGCGCCTTCACCCACGGTGCCTGCTCACTTAGGTGAATTGGCAACAATTGCTCAAGTTATCAGTCGATCTATTGCTGAGAATATGCGTAACAAACCTGATAGAGAGCCTAGAAGTAAGGCAATAAAAATAGCCAAGCTCACACAAAAATTTAGTGGAGACGGGGATGTGAGAAAGCATATCTAAGTGTTTGAACAAATATGCCATTCTCTAGGAGAACACAATGACCTGCATAAGAGTAATGCTTTAAGCCTAACCTTAAGTGGGAAGGCTGGGGATTGGTATAGAACCCTAAGGGTGGAAGAAAAAATGATTTACCCTACTCTTAGGAGATTGTTCGTGAAAGAATACATACGAGAGAGAGTGCTTTGGGGTGTAGCCTCTCAGCTCCAGAAAGCCCAACGAGAGAAAGGAGAGTCGGTGAGAGACTTTATTAGTCGCTTGAAGCATTTGAATTCTCGTTGTAATCCAAATGAGCGCTTCAATAATAATCGATTTCTTGATAGATTCATTAGGGGATTACGACATGAGGATATCTACAATGGCCTAGTCATTAGAGGTATCACCACTTGGGAAGCGGTCACTGCCAATGCGATCCAATTGGAGGATAATTTAATGATTCAAGAAGAAAGAGTGTCTGTTGAGCTTAAATCTACTAGCTCACAAGCATCGGGGCATCAGCCAATGACCCTAAAGCATATTGCTAATGAGCCAAAGATATCTGAAATGACGTTAGCAGATCTCACCGAGGCCATTCAAAAGAGTCTTAGAGACAATCCGCAAACAATCATATGTAGCTAAAAGGGAGCAACAATGGTTCTCAGTATGCTATGGTCCGCATAGTACCATTTGATACCAAATTAACCGCACCGCCCTCTGACCACCGAGAGAAAACTAAAACTCGACCGGCTTTCGGAGCCGCAGCCGCAGGAATCAATCCCATTCGAGGAGCAGGAGGTATAAAAGCAACAAAAGAAAACATGTTTTTTATTACTACCGCCAAAACCACCTTCACCTTGCTCGCGTGTGTGCAATGGGCCGTCGCGTCTCGTTTTGGCACCACTCCCTCACCCACTCCTTTCGCCACTCTCTTTTTTGGCCTGCCCAAAGGACAAAGGCTATAGCAATGCCTTGTCTTTTTGCTGACTAAAATAGAAAAAAGAAAAACAGTTGTATTTTTAAGCATTTTCTGATAGACCAAAAAATATTGATTGGTTGAAATAAGATAGTGGACACTCATTCAAATGAATAGTGTGTAACTCTAATGATGGATATATCTCTAGTTTTGAAATATGAAGTGAGTGCTCATTTTAGTATTCACCTCTTATAAATTAATAGTTAGGTGATGTTGGAACTTGGCACAGAAATGCTAGTTGCTTCTTGCTGGTGAGGGAAAAACGAGGCCACCTGGCCACTGCGGATCCCAGGGAGAGCATGTGCATAGGGAACATCACGTACCATCCCTCTAGCTGTTGCATGCAGTTGTCAAGAAAATGATGACGCTATAGTCATGGAATAGTAAGTGGGTGGGCACGGACTAAATTGAACTCCTTGGCTGTCCTAGCTCCCCTGCATGTTGCACGGTTCTCTCATAGCCACCCACAACTATCGTTCTACACGCTATGCGTTTCCAACTTTCCACATGCGAGCTTTATGCGCCTCGTGAGCTTCCCCTCTTCATTCTGTAAATCGCCCTCTTCATCAAGACGTGGCATTCCACCTCCTCTGCCTGCAGCCTAGATATTCACAGCGCTTTCACCCTACATCGCCATGAACGCCATCTCTGTGCAGGTTCAGTACAGCCTGTGAGGCGAAGGTCTCCATGTCACATATGTCCGGCCCTCAACAGTTACGATCTCTTCTGCAGCATGATTATGTTGGATAACCTGGTGATCATGCACGCTGAGAGCATAGCACTCTTGTTGATGAAGGGGAAGGAGGTCTCATGGCATGGCTTTGCCTAGAAGATTATTTTGATAGGGGAGGTTCACGACTCAGGCCACTACCGCTCATGGTACGCTCAAGGAGGGGGGGCCATGCGGAGAGCTGGGGAGGGCCGTCTCTCTCTCTCTCTCTCTCTCTCTCTCTCTCTCTCTCTGTGCCTGCCTGCCTACGACCGCTGCACAGCGTCAAGACATGCTTCTTCGAGTGAGGAGTCCAATTTAGAATACCGAAGTGTGGGAGCATGTGGGTTGTGTGTGTATGCTGCTGGTTGGAATTGTATGGCATGTGATCTAGATGCATTTTCTGACTTCGCGGAGAATGCAATGCGTTTTACTCTCAGAGACATGTTCACCAATGGGCATGTTATTTTTTACAGCTTTAGTGTAGAACTCCATACAGATGTGCAGGGTTGATGCATCCATGCCAGGGAGGGGTACGCTTGAAAGCTTGGTTTTTGCCATGCCAGATGTGAGGAGTATGCTCTGTTGGGTCGGGGAGTGGGTGGCCATCAGCAAAAGCAAACCAGGCATCTCATCCTCTTTCTATTCTGGGCGGAGCTGATCTTGAAGCTCGGACCATGTAGAAGGGGGAAGCAGCCCACCGACCTGTAGTCATCCTTGGCAACCGGCAGGCTCTCACATGCTCAAGCGGCTGTGGCTTGTGAGGAGGGAGATCATGATCTGCAAAGGGCCAAGTGTAGGGAAAATCATTCTTGTATATGCATGAAATAGTGCAGAGTCGGAGCTTCCATTAATGCAGCTCTGAAATTTGTTGTCTGCTGTAGGTTGCAATAGGATGGGCCACGATAAACAGCTGCTTTGTTTTTACACTCCGATGCAAAGTATATAATCTCCACATAGCCTATGGTTGGTACCTTCTTCTTTCTGCAAAGCAACCGAAGCAATTAGTCTAACCATATTTGTTCCAGCATGTGAAACCAACCGTTTCAGGTCATTGTGATTGAGTGAGTAAATGAATTTTTTTGGCTGTAGGGTTACAGACATGCTGCATCACCTTCATTTTCATTTATTTCAAATGTGTCGGCTTGTACACAAGTTGTTGACTTATTCTATATAATACAATTAGTTTTTTCTAGGTTGAGCTAGAATGCTGTCTTTGTCCAGAACAAGACTTCCACCTTAGTTTAGCCACAAACTCTTCCACAAGTCTAACGATGATGTCGCTTGCCTCAAACAGACCACCCACCAACACGATCTTCGTCGAGGTAGCATGCTTTATCGTATCATCCATGAGAAGGATTTTCTCAAAAAATCCCTTAAATATTCATAGTGGCTTAGTCAACTTGTATCCCAAGTGTGGTGCCCTCACTACAGCAAAAGAAGTTTTCGATGAGCTTCCACTTTAGGATGTTGTCATCTTGAATGCGCTAACCATAGTTCATGCTTGTCATAGCGAGTAGGCGCTCAAACTTTTCAAATCCATGCATTGTAATAACTCATCTCCCTCCCAGTTATGGCTTATGGTCTCTGCTCGGCCTGAAACCCTCAAAGCCTGCGGCAATATGCAAGTTTCTAGAAAGGGACATGAAATACATGTTGGACAAAAATGAAATGCTTTCCTCAGCACTAGTGGATATGTATGCTAAATGTGGTGCCCTTGCAAGTGATCAACTCTTGCTCGATGAGGTTTGCTGCCAGGATCTTGTGTTGTAGACTACACGAGATATACTGAGCATGGCTATTGTGAGAAATCAGTTGAATACCCCAAGCAGGTGCAAGTTGCAAGATCTTCCCCCATTGTTATTACTTTTGCTTATATGATGCAAGCCTATCATCCTCTACATCATGTGTTGTGTATTGCACTTATTGCTAGATATGCTTAGCATGGCTATTTTGAGAAATTGATTGGATGTTCCAAGTTGATGCAGGTTGAGGGATCTTGTGATAGTGTTGTTACCTTTGCTTGCTTGTATGTTGCAAGCCTATGGTGCTCGAGGACTAAGGAAACAGGGAATCAAAATACATTGTGGCTTTGAAAGAACATTTATTGGAAAGGGGTGATGTGCTTGACCCACACATGCTTTAATATTAGCATCATATTGACATTATTACCAAGGCAGACAATAAGGTTGCAAAGAAATTTTACACCATCTATTTGTCTCACTATGAACATCAAAATGGACCTTTTGTGTCTATCTTGTCAATTAGACAAATTCTGGCTCACAAAATCAATGTTATTACATAGAATTGCTTTCTACATTTTGTGCTTTCTATGTTGTGGCATTTTGAGAGCATTTGCCTATCAAAGCTATTCTACGCTCGGTGGAGATTTCCTCACCAGCATGCGAACATGTTCATTGACATTATTGTGGGCCACTCATGCTCTCAAGCCCTACCCTCTTGCAAAACATGCATATACTATTAGGCTGGCAGCCACATTCACTCTCTAGTTTCTCCTCCTCGTAAATATCTTACCCTTGCATTAGCAAATTCCTTATGACTTACCCCTAAACCATTGGATATTCATCCACATCTCCTATACCGACAATAGCGTCAATTTCTTTGTAACTATGTTATTCAATCTAGGGTTACCTTCTTCAAGATTGCAAATTCATCTTTTCAATGCCTAACTTGGACTGGGGTCAAACTTCCAGTCCATAATTAAGTGTAGGTTCACTAGCCATTGGGGCCTCCATCATGGTCCCCTACAAATGTGCTTGCCTCTTTTAGTTGCCACTTTGTCAATCACCAACCTTCTTATCAACTGCTTAATTGTACCATAAGATAGTGTCAATATCGTTAGAGCTTTGATTTTTGGAAAAATGAACTTGAATTGGCAGGCTTTGTGTTTTTATCACTTGTTTCTCTCTCTCTCTCTCTCTCTCTCTCTCTCTCTCTCTCTCATCTATTATTTAGCTCACTCACACCCTCTCTCTCTCTCTCTCTCTCTCTCGTTCTTTGTAGAAGCAAGCCATAGGGCACATTAAAACATCTCTCTTCCCCTAGTTCATCAACCCAGCGGGCTGCCATGCATGGGACAATAGTCTCCCTCTCTCTTTCATTTACACACACACACACACACCTTCCTCATATTTCCCCTCCTCCACGCTCTCATCCCCAGCATAAAGTATCTCTCTCTCTCCCCCTCTTTTATGTCAACCAAGGCGGGCCGCCATGCATTCCCCTCACTCACCCTCTCTCCCTGGCCCACTACTTCCCCTCTCGTCCATACCTTCCCCCTCTCTCTCTCTCTCTCCCTCCCTCTTTCAGCCCCCCACTCCCTCCCTCTCTCGCTCCCATTGACCATCTCTCTCTCTCTCTCTCTCTCTCTCGTTCTCTGTAACCGCGGCAACAGCCCATGCGGGCGTAGTGGAATCTCTCTCTCTCTCTCTCTCTCTCTCTCTCTCCTATACACACATACCCACACTCAATTATTCACCTTCCATCTCAGCCTCTCCTTGGTCCGCTACTCACCTCCTCCCTCTTGCCCCTTCCGTTGACCAAACTCTCTCCTATCTTGATGGTGGCACTGATCCAAGAGCCCGTAGACAGCAGCAAGTAGGAGTAGCTCTCTCCCTCTTCTATTATTCACACACACACCCTCGCCCACATACACCCCTCACCCTCTCCTCCTCACCCGTTGACACGTGCCCTCTCTCATTCTTGCCTGTGTCAACTAGTCCGTAGGCGCAGTAAAGACTCTCTCTCTCTCTCTCTCTCTCACACACACACACACACACACTCTACCTCACTCATGCCACCCTCTCCCTCCCGTGTTCTCTGTGTAACCAAGCTCGCCAGTAAGCATGAAAATAATGAAAAAAAAATAAAAAAAATCTCACTCCCGTTCCCACACACATACTTGTCGGCACATACCCACACACATACACACCCACACGCACCCTCATCTCTTGCTCTCCCCCCTCCGCCCCTCCCCCCTCCGCCCCTCCCCCCCTCGTTTTGACAAATGACACACCCTCTCCCTTACCATATGCACACACAATTCCCCACACTCATAAGAAACATGCCATTACGTACACAAGTACACGCACGAACACATGCACGCCATACGCATGCACAAGAAGGAAAAAGCAAGGAACTCGACATCGACAAAGAGGACGATCAAAAGCATGCAAAAGTGACCGAATTAAGATGTGACACCGAAGGCATGCCCTGACCGGCCTCGAAAGAACGAACGCGTAGCATCTCAGCATCACGCAACAAAACACCAATTCTGACAGCATTAACCTCACACCGGCCACCCGAACCATCAATAACACCCATTGTAAATGCCTTGAACTCCACTCTTCCCTAATAACTTAGCTAACGGTTAGTGGATTGTAAAAATCTCCCCACCCCACTCTTATCTCCCTTCTCTCCTTCTTTGTCTCTCTCACTAGAGAGGCATCTAGACTCTCTACAATGACAAGTGGACCATTAGGTAAGGACCACCTCTCAGGCCTATATAAAGAGGCTTCCACTAAACACAAAGGGGACACTAGAGGCACCACCCAAGCTCCATGCACTCGACATTCCATGCACCACTAAGCACATAATGCATCTCCGAAGCTAGGGAGCTCATGGTATCATGTTTTGTTGTAAGCATGGGCATTTTAGCATTGGCCACATCACCACCACCACCAATCTCTATCCACACCATGGTTGATTTACTAGTCATGACCACCCCATGCACTTAAAGCGCTCACTATCACCCCACAAGGCAACATGAGCATGCTAGGATTGAATGCACCGACGCCATACTACCCCGGGTCACTCTTAGTGCTAGTGATTGACGTTGGCGGCTGCATCATCTTGATGTTTTCCTCAACTAACCTCCCACTAACGTGCTAACCCCGTTAACTCCAAAGTTTTCCATCCACCATATGGCGTTCGCATTCCATCATGTATCCCCGGTGCCAAGATCAAGGTTGGTAACAACCAAGACCACCGGTTGCAAGTATCATCATCATCAATAAGAGTGTGCAATGTTGTCACGATCTTTGAGTCCATTCTCTCTTCTCCTTAGCTTTGTTTTTCCCATATCCGTGGGATGATTCATCTCTTGTATATCACTCTGCTTGTGCTTCATCACGTGCGCCATCACCAATCAGTCATGCTCCATTCCGACCTTATTACATACCTCTCTCATACACACTCTCCTAACTATTGGCTAAGAATTTTCTATATTTAGACGTTTGCTACATCATCATAACTCCTATCCTGAGATGATGCTTGGGGATGTTCAGGCTGTGTGTGGTGTAGAGGCCACCCTATAGGACAAGAATGCCCTACTTTTAGAGTAAAATTCAATGAGAATTGCAATGCTTGTGGGAGGTATGGTCATCAAACTAAGGATTGCATAGTATTTAAGCGCGCGATGGCCAATAGACCAACCTTAGGATGGACAGACACACCTCGAGTTCCTATATTGATGCCGGCCCTACCTCTTGAACAAACGTCACAACACATGGTCCCTAAGGCCCAAAATGTTGTTCAAACAACACCCTTACCACCTCCAGTGCTATAACCGCAACCACCATATCCGAGAATCACTTCTATGAATCAAGTGGGTTGTGAGTCATCTATTGCTTGTTTGGAAGGCTGTGAGGAAGATATAGACCCGAATATTGCCTATGGGATTGATGCTTTGAATAAAGTCCACAATACTACATGGAGGACTATTGGGGACAAGTCAAACCTGACTATCAAGTAGGTGCTCTTGCTGCAAGAGGCCAAAATATCAATTACACTGTCAAGAGACCACCTCTTCAATGCTATGAGTGTGGAGGTCCACATTCTGTGGCCGAGTTTCCTATATTAGGCTACAAATGAATGCCACACAAATGCAAGCCAATCGAGCAAGCACGTCTACAATGCTGATACTCATGTGTAATCGATGTGGCATATATCATTTGATTGTCCAATGTTCGAATAATCCAAATGTACCGAAGATCACGCCATTAAACTTGATTTGAGGTTACCGAGGAGTCATCACAAAGTACACCTGTGGTACCAGTAAATGTACTCACACGATCGATGCTCCAAAAACAAAATTATATTCTTGAAGAAAGAGACATCATCAATCGCCCAATCTCAAAAGAAGAAGAAAACACGAAGGAAGAGATAGCAAAAAGCAGCGAAGTCAGACCCCAGCTCAAAGACCAACATAGGGACTGGTGATGACCCCGTATATATGAACGACGCTAAAGTGGATTGTAATGGGAATGTCCTATGAACTTTGAGAATAGAGGAATTAAGAGAATTGAATACTTCAAGCCTTAGTCAATCAAGCATGAACGTTCATGCCTCTTGAGAATTTATCTTTTAATTTAACATTTCAAAAACCTTAATCATTTAAGCATAAAAATCACCTCAAGCTTTGGGCAAGGTTCCCACAACCACTTTAAGTGTCTTAGCACAACATGCTTGGGTACGATTTCCACATCGAGGTTAGCCCTAGCTTGCGTAAGGTCAAAGGACTTTTTAACACTACTTTTTGGAGGTCTTTAAAAAAGTTAACCCTAAGGACTTTTAGGCTCTATTAGGTGCACGTTGCTCTTTGATAGACTACCTCCATTTGGACCCCTTTTAAGATGTAACTATCTCTCCTCTTGGTCCCTTGCTGAGGTAAATCTAGAAGCACTTATTGCACATTGCTCTTTGGTAGACTGTCTCCTTTTGGACCCCTATTGCGATGCAACCATTTCTCCTTTCGGTCCACTGTTGAGATAGGTTTAGAAGCACATATATATATAATAACTCTTGTTCCCCTTTTATCTTCCCATGTTAAGTGATCAGTTTAATATGAGAAAATCATTTGGTAAAGCTAGATATTATATTTTATGACATTACCTCTCTCTTGAAATCATAGTCGTCCTCGACTATGAGGTAGAGAAGTTAAAGCCTAGTCATTAGTCCATGTCTCTTAGCAGGTAGAGGATCCCTTTTTACCCTACGACATCATTCAAGAATGGATGACTAATCCATTTGGTGTTCGGAAGACTTAGCTACCGCAAGCATGTATGCTCTTTAGTCCATATCATACTTTCAAAGTAGAGTGACAAGTTCTACTTAGTGTTTGGAAGACGTCGTCACACCACCACAAACATGATCCTAAGCATGCAGACTTCTTAAATTTTGTGCACAATAAAAGAAAGAGAATGAGTCTTATAAGACAAAAATGTTGTTCATTTAAAATGCATTTTCATTTGCCTACTCTAGTTTAGCATTGTAAGCATTGAAAAGGTTCATATTATCCTTAAGCTAAGTTTTTTGCATCCATCTAGCATCTTTAAAAGGATAATTCTTAAACTTAACAAGATATCATTGGATAATCTTACCGTTTCTTAGTACCTTGTCTTCGTATCGAAGAATCAATTCGGGCTGCAACACCTCTTCTTTATCTTCGATCTCTGGCGGGCCCTCCATTATTAGTTCTTTTGGTGGCTCTCCCTTGTAAGGCTTGAGTAGGCTCATATGGTTAGCATTGTGAATGAGCCAATGGTTGGGCAACTTTAACTAATAAGCCTTTTCATTGATTGGCTTAAGAATTTTAAAAGAAAGGACCATAGTATCTTTTTGCTAGTTTAGCATATACTCTTGGTGACTCATAGGATTCTTGCACGTAGTATGCCTTAGATGAGCCTTGAGAAACTTTAGCAAGACCCAATTATTTTTCCTTAAAGGCTAAGGCTCTTCTGTGCTTATTGCCTTTGCTTTAAGATGGATATAGCCTCTTTAATCTTTGGAAAAGATTCTTGTGAGTCTCGGCTATATTCATGGTCAACATCGAAGATCTTCCCATATACTTTAAGTAGTAAGGGACTTTTGGATTTTTCCTCTTTAACCTCAAAAGGTGCTTTTCCCATACAAGTATGTACAATGTCATTGTAAGGATACTCTATAAGAGGTAGGTACTTCTCTAATTGTTGAGAACGTTGATCTACTTCTATAACAGAGGCTTTTAGTAGATTCAAGAATCGTTAGTTATTTCACTTTGGTCATCCGTTTGTGGATGATAGGCCGAAAGAGAAATTTAATCTACTTCCTAGATTCTCAAAGAGACCCTTCTAGAAATTACTGGTCATTCTAGGATCTTTGTTCGACACTATGGATGTTGGCAAGCCATGATACTTGAAAATTTGAGATCTAGAGAGGGTCACCGTTTGGTGTGCCTTAATAGTCTTTTTGACAAGCATAGAGTGTGTTTTCTTGCTAAGTCTGTCGACTGAAACAGTCCAATTTTCTTCCCTTGATCAAATTTTAATTTTTGGTATACCATGCATTTTGAAACATACTCTTGTATGTTTACTTTACATGGTAAACCAAAAGAAATACATTTCTACTCCTTGAAGAGTAGATTATGGAATCCCTCTTTGCCTCGCATAAGAAGAAGCATGGGATTCGTACATGACTTTCTTAGTGTATTGGTGAGTAACACGTAGCCTATTTTTGTTTGGAAGATAATCGTCCTCCAAGGTGAATTGTTCTTTTTTTCTTCCCTAATGCAAAGGCTGTAATTACCTTCTTAAAGTCTTGGTCAGTAGCATCCTCATCAATCATAAAAGATAGATCATTGTGATTTGCTAAAGACACCACATTTACCCTTGGCCATTGTGAAAGTGCATCGACCACTTGATTGTGCTTGCCAGCAATGTGAGCAGTATAAAATTTAAATTGCAAAAGAAAATTTGTCCACCTCATTTGTTTGTCGGAGAGCTTGGTTTGTGTCATGAATTTCTTGAGGCTTTGTGATCCATTCGTAGGATGAATGGAGCCCCCAAGAGATAGTGTTTCCATGTGTCTAGGGCATGTAGAATAGCTAAAAGCTTTTTTTCATATATGCCCAAGACCCGTTCATTGGCATTGAGCCTTCAGCTCTCATATGCTATGGCATGCCCTTCTTGAAGCAAAATTGCTCCAAGGCAATCACCACAAGCATCACATTGGACCTCAAATGGCTTTGAGAGATCCGGACGCATGAGGACTGGTTGAGAGGTAAGCTTCTCTTTGAGCTTGTCAAAAGCATTTTGTTCTTTAGCAGTCCATGAGTACTTAACGTTCTTCTTTGTTAAGTCATGCAATGGCCCTGCTATTTGAGAGAATTTTGCTATGAAGCATCTATAGTATGCACACATACCAATAAAGCTTCTTAGCTCATGTAGATTCCTTGGATTACGCCATGCTTTTATTACCTCCAACTTTCATGGATCCCTACGGATACCATCTTGAGATAATGTGGCCTGAATATTGAATTTCTTGGAGAAGAAATTCACTTTTCTTTTGATTAATGAAAATATTATTCTCTCACAACTTGAAAGATTACCTAGAGGTGTCACTTGTACTCCTCATGTAATGGAATTGGCCTATTTAACTTGAGAGTAGCGGAAATTAATGAGAGTACTTTTGAGAAATGACTTTGTGAGCATAGCAGGTGAACATAATTGAAGATAGCAACATAATCATAGCAATTAGTTAACTTGGCATGAACAATACTTTTGCAAGAGAGAGAATTTAGAGAACATGACAACAGTTGAGGACCGGATTTATGTGGATCCGGTCCCCCCTCCAATAGGCATTTGTATTATGATTTCTCCCATTAAGAGAGACTTGTTACAATACAATCTTTGTGTTCCTTGTGACCTAGGTGATGCAATGAAGATGGAAAGCTTTATGCATCACAAGCATAACATAAACTTGAAGAAATATTTAGCTATCGCAAGCCTCAGTCCCAAGACCTCAAACACCTTCGAAGGTGGAGAGAGCTAGCAGGGAATGATGGTAGGGAAGAGGAAGAAGAAACATTTCATAGGAGAAAGAATTAGTTCCTCACTTATCATAACTCTTGTTGCTAGCATACATAATATCATAGTAATGAAGAAGAAGGAGATGGTAAGCTTAAGCATTGAAGCATGGCTCTTGGTTGGATTTACACTCCATAGCCAAGAGTGTTGGTGTTGGCTCTCAACCTCTACTTGCTTGGAGAAGGAGAGAGAGAGCTCTTGCACTTTGCATAGCACACAATGAGAGTGTTTGCGAGTGTGTGTGGGTGAGAATACCCCCTAAGCAACCCCCTAGCTTGCTTGGGTCGACCCCCCCTTGTAGCTCATGCTTAAAGCTCATTGGACCCCTCCAGGCCTAGTCAATCATAAGCAGGAGGCACAAGCAGCAGGGGTAGCCTTGAGACAAGTGTCCCCCTTTCCCCTTTGAGAGAGAGGGCTAGATAAATTCTAAATCAATTAATTAAATCTCCTAAATTATTATTGGACCCCTTGGGTAGCCAACCAATAGGCTTCAGGCACACCATGAGGGCAACATGAGGAGGAACTTGACAAGTGTCCCTCTTGCTTTCTTTGAACCATGCATGCCTTGTGTGAGTGTGTGGGTGTTCTCTCTCATCCCCTCTCATGTAGGGCTTGCCCCCTCCTTGTAGGGATTGGATATTTGACTTTTAGACACCTCAAGCCCCTCATCCATAGGCCCAGTTCCCACCACAAGCTTGGCCCGTAAGCACTTTAAGCTTGGGCTGGGTTCTCACGTCAAGTGCAACCCTAGCATCTCAAGTATGTCAAGAACCTCAAGCATCTCAATCATCAAGAATCTCAATCATCAAGCACCTCAAGCACCTCAGTCATCAAGCATGACAAGCAGGACTAGCACCTTGAGCTAGGTCGGGTTCCCGCCTCAAACCCTAGCTTACCTAAGGTCAAAGGACTTTTACACACATTATTGGAGGTCTTCAATGAAGCTAACCCTAAGGTCTTATGCTCCATTGGTTATCATTGCTCTTTGATAGACCATCTCTAATTTGGGCCCCTTTACCATTGGCCCCGTGTTGAGGTAGATCTATAAGCACATGTCTATATCTTAACACTTGTTCCCGTTTATTCTCCCACATTAAGTGATCAATTTAATATGAGAAAATCATTTGGGTTGGCTAGATATTAGATATTAGATTTTATGACACCTCAAGAGAATTTGAGTGGCCTAAAGATTTTTGTCCATTGTAAGTTTGAATGCAACTAGAGCATTTGTCAGTGATCGTATTTAGTGCTCTATAGTCGACACACGTGATATGTGTCATCTTTCTTTTGCACTAAAAGTAGTGGTGAAAAGAATAGAGAGGAGCTGGGCCTCACCATCTCTTTTTCCACCAATTCATGTTGTTGACTCATGATCTCCTTTTGTTGAGCTTGTGAAACTCAATAAGGAGGTTTATTAGGAGGTGAGCTTCCTAGTAGAAGCTTATTGCATGGATTCATCATCCCCTCGTTTTGGAGGTAGCTCACTAGGGATGTCATCATTGAAAACATCTTGGAATCCATTTAGGAAACTAGAAAACTCTAATTCCTCTTTATTCCCTTTATTGCTACTTGTGAAAACATTAGAATCATTTACAGATTCTCTAACAAAAATCATATATTTAAAAATAGAGCTTTTCATTGACTTATCAAAAGCAAGTGTATTTACCAAGGATATGGTGTTCCCTGACTCGTTAGCATCTATGTACATGCTCTTTTTCCTGTAGGTGAAGTAGATTCTCCTTTCAGAGAGCTTCATGTTGGCAGCCATGTGATTGAACCATGGTGCCCCTAGGATAACATCCTCATGTTGGAGAGGAGAGATTAAAAAAAAAATCTTTGTCGATGTATCTTTGGACATGAAGCCTCAACTTCCCAATCAAGGGAGTAACGGGAGCTTGTTGTCCCATGAAAGCTGTGTCAGCAGTTACAATATCTCCCATCTCAAAAACTTGAATGCCCAACTTGGTGGCCAACTCCGTTGATATGAAGTTGTGAGTAGAGCAAGGGTCAAACAAGATGAAGGCATGCTCCCTTACTTTTCCCTGAGCATAGGAGAGGAATGAGCCTTTGCAATGAATATCCTCTTTTGGAGCTTCAACCATGGAATCTCTAGGAGTGTCATTGCAAACATTTCTTTTGGGGAAAGAACGATAACCATGTCCTTGCTCCCCACACTTAAAGCATTTATGGTCTTTACGAAAGGCCTCTAATTCTTTGGGAGAGAGCTTATTTTTTTACCTTTGTAAGATCCTTTCTCCTTGGCCTTGTTGTTGTTGGTGTTGGTGTTGCCTTGGGAAGAGTTTTGAGCATTGCTCTTCCCTTTAGATTCATTTCGATCCTCGTTTTCCATGGGCTTGAAATTTCTTCTTACCCCTTGTTGGAAATTGATCCTTGAAGCAACCATAGTGTGGTAGATGGATTTGGTCGTTGTGAGTTGACATACTCGGCCATTTCTTCAGGTAATACCACACAAAATTGTTGCTTTTGTTTAATGAAGTCTATCCTTTGAAAGGCTGTAGCTTTGAGATGTAAACCCCAAAACTTGTCTACATATTTGTGGATAGACTCGTTGAAGAGTAGCTTCAAACTCCGTCATTTGGTAAGCACTTTGTCCTTTGCATCGCTTGCAAGGAATTGCTTCATGATGGAAACTCGTAGAGTTTTTCATGTCTATGGAGCCTCGCCGCTGCCACGAAGGCTAGCCCACCATTGACGGCCAAAGGTCTCATCAAATTGTTGGATGAAGACCACTACTTTGTTGGTGGCACCAAAGGTGCCATCATAGATGAGAAAAGAGATACTCTTTCCTCCCCATTTGATTTGCTTAAGCTTTTGGGACCTTCCCCATGCAGGGTAAGTTTTGCAATGTCCTCTCCTCTTGTATTCTCTAGGAGAATAACTATTGCTTTCGTCGAAAAAGGAGAAAGGTGAAGAAGAAGGAGAAGAGGGCGACCTCTTTCTTTCCTTTTTCTTCCTTTGTTTCCTTTCTTTCCTTTTGGAGTGATGAGGAGAAGGACTATGGGTTGACCGTTTCCTCTTGGGAGGAGTTGGCGATAGTCTAGACCGCCGTCTTCATGGAGCCACATCTTTAGAGGAACTTAGGGATTCACTTCTTTCTCATTCTTTGGATTCCTTGTCTCTTATGGGAGAGAGTCTTCTTTTGAAAGTCTCATCAAGAGGCCTCATAAACTCTCTCTCCTCTTGGAGAGGAAGGGATATCCCATAAGCACAAAGCTGTTGGGTAACTTTGGCTTGCAAAGTAGGGTTGCCCATAGCTTAATGCAACCTAGTAACAAGATAATTGATAAACATGGGGGCATCATCATTAGCACCTTCATGTGAAAAATCAAAGTTATCAATGTTCATTCTACTCTCTTGGTTATTATCAGCCATGCTAATTATACTTATGTGTTTACTTAGTGTATCCTTTGGTAATTCAAAACCTTAGTTGCTATTCCTCTTAGCCTTTGAAAATAAGCACTTAAGTATCTACACCCACGGCTCGAATTGGTTAATTATAGAGAGTAGTGGGGTGGGTCTAACATAGCAAAATTTCCGAGGGATAGCTCCTTTCAGACTTCTTATGGCTCAATAATGGTAAAGCCATAGGCAAGTCTAAAAAGACCCCATTATTAAGACCAAAGCTCCCGAGGTGTGCACCATATTGCACATAGTGGGCTCAACAAAACCGATAATAGATCCCAGTCTCGCTTATCCTAATATAATTAACATAATCAAACATTAATAGGCTACTTAAGAACCTCTCTTCTTAAGCAAGAAAGAGAAACCAAACGCTCTAATACCAATGTAATGAGAATGGACTATGAACTTTGAGAATAGCGGAATTAAGAGAATTAAGGTGAGCATTTTTGTAAAATCACTTTGAGAACATAGAGGGTGAACTTAATTGATGGTAGCAACATAAACATAGTACTTAATTAACTTGGCATGAACAATACTTTTGCAAGAGAGAGAGTATTAGAGAACATGACAATAGTTGAGGACCCGATTTTCGGGGAATGAGGGTAGGGAAGAGCATTTCATAGGAGAAAGAAATAGTTCCTCACTTATCATCACTCTTTTTGCTTAGCATAGCATAATAGCATAGTAATGAAGATGAAGAAAATGGAAAGCTTAAGCATTGAAGCATGACTCTTGGTTGGATAACATTCCATAGCCAAGAGTGTTGGTGTAGGCTCTCCACAAGCTTGGAGAAGGAGGTGGAGCTCTTGCACTTTGCACTCCACACAATGAGAGAATGTGTGTATGTGTGTGTGGGAGAGTATACGTCCTCTCTCTCTCTCTCTCTCTCTCTCTCTCTCTCTCTCTCTCTCTCTCTCTCTCGTTCTCGTTCTCTCATTCTCTCGTATTATTTTATTATTTCATTTGGAAATGTGCCCTCTTTTTCCTCTTTTGAGAGAAAGAATTTAATTATTTATTTTTATGTATCTAAATTCTCATTGGACCCCTTTAAAACCTAACCAATAGCATTCAAGCACATCATGAGGGCCACATGTGGAGGATCATTTGAACATGTCTCTTTTATGCTTATTAAGTCATTTGGTTGAATTGAATACTTCAAGGACTTAGTCAATCAAGCAAGCATGTGTCTTTTGTGCTTCTTAAGTCATTTATTTTGAATTGAATACTGAATTTAAAATTTCAAAAACCTTAGTCATTTAAGTATAAAAATCACCTCAAGCTTTGGGCAAGGTTCCCACAACCACTTTAAGTGTCTTAACACAACATATTTGGGTACGATTTCCACCTCGAGGTTAGCCCTAGCTTGCGTAAGGTCAAAGGACTTTTTAACACTACCTTTTAGAGGTCTTTAATGAAGCTAACCCTAAAGTCTTTTAACCTCCATTAGATGCACGTTGCTCTTTGATAGACTACCTCCGTTTGGACCCCTTTTGAGATGTAACCATCTCTCCTCTTGGTCCCTTGCTGAGGTAAATCTAGAAGCACTTATTGCACATTACTCTTTGGTAGACCGTCTCCTTTTGGACCCCTATTGAGATGCAATCACTTCTCCTTTCGGTCCCCTGTTGAGATAGGTCTAGAAGCATATATATATATATACTAACTCTTGCTCCCCTTTTATCTTCCCATATTAAATGATTAGTTTAACATGAGAAAATCATTTGGTAAAGTTAGATATTATATATTATGATAGGATTTTTATTCAGGTGAAACCATGGAGACAAAAACAACCACTAAGAAAGAAACCAACAAGGAAGATCGTCATGAGCCACAATGGCCAGGACCCAAGAAGAAGATAGGAACTTACCCAAACCCTACAGAGGAGATCAAGCGAGTCAAACAATTAAGGAGTTTGGTAGAAGATACCCAAAGGGATCTAGAGCCAGCACTATGCAGATCCATATTACAGACACATTGTTCCCTACGCAACAACAACCTCCTCACAAAGTCCATAGACCCCTAGCCATACCTAGTGTCATCCAAGAAGAAAGTGACTTAAAGTCATGGGAAAGTGGGAGTACTCACTTCTTGTTGAAAAGAATATTAACAGAGGGACTATCTGACCCTATCAAAGAAATGGAGATCCCAATTTCCCCATGTCAAGGGACTAAAGCCCAAAAGGTGCCGTTAAATATTTCCAAATTGATGGATTTCATGGCTTCATAAGTTAGAACCATTATCATGTCCAAACTATATGGAGACCCTGAGCTATTCTTAGCTCTTCGAGCTTTCCTCAATGGAGAATTGAAGGTTGGGCTACCACAATTTGCATAGATGGATGGAGCTAGGGAGATGCCAATAGAGGAGGAACACTTAGATCCACAACCCAACCTAGATGAGAACCCTGTTGTAGAAATACATGTTAACAAGTTGGGACAATACTTTGAGGGTGATGAATCCAATTCAACCATAACAATCACTACCAAGGGATTAAGTGTGAAGGTAATCCTTGATGGTGGCGTTGGGGTTAGCATTGTGACTAAAAACTACTGGGAAACTATGGGAAGACCTCACTTTGGGACCAGAACCATAGTAGTAAAGATGGCCAGTGGGTCTATTGTTAAACTTATTGGGATGCTAGAAGATGTCAAGATCAAGGTCTTTGGACATAAAATAAGAAATGTCTTCATTGTTATGGATTTCTCCAAGCACACTATGGCATCTGAGATGATCTTAGGACTTCCTTTCATGAGATAAGCAAAAATGGTGCATGATTGGTCTAAAAACCATGTCTACTTGCAGTTCCAAGATTCTATCATTCGAGTGGATCTTGTAACTGGTCGAGCACATCCTCTAGGAAACAGGTTTATAATTGATCATACATCTGACACCACAGTTCACTCGGCCCCATTGCAGTATTATTACACATGTAAAATGGACACTGATGTTGGGGAAGATTCTCCTTATATGGATGTACTACCTGGGATGACTGAGTCGAACAATGTGGATTGGGTCCACTTATCAGCAACCATAGACACTTGGGGAAACAGGGGGACGACCTAGGTAACACCTGAGGGGGATGAAATTCCACCACTTGTACCCTTAAATATGCTAGAAGCAATGCATATAGCTTTTGATAACCTACAAGATGAAGGTTTGACTGGCATTGGAACAAGTAGCATCTCACAAGACTATAGCCCACACGATTTGGGGTCATAATCGTCAATTGAAATTGACTCTGAGGATGAAGAATTTGAGTTAAATCTTAGTGCAAATGTGGGGACAAACCATTCAGGGCCTAGTGGTACCCTAGATGACAATCTATCCAAGGGAGCAGAAGACACAAGTAGCGATTCATCTAGTGACTCTTCACTAGAGATCGGTCATAATCAAAAATTAGACAAGAAGAGTAAGAGATATAAGAGGCGACGATATTGAGCCAATGTGTGTGTAGAATAAATGAAAAGAAATCTACCACAGAATGGCTTAATTATATAGGGGCATGTGATGCTCATCGGAAGTTGGTAGATAACTGGGGTGAATACCTTCAAAGCGTTATGTGGTGTAATCTACAACCCATTGAAATCGCACAACTAGAGGCTATAGAGAAGCCAAATTTGAGTCGTACCGTAAGGAGACAAAAAAATTGAGAGTTAGCTCAAGAAAAAAAGGAATCGGAAGTGAAATTACAGTCCACAGAACAACAGGACCCAATAGACTTACACCCTACACCTGAACATTTCAAATCCTACACCATAGATGAACGTAAGGTTGTGTATAAAAGGCTCAAATAAAACCTATCGATGGAAGCAATGGAGTTTATGATAGTCCAACGATAGTTAAGGAAATAGAGTTAGCAGACCCAAGAGAAGAGTCCAAACTTGTTTTCATTACCCAAGATCTGACAGAGATTGAGGAGTGTGTACTTAAAGAACTTCTCAAGGAATTCAAGGATATATTTTCTTGGACATATTATGATATGAAAGGTGTTATATCTTCCGTGGTTGAGCACACAATCCCCATGAATAGCATGGCTAAACCAGTTCAACAACAACCCTACCAAATGAATCCTAAATATGCAAAGATCGTTCAAGAAGAGATTGAAAAGCTTGTGAAATGCGGATCCATATACCCTATTGAGCACTTAGAATGGGTGTCTCCAATAGTGATTGTGCCGAGAAAGAATGGGAAACTCAGAGTGTGAGTGGATCTCAAGAAGGTCAATGCCGCCACTAGGAGGTACCATTACCCCTTGCCATATTCAGAACATGTGCTTGAAAGAGTTGCACGGAAGGAAGCTTATAGCTTTTTAGATGGGTACTCTAGTTACAATCAAATCACAATCGCGCTAGAGGACCAAGCTAAAACAGCCTTTATAACCGAATTTGGAGTATTCGCATTTTGTGTTATGGCTTTTGGCTTTCAAAGATTAATAAACACTGCTTTTAGAGAATATTTGAGGGAGCTTTGTGAAGCTTTCTTAAATGACCTTTGTGTTTATTCCTCTTGGAAAGAACATCTATCATGCTTACAAAAAGTGTTTGAGAAGTGCAGATTGTATCGCATCTCCTTAAACCCTTTCAAATGCCAATTTTGGGTTAAACACGGAGTCATTTTAGGACATATAGTGTCCAAAAATGGGATTTCCACAAATGGAAGCAAAATTAAAGCCATTGCTGAATTGCCACCACCTACAAACTATAAAGGAGTTCAAAGGTTCATGGGCCATGTTGGTTATTACCGACGGTTTATTTTAAACTTTGCCAAGATAGCTCATCCATTGTACAAACTTCTTATCGAGTTTCATTGGATTGTGGAGTGTGACCATGCTTATGAGTCATTGAAAAATACCTTGACAAGCGCTCCCATTCTATGAGTGCCCAATTGGAATATAATTTTCCATGTGTATATTGATGCATCAAACTTTGCTATTGGGTTTGTTCTAACTCAACCACGAGAACATAAATTGGACTACCCCATTAGCTTTGCAAGTCGTCAATTGAATGATGCCAAGAGAAACTACACCACTACAGAAAGGGAAGGTTTAGGTATGATTTACGGAGTAAAGAAATTTTGCTACTACTTTCTGCCCAACAAGTTTGTTTTCTATGTTGATCACCAAGCCTTGCTATATCTAGTAAATAAACCTTGTTCCACGGGAAGAAGTACACGATGGTTGTTAATTCTCCTTGAGTTTGATTTTACCGTTGTGGTCAGACCTAGTAAAAGACATGCCATGGCAGATCATTTGTCTCGCATACCCAATGGTGAAGCCCCTACTGGAGTCGATGATGAATTGCCCCATACTTCGAGACCATGCCTGAATGGAGTGAGAAGATTGTGAACTTTCTAGTTAATGGTTTTCCACCCAAAGAGCTTCGTAAGGACATAGCTCGAAAACTGTTAAAATAATGTGAACCTTATTCTCTTATTGCAGGAACTCTCTACATGCTAGGGAAGGATAATATTCTTAGACGTTGTGCCCGTGAGGATGAGTATTTATACATAGTTCAAGAAGCCCACATGGGTGTAGCCGGAGGACATTTCTCAGGGGAACTAACTGCTATAAAGGTGTTGTAATCAAGCTATTGGTGACCTATCTTATTCAAGGATGCATCACTTTTTGCAAAAGGATGTGATGAATGCCAACGTTACAAGATCACACAACTAAAGGATAAGATGCCCTTACATCCTATTAAAGTGACTCAACCATTTGAAAAATGGGGTTTAGACTTTGTAGGTCCAATTAGTACAGCAACTCGTAGCACTCAATCTCGATATATTATCATTGCCACTGACTATGTAACAAAGTGGGTGGAAGCCAGGGTGACACGTAAGGCTGATGCAAGGTCAAATGCCAAGTTTCTCTTTGAGAACATTATTACAGGATTTGGTTGTCCCTTTGAGATTGTGAGTGACAATGGCACTCATTTTATAAAAGGAGTGATAAAAGAACTCGCTACCAACTTCATGATAGCTCACCATAAGTCCACACCTTATTATCCACAAGGAAATGGCCAAGCTGAGAGTACCAATAAGACCTTAATCTCTAGCTTGACAAAAATGTTGAAAGCTCATTGCACAAATTGGGATTTGAAGCCGACTTCAGCCCTATGGGCTTATCATACTTCTTACAAAGTGGCTATTAATTGTACACCATTCAAAATGGTATATGGCCAAGAAGCAGTTATGCCATGAGAGTTTGTAATTCCTAGTCTACACGTAGCTTCACAAGAATGTTGGGATGGTAACCCTTTAGTTGAGTGCTTATATACCGTTGAGAGGCTAGATGAAGAAAGGCAATTGACTGTGCAAAACTCACTTGTGAAGAAAGATAGGAGGAAGAAATGGTTTGACCATCATCTAAAGAACAAAGATATCAATGTTGGTGATAAAGTCCTTATGTATGGAGTGCGTAACGAAAAGAAAAAGTTGAAATATGCAATAGAAGGACCATATAGAGTATATGAAATCACCCCACAAGGAACCATTCGTGTGGAGACTCTTCTTGGAGTTGAAACCATCGGATTCCTCAATGGTAGCAAATTTAAAAAATATTATGATCCTTTAAGCCAAGAGGAGCTACGTGCCATCCATCAAAAAAAGGCAGCGAAGACACAAATAGAATTGAAGAAGATACAAGCTCAAGCTGAGGCTAAAGAGCGACAACAACACATAAGACACCAACGAGAGGCCAACCTTGGAGTTACACATGCATTCCACGTTGAAACAGAGGATGATTAGTTGGACTCTGATACACCTCTACGATACCCTATTGAGCTAAATAGCGCCTATGGAAAAGTGCTATATAACGCCTTATTGGACACGGGTGCTAAGTATAATCTGCTATCATATGGGGTGTGGTGTCAGTTAGGGAAGCCACCTCTATCTGAGAGTATTATCCAAGTCAAGGGTGTCAACAAGAAAAAAACTATGGTTTTTGGAACTGGCACACTTCTGTCAGTTGTGACAATGGGGTTGTAGCTCAAGACTTTTTGGGCATGCCTGTTGGAACTATGGAGGGTAATATAAACCTAGGATGCACGTGGATGATAGCCACCAAATGCACTATTGATTGGGGAACTGGGGGTGTCACAATGCAGAAACCAACACTTAGCCCTCCCACTCAAGCCATAGTCCCTGAGATATTGCCTCTTAAGGAAATAAAACCCAAAACATTGCATGTCCAAGAGGTTGAACCAAAAAGGAGTTTACTAATGTGATGAGCCTGAGGAGGGTAACAGTGTTATATGGCCCCCCAAAGTTACAAAATTAAAATGTTGAAAACGAACAAAAAGAAAATATCAAAGTGCCACAATGTAAAATCTTAAGCAGGAAGAGAAATCTCAGCTTCATTTGGTACTTCACTCACATGTATCGCCTATGGTACTAGAGTCCTAGAGGTTCCCAGTGTGGGCGCTTTTCCTTGAAAAGCAAAAAACCCAAGACATACAAAGTAAGTACACACATCAAAATTGAATCAATGTGAAAAGACTTTGGGTGGTCAAATGATTTTATGAGCAATTCCTTTTATCGTAGCTTAACTACAAGGTCTTCTAGGTATAGTCTCTAGTCAACCTTCGGACATAAAATACTTGGCTCTTGCGATTAAACAACTTAATTGACCAGAGAAAATTGAGAAGCTTGTCCTTGATATTAATAGTTGATCTCTAGTGCCTTTCGAACGTTAAATTAGCGACCCCGTACTTGTTTAGTCTTTGACCTTTACATATGTTTATGCATTTGATTATATTATAATTTAATGTTTATTGCTAGCAAATTTTTTAAAATTCTATTACCAATCAATTTGTCTGCCTACAACTGCATATGCTTTTTAATTGTATATGAGAATGCAATTACTGTGTCAATTTTGTTTGATTTTGCAGTGAGTGAAGAAAGCTAAGGACATTCATCACAAATGCTCTTCCACCTCGATGAACGAGCTTCAACTCAGAGCTTCAACTCAGAGCTTCAACTCAATAGATTCCGAGGATAGATCTACATCAGGAAGGGGGGCATGTTAACCCTCACGGACACCGTATCACCTACGACAGATGCCGTATTATTTATTTGGTAGAGTTAGGGACTAGGCTTGTCGGTCCAATAGCAAAAGGGTAAGAGTGATTGCCGATGAGAGACGCACTCTAACTGGAACATTCAAGGGGTAGTTGGCTAAGCATGGGCACCCAAGTGTGAATGGGCGAGCTCATATAAAATTCACCTAAACCTAAAAAACACTCATTCTTTCATTTGTGCAATTGAAGAGTGCTCTTGCTCCATCTCCATCTTCTTCTTTATCTCCTTGTGTGTGTGTGTGTGTGTGTGTGTGTGTGTGTGTGTGAGAGAGAGAGAGAGAGAGAGAGAGAGAGAGAGAGAGTGTCTGTGTGCGCGTATGTCGCACGTGTCAATGCAAGGAACTTGCCGATACAGTGTGTGCGAGCCACAAATGGCTCCAAGCACACAACAAGACTAAACTAGTAAGCTCAAAGATGGCATTGGTGTGTCACTCACCGCTCTACGCTTCCTGTCGTGGAGGATTCCTCACCGCGAAGAAGAAGAAGCTGCAGTCGTGCCGCGCTCAACCGCTTCGCCGCCGTCGTGCCGTCGTCGCAATGCTCGATCACACACACTGACTCTCTCTCTCTCTCTCTCTCTCTCTCTCTCTCTCTCTCTCTCTCACACACACACACACACACACACACACACACACACACACACACACACACAAGGAGGTGAAGAAGAAGAAGATGGAGATGGAGCAAGAGCACTCTTCTATTGCACAAATGAGAGAATAAGTGTATTGTAGGTTTAGTTGACTTTTATATGAGCTTGCCCCATTCACACTTGGGCGCCCATGCTTAGCCAACTAACCCTTGAATGTTCCAGTTAGAGTGCGTCTCTCATCGGCGATCACTCTACCCTTTCCCTATTGGACCGACAAGCCCGCTACCTGACTCTACCAAGTAAATAATACAATGCCCGTCGTAAGTGATAGGGTGTCCGTGAGCTGTGAGGGTTAACATGCCACCCTTCCTGATGTAGATTCCGTCCTCGGAAGCTATTGAGTTGCGGAGCATTCGTCGAGGTGGAAGATCATTTGAGATGAATGTCCTTAGCCTTCTTCAGTCACTACAAAATCAAACAACATTGGCACAGTAATTGCATTCTCATATACAATTAAAAAGCATATGCAGTTTTAGGCAGATAAATTGATTGGTAACAGAATTTTAAACCATTTATCAGTAATAAACATTAAATTGCAATACAATCAAATGCATAAATAGATGTAAAGGTAAAAATTAAATAAGTCAGGGGTCGCTAATTTAAGAGTCGAAAGGTACTAGAGATCAACTATTAATACCATGGGTAAGCTTCATAATTTTCTCTAGTCAATTAATTTGTTTAATCGCGAGAGCCAAGTATTTCATGTTCGAGGGCTGACTAGAGGCTATACCTAGAAGACCTTGTAGTTAAGCTACGATAAAAGGAATTTCTCATGAAATCATCGCCTGAGTTATTACTTTTTCTTTGACCCCCCAAAGTCTTTTCACAGTGATTCAATTTTGAAGTGTGTGCTTATTTTGTATTCCTTGGGTTTTTTGCTTTCCAAGGAAAAGCGCCCACACTGGGAAGCTCTAGGGCTCTAGTACCATAGGCGATACATGTGAGTGAAGTACCAGATCAAGCTGAGATTTCTTTTCCAGCTTAATATTTTATATTGTGGCACTTTGCTTTTTATTTGTGTTTGTTCGTTTTCATCATTTTAATTTTGTAGCTTTGGGGGGTCATATAACACTGTTACCCTCCCCAGGCTCATCACACTAGTAAACTCCCTTTATTATACTTAAGCTAAAGGTCAATAGAGACTAAGCCCACTAGAAAGCCCTAGTACATTTCACACAATGCTGCCTAAATCGAATTAAGAACCTAAGTAGCCTTGGATTATTAGGAAGGCATTCCCCATGGTATTAAGAGAAGATCTCTAACACCTAACTTGGTCAAACTAGCTTAGTCGGACTGCTTGATTTTTAAACCTAGACAAGTGATTATGACAAAAAATTACATTGAATTTAATGTTTGATACTAAGCAAATGCGCTGAATATTATGCTACCAATCACAATCAAAGCAGACAAACATGGATATAAAAAAATAAGGGGCCATGCTAATGGACAAGAAACACATGTTTGTTTGATGATCGCGCTTGATTTGAAAGTGGATGAGAGAAAGATTCCATGAAGGTCCAAATCCTAACCACAGCAACACATTCCTGTACCCACGAGGAAACACAAAGAATACCTCTAGGAGGCAGATCAGTGGGAAGAAAGAACTTTGCTAATCACTAAACACTCCTATCGTACTAATCCTACCTACCCTCCATCACTAGAGTGATGAGGATCAAAGGTGTTTGATGACATAGCTTTCTGTTTCAGTGTACCGGATGTGAATGTGTAGGTCTGGTCAATGTTATGACTTTTATTGTGCATATTCGTTTGCTAATTGCTCTTGATCTTTACTTTTTTTCTTTTTTGTGAGTATAAGGCTTTATATATACATTCCCTAAGATTGAGAGACTGAGAGGTCAGGGAGGAAGGTTGAGAGGGAAGCAAGTGAATGATGGATGTCAGCAAACACTCCCCCCTTCCTTGGGTAGATCATATCGTTTGAAATGAGCTTGTCACCCTTTGAAACCAATTGTTCCAGTTGGTAATAGGTGAGGATTTTTGCCATTAGTTTTCTATTACCTTAGGTGCCTCGTCGAGTTGCAAGGGTGGTAAGGTACTCTCCCAGGATCGAACTTGAAGTGGTTCATCAGGTGATTCTTGAACACTGGGAGGTGTGGATTCCTTTGTAGCTTTATGGAGGTCCACTATTGTAGGTGGAGGTTGTGGAGAAGCTTTTACCTCTATGGATGCATTACATGAGGATCTAGAAGCTTCATGGGACTCCCCCCTTCCTGAGCTAGGTGGAACAAATCGTTCTTTCTTCGGTACCCAAACTAGCTCTAGAGTTGGTATGTAGCATTCAGTGATTTTTTTCTTTCCACGATCCTCAATTCATTTTGGAGATACAGGATTGGGCTCACATGGGTCAAGTGACAAGTAAGAACACAATCTACGTTTTGGCACCCAGATTTGATCATTTCCTTTATAGTAGCCTTGGGCTTCCAATAGTCGTTTAGGAATCCAACGCAGCGTTTTCTTGATTTTCTTGGAGCGAGTGGGACGTTTCTTACGAGGCTTCTGTTTTTTAGCATTAGCCATGGTCGCTAAAGAAGCTTTAGGGACCCACTTGTATGTTTTCTTCGTTATATGAGGATGAGTCTTGTCAGAAGCTATATGCATTGCTTCTAGCATATCATTCCCCTCAGGTGTTACCCAAGTCGTCTCCCTATTTCCCCAAGTGTCTATGGTTGCTGCTAGGTGGACCCAATCCACATTGTCCGACTCAGTCATCCCAGGTAGTACATCCATATAAGGAGAATCTTCCCCAACATTAGTGTCCGCTTTACACGTGTAGCAATATTTCAATGGGGCCGAGTGAACTGTGGTGTCAGATCTATGATCAATTATAAACCTGTTTCCTAGAGGATGTGCTCGACCGGTTACAAGATCTACTCGAATGACAAAATCTTGGAACTGCAAGTAGACATGGTTTTTAGACGAGTCATGCTATAAGACCTAGGGGATTGTGTTTCGGATCCACCGCCCTACCACCCTATGTATAGACCCGCTCCTAGCCCTAGCCATCATATGGATCCCCAGTCCACACTGGTCCAATCCGAGCCCCTAGCTCAGGTCCCTGACTCCCTAGGCTTAGGACCCTTGTCCCGACATTACTCCCCCCTTGGAGAAGCGTTTTCGTCCGCGAAAACACAAGTGATGGTATCTTCATAAGAACACTTATGTTTTCTACCATAACATCCCACATGGATCCAACGGTTCATTTGAGCGGAACCCGGTTCAGTAGGAGGTTCAATGAAACCAAGAGTAACATCTTGATTTTCTACATTGTTGTCCATTTGTAACCATCTGATGGTACCGGTTCCTATCCAAACGTAGTGTGTAGACTCCATTTAGAACGCTCATGAGCATGGTAAATGAGTTTATCCCAACACAGGTGTACCAAAAAGAGTACCTCGTGCCACTTTCTATGAAAGTGATTTGCTGACATAACTCATGAGCCAAATTTAAGTCCTTGACTTGGTCCCAATTTTTGTCATCAGTAAACAACCCCACCCTAACGAGTGTTCAAGGTTGAGAACCTGAGTTATACATGAAGAGACTACCTAGTCGCAACATGCGTTAACTGATAGTAAGTAAACTCCCAAAAGATCAATAAATGCTTATGAATTTGATTGCTTGGTGCTAATGTACGCACTTTGCATATCCTTTAGCCCAGGATTACACTTTGTAATCTGTCAATCCCCTTGGATACTGACAGTACTGAGGTGTGTTTCCCCCACCGTTTACAGATAGTCTTTCCAGACGACTAGTAAACGGGAAATCACAATAGCGTGTAACATTGTTGAGGAATCAACAATGTGCGAAATAACCATCGTGGTTAACTTTAAAAATCCACAAACACCTAAACCAAGCCATGACCTCTATTGGTGATTAGTAGACCCAAAAGTAATCTCATAGAGATTACTTTTGGGTCTACTGAGAGATTACTTTCCAGTACTGAGGTGTGTTTCCCCCACCGTTTACAGATAGTCTTTCCAGACGACTAGTAAACGGGAAATCACAATAGCGTGTAACATTGTTGAGGAATCAACAATGTGCGAAATAACCATCGTGGTTAACTTTAAAAATCCACAAACACCTAAACCAAGCCATGACCTCTATTGGTGATTAGTAGACCCAAAAGTAATCTCATAGAGATAGTGCACATAGAGTGCAAAATGCTTCATAAGCAACAACCTGACGAATATGCATGCCGTTCCAAATCAGCCTTTGCTAAACACTAGGGCCTATAACACCTAGTGTGCATGCATTTAGCAAAAACTAACCCAAACCTGTATATCCATAATGATCATTGCCAATACTTATGGCAAAATGTCATGCGCGTAGCACACATTAAATAGAATGTAAATAGTTCTGAAAAGAAACTAAATACTTTCAGTTGTGCAATCTTGTGCCAGCCTTGCTGAAACGTCTGAACCATAATAGAAGGTGAAACATGCATCACTTCTAGGTACAAACAATGAAACATTTTTATTTCCTATATGTATAAACAACCATTTGTAATGTTGTTTAGCAGCACTTGTACCTTAACAAGCCATTCTAAGTATCCGACAATTTTTGGCCACTGAAATTGCTCCTGATAAGTCGTGCTAAAAATGGTCTAGAAAATAGATGTGACTAGTACCTAGGGACTTTGTCGTGACACATATTTGAAATAGTGGATGCCAGTGTCAGTCCCAGAGACTCATATCCTCCACATGTGGAATATGTATCATGTAAGAATGTCTAAAAAAGAACATTCTTCAAGTACAAGATGTACTTGTGTGTGGAGGTAACTCTAAACACTCATGACAAGAGTGAGAGGGACCCTCATTCTTCTCTCCACACTGGCTGAACCGAACTCCTTGAGTTCCTAGACCATGTTGTATCCCATGCGACAACATGTGCCAAATCGAATCCTACAAGTGGATTCATAACAACATAATGTACTTTGGACACTACGGCCCAAATTACTTGTTTCGACATGCCCTTGGCATGGCCCTGTAACATTCAAGCGTACTTATACGTCTTGAAAAAACCGTATTCAAATGCAGAGGAGCACGTCGCCCACCCGAGAAAAAAAACCAAGCAACATTGCACTTGAAATCCTGGGTGTTGCCTTTGCAACTAAAATCCATTGATTTAGAATCTACGTAGTCCCCAACCCCTTGGTAAGACCCTGTGTAGAAACTGCTCAACTAGCAGGTAACGGTTATCAATGTTAACCCTCACGGCTCACGGACACCCTATCACCTACGGCGGACATTGTATTATTTATTTGGTAGAGTCAGGTACTGGGCTTGTCGGTCCAATAGGAAAAGGGTAAGAGTGATTGCCAATGAGAGGCGCACTCTAACTGGAACATTCAAGGGATTAGTTGGCTAAGCATGGGCGCCCAAGTGTGAATGGGGTGAGCTCATATAAAAGTCAACTAAACCTAAAATTCACTCATTCTCTCATTTGTGCAATAGAAGAGTGCTCTTGCTCCATCTCCATCTTCTTCTTCTTCATCTCCTTATGTGTGTGTGTATGCGTGAGAGAGTGTGTGTGTGTGTGTGTGTGTGCGATTGAGCATTGCGACGACGGCATGGCACGGCGGCGAAGCAGTTGAGCGCGGCGAAGCGGCGGTTCCTTCTTCTTCTCGGCGAGGAATCCTCCACGAAGCAAGCGTAGAGCGGTGAGTGACACACCATCGCCTTCTTTGAGCTTACTAATTTAGGCTTGTTGTGTGCTTGGAGCCATTTGTGGCTCGCACACGGTGTATCGGCAAGTTCCTTGCATTGACACGTGAGACATACGCGTATATTTTTGGTGCCGTTTCCGGGGAATGCCGTGCATTAAGCTCGAGTAGCACTTTGTGCTTCTCCGTGGTGCAATTTCAATTATAGGAAAGGTAGGGAAGGAGTGTGTGTGTGTTGAGAAGAGGGATTTGTTGTTATAGTGTGTGTTTTTTTTGTTAATGGAGTTTTCAAAGGTTCTGTGTTTATTCTCTGTGTATTAAGGTAGTTAGTTTTTTTTGTTAATGGAGTTTTCAAAGGTTCTCTGTTTATTCTCTGTGTATTAAGGTAGTTAGTTTTCTGTGTACAGTAAGTAGGAAGTAGAGTGAGAGTTAATAAAGTGTGTTACTGTGTAAGAGTAAGTGTATTATTTAGAAGTGGGTAGATAGAGTGTGTGTGTGCTCTCGCGCAGGCCGCGGTGACCTTTTCCTTTAAATAAATTAATTTAAAAAAATAAAAAATAATAATAATTTAAAGGTAGGACCGGGATCAGGAATATCTCCCAGACCCAAGCCCAAGCTCACGCTCAGGCCTAGGCCTCAGTCGCCTTTAAAAAAAAACGAATTTTAGCTTCACACGTAGCTAAAAATTGATTTTTTGAGGACCAACGGAACGTTAGATGCCCGAAATTTGTGCTATAAAGCACACAGCGACCCTCTATGTGATACGCTCGTTTCGAGCTATCACACACTTTAATAAAAAAAATCAAACATTAAAAAACATTCAAAAAACATCAAAAACAAGAAAAAATCAAGTAGAAAACGGAGTGCAAAACACCCACAAAACAAAGTAAGTAACCTTTGAGGGTACTTGCCGACACTTATAGGGCACCCAAAGCACATGTAGCTACGCTCTGGTCATGTGCTAGAGTCCGAACAACTAGCTAGTGCTTCGATTTATGGGGGTACTCACTATCCTTCCACGCTAGGGTCTACGCCCTCGACGGGGACCCAAGGTAGTGCAACCCAAGACCCAAATATAGCGGCTAGCGACTCTTCCTCTGACTACGATATTATGGAAGAGCATCTTACACAAAGCCCCGGGGGAACAAATAAAACCGTGCCTAGCTGGGCCCAACAACCTGGAACTAGTGTTTTTAGCCGTTTGATGGAAACTTTTAGTAGAGCTACGCGCTTTGAACCTACGGCTAGTGAAGTAAACGAAGGGGGTGGGAAGGTAGAATCACCATTCACATCTCCTGTAGACCCCACACTCCCTCAGAGTGTCCACGTGGACATTCCACCTACCTCATTTAATGAGGACCCTACCGAGCTACCATCTCCAAAGTCGCCTCTAAGGTAGCGGTGACTAAAAGTCAAAACACGAGAAGCAACATTGCATCCACCTCACGGCAACCCTCTAGTACACCAAGTTTGGACGGGGTATTTCTCAATGAAAATTGGGAATATGACCTACACACGGAGACTTTGACCGACCTATACAGACTTTGACCGACCTATACATGGGCTACACATACCATGTGGGTTGGTTAGAAGTTGTACAATCCACATCTAGTGCCACTAGTGTAGAGGAACAACAACACATGATCTGTAATGTCATCCATAGGATTATCCAGTCCGAGAGGCAAAGTCGAGGAATAAACATACCTTCGACAGGTCCTATGCGATTTTTAGACACGGGCAAAGGGAAACAACCCACTCTATCACAAATGGAGACTCCCCTAGTGAGTCCCATCGATCCCCCATATGTTGTTTCGCCAGGGGTCTCAATGCAATCTGAGCCCACAAGTGATAGCTTCACCTTTCCAAATCTAGCTCATCTTTCCCTTGATGACACCACGGCTACCATGCCTACCCCAATGATGGGCATGCCGAGAAACACGCCATGGACCTCATTTGTTAGTAAAGCACCACTACATGGTAGCTCAATGCCTGCAATAGCACCTACAAGTGTGTACCAATCGTATGCACCCATGGGTCCTCGTACTCATGTAGTCACTACCCCTCCCATTGTTTCAACTACCTATGCTCCACAACCACAATACACAAGTTCTTATTCCCACGGGACTATACCGGCTAGCATTAGCATGTCACATCCGACGTCTGTTATGCCTAGGGCCACCCATATGAACTATGGACCACCACATGGCACAACATCGTAACCAACGTGGAACCCAAGGGCTTCCTATGCGCCAAGCCCAATGCAATTACCTACTCCACATGTAGTCTCTGGAGCGCCTTCACCCACGGTGCTTGCTCACTTAGGTGACTTGGCAACATTTGCTCAAGCTATCGATCGATCTATTGCTGAGAATATGTGTAACGCTCTTGATAGAGAGCCTAGAAGTAAGGCAGTACAAATAGCCAAGCTCACACAAAAATTTAGTGGAGACAGGGATGTGAGAAAGCATATCGAAGTGTTTGAACAAATATGCGATTCTCTAGGAGAACACAATGACCTACATAAGAGCAATGCTTTAAGCCTAACCTTAAGTGGAAAGGCTGGGGATTGGTATAGAACCCTAAGGGTGGAAGAAAAAACGATTTACCTTACTCTTAGGAGATTGTTCTTGAAAGAATACATATGAGAGGGAGTGCTTTGGGGTGTAGCCTCTCACCTCCAGAAAGCCCAACGAGAGGAAGGAGAGTCAGTGAGAGACTTTATAAGTCTCTTGAAGCATTTGAATTCTCGTTGTAATCCAAATGAGCACTTCAACAATAACCAATTGCTTGATAGATTCATTACGGGATTACGGCATGAGGATATCTACAATGGCCTAGTCATTAGAGGTATCACCACTTGGGAAGCAGTCACCACCAATGTGATCCAATTGGAGGATAATTTAATGATTCAAGGAGAAAGAGTGTTTGTTGAGCCTAAATCTATTAGCTTGCACGCATCAGGGCATCAGCCAATGACCCTAAAGCCTATTGCTAAGGAGCCAAAGATATCTGAGATGACTTTAGCAGATCTCACCAAGGCTATTCAAGAGAGTCTTAGAGACAATCGTGCTCTGCAAAACAATCATATGTATCCAAGAAGGGAGCAGCAATGGTGCTCAGTATGCTATGGACCGCATAGTACGAGTGAATGCCCTACTTTTAGAGTAAAATTCAATGGGAACTGCAATGCATGTGGGAGGTATGGTCATCAAGCTAAGGATTGCATAGTATTTAAGCGTGCGATGGGCAATAGACCAACCTTAGCATGGACAGACACACCTCGAGTGCATGCCTTGAGGCCGGCCCCACCTCTTGAACAAATAGCACAACACATGGTCCCTAGGGCCCAAAATGTTGTTCAAACAACACCCTTACCACCTCCAGTGCTAGGACCGCAACCACCACATCCGAGAATCACTTCTGTGAATCAAGTGGGTTGTGAGTCATCTATTTCTTGTTTGGAAGGCTATGAGGAAGATATAGATCCTAATATCGCCTATGGGATGGATGTGCTTGAACAAAGTCCACAATACTACATGGAGGACTATTGGGGACAAGTCAAACATGTATATCAAGTAGCTGCTCTTGCGGCAAGAGGCCAAAATATCAATTACACCGCTAAGAGACCACCTGTTCAATGCTATGAGTGTGGAGGTCCACATCGTGTAGCCGAGTGTCCTATTAGGCTACAAAAGAACGCCACACTAATGCAAACCAATCAAGCAAGCACGTTTACGATGCCGATACTCATGTGTAATTGATGTGTTGGGGTTAAGGCCTATGTGCCTTGACCAGTCGCCTAGGTCATGGGCGCCTGTCCACTGTTACCCTATACTTATAGTGAGTATACTGTATAGGGGGAGCCGCCACTTCACAGTCTCCCCACCCACATTGTGTGTGTGTCTCCTTCTCTCTCTCTCACTCTCCGTTTGTGGTGCTCCCCGATCCCCTTAAATTGGTATCAGAGCTGGTTTCATTCCCGAAATCGCGTCCGCGCGCGCGCACTTTCAAGAGTGCAAACAGGGTTTCGACTTCGGCATCAGCAAATTCGGCTTTCCGAGAGCGTTTTCACTAGGCGTCCTGGCGTTTTACTGCCTTTCAAAGCCATTCGAGCCCTCAGAAACCTCATTCGAGCTACGGTTGAGGAGCTACATTTTTCAGCCCTCTTTTGGCAGTTTATGCTACGTTTTTGGGTCGAAACGGAGGTTTTTGGCATAGCTTTCACACCCGGACTCGAATACATATGCTCCAGGAGTCTACCTTGGGGTTCTGGCACCCTTCGAACGCTCTCGTCATATCAAAATTTTAAAATTCTGAACGTTGAATTTTCTGCAGCAGCAGTTGTTTATTGTGTGTCGAGGATTCCACACATGGTTTGCTCTCAAATGTGAGAGTGATATTTGCTGCAAGTTTCCTCACAGGTGGGAGGATACGATGTATGCCTTATGTGGTTTGATGCTTAGGGAGACTAATGTGATTGCATTTTGAGCTCGGAAATGTATGCCTCGAGCATGTTTTTGGCAATCATAGGTAGAGCAGATATTTGTGTACTAGATTTGCAGGTGTTTGCAATGATGTATGCAAAGTGTGGAGATTGGTGCATGCATTTGGAGTGCGGTTGGATGCGCTTTGGTTGCTCATGGTTTTGAGCGTGCAGTCAGTTTTGTTACTGGTTTTGTGGCCGTTTTACTGACGAAACTCTGGTGAAATTTTCCCAAGAGTTTTATGCGCATCATTTATGCGATCTAGGTAGAGATTGCGGGTTGCACTCAGCATTTGCGTGCGGTGTTCTCTGCAGGTGGGAGATTTGTGCGTGTGTATGCATCGATACCGCACAGTGTGGGCTTGGTGATTAGCTCACGGTTTGACAGGCGTACAGTTATCTTGGCACACTCACAGGAGTGAGTATTGTGATGTATGCTTGTGTGGCTACGAGCTAGGTAGCCGGATTCAAGCACTAATGGCTTGAGGTTTTTCAGCAGGTTTCAGCTACAGGTTTACAAGTTTATAGGCAGGTTTGAGGGCTTATTTGGGCACTGAATTTTCAGCCATTGTTTCCTCTTTGCAGGTGTCAATGTATGGCTCAGTTGTAGGCTGATTTGGGACACATTTGTGACTTGTTTATGCAGCTGTTTAAGAGCTGAATTTTGGGGCTGATTTACAACCATATTTGCAGACTTTTGTTGATGCAATTCGAGCCAGTTTAGGGCTGATTTGGTTGACATTTGCTACTCATTGTTGGTTGCTCTTTTGCGAGCATTATGACTGATTTTTCATTTGACTTCCAGCGTTATGGTCTGACACAGTTTGATCGTGCAGATTTTGTTGCTTGGAAGGAGCATATGCTTGTTGCATTGGAGGATTTGGGGCAGGATAAACCCTTGTGTGGTTTATCAGCGAAGCCCAAGTCTATGCGTGATGATGATTGGCAGGATCTTGATGAGTTAGCCATGTCTACGATTCATTTGCATCTGGTTGAGTCTGTTTACTGGCAGGTCTCGAGGGAGACTACAACTCATGCTTTATGGCAGAGTTTACATGCTATGTACGCGACATCCATGTCTACAGGGGAGTCTAGTCCCACTTCTATGTCCATGGGAGAGATTGTTCCCACACGCAAGTCTCGACGGCATAGAGACTTGACATGTTGGCATTGTGGACATAGAGGGAACATTAGGCGTCGATGTTTCAGGCGTTTGAGACAACGGAGGCGACAGATGCGTGATGCAGATTTGGGCATGACAGATACTAGTGAGATCAGCACGGTGGTTACTGAGTATGCTTGTGACGGCGATGTCACATTTACATCTAGCTTGTCTTTAGACAATCCTATGTCTACGGATTGCATATCGGATTGCACATTGTCTTCACATTGGTTACTAGATTCAGATGCTACTTTCCATGTCACGTCACATCGTGAGTGGTTTAGCACGTTTTCTAGTGGGAGACTTGGTTGTGTGCACATGGCTGATGGTGTTGTGAATGACATTGAGGTGCAGGAGACGTATGTTTGTCCTTGTCCAGTGGTATGAGATTTACCCTGTGTCATGTGCGTTATGTGCCAGATCTGAGACGGGATTTGATCTCAGTCAGACAGTTACGGGATAGTGGATGTCAGATTTTGCTATGAGAGCGAGATTTTGTGATGCCTTTGGGTTCGCCAGTGATTGCGAGAGGTGCCAGGAGTGGTACAGGTTACCCATTGCATGTGGATCACGGGAGAGACGGTGTTGTCTCTGTGATCATGCAGCCAGGTAAAGAGCGAGAGAGCAGTAGAGTCTCTTTTGCTTGTGGGTTGCAGGATGCTTTGCATGGAATGCAGAGCAGTGACCTTGTTGTGCAGGTTGCGTCTACGGATGCACAAGTAGAGCGGGACAGCTCTAGTGAGTCACAGTAGGATGAGTCATCAGAGGTGATGACAGAGATGACTCACATGGACGCTGAGATGTCGGCTATTGTGGAGTCATTTCTTGATATGCTTATGCCAGAGCTTGATGCAGATTCAGGACAGATGGATACTCTTGGTACACATGTGATATGTGGTGGGCACGAGAAGTCACTCCAGAGCTCGGAGTCAGAGTGCCATGGTCTCTATGATAGGGGACATGATTGCCATGAGTTGAGTTCTGAGTTGGAGGTGGCAGAGGTTGCCAGGGTTGCATCAACGTTCAGTGTCCTCATGTACGAGATGCTGATCTAGAGGCCCGACATAGCAGCTGCAGTGGGAGCATTTGCAGCAGGGTTGATTAGTTGTTCGACTGATCTCGGCATAGAGCATAGGGGAGGTTTGCAGGTATTGGACCGATAGTTGCAGGAGTGCATGAGCTCTTGTAGACTCTTTGCAGAGCTTGGAACTAGCTCTGTGTGGCTTCCGCAGCGCGATGTTTGTCTATCAGTAGAGCCGGATGCACTAGCTCATCGAGAGTCAGTGGGCATAGGTTGAGAGAATATCTCACCTTCTATTAGTTGTACACTAGTAGATCTTGCTTAAAGGCACATTGGCCTTTAAGTGGGAGGTTGTTGGGGTTAAGGCCTATATGCCTTGACCGGTCGCCTAGGTCATGGGCGCCCGCCCACTGTTACCCTATACTTATAGTGAGTATACTGTATAGGGGGAGCTGCCACTTCACAGTCTCCCCACCCACATTGTGTGTGTGTCTCCTTCTCTCTCTCTCACTCTCCATCTGTGGTGCTCCCCGATCCCCTTCACGATGTGGCATAGATCATTTGATTGCCCAATGTCCAAATAATCCAAATGCACCGAAGATCACGCCATTAAACTTGATGGAAGTTACCGAGGAGCCATCACAAAGTACAACTGTGGTACCAGTAAACGTACTCACACGATCGATGCTCCAAAAACAAAATTATATTCTTGAGGAAAGAGACACGGCATCAAATTTCGCAATCTCAGAAAAAGAAGAAAACACGAAGAAAGAGATCGCAAAAAGCAGCGAAGTCACACCCCAGTTCAAAGACCAACATAGGGACTGGTGACGACCCCGTATATATGAACGACGTTGAAGAAGATTCTGATTCAGGTGAAACCATGGAGACCAAAATGAACACTAACATAGAAACCAACAAGGAAGATCTTCATGAGCCACAATGGCCAGGATCCAAAAAGAACATAGGAACTTACCCAAACCCTACAGAGGAGATTGAGCCAGTCAAGCAATTAAGGAGTTTGGTAGAAAATACCCAAAGGGATCTAGAACCAGCACCTAGGAAGATCCAGATTACAGACACCGTGTTCCCTTCGCAACAACAACCTCACCAAGTCCATAGACCCTTGGACATACCTAGTGTCATCCAAGAAGAAAGTGACTTAAAGTCATGGGAAAGTGGCCGTACTCACTTCTTGATGGAAAGAATGTTTACAGAGGGACTACTTGATCCTATCGAAGAAATGGAGATCCCATCTTCCCCACGTCAAGGGACTCAAGGCCAAAAGGTGCCATTAAACATTGCCAAATTGATGGATTTCATGTCTTCAGAAGTTAGAACCACCATCATGTCCAAACTATATAAAGACCCCGAGCTAGTCTCAGCTCTTCGAGCCTTCCTCAATGGAGAACTGAAGTTTGGGCTACCACAATTTTCACAGATGGATGGAGCTGGGGAGATGCCAATAGAGGAGGAATACATAGATCCACAACCAGATCCACAACCCAACCTAGATGAGAACCTTGTTATAGAAATACATGTTAACAAGTTCGGACAATACTTTGAGGGTGATGAATCCAATGCGACCATACCAATCACTACTAAGGGATTAACTGTGAAGGGAATCCTTGATGGTGGCACGGGGGTTAGCATTGTGACTAAAAATTGCTGAGAAACTATGGGAAGACCTCACCTTGCGACCACAACCATAGTAGTGAAGATGGCCAATGGGTCTATTGTTAAACCTATTGGGATGCTAGAAGATCTCAAGATCAAGGTGTTTGGACATAAAATAAGGGTTACCTTCATTGTTATGGATTTCTCCAAGCACACTATGGCATCTGAGATGATCTTAGGACGTCCTTTCATGAGGGAAGCAAAAATGGTGCTTGACTGGTCTAAAAACCATGTCTACTTACAGTACCAAGATTCTGTCATTCGAGTGGATCTTCTGACGGGTCGAGCACATCCTCTAGGAAACATGTTTATAATTGATCATAGATCTGACACCACAGTTCACTCGGCCTCATTGCAGTATTGTTACACGTGTAAAGCTGACACTGATGTTGGGGAAGATTCTCCTTATATGGATGTACTACCTGGGATGACTTAGTCGGACAATGTGGATTGGGTCCACCTAGGAGCAACCATAGACACTTGGGGAAATAGGGGAACGACCTGGGTAACACCTGAGGGGGATGAAATGCCCGTGCCCTTAAATATGCTACAAGCAATGCATATAGCTTCTGACAGGACTCATCCTCATATAACAAAGAAAATATACAAGTGGGTCCCTAAAGCTTCTTTAGCGACCATAGCTAGTGCTAAAAAACAGAAGCCTTGTAAGAAACGTTCCACTCGCTCCAAGAAATGTAAGAAAATGTGGCGCTGGATTCCTAAACAACTATTGGAAGCCCAAGGCTACTATCAAGGAAATGATCAAATATGAGTGCCAAAACGTAAATCGTGTTCTTACCTGTCACCTGACCCATGTGAGCCCAATCCCGTAGCTCCAAAACGAATTGACGATCGTGGAAAGAAAAAAATCACAGAATGTTACACACCCGCTCCAGAGCTAGTTTGGGTACCAAAGAAAGAACGATTTGTTCCACCTAGCTCAGGAAGGGGGGAGTCCCATGAAGCTTCTAGATCCTCATGTAATGCATCCATAGAGGTAAAAGCTTCTCCACAACCTCCACCTACAATAGTGGACCTCCATAAAGCTACAAAGGAATCCACACCTCCCAGTGTTCAAGAATCACCTGATGAACCACTTCAAGTTCGATCTTGGGAGAGTACCTTACCACCCTTGCAACTTGATGAGGCACCTAAGGAAATAGAAAACTACTGGCGAAAATCCCCACCTATTACCAACTGGAACAATTGGTTTCAAAGGGTGACAAGCTCATTTCAAACGGTATGATCTACCCAAGGAAGGGGGGAGTGTTTGCTGACAGTCATCATTCACTTGCTTTCCTCTCAACCTTCCTCCCTGACCTCTCAATCTCTCAAGCTTAGGGAATGTATATATAAAGGCTTATACTCACAAAAAACAAAAATAATAAAGAGCAAGAGCAATTAGCAAATGAGTATGCACAATAAAAGTCAAAACATTGACCAAACCGACACATTCACATTCGGTACACTGAAACAGAAACCTATGCCATAAAACACCTTTGATCCTCATCACTTGAGTGATGGAGGGTAGGTAGAATTAGTACGATAGGAGTGTTTCTATTTTAGAGTTGAGTGATTAGCAAAGTTCCTTTTTCCCACTGATGTGCCTCCTAGAGGTATTCTTTGTGTTTCCTAGTGTGTACAGGAACGTGTTGCTATGGTTAGGATTTGGACCTTCATGGAATCTTTATCTCGACTCACTCTTCAAATCAAGCGCGACCATCGACACAAACAGGTGTTTCTTGTCCATTAGCATTGCCCCTTATCTTTTTGCATCCATGTTTGTCGGCTTTGATTGTGATTGGTAGCATAATATTCAACGCATTTTCTTAGTACCAAACATTAAATTCAATGAATTTTTTGTCATAATCACTTGTCTAGATTTAAAAATCAAGCAGTCCCACTAAGCTAGTTTGACCAAGTTAGGTGTTAGAGATCTTCTCTTAATACCATGGGGAATGCCTTCCTAATAATCAATGGTTACTTAGGTTCTTAATACGATTTAGGCAGCATTGTGTGAAATGTACTAGGGCTTTTTAGTGGGCTTGACCCTATTGACCTTTATCTTAAGTATTATAAAGGGAGTTTACTAATGTGATGAGCCTGGGGAGGGTAACAGTGTTATATGACCCCCCAGAGTTACAAAATTAAAATGTTGAAAACGAACAAACAAAAAATCAAAGTGCCACAATGTAAAATCTTAAGCTGGAAGAGAAATCTCAGCTTGATTGGGTACTTCACTCACATGTATCTCCTATGGTACTAGAGCCCTAGAGGTTCCCAGGGTGGGCGCTTTTACTTGAAAAGCAAAAAACCCAAGGCATACAAAATAAGCACACACATCAAAATTGAATCACTGTGAAAAGACTTTGGGGGGTCAAAGAAAAGGTAATCAGTCAGGCGATGATTTCATGAGAAATTCCTTTTATCGTAGCGTAACTACAAGGTCTTCTAGGTATAGCCTCTAGTCAGCCCTTGAACATGAAATACTTGGCTCTCGCGATTAAACAACTTAATTGACCAGAGAAAATTAAGAAGCTTACCCATGGTATTAATAGTCGATCTCTAGTACCTTTCGACCGTTAAATTAGCAACCCCAGACTTGTTTAATTTTTTACCTTTACATCTGTTTATGCATTTGATTATATTACAATTTAATGTTTATTGCTGACAAATTGTTTAAAATTCTGTTACCAATCAATTTGTCCGCCTATAACTGCATATGCTTTTTAATTGCTTATGAGAATGCAATTACTGTGCCAATGTTGTTTGATTTTGCAGTGACTGACGAAGGCTAAGGACATTCATCTCAAATGCTCTTCCACCTCGACGAACGAGCTTCAACTCAATAGCTTCCGAGTATGGAATCTATATCAGGAAGGGGGGCATGTTAACCCTCACGGCTCACGGACACCCTATCACCTACGGCGGACATTGTTTTATTTATTTGGTAGAGTCAGGTAGCGGGCTTGTCGGTCCAATAGGAAAAGGGTAAGAGTGATCGCCGATGAGAGGCACACTCTAACTGGAACATTCAAGGGATTAGTTGGCTAAGAATGGGCGCCCAAGTGTGAATGGGGTGAGCTCATATAAAAGTCAACTAAACCTAAAATTCACTCATTCTCTCATTTGTGCAATAGAAGAGTGCTCTTGCTCCATCTCCATCATTTTCTTCTTCATCTCCTTGTGTGTGTTTGTATGCGTGAGAGAGAGAGAGAGAGAGAGAGAGAGAGAGAGAGAGAGAGAGAGAGAGAGAGAGAGAGAGAGAGAGAGTGTGCGATCGAGCATTGCGACGACGGCACGGTGGCGGCGAAGCGGTTGAGTGCGGCGAAGCGACGGCTCCTTCTTCTTCTCGACGAGGAATCGTCCATGAAGCAAGCATAGAGCGGTGAGTGACACACCATCGCATTCTTTGAGCTTACTAGTTTAGGCTTGTTGTGTGCTTGGAGCCATTTGTGGCTCGCACACGGTGTATCGGCAAGTTCCTTGCATTAACACGCGCGACATACGCGCACAATGAACATAGTCAACCGTATAGAATCTACGTAGTCAAACCCCTTGTAAGACCCTGTGTAGCAACTGCTCAACTAGCAGGTAACGGTTATCAACATAGTCAACCGTATAAATAATGATTGTAATCAACCAAAAAAGTTGAATTTGTCCACTACCACGTGGTAGATTGTGGACTTCTTTCCTTGAAAGTGTAACGGAAATAGATCAAAGTGAGATCCTCCATGTCGATAGAGTGATTTAGCAATCACCCGCTCGGTCTTACCCCAAAACTGTGTTTCCCTAGACACTCGTAGTGCTATAGAGAGAGCACGAGATCCACACAAGTGAGATGCCTAGCTCTTATGGACAACCATGCTATCACAACTGCTTGCTGCATCTATACTCTGTGGTAGAGATCAGCTAATGTGAGAAAATCGATTCGAGTGTCGCACCAAAACTGTTGTGCTTACAGAACACCCAAAAGATCTCGAATGGCGAGACTCTTGCTTCGCCATTAACATCGATGGGGACTTCACTGAGTAGATTTGTTCAAGCTGAAGAACAATCACCCAAGAAATGTAAGCATTGGGATCTTACCCTAGCTCTGACAATGACTCTTAGCCCTAGTGGCTCATAGCCCTTATGCCAATAACAAATTAGTATTCAATCGAGGAACCAATAAAGACGAATTGGAGTGGCGTCTTAGCCACTTACTAGCTGAGAGTTAGAGCACCTTGGCTCAGGCTGACTCACGAGCAAAACATGTAGTAAAATATTCTTAAAAGTTTTCATTATTGTTCTAGAGAAATAAGAAAGAGAGAAAAGAAGATCATGCTGGGCTGAGGAACTTTCCTTGAACGACTATGACGTGTATAGTTGATTGCCATGCTCTTGTGCATCTTATGCCGAACGTGAAGCTTATCCTATAAGCATGCAATGGTTTTCTATTATGACTCTCTCACCGAGAGAGGTAACAGGAAAACACGAACAAGTCACAAAGTTACCCACTTACCGTATATGTGGTTGTGACAACCCAAAAATCATGGTAAACAATCTAGAACTTATCTTGTCCTTGACAAAGTATCTGGTGTTATAGCGGAAACGTGTTTCATGAGGCGGTAGAAGTGAATCCACCTAGCTAGCATGTCGAGCCAACACCAACACTCTTGGCAAAAGTGATGGCCTCAAACGTGAGAACCAAAACAAGCAGTGCCTTGCACAGTCTAAACTGGTAGGGATTCGGTAAGGTGATATTCCCTATTTTGCCAATTTTGTCAAACTTGTGTGCCACTGCCTTTGATGCCAAGTCATTGGGCAGTACCTTTGCACAAGGGAGAAGCTGTGCTTCGTGTAAAACTGGCCGTTGCTGTAACCAATTGTCCCGAGAGTTCGTAGGAGAAACTTGCTCACAGATGGCTCATAGCCGTATTTGGATGTCGGACAGATGGCTCATAGCCATATCTACTGTGCAAGTGGGAGTGGTCGTATACACAACGAGTGGAAGTTGTCGTATACACAACTTGCCCTCTTGCGCCATATATGCCCATCGGGTACGAAATAAAATAACTTGCAAGACCATTTCCTAATCCCTCCCAAATCCGTATGCTCATAGCATATGCCAAACGGGAGAAGCCACAATGCAAGATCCATAAATCGAAGCCTTGCTTCACCAAAATCTGTTAGTTCTAATAGCCAACTGATGCGGCTATTGACATATAGAGAGCATGAGAAAAAGAATCGACCTTGTCGAGCAATTTCAATTGGAATGAACTAATACTGTTTGGCAAGCATCAGTCTGCAGCTTCTAGAAATAGTGACAAGGAGTCGGCCATGCCGAGCAACTTGCCCCCTGCATCAAGTCGAGCAACAAGATGTGCCCATCTCCTTGAGAGTCCCAAAACACTACAAATTGGCTAGGCAGTTGCATCAAATTGAATTGTTGGACGAGTTGTGCTTCAAGTCAAGGCAATCGGAGACTCAAGCCACGTGTGAGTCTAATTGCTATGGCAACAATGTATGCCAGTAGCATCATACTGAACGCATACATTCAACAAATACTTATCATTTGAAAAGTCAATACAAGCCTTGCTTGTCGGCAATCGTCAAAATTTTAATGCAGCGTGGCATGCATTAAACAAATGATGCAAATGATAAGGGTGCTGCAGATGCAAAAATCGTGCATATTTGTAAATGAATGATCAAGCACACTCTCCAAACCATGTCGAGAAATGGAAGTGAATAACTTAAACAAGAGCATTGCCGTAAAATCATTCAAGCCTTGCTTGATAAATTCTACCTATCTCTTGGGCGACAACCATTGCACAAGTCGGAATTCACAAAACCAAACAAAGTGCAGATGATTGCATAAAAATTTCAAAAAGTAATGCTGACACGTAAACTCAAGTACTTGGAACGTTAGCGGATGTATCTTGAAGCCTCTCCAAGTTGCCAACCTATTTTGGTGGAACTTCATTACCAAGACCATTAGGGAATGACTCCAATGCATATCCCTCAGTGACGTAGCCTTGCGACGTTCACTTGCCGACGTTCGCTATGGTGTGTATAGAGAAATTAAGCATGCCTTGCATCCTTTCCCTACAAGCCGGAGGCGACATGATTGTTGCGGTCCTCATAGTTCTCCAACTTTGGGCTTCATAGCCGAAGGAAGACGAAGATACCCGCCATTGTGCCAAACGCCAAACTACTTGCGTAGCTTTGAAATTGTCTGGCGTCGATCCCAAACTGTGCCGACCTTGGACGCCTTGCATAGACCGTGCATGGCAGTGTATGCAACCTTGGGTGTTGATTCTGAGGAGATTACTGCCAGTTGATGATTTCGAAGAGCTACTGCTGCTGCAAAATTGCGTGGGGGGAACCCCTCCTTGTAATGTCCAAGGGGTGGCCAAATGTGAAGGCCAACCCTAAAAAATAAGAAGAAAAAAACGTGAATTTTTCCTGCTGCAACGATGGCTCTGCTGCGCGATGCCGAAACGAGCGAGATAGCGCACTATGGGGCTTGCCATGCCTCGGTTCTTTGACACAATTGCTTCAGCAGGCCCATGCGATCCTTGAGAGGCTAACCTGGCGCGATTTAACCCTGCTTGAAATTCGTCCTTACCCGCTGCAAGGGCGCCTGCCCACGGCCGGTTGCTAAGCGAGATTCCCGACATGGCTTCATCCCCTTCCTTGCACGTTCCTGCCTCTTCCTCGAGCGGCATGCAATTTCTTGCATGCCCATGAAATCGAAGCGTTTTTGCTCCACGACCTTCCAGCACCTCCCTTGGCTTTCCTCCATGAAGAGAGAGAGAGAGAGAGAGAGAGAGAGAGAGAGAGAGCTAATCATGCCTAGAGGGAGAGAGAGATCCATGCCTTCTCCTCCGCCATGGCTCCACCTTTCTTCTTCCTTTCCATCTTGCTCTGATACCAATATAAGACCTAGGGGACTGTGTTTCGGATCCACCGCCCTACCACCTTATGTATAGACCGGCTCCTAGCCCTATCCATCATATGGATCCCCAGTTCACACTGGTCCAATCCGAGCCCCTGGCTCAAGTCTTTGACCCCCTAGGCTTAGGACCCTTGTCCTAACACATGCACCATTTTTACTTCCCTCATGAAAGGACGTCCTAAGATCATCTCAAATGCCATAGTGTGCTTGGACAAATCCATAACAATGAAGGTAATACGTATTTTATGTCCAAAGACCTTGATCTTGAGATCTTCTAGCATCCCAATAGGTTTAACAATAGACCCATTGGCCATCTTTACTACTACGGTTGTGGGTGAGGCCTTCCCATAGTTTCCCAGCAATTTTTAGTCACAATGCTAACCCCAGCGCCACCATCAAGGATTCCTTTCACAGTTAATCCCTTGGTAGTGAATGGTATGGTTGCATTGGATTCATCTCCCTCAAAGTATTGTCCCAACTTTTTAAGAGGTATTTCTACAACAGGGTTCTCATCTAGGTTGGGTTGTGGATCTAAGTGTTCCTCCTCTATTGGCATCTCCCTAGCTCCATCCATTTGTGCAAATTGTGGTAGCCCGACCTTCAGTTCTCCATTGAGGAAAGCTCGAAGAACTAAGAATAGCTCAGGGTCTCCATATAGTTTGGACATGATGGGGGTTCTAACTTCGGAAGCCATGAAATCCATCAATTTGGCAATATTTAACGGCATCTTTTGGGCTTCAGTCCCTTGACGTGGGGAAGATGGGATCTCCATTTCTTCGATAGGGTCAGGTAGTCCCTCTGTAAACATTCTTTCCAACAAGAAGTGAGTACGCCCAATTTTCCATGATTTTAAGTCACTTTCTTCTTGGATGACACTAGGTATGGCTAAGGGTCTATGGACTTTCTGAGGTTGTTGTTGCGTAGGGAACATTGTGTCTGTAATCTGGATCTGCCTAGGTGCTGGCTCTAGATCCCTTTGGGTATCTTCTACCAAACTCCTTAATTGCTTGACTCGCTCAATCTCCTTTGTAGGGTTTAGATAAGTTCCTATCTTTTTCTTGGATCTTGGCCATTGTGGCTCATGACGATCTTCCTTGTTAATTTCTTTCCTAGTGGTCGTTTTGGTCTCTATGGTTTCACCTAATTCAGAATCCTCTTCAGCGTCGTTCAAATATACTGGGTCGTCACCAGTTCCTATGTTGGTCTTTGAACTAGGGTCTAACTTCGCTACTTTTTGCGATCTCTTCCTTCGTGTTTTCTTCTTCTTCTGAGATTGGAAAATTGATGCCGTGTCTCTTTCTTCAAGAATATAATTTTGTTTTTGGATCATCGATCGTGTGAGTACGTTCACTGGTACCACAGGAATACTTTGTGATGGCTCCTCGGTAACCTCAATCAAGTTTAGTGGCGTGATCTTCGGCACATTTGGATTATTTGGACATTGGGCAATCAAATGATCTATGCCACATCGATTACACATGAGTATTGGCATTGTAGACGTGCTCGCTTGATTGGTTTGCATTAGTGTGGCGTTCTTTTGTAGCCTAATAGGACACTCGGCTACACGATGTGGACCTCCACACTCATAGCATTGAAGAGGTGGTCTCTTGGCAGTGTAATTGATATTTTGGCCTCTTGCAGCAAGAGCAGCTACTTGATAGACAGGTTTGACTTGTCCCCAATAGGCCTCCATGTAGTATTGTGGACTTTCTTCAAGCGCATCCATCCCATAGCCAATATTAGGGTCTATATCTTCCTCACAACCTTCCAAACAAGCAATAGATGACTCACAACCCACTTGATTCACAGAAGTGATTCTCGGATGTGGTGGTTGCGGTCCTAAAACTGGAGGTGGTAAGGGTGTTGTTTGAACAACATTTTGGGCCCTAGGGACCATGTGTTGTGCTGTTTGTTCAAGAGGTGGGGCCGGCATCAAGGCAGGCACTCGAGGTGTGTCTGTCCATGCTAAGGTTGGTCTATTGGCCATCGCGCGCTTAAATACTATGCAATCCTTAGCTTGATGACCATACCTCCCACAGGCATTGCAATTCCCGTTGAATTTCACTCTAAAAGGAGGGCATTCACTAGTACTATGCGGACCATAGCATACTGAGCACCATTGTTGCTCCCTTCTTGGATACATATGATTGTTTTGCGGAGCATGATTGTCTCTAAGACTCTCTTGAATAGCCTTGGTGAGATCTGCTAAAGTCATCTCAGATATCTTTGGCTCCTTAGCAATAGGCTTTAGGGTCATTGGTTGATGCCCCGATGATTGCGAGCTAAAAGATTTAGGCTCAACAGACACTCTTTCTCCTTGAATCATTAAATTATCCTCCAATTGGATCGCATTGGTGGTGACTGTTTCCCAAGTGGTGATACCTCTAATGACTAGGTCATTGTAGATATCCTCATGTCGTAATCCCCTAATGAATTTGTCAAGCAATGGATTATTATTGAAGTGCTCATTTGGATTATAACGAGAATTCAAATGCTTTAAGCTACTAATAAAGTCTCTCACTGACTCTCCTTCTTCTCGTTGGGCTTTCTGGAGCTGAGAGGCAACACCTCAAAGCACTCCCTCTCGTATGTATTCTTTCAAAAACAGTCTCCTAAGAGTAGGGTAAATCGTTTTTTCTTCCACCCTTAGGGTTCTATACCAATCTCCTGCCTTCCCACTTAAGGTTAGGCTTAAAGCATTACTCTTATGCAGGTCATTGTGTTCTCCTAGAGAATCACATATTTGTTCAAACACTTCGATAGCTTTCGCACATCCCCGTCTCCACTAAATTTTTGTGTAAGCTTGGCTATTTGTACCGCCTTGCTTCTAGGCTCTCTATCAGGCGTGTTTTGCATATTCTCAGCAATAGATCGACCGATAGCTTGAGCAAATGTTGCCAAGTCACCTAAGTGAGCACGCACCGTGGATGAAGGCGCTCCAGAGACTACATGTGGAGTAGGTATTGGCATCAAGCTTGGCGCATAGGAAGCCCTTGGGTTCCACGTTGGGTACGATGTTGTGCCATGTGGTGGTCCAAAGTTCATATGTGTGGCCCTAGGCATAGTAGACGTTGGATGTGACATGCTAATGCTAGCCGCCGGTATAGTCCCATGGTAATAAGAACTTGGGTGTTGTGGTTGTGGAGCATAGGTAGTTGAAACTATTAGAGGGGTAGGGACTACATGAGTACGTGGACCCATAGGTGTATACGATTGGTACACACTTATAGGTACTATTGCAGGCATTGAGCTACCATGTAGCGGTGCTTTACTAACAAATGAGGTCCATGGCGTGTTCCTTGGCATCCCATCGTTGGGGTAGGCATGGTAGCCGTGGTGGCATCAAGGGAAAGATGAGCTAGACTTGGAAAGGTGAAGCTATCACTTGTGGGTTCAGATTGCATTGACACCCCTAGAGATATGGAGGATCCATCGGACTTCCCGAGGGAGTCTCCATTTGCGATAAGGTCGGTTGTTTACCCTTTCCTGTATCCAAGAATCTCATGAGACCCGTTGAAGGCATGTTGATCCCCTTGTTCTATCTCTCTAACTCAATGGCCCTATGGATGACCTCACAAACTCTTCGTTGTTGATCCTCCACACTAGTAGCGCCCATTGTGGATTGTAGGACATCTAACCAACCCACGTGATAGGTGTGACTTGTGTATAGGTCGGTCAGAGTTTTCGTTTGTAGTTCGTACTCCCAGTTCGCATTTAGGAACACTCCATCTAGGATTGAGGTGCTAGGGGTGTCCTTTGAGCTAGATGCAATGTTGCTTTCTAGGGGTTGGCCCTTAGCGGTTACTAAGTCAGGAGCACTCGATTGCTCTCTTAGCAAGGATAGTGACATAGGGGCTTTTGATTTTAACTCTCTTCGTTGCTCCGCCTTACATAAGCTCTCGACTTCCTTTTCCCTTGATGCAAGGATATATCGCTCAACCTCTTGCACTTCAGCAAGGCTTCTACCATTGGGTAATATGACCTCGGAGGGAAATAACTATGAAGAGTCTGGAGGTGTAGTGAATGAAGTATTCACATGCACATTCTCTAAGGGCATAGGGTCTATGTTGGTCATGAATGGAGAATTTACTTCCCCACCCCCATCATTTACATCATTAGCTCCATGTTCGGAGCGAGTGGCTCTACTAAAGGTTTCCTAAGGTAGGTGGATATTGAGAACTCGTGTAAGTCGAAATTCTCTTTAGTTGCTCCGTCTCTAGCACACGACCAGAGCGCAGATGCATGTGCCTTTGGCACCCTACAAGCGTCGGCGAATAATCTCGAAGGATAACCGCTTACTTTTTTAGGCGTCCGTTTTCACTCGTGTTTTTTACGTTTTTAATGTTTTTTAATTATTATTTTTAATATTTTTTTAAAAATATTTTTTAATGATCGGTTTTTTATTATTAAAGTGTGTGATAGCTCAAAACTAGCGTATCACTCAGAGGGGTGCGGTGTGCTTTTCAGCACAACGTTCGGTCATCTGAAGCTTCGTTGGTCCTCAAAAAAGTCGATTTTTAGCTACATGTGAAGCTAAAATACGTGATTTTAAAGAGCGATAGATGCCTAAGCCTGAGCCTGAGCGTGAGCTTGGGCTTGGGTCTGGGATTGGGTCTGGGAGATATTCCCGATCACGGTCCTACCTTTAAAATTTTTTATTTTTGTAAATTTTTTTTTTAAAAGGATAAGGTTGCCGCGGTCTGCGTGAGAGCACACACACACACACTCTATCTACCTACTTCTAACTAATACACCTACTGTTACACACTAACACACTCTATTAACTCTCTTAGATCTACTTCCTACTTACTGTACACAGAAAACTAACAACCTTAATACACAGAGAATAAACACAGTACCTTTGAAAACTCCATTAACAAAAAAAATACACAGTATAACACAAAATCCTTCTTCTCAACACACACACCCTCCTTCCTTACCTTTCCTACAATTGAAATTGCACCACAAAAGAAGCACAGAGTGCCATTCAAGCTTAGTGTATGGCATTCCCCGGCAGCGGCGCCAAGAATGTGCGCGTATGTCGCACGTGTCAATGCAAGGAACTTGCCGATACACTGTGTGTGAGCCACAAATGGCTCCAAGCACACAACAAGCCTAAACTAGTAAGCTCAAAGATGGCGTGGTGTGTCACTCACCGCTCTACGCTTCCTGTCGTGGAGGATTCCTCGCCGCGAAGAAGAAGAAGTTGCAGTCATGCCACGCTCCACCGCTTCGCCGCCGCCGTGCCGTCGTCGCAATGCTCGATCACACTCTCTCTCTCTCTCTCTCTCTCTCACACACACACACACACACACACACACACACAAGGAGGTGAAGAAGAAGAAGATGGAGATGGAGATGGAGCAAGAGCACTCTTCTATTGCACAAATGAGAGAATAAGTGAATTTTAGGTTTAGTTGACTTTTATATGAGCTTGCCCCATTCACACTTGGGCGCCCATGCTTAGCCAACTAACCCTTGAATGTTCCAGTTAGAGTGCGCCTCTCATCGGCAATCACTCTACCCTTTCCCTATTGGACCGACAAGCACAGTACCTGACTCTACCAAGTAAATAATACAACGTCCGTCGTAGGTGATAGGGTGTCTGTGAGCCGTGAGGGTTAACAGTGTGATCAAGCATTGCGATGGCACGGCAGCGGAGCGCGGCACGGAGTAGCTCCCTCTTCTTCGTAGCGAGGAATCATCCATGAAGGTGAGCGTAAGGCGGTGAGTGACACACCCTTGCTCTCTTGAGCTTGCTAGATTAGTCTGGTTGTGTGCTTGCATCCATTTGTGGCTCGCACACATTGTATGACAAGTCCCTTGCTTTAACACGTGCGATAGATGCGCATCCTTTTAAAGATGTTAGATGGATGCAAGGAACCTAGCTTAAGGATAATATGAACCTTGTCAATGTTTACAATGTTACACTAGAATAAGCAAATGAAAATGCATTTTAAATGGACAATGTTTTTGTCTTATAAGACTCATTCTCTTTCTTTTATTGTGCACAAAATTTAAGAAGTATGCATGCTTAGGATCATGTTTGTGGTGACGACGCATCCCAAACACCAAGTAGAACTTGTCAGTCTACTTTGGAAGTATGATATGGACTAAAGAGCAGACATGCTTGCGAAAGCTAAGTCTCCCAAGCACCAAATGGATTAGTCATCCATTCTGGAATGATGTCGTAGGGTAAAAAGGGATCCTCTACCTGCTAAAAAACATGGACTAATGACTAGGCTTTATCTTCTCTACCTCATAGTTGAGGACTACTATGATTTCAAGAGAGACGTAATGTCATAAAATATAATATCTAGCTTTACCAAATGATTTTCTCATATTAAACTGGTCATTTAATATGGGAAGATAAAAGGGGAACAAGGGTTAGGATATAGATATGTGCTTCTAGACCTATCTCAACAGGAAACCAAAAGGAGAAATGGTTGCATCTCAATAGGGGTCCAAAAGGAGGTAGTCTATCAAAGAGCAACGTGCATCTAATAAAGCTTAAAAGACCTTAGGGTTAGCTTCATTAAAGACCTCCAAAAGTTAGTGCTAAAAAGTCATTTGACCTTAAGCAAGCTAGGGCTGACCTTGAGGTGGGAATCCTACCCAAGCATGAGGTGCTTGTCGGCTTGCTAAGTGTTTGTGGGAACCTTGACCAAGCTTGAAGTGATTCTCATGCTTAAATGACTAAGGTTCTGGAAGTGTTCAATTGAAAGATAAACTCTCAAGAGGCATAAATGGTTTCCATGCTTAATTGACTAAGTGCTTGAAGTGTTCAATTCAAACCAAATGACTTAAGAAGCATAAAAGATACATGTCAAAATCCTCCACATGTGGCCCTCATGATGTGCTTGAATCCTAATGGATAGGCTTTAAAGGGGTGCTATTATCCTATGCTAAGCAAGAAGAGTGATGACAAGTGAGGAACTATATTCTTTCTCCTATGAATGATTCTACTTCCTCTTCCCTACCCTCATTTCCCGCTAGGTCTCTCCACCTTTGAAGGTGTTTGAGGCCTTGGGACTAAGGCTTGGGATAGTTAATACTTTTTGCAAAGTTTATATTATGTTCGTGATACATGAAGCTTTCCATATTCATAGCATCCCCAAGGTCACAAGGAACACAAAGATTGTATTGTACAAACGCCTTTTGGAGGGGGGACCGGCTCCAAGTAAATCCGGTCCTCAACTATTGTCATGTTCTCTAATACTCTCTCTCTTGCAAAATTATTGTTCATGCCAAGTTAATTAATTACTATGTTCATGTTGCTACCATCAATTAAGTACTATATTCATGTTGCTACCATCAATTAAGCTCGCCCTCTATGTTCTCAAAGTAATCTCACAAAAATGCTCACTTTAATTCTCTTAATTCGGCTATTCTCAAAGTTCATAGGCCATTTCCATTACATGGTTGGTTGAGAAATCTCTCTCTCTCTCTCTCTCTCTCACACACATGTATTCTCCCCATTGCTCTATGCTTCCACATCGCCGACTTTGACAGGAACTCCACGTGGCCCTCTACTTGCCACAAATGGAATCTTCGACCAATTCGTCCCTATTTGCAACGTAAAATTATTAACCAGCTCCACAAGTGTTCGGCCATTTCAGCATACAGATTCCCACCTAGCCAAACACCACATTTTCAATATAGTTTTACTCCATTATTTTTTCAAGCTAGTGTAGCTAAACTTTGTGTAAATCCTGATTCCAAAGTAGCAGATCTATTCTCTGAGATATAATTCTTTCATGATATTTGTAAAGGTCCATGTGAGCCTTGCCACTTGCCATTTAGAAAGCCCTAGGTATACAAGATAATAACCTTAGTATGAAAAAGAGGTTCATCTTTTGGAGAAATGAAGCTCTGTTGTACATCCGCTCAAGCGGCCAAGTGGCTCTAATTTGTAATCAACTTATCTCATGATTGGATAATTTGATTTTGATTCCAAAACTTACATTGTGTTCCTCTTTCCTTGCTCTTTCAATCAAGTGTAAGTATTTCAAGTTCTATCATGGCTTGTGACTATATGATGCGAGTCTAATCTTCAATTTTGAGTGCTTAAACCATTGTTTTTTGACATTTTGACCATAGGAGAGTGTTATTGTTGGGTTGTTCTATTGCAGTGTTTGTGACCTGGTACATGATGGATCATGATTTTGATACCTTGTTAGATTATCACCAAACTTTTTAGACTTGTGCCCTTAGACCTAATATAGCTTCCCTAAAAGTTTTGTCACAATCCGAGTCGTTTAGTCATTGAAATGGTGTGATGACCTAGAGCGGTGAGATAGGACATATGCAAATTTTCTGATCAAGGAGTGTTGGTTAGCTTGTTGAGTTGATGTGTTTGCTTGCTAGGTTCACTTCTTGAGGTCTGACATCCTCAGAGTCTATGTGCACCATCCAAGGCACTTCCCTGAGTATTGATATTGTTATGTTAGTGCCAAATAGTTGTGCTATAGATGTCCATCATGGCGATCCACTAACATTGGCGCCGTTGTCAAGGAATGATCATTAGGTGGTGGGTGACCTAGTATATATTTTGAGTTTTATTGTCCAAAGATTAGTCTTTTCATTCCACACATGTGAGAAAAGTAGCTAAATAGGGGTTAAGTACTTGATAGAGTCTAGAAATTGGGGACTTGCTAGATCTATTCTCAAGAGGTAAAGAGAGTTGTGAGTGAGATAGACAAAAGCATTTCATTCTTCAGTTTTTTCATTACTTTTAGAGTGTTGTACTATTTTTTGTTACGAAGTTTATTTTCATTGTTTGGTTCATTTTTGTTTCAAGTTTCCTTTTAGCACATATGAGTAGGGTAAGTAAGACTTATCACCATCAAATTGAGCTGAAAAGATCATAGCAAAAAGGGTTGAAGTCCATATTTTGGGCAAAAACGACAATAACTTTGAATTTATGAAAATTTGATGGTAGAGACCTAAAAATTGATCCAAAATCAAAAGGTTGGTACTCAAGAGCCTCAATAAACCCATTAGAAGCAAATTGATAAGTTTCATCAGGTTTTGTGGTGGAACATGAATCGTGATCCATGTCCCCTAGAGAAAGACAGAGCCAAAATTGAGACCATTTGACTTATACTGCTTTCAAGCCACTGAAACCATAATTTGGGGTCAAATTGAAACTAGAATCACACTCAAATGAAGGAAATTGGTAAAATTCACCAAAAGCTAAATTGACCAAAATTTGGAGATGTTCAACTTTTTGTGATCCAAATCCAAAACGATTTGGATCACAAAAACGATTTGGGGAATAGTTTCAAAATAGCATAAACTACTAGCTGACCAAGTTTTAAGTCAAAAAGAGGTTAAACATGGATCGCGATCCATGTACCTCATCAGAGATTTTGGTTGAAACTTGAGCAATGAGTAGTTGAGGCTATAAAACACATTTTCCAAAAGAGACATTTGCAAAAGAGTTAAAAAAGATGGACAAAAGAGACAAAAATAGAAGATAGCCAAAAATTGCCAAAGCATACTCAAGATTTAACTTTTGGTTGACCAAGAGTAATTCAAATCCAAAAAGATTTTGGGGTAGGTTACAAACATCATAACCTATTAGCTCACCAAATCCCAAGTCCAGAGTTGATTGAACATGGATCGGGATCCATCTCCCTCATCTAAGAAATTTGACAGAGTTGTCCAATCTATAGGAGAGACCATTGAAAACAAAACTTCCCAAAGGAAGATTACCAAAAGAATCCAAAAATCTCATCAAAAGGACCACAAACACTTGAAGGTAAAAATCGCATAGTCAAACCTAGGGTTTGACTTTCAACTGACCTTATCGAGTCTAAATCATGCAAAAAGCATATAGCTAGTGTCAGGGTACCAAGGGAAGTTGTGTATAAAGTTTCATCACATTATGCCACTAAGGTGCATGGATCACAATACATGTCTCTCCTAAACCTAATTCAAAATCCAAAAATTGTCCAAATTCTTTGAGAAAGTGCAAGAATTGACCTAGTTTCCAATCCAAAGGTCCAAACTCAAAATTTTTGATACCATAGCATCTACTAATCATGTTGATCCTAATGATACCAAGAAAACTCAATTTGGGCTCCAAACATGGATCGCAATCCATGTCCCCATTGTGACAGCTTGACCTAAAAATTTTCCATACTATAGTGCATATATAAGGAAATATATCTCCAAGTCCAATTTTGGAAAAAACCTGAGCAAATTTGGATCATAAGGCATCCAAACAGAAGATAGACTCAAAACCATAGATCAGACTTAGGGTTGGGTATTTGACCTATCAAAACAATTCTAAATTCAAAAAGATCTGAGAGACATGGAGTGTGACAAGATCTGAGAGACATGGAGTGTGACAAGCTCTTCGGAGATAAATTCTAGATGCGCTGAAACATGGATTGCGATCCATTTCCCCCAACCTCAAAAATTGATGAAAACTGGTACATAGCCTATAGATTAGATGACCTTATCTAGATACTATCAAAATTTGAAGTCAAAATTTAGCAGGGCGTGGTGGATCGTGATCCATGTATCTCTTCATACTGAGGATATCTGACTTGATGAGCCTATAGATATACTTGAGTACATCTTATATCTCCAATTTGAGATAAAAATACCCTCTGGAGACCAAGAGACAAGCAAAAGTTCCTGTGTCTTGGTCTTGAAACTGTTTTGAGTGCTATTTCAAGTGTAGTTCACCAAAATTCTCTAACTTTTGCTACACAACTCCAAATTGAGTTAGGTAAAGTCAGGATAAAATCTTGCGAGCAATAGAGTTTAAAGCCAAATTTTTTGGGTTTTCTAATTTCAAACTTTCAGGGTACCCAAAACCAGTTTCCATAGACCAAAGGGTCACAAAGATCTGACTTTTGAGAGACTTGACCAGGGACAAAAAGGGATAAGTTGCACTAAGACAAGGTGGACTTTCCAAAGACTATCTTGAGAGTATTGAGTGAGCCCTAACCATGACAAATCATCCACTACAAGGGTTTTCTACTCAACTTAGAGATATGCAAACCGCAAGAAATATTGCAACACCTTCCATAGTGGGATTGAGAGAAAACGTGGAGATGTATCAAACATACAACACCACACCTCAAGGCATGGCTCATGGATCTTTTCCAAATGAATATACACCTCATTGGGAACCACACTGCTAAGTATGGAGCCTGATTTACTCCTTGTAATTTTTTGTATTAAAAACACATATTTGTAAGGAGAAGCCATCGTGCGTGAAGACAAATCACTCACCGAAAACCAAAATTTTCATGGCCAGTCTCAAGCAAAGGTCGAGGCTAGCTTCGCCGGAATCTTATGGCTGGACGGTGACCGAAAAGTGGTCAAAAAACGATCGGCCGGTTGGCCGGTTGGCCGATGGTCGAAAGTAAATGACCGGTGGCCGGTGGTCGAATTCAATAGTCGGTGGCCGATTTCAAAGGAGGACTTATCTTCTCAAGGGCGGCCACACATGGGCGGATTGGAGGGTCCGATTTGAACTTATCTACACAAGGGCGGCTACACATGGCTGCCTCTCATGAGAGAGGACAACCCTTTTGGCCTATAAAAGAAGGCCTCTTCTACACACAAAAATGTATTGTGAAGCATTGTGGTGCATTGTGAAGTTGATGTGAGGTGGTGAGAGTGAAGCAAGGCGGGAGCTCCGTATAACCCCTTTGTAACTTACTTCTTGTTTGAAGAACTAAAGCCATTGAGTGGCTGCTTTCCCGTGGACGTAGCCCACATTGGATGAACCACGTATATCGTGTGTGATCTCTTTTTCTTTCTCTCTCTCTCTACTCTATAATCTCTCGTGTGTGTAAATTATCCCTCTCCATTAAGTAATCTACTCAATTATCTACTTAGCTACGTCATATTTCCTAACAATTGGTATCAGAGCAAGGTTTCCTCGTAGCTAAATTATCTCAAGGAAAGGATTCCTTGAATTGAGTGGGAGTAATGGCGGAGGAAGGAAAGCTCAAGATCGAGAAGTTCAACGGAAAAAACTACCAACATTGGAAGATGCAGATTGAAGACTATCTGTAATAGAAGAACCTCTATTGGCCACTAGGCGGTCTTGCAAAGAAGCCCACAACGATGGCAGATGAAGCATGGATTGTCCTTGATTGAAAGGCACCGGGAACAATCCGGTTAATCTTGGCATCAACGGTGGCCTTCAATGTTTTGGAGATGAAGACCATGGAGAACTTGATTAAGTCACTTGACGGCCTCTACAAGAAACCATCGGCATCAAATAAGGTATTTCTTATCATGAAGCGCTTGTTCAATCTAAAGATGGCAGAGAATGGTTCAGTTGCAAAACACCTAAATGACTTTAATACCAACATAAGTCAACTTCGATCGGTGAAAATCAGTTTTGATAACGAAGTGTGAGCTCTCCTTATACTATCATCTCTACCAGATAGTTGTGACAACCTTGTGATGGCTATAAGTAATTCTATCTCTGGCACAAATACTCTTAAGTTTCATGATGTTGTGGGTGTTCTCCTAAGCAAGGATATGAGAAGGATAAGCACAGGTGAATCATCAAGTGTTGCACTGTCAGTGGAAACAAGAGGAAGGCCTAAGGAGAGGTTCAAAAATCAAAAGGGTCGTGATCGCTCAAGGTGGAGCAAGTCACACACAAAGTTAGTTCTTGAATGTTGGAATTGTGGCAAGAAGGGCCACGTCAAGAAGGATTGCTGGTCCAAGAAGAAGAAGGAGTTAGAGTCTCAAGACAACAAGCCAATGTGGTAGGTAAAGTAGAGCAAGATGCTCTAATTCTCTCATTAGACAATGTGTCTAATTCCTTAATAGTAGATTACGGGGCTTCATTCCATGCGACACCACACAAGCAACATTTCCAAGATTACACCAAAGGTAATTTTGAGTATGTATAGTTGGGAGATGATGAAGCTTGTGAAATTGTCGGCAAAGGTACAGTTTGTGTAAAAAATGCTAACGGAAATGAATGAAAGCTTAAAGATGTTAGGCATGTTCCTTCTCTTCACAAAAATTTGATCTCTACAGGACAATTGGACGATGAAGGTCACAACATTGCATTTGGAAACAAATGGTGGAAGATCTCAAAGGGATCTTTGGTGGTTTCCAAGGGAGAAAAGGTCGGTACACTTTACTTGTGTACTATTAGCACGCAACTTATGCAATAGCTACGGAAGTCGACAGTGTGGTGTGGCACTATCGACTTGGGCATATGAGTGCCAAAGGAATGCAAATCCTTTCAAACAAAGAAGCTTCGACCAGGTTTGAAACAAGTGGACTTAGAGTTCTGTGAAGATTGTGTTTTGTTGACCCTCATGGCTCACGGACACCCTATCACCTACGACGGACGTTGTAACCTACGGCGGACATTGTATTATTTATTTGGTAGAGTCAGGTACCGGGCTTGTCGGTCCAATAGGAAAAGGGTGAGAGTGATCGCCGATGAGAGGCGCACTCTAATTGGAACATTCAAGGGATTAGTTGGCTAAGCATGGGCGCCCAAGTGTGAATGGGGTGAGCTCATATAAAAGTCAACTAAACCTAAAATTCACTCATTCTCTCATTTATGCAATTGAAGAGTGCTCTTGCTCCATCTCCTTCTTCTTCTTCCTCTTCATCTCCTTACTCTTAGGAGACTGTTCTTAAAATAATACATACAAGAGGGAGTGTTTTGGGGTGTAGCCTCTCAGCTCCAGAAAGCCCAACGACAGGAAGGAGAGTCAGTGAGAGACTTTATAAGTCTCTTGAAGCATTTGAATTCTCGTTGTAATCCAAATGAGCACTTCAACAATAACCAATTGCTTGATAGATTCATTATGGGATTACGGCATGAGGATATCTACAATGGCCTAGTCATTAGAGGTATCACCACTTGGGAAGCAGTCACCACCAATGTGATCCAATTGGAGGATAATTTAATGATTCAAGGAGAAAGAGTGTTTGTTGAGCCTAAATATATTAGCTTGCACGCATCAGGGCATCAGCCAATGACCCTAAAGCCTATTGCTAAGGAGCCAAAGATATCTGAGATGACTTTAGCAGATCTCACCAAGGCTATTCAAGAGAGTCTTAGAGACAATCGTGCTCTGCAAAACAATCATATGTATCCAAGAAGGGAGCAGCAATGGTGCTCAGTATGCTATGGACCGCATAGTACGAGTGAATGCCCTACTTTTAGAGTAAAATTCAATGGGAACTGCAATGCATGTGGGAGGTATGGTCATCAAGCTAAGGATTGCATAGTATTTAAGCGTGCGATGGGCAATAGACCAACCTTAGCATGGACAGACACACCTCGAGTGCATGCCTTGAGGCCGGCCCCACCTCTTGAACAAATAGCACAACACATGGTCCCTAGGGCCCAAAATGTTGTTCAAACAACACCCTTACCACCTCCAGTGCTAGGACCGCAACCACCACATCCGAGAATCACTTCTGTGAATCAAGTGGGTTGTGAGCCATCTATTTCTTGTTTGGAAGGCTATGAGGAAGATATAGATCCTAATATCGCCTATGGGATGGATGTGCTTGAACAAAGTCCACAATACTACATGGAGGACTATTGGCGACAAGTCAAACATGTATATCAAGTAGCTGCTCTTGCGGCAAGAGGCCAAAATATCAATTACACCACTAAGAGACCACCTCTTCAATGCTATGAGTGTGGAGGTCCACATCGTGTAGCCGAGTGTCCTATTAGGCTACAAAAGAACGCCACACTAATGCAAACCAATCAAGCAAGCACGTTTACAATGCCGATACTCATGTGTAATCGATGTGGCATAGATCATTTGATTGCCCAATTTCCAAATAATCCAAATGCACCGAAGATCACGCCATTAAACTTGATTGAAGTTATCGAGGAGCCATCACCAAGTAAACCCGTGATACTAGTAAACTTACTCACACGATCGATGCTCCAAAAACAAAATTATATTCTTGAGGAAAGAGACACGGCATCAATTGCCCAATCTCAGAAAAAGAAGAAAACACGAAGAAAGAGATCGCACAAAGCAACGAAAATCAGACCTCAGTTCAAACCCAACATAGGGACTGGTGATGACCCCGTATATATGAACGACGGTGAAGAAGATTCTGATTCATGTGAAACCATGGAGACCAAAACGACCACTAACATAGAATCCAACAAGGAAGATCTTCATGAGCCACAATGGTCAGGATCCAAAAAGAAGATAGGAACTTACCCAAACCCTACAGAGGAGATTGAGTGAGTCAAGCAATTAAGGAGTTTGGTAGAAGATACCCAAAGGGATCTAGAACCAGCACCTAGGAAGATCCAGATTACAGACACCGTGTTCCCTACGCAACAACAACCTCACCAAGTCCATAGACCCTTGGACATACCTAGTGTCATCCAAGAAGAAAGTGACTTAAAGTCATGGGAAAGTGGGCGTACTCACTTCTTGATGGAAAGAATGTTTACAGAGGGACTACCTGATCCTATCGAAGAAATGGAGATCCCATCTTCCCCACGTCAAGGGACTCAAGGCCAAAAGGTGCCGTTAAACATTGCCAAATTGATGGATTTCATGTCTTAGGAAGTTAGAACCACCATCATGTTCAAACTATATAAAGACCCCGAGCTAGTCTCAGCGCTTCGAGCGTTCCTCAATGGAGAACTGAAGTTTGGGCTACCGCAATTTTCACAGATGGATAGAGCTGGGGAGATGCAATTAGAGGAGGAACACTTAGATCCACAACCCAACCTAGATGAGAACCTTGTTATAGAAATACCTGTTAACAAGTTGGGACAATACGTTGAGGGTGATGAATCCAATGCGACTATACCAATCACTTCTAAGGGATTAACTGTGAAGGGAATCCTTGATGGTGGCGCTGGGGTTAGCATTGTGACTAAAAATTGTTGGGAAACTATGGGAAGACCTCACCTTGCGACCACAACCATAGTAGTGAAGATGGCCAATGGGTCTATTGTTAAACCTATTGGGATGCTAGAAGATCTCAAGATCAAGGTCTTTGGACATAAAATAAGGATTACCTTGATTGTTATAGATTTCTCCAAACACACTATGGCATCGGAGATTGTTAAGGCAGTTACGCCGCTAGCGGAAGCTAAATAGCGAGAACTCAACGAACAACAGAATTTGTCAGACGAGGACGGAGCTTGACTCGCAGGCGCATGGAAACAACTAGGTGGGTGTCAAATCACCTACTCCACCTTCTAATGACAATCACTACTAAGAAAATCAAATCTAAGTTCTAAAATACGCAAGTGACTGAAATCCATACTACGAACGAATGCTATACGAAATAGGATCTAGAATCATTGAATCGATCTCAAACTCAAGGGGAAGTCTATACACTAGGTAAGAACAACACCCTAAAGACTTGAACTGCAAACTCAACCTATAACCACTCCGTGCGGTAAACGTGTATGAAGACAGGCCGAAATATACAAGTGACCGAAACTTGACCCCGATGGTACTAATGTGTAGCTCTACTCGTTGTGGTTTTATAGATATGCTGCACGCTCAATTCCGACACACGAGCTGGAAGAAAACTCACACCGAAGCTCGTAGGAACTTACCACACATAGAAGCCGATAGCGCGCACTCTTGGTATCTGTGCGTAGCTCTCGCCGTTGCTAACACAATGGCGGTTTCGCTTCTCCAATGGCGGATCCGTAGCTCGCGTAGCAAGTAGATAAGACTCTCTCTCTCTCTCTCTCTCTCTCTCTCTCTCTCTCTCTCTCTCTCTCTCTCTCTCTCAGACACAGTCACGGCGCTCAAAAACTCACTTTGATTAATAATCTGCCTCCTTAGGTTACAAAAACTTTGGCTTATATACCTCAGCCTTGGAGGTGAGAACATCTCTAACTAATTACATCAACAAGTGAAATTACTTCGGGATTACAAGCTGGAAACTCAATTGAGTCCCGTTACTTAATGAATGGCTCAAATCAAAATTAATGTCGAAAAGACATTTATTACAATCAATGGTTACAAAATGATGAGTGTGAGCAAAAATGTGGGTGTGATCCTCTGCTGGCTCAACACTCTCCCCCCTCCGCGTTCATGTCGTCCCTCACATGACTTTTATGCTTGGTCAATAAAGTCTTGTCGTCTGGAGCATCTGCAAATGTGATTCATATCGTAGGTTGCCGATGGTCAAGGTTGGGCCGAATATTTTGCTTTCGTGGGTGAAAAAGCCGGTGTAGAAAGCTTCTTCGAATGTTTGCATGTGGAAGCTAGGCAAAAACATAATCCTTTGGTATAGGAGGTGTAACACTTTTGGAGAAGGCTGCAATGAAAGATCGTACATCATATCAGACACCGTGTCGGTCGTCGATAGTAGACTCGAGGTCGTGGCTTTATCTGGCGCGAACACTTCAATGCAAGCTAAGAGAGTCCTGCAGATTTTCTTGAGCATCTGACATGAAAGGTCGGGAGAGCCAGTAAAGAGCTTGATGGTGCCCGTTAGGGTTTTCACCATGTAGGCTTTACCTATTCTCTCTCCTGCCTTTGGTCCTGGCATCCTGGGATAATTAAGCCAATTTGGCTTCTTTTCTGCAATCCTGCCATGCTCTTTCCAGTTTCTGACTCTTGGCACCGGGAAGAAGGTTGCATCCTCCTGGATCTCCTTTGGTGCCTCCACCAAGTAGATGAGGTAGGCTGGGTATTTGTTCAGCCAACCTTTCCTCCATCTAGGTTGTGAATCTACTATCTTCTTTGATTGTTCCTCCTTTGTGATGTCGCCTTCGTAAAGAGCGACATACTGCCCCCCTTCTAGTCTCTTTTTCGTCTTTAGCACTTCAAATTTCATCAAAGGGAAAGGCAGGCTGGGTTGCATCCACTGTTCATGGAGCACTTTTGTGTCTAGTCCCTGAAGTCTAATGGAGATTAGGAGTCTCCTCTCCCATTCCATTTCTGCCTTGGCACTCTCCTCTGCTAACTTTTCTATTTGGTCATGGAGCCTTTGTTCTTCTTCTTCAGAGATTCTTGAAGTCGAGGCCACCTCTTGAGCTGGGGCTGGATCTTCAATTGTGGTTGCCTCTCCAGTTTCTGGTAGCTCTATGGCTGCTCCACCTGATTCTTCTTGTGGTGTCTCTGTCTCTCTTCTTTGTTGCTCTTGTAGATCTTGGAGCTGTTTGCGGAGGGCCTCATTCTCTGTCCGTAGTGTTTGATTTTCTAATGTGAGCCTCTCCTCTGCGGCCAATGATCCCTCCGCAATGTGCAACCTTTGCACTTGCTCTAATCTTAGCTCTCTTTGTAAGCTTCGGACCTGGTCTTCCAAAACTGGTACGATAGCTCCCTCTTGTTCGGTTCCTGCTCTACTAGCTCTAGGGGTAGACCTGAGTCTAGTGATTGTTCTTTCTTGGAGCTCGACTCTTTCCCTTAGCTCAATGAGCTCATCCTTAGCCGCCTCCAACTCATCCTCTATCCGCTCCCTTGCTTCCTGTGCACTTGTTACTTCTCTTGAAGCATCGGCTAGTTGGAGTATCAAGCCGTCTTTCTCGGTTTTTTGCATCGTAGAGTGATGCTTTATGACTTTCAGATTCAGTCATAGCATTCTCTAACTTCTTCTGCAACTCCGCTTCCCTTTGTTTGGCTGTCTCAATCTCTACTTCCTTTGCCTTGGACCTTTCTTTTATCTTGTTGAGCAGTTCATGCACCATGTGCATGTCTTTTTCATCATCATCTGTCAACTCTAAAGCTCTTTCCGCCACCACCTCCACTGGCTTTGGCTCTTCTAGTATTTTCGGCTCGTCCAGTTTCTCTTCACTTTCTTTTTTACTCTTTGTCTTTTTCTCCGTCCCTCTCCATTCATCTTGTTTTTGTAGGGTGATCCCATAAATTGCCTCAAGGGCCTCTTCTTCGGTGTATCCTATCTCTACTAGATCCTCATAATCATTTCTCTTTTGCTGAACTGGATCTATCTTCTTTTCTTTGGTCTCGGCTTCTGGCTTTTCCAAAACATCTGTGTCCACCTCTACTGTGGTCTCTTCCACAATTTTTTCCGTCTTCTTCGGGCTTGGTACATCAGTCATAGAGGTATGTTTGTCCTCAGCTTCCTTGGCTTTCCCTTTGCCGACTTGCCCATCTTTCTCTTGAGGCTTAGTAGACCCATCTACTTTCCTTTTCCCCTTGTCGTCTTTTTTCAGCTCAGCTTTTAATTGCTGTACCTCCTCTTCAGTGTATGGCTCGACAGGTTGCTGCTCCAAAATAGCCTCTGACTCCTCATAAGCTTTAATATATTGATCGTATTGATCAATATGTGGCCTGGCCGAGCTAGTTCCGACTTTAGTGGGGTCTGGCACCCACTTTTCTTCAAAGTCACCCTTTAGAGCTCTTTCCGCTCTAAACTGCTCCACTAATCTTTCCATTCTTGCCGCTTTCTGACTTTTGGTTTGCTTGGGAGCAACCTTCTTCTTTACTTTCTTCTTAAGTGACTCGTCCACATCCTCTTCAGGTTCTGAAACTACTTCTAGTTTCCGGCGTGCTCTTGTGGATGCCCTCTTGGATACTTCGGGTTGTTCTTCCTCCTCGTCGGCTTCTCTAAGCCACTCATTCTGGGAGGGAGCCTTTGGCCACTGATCTCTAGCTCCAATAGCTTCATAAGCTATTCTTGTCAGAATTTCCGCTCCTCCTATGTATTTTGGCTTCTCGTTGTACATGGCAATTACTTGCTCGTGGATGTGTTGAGCGTAATTCACCTCTTTTAGCATATTGCTCTTTAATGCCCATGTGATGGTGGTCGCAATGGCATGGGGTGGTGTCGTATACTTTTGCGGTCTTTACTGCAAACATGAAGAAATTGGTTGTACAATCGGCAAAGGGTTGCCGCTCTTGGGTCCTTCATATCTCCATAGGTCGCATTCTGTTTCTTGGGCCCATAGACCTCTATGGCCTCCCTTCTTTCCCTGACCGAGCTCCCTTTGTTGTGCAGCTTCAATGCGTCTGCAATTAGCTGTGGAGTGATCTGTACTTCTACGTTCTCTCCATCCATGGCTGTCAATGTGGCTTTTCCATCCTTCTGAATGGATGTTGCCAACTGGTACACTCTTCTTGTATCCACACCTGATGGTCTCGAGGTGAAGAAACTGTGCAAGTCTGCCCTTTCCAGGTACCTGCTGATGTCTTCTGACCTGCTATAATCTACCAATTCCTATGGGATCATCGGTACATCCACCGCTTGCCCTTGAGGATCTCTGAAAGTCCCCTGGTAGATCTTTATTCCCTCTTTCTCCAATACTGCTTCCTCCACCCAAGTTTTGGTTGGCTTGAGGGTTTCTGCTGGAATGTCAAATGGTTCCGCTTCTGCAATAGCATCTTTGATTGTCGGTCTTTTTCTCTTCGTTGCCGATGACTTGGTGGAATCCATGGATCCTGTAACTCCAATTTCAGAAGTTAGCGTCTTTTTAGTACTGAAAGCCGAAATGAAGCTTTTAACTATCCAAATGACTTGAAAATTGAAACATGAGCTATTCAGGGCCTAAGGATGCAAGGTAGGTGAAAAAATATGCAAAATGGGCTCAAAATCATGCTGGAGACATCATACGCGTATGATGTCTTTTGTGTCAAAATGACTTCATATTGGTTGTGCTTGTAGTTGATAGTGTATACATGATTATTATATGCTTGGATTTGAGTTTGGATCCCATTTGGTCAAGTTTTGGCCAATTTAGTCCAATTCCGGCTCTTGGCAAAATTTTGAAAGGAAATTGGATTTTATGATCCAAATTGGATAAAACTTGGTGGTTCACTTTCAAATGGCATGTAGATCACTTTTGTTTGGTGGTTGAAGCCCTGAGGTGCCAAAATCACATAGTGAGACATCATACGCGTATGATGTCTTTTAGTGTATTTTTGGACCAAATTTCTCTATAAGCTTGGATTTGGCTTTAGATAGGCTTATTCAGTGGATTTATGAAGTTTGGATAGATTTTGGGCTAAAAATGGCTCTGGAGACATCATACGCGTATGATGTCTTTTTCATCAATTTTGCATGGGATTGGTTCTATGGATTCCCCATGTACTAGTAAAGGATTGTTCCTACTCAAATCTTGGTTTGGACTTGAGTATGTTGGATTTGGGCCAAAAATAGGCTTTAGGTGAAGGATTTTCCCTCAATTGGGCTAATGGGGTGATCCTCTTGACCAAATGGTTCCAATTTTCATATGTAGCATGTATTAGAGATATATAATGGATGTATGATGACAAATGAGCAGTTTTGGCTCTGTAAGTGCAAATAGACATCATACGCGTATGATGTCTTTTGTGTCAAAATGTTGCTTTTTGGTTCCAGATAGCTTGTAGATGTGTTTAACAACAATCCTACAAAGTTTCAATGAGTTTGGAGTTATTTTGACAAAATTAGGACCAAAAATCAATTTTATGACCTACTTTGCGTCTTTTTGGTTTTCCTTGGGTTTTCTAACTCCAATTCTCATGATACTTGGTTCATAGGATGTGATTAACATGTGGAATGAGGCTATGCACTCAAATGTTGAAATGGATGTGAAATTCATGCTGTAAGATATCATACGCGTATGATGTCTTTTCTTGAAATGTTGGTCTTTTTGTGCAAAGAATGCTTTGTGCTAGTGCCCTAAGCCCTGCTAACTAGTTTTCAACTTAAAAATTCATCAGTTTAGCTAAAAAGCCCCCTTATAGGCATTTCAGTCTCCGAAGTCGTCTTTTTGCCTTGGAGTTGAATTTCTTCAACTTTTCTTCTCGAGAGTTGCATTTCCAGCTCATTGGATATGTTGTGAAGCCATCTATTTGGTTGAACTTGACTTTGGCTCCCCGTTCTCCATCTTTCTCCCTTTGGTTGCCCGAAAGCGTCTTTTTCACCATCGGTAAGTGAATCAGCTTTCTTTTGGGTTTTGCTTGCAAACATAAGTCATCGATAGTTACTTGAAGCTGCTTGTGAAGTTTCATTTCATTCGGTCGTCAATTTCAGCCGTTATGCCAAAATGACGCTTTGTGTGTCCGCAGCCAAATCGGTTGTTCCTACCTACTTTTTGTGATTCAAACTTGGAGATATTCTATGGTTGCATTGTCCTTGATGTGGTTGAACTTCCTGTGAAGTTTCGTGTTGTTTCGACAACTTTTTCCTGTTTGCCTCTTGCAGGCTCTGTTGACCTAGGGTTTTTCCAGTCGTTCTTTCTCGAGCTTTGAGTGTTAGAAACCCATCTTCTATACTAGGGTAACCCACCTATAAGTTCTTGCAAGGTTTGGTTAGGCGGTTGTGCCACTACCTAGCATTCTACCTCATTCCCCGTCTGCTCTTGTTTCTTGGTTTTGGTCAGTTTTCGCGACAAAAGTTAATGATAAGCATCAAAAGCTTATGGCAACGAGTCTACCTCTCATGTCTGGTGTCCTCTGAGCTCTCGTGGAAGTCGTAGAAGGTCGTAGAAGATCTGTGCTCCTGTGGCTCTCTGCTCTTCTCCAAGAAGGTAATAGTGTGAATGAACTTGAAAGTGATGTGAAAAATACTTAACTTCGGACTTCCCGGTTCACTTGCCACCAAATTTGTCATGTGCTCCTATCTCGTTGTGAGATGCGCTTTAGGATCTGAAATTTCCCAAATCGGACTCCGTTTGACCTGTTTTCTTAGAATTCCGTCCACTTGCCAAAATTCTGCCGTTTCGGACTTTCCGCAACTTTTTCAGAATTGTACCCAATTTTTACCATGGGTTGCTAGGACCATCACCGTCTATTCTTTTCTTTTTTTCGATCTCATTCCACCTGCTTTTTTTTTCTTTTCTTTTACTTTTATTAAGAAAATCATAAAAAATAAAGGAAAATAGCAAATTGAAGCCAAAAAATTCCAAACATACACAATAAATAGCCGGTAACCCTGTGTATATGAATATACACTTATTTGTGATTTCTGGACTTGGATTACCACTTTTTAGCTCCAAAAACACTCTTATTTAGTGATATTTACACGTCTAGAGACCCAAATTCATCATTTGATCTCTTCTTGTTGCAAAACAAAGTATATAAGGGCATAAATATTATCAATATCCGCAATCAAACATAAAAATTGCAAAATCATGTAAGACACTGCCCTTGTAATATAATTTTTTGTTTTTCTTTTTTTTTTGTCGCTTGTAGCTGCTTTGTAGCTCCTGTATACTTGTATACCTCCCCCCCTCCTAGTCTGAGTCCTCCCGGACAACTATGAAGTGTCTGCTGGCAAAGCATTGTAGTTGTTTTGGTCATAAGTTCCCAATGCAATTGTAGAGCGATGATACAACAGTCTTTCCAATAAAGCTGCTCTTTGTTTGATTGAAGGATTGGTGGTCGGGTTTTGGGTTGGTTTTGGCACTTCGGTAGTAGAATCAGTTGATGGATTCTTCTTTACCTTATTGTTCTTTTTCACAATCCAAATCTGCTTCCGCAAATCCTCTGTATGACTGGATGAAAACTCTCTATCTCCTGATCGGTTGTGTTCAATACTATGCGGTCATCCTTGTGTGTATTTTCAGGCTTTTGTGCACTGGGAGTCTTTTCAGCTACCCGTGAAATGATAGTCTCTTGCTGAATTGGGTTTTCCGTTCCACAATTCATTGTTTCTCTTGGTGGTTCTAATAAGGCTTGTGCAGTCTCAATCATTCTCTGGCACATTTCAAGTCTCTGCTTTTCCAATTCCGCGTTTGGGTATGTCATCCACCTCTGTTCTTGTGTTTGGTTGTTCTTTAACCTAGCTTCGTAAGCTCTCATCAGTGCGTCCAATGGTTCGTGTACTTTGTCGACTAGCACTGATCCCCCTGAGCTTAAGCTCGTTGTTTCTTTGATACTCTTTTGTTTCGTTCTTTCCGGGCTCATCTCTCGTTTCCCGTTTTGACTCTCAAGTTTTTCTAATCTATCTTTAGTTCGCTTTAGTTCCTCAGCTAGAATAGCGTCTTCACGTTCTTTTCTCAACTTCATGCATGCTTTTCTAGCTTTCCATGTGTTTCTCTGACTCCGCGGTCCTTGACTAACCACTTCAGTCGCTAACTTTCCATTCTCATGTTCTCTAGTGGTTTTCTTAGCTTGAGCTCTAGTAACAACTTGCGTTGGTATCAGAGTTTCATTTTCGGACCCACTGCTGGTAGGAATAGTTTCTAGCATATCCAATGTCGTTTTTTGCACTTTGTTTGGATTCTTTGAACAATCCTCAATGAGGTGAGTAACCCCGTACTCAGTGCAATAAGCGTTAATTCTAATGATTTCCGTATGTGGACAAACATTCATCAGATGGTCACCTCCACACTTGTAACAGGGTCCTAGTGCTGGTCTTGGTCCCACTTGATTCGTCCTTTGTGGATAGGATGGTCTTTGTCCTGTTAACCCTCCATGAGCTATGAACATCAATGTTCTTACGTCCAAATTGTATCTCTCTTCATCAGAAGCACTTGTAATCGTTGGTGTTCCAACATTCCCAATCATGCCCCATGGTTCTGGTTGTTTGGGTTCTTCTAGTGGGTAATACACAGTTGGAGACATGTGTGCACCAGATTCTTCATAATAGGCTTGAACAGGCACTAAGGCTTGTTCTTCCTGATTCTCTAAGGTTGGTGCATATCTAATGCCCACTGGTCTTGCTCCTGGTAAAGGTGGTTGTTGTCCCAATACCGGTTGCAGTCTTTCTATCCCCATAGGTCCTGGTACATTTCCCGTTGGGTATCGAGGTACTGGATGTACCTGAGGTGGTGCTAATTGAGCAGGAGGTGCATACTGACGCTCCCTTACATACCCTTTGTTGTAATAGCACTCCTCTGTTGGATGGTTTGTCCATTTTTGTTCAATAGCACACCATTTCAGTGGTTTTGGCAATGGTTTTTGGTATGGTGCCATCCTTTTTAGAGCATCTTCTATCATTTGCTCTACATTTGGCATGGTTCTTGTTTGAACATTCTTTTTAGTGGTAGTCTCGCTCGCTACGGAGGAAGAGCTACTGGATGCAAAATCTGTATCCGCTGACACCTCTCCATAAACCGTACAGTTATCCACTAAGTACAATGCTTCTCTTGTTACTTGCTCGAAACTTGTACAAGCTTTCAAGTGCAAGTCCTTCTTGAGAGTGTCGTTTCTCAATCCTTCAATAAAGAGAACAGATAGTTTGTCATCTTGTGGTCGTTCACGTACTGGACATCTCTCAATGTATTGTTTGAAGCGAAGTGAAGCTTCCTTCACTTTTTCGTGTTCTCTCTGTTTAAAAGCATATATTTGTGAGACCGTATTGTGCTTAATCCCTCGTTTTGAGAATTCCTCAGCAAACTCTCTTAGCAAATGGTCAATGTCATGGAATCCCCCTCTATTCAGTGGTTGAAACCATGTCAATGCCGTACCTTCTAGAGTAAGACCAAATCCCTCGTATTGTGTATGGAAATCTGTTATCTGCTCAGCTCTTAAGACTTGCTTAAAGAGTGACATATGTGCATACGGATCTCCTGAACCACCATACTTCTTTGGCATACACTTGGCTACTTGAGATGGTCTCATACGTCTATGGTCTGCTACCAATCTCATTGCTCCTGTGTCCCGGCTAAAGCTTTCTCTAGCATCATGGACTTCATGGGTTACCCTTGTCGGTTCCCCTGCCCTGAGTCTACTACTAGGAGGTAAATGTGATGGTTCCGCTTCGAACCTTGGACCTGGAGTGGTATATGTGGGGATTGGAACTACACTACCTCGATTCGTATCCATTGACTCTCTGGAATGTAATGATCCCATTGGTCCGGGCTTTGAGTACTGAGGTTGACTGAAAGAGTCAGCAACCTGAATTCTTTGTCCTCCTGTTGTCATTGGGTTTTGCACTCCATTTGTTGGTGCTGGTCTTTGTGAGCTAGAAGTAACATAATACTGATGTAGTGGTCCCCCAAAGTATGTATATCCTTCTAATTCTTTCTTGCCCATTGTTGAGTATTGCCTCCCATACTTGTCGTAAGCGGCAATTTTCACTTTCGATCCCTCTGTGTAGGTAAAGACATAAAGTCTTTTTTGGTCTGTCAACTCTCCAGTGTAGGGTTCTTCACATCTATAATAGAGATCTTGCTCCCCATTATTATATTTGTATAGCCCCAAATAGAAGTTATCAGTGTTGATCCTTGTAGTTTCATTCTCTCTTCTTAACCTCGCATCAGGGAAGTTCATTATTGGTGCTTTCTCCTCAAGTTCTTCATCTACTTTGGCTTTGGTGCCCATCAATCCCCATTGTCCACAATGTTAGGGTTTAGGACTACCAAATACATGGTACCCTCGTCATCTAGATATCTATCTCCGCTATAGCTCACAGGCACTAAGCCCTTGAACTCACTAGGTCTATCTTCTATCTTTACACAATAGCGGTCCATTCCATCTTTGTAGATCTTGGCACCTTGCTCATTGTCGTACTGGTATTTTATGAACAATAGCTTCATTGTGGCGGAAGGGTTTGATGCTCCTGCTGCCATATTTTCTCTGTTGTTCAGGTTCAAGTGTTCCAAGTGTTCGGTGAAAATCTCGTAAGATCTCTCCGAAGAAGTATCAAAAACACTTCCTTCAAAGATCGGCTCTAATGGTTGCACCCAACTTTGGTTTACACTTCCCTCGGTTGATATGACACTTGCTTGTTCCCCTTGTTTTGGTTGGTTATTCTGGAGATTCCTGCCCGATCTCAAATTCATCAATTCCCCTAAAGGACTTTAACTTTTCCGTCTCGGCAATTTGTTTTCCCAAGTTTTTGTGGTCAGAATTGATCCAAACTGATTGATACTTGGTCAATTGTTTAATCTTGTCAGTTGGACAACTTCTGTTTCATCAAGTGAGAATTTTGTTGCAGTTATGCTGAAAAAGACATTATACGCGTATGATGTCTTTTTTCACAGATTTGGACTATTTTGGTTATGCTCACTCTCAGTAGCCCCCTTATGCTCTGTCCACTCACAAAATTCAGTTTGAACTCTGTTTGAGCAAGTTATGGTTAATTTAGGCTTTTCTTGGCAATTTTCCGCTTTTGACTTGTTTTGGGTCAATTGTGATCCAAATAGGATGAAACTTGAAATATAACCTCTAGACAGCTATTACAATGGATCTGTGTTGGCAAAGTATCAAAATATGTCCGAAATTAGGTCGAAGACATCATACGCGTATGATGTCTTTTTCATCAATTTGGGTCAAGACTTGATATTTATGCTTTCTATAGTGTTTGTAACAATCTTGTCAGGTCAGATATAAAAAATAAGCAGTGGATGTGCTAAAAGACATTATACGCGTATGATGTCTTTTGTCCCAGATTTTGACTATTCTTGGTTTTAAGCCTTCTCCAATGTTTATAATTGAGTTTCAAGTGTTTTTGTCAGGTTTGAATGTAAAAACAAGATCTGAATCCAAAATTTCTTATTCTTTGCGGTTCTTGGACTCCGACTTGTCTTTTTGGGTTTCTTTGAGTGTTAATGCTCTTGTTTTAAGTTGAAATTAGGGTATAACCCCCCTTTTGAACACTCTGGTAAAGTCAAAATTTCTGTTTTGGTCTCTGTTTGGTCATTTAGACATCATACGTGTATGATGTCTAAAGTTGCAGATTTCCAGTTTTTTGGCACAGAATCCTTCCTAAAGCTTTCTCAAGTGCTCAGCAACTCCCAGATACACAGAAAATTTCTCCGACTTTTGTTTATTGCAAGTTTCACTACTAACTCGACGGTTTAGTGATCTAACATGCAATCAACCATATCAAGCAAATACTCCAATGATTACTAGCTCTAGATCAGGATCAAATGAAGTCCTACCTAAGCTATTCCTAATCATAAAATGGGTTTGGTAATTGTGATTTTAAAGAGATCCACTGCCACTCACGGACTAGCAAATTCTTCTTCTATCAACAACTACTCAACACCAACAAAACAACAAACAAATCTAAGCTAAACTAAAAATACTGTCAACACGGAAGACCCAGGAATACCCCACTTCCTAGTATCTCTCGAGATCTTCGGAGTCCACCACTCCTAGATCTTTTCTAACTAAAGTATACAAAGTAGTTTATACGACTCACCTCGTAGGATTAGTCTAAGGTCACCTACTTAGGGCTCTCGTCCCCGGCAGCGACGCCAAATGTTAAGGCGGTTACGCCGCTAGCGGAAGCTAAATAGCGAGAACTCAACCAACAACAGAATTTGACCCGCAGGCGCATGGAAACAACTAGGTGGGTGTGAAATCACCTACTCGACCTTCTAATGACAATCACTACTAAGAAAATCAAATCTAAGTTCTACAATACGCAAGTGACTGAAATCCGTACTACGAACGAATGCTATACGAAACAGGATCTAGAATTATTAAATCGATCTCAAACTCAAGGGGAAGTCTATACACTAGGTAAAAACAACACCCTAAAGACTTGAACTGCAAACTCAACCTATAACCACTCCGTGCGATAAACGCGTATGAAGACAGGCCGAAATATACAGGTGACCGAAACTTGACCCCGATGGTACTAATGTGTAGCTCTACTCGTTGTGGTTCTATAGATATGCTGCACGCTCAATTCCGACACACGAGTTGGAAGAAAACTCACACCGAAGCTCGTAGGAACTTACCACACATAGAAGCCGATAGCGCGCACTCTTGGTATCTGTGCGTAGCTCTCGCCGTTGCTAACACAATGGCGGTTTCGCTTCTCCAATGGCGGCTCCGTAGCTCGCGTAGCAAGTAGATAAGACTCTCTCTCTCTCTCTCTCTCAGACACGGTCAGGCGCTCAAAAACTCACTTTGATATATAATCTGCCTCCTTAGGTTACAAAAACTTTGGATTATATACCTCAGCCTTGGAGGTGAGAACATCTCTAACTAATTACATCAGCAAGTGAAATTACTTCGGGATTACAAGCTGGAAACTCAATTGAGTCCTGTTACTTAATGAATGGCTCAAATCAAAATTAATGTCGGAAAGACACTTATTACAATCAATGGTTACAAAATGATGAGTGTGAGCAAAAATGTGGGTGTGATCCTCTGCTGGGTCAACAGAGATAAACTTAGGACGTCCTTTCATGAGGGAAGCAAAAATGGTGCATGACTGGTCTAAAAACCATGTCTACTTGCAGTTCCAAGATTTTGTCATTTAAGTGGTTCTTGTGACGGGTCGAGCACATCCTCTAGAAAACATGTTTATAATTGATCATAGATCTGACACCACAGTTCACTCGGCCCCATTGCAGTATTGTTACACGTGTAAAGTGGACACCGATGTTGGGGAAGATTCTCCTTATATGGATATACTACCTGGGATGACTGAGTCGGACAATGTGGATTGGGTCCACCTAGCAGCAACCATAGACACTTGGGGAAATAGGGGGACAACCTGGGTAACACCTGAAGGGGATGAAATGCCCGTACCCTTAAATATGCTACAAGCCATGCATATAGCTTCTATCAAGACTCATCCTAATGTAACAAAAAGAACATACAAGTGGGTCCCTAAAGCTTCTTTAGAGACCATAGCTAGTGCTAAAAAACAAAAGCCTTGTAAGAAACGTCCCACTCGCTCCAAGAAAAGTAAGAAAATATTACGATGGATACCTAAACGACTATTGGAAGCCCAAGGCTATTATCAAGGAAATGATCAAATCTGGGTGCCAAAACGTAAATTGTGTTCTTACCTATCACCTGAACTCAATCCCGTAGCTCCAAAACAAATCGACAATCGCGGAAAGAAAAAAATCACAGAATACTACACACCCGCTCCAGAGCTAGTTTGGGTACCAAAGAAAGAACAATTTGTTCCACCTAGCTCAACAAGGGGGGAGTCCCATGAAGCTTCTAGCTCCTCATATAATGCATCCATAGAGGTAATAGCTTCTCCACAGTCTCCACCTACAATAGTGGACCTCCAAAAAGCTAGAAAGGAATCCACACCTCCCAGTATTCAAGAATCATCTGATGAACCACTTCAAGTTCGATCCTGGGAGAGTACCTTGCCACCCTTGCAATTCGATGAGGCACGTAAGGTAATAGAAAACTACTGGCAAAAATCCTCACCTATTATCGATTGGAACAATTGGTTTCAAAGGGTGACGAGCACATTTCAAACGATATGATCTATCCAAGGAAGGGGGGAATGTTTGCTAAGAGTCATCATTCACTCACTCCCCTCTCAACCTTGTTTCCCTGACCTCTCAATCACCAATCTTAGGGAATGTATATATATAAATCCTTATACTCACAAATAAAAAAATAAAGAGCAAGAGCAATTAGCAAACGAGTATGCACAATAAAAGTCAAAACATTGACTCAGACCTACACATTCGCATCCGGTACACTGAAACAGAAACCTATGCCATAAAACACCTTTGATCCTCATCACTCGAGTGATGGAGGGTAGGTAGAATTAGTACGATAGGAGTGTTTCTGTTTTAGAGTTGAGTGATTAGCAAAGTTCCTTTTTCCCACTGATGTGCCTTCTAGAGGTATTCTTTGTGTTTCCTCGTGTGTACAGGAATGTGTTGCAGTTGTTAGGATTTGGACCTTCATGGGATCTTTCTCTCATCCACTTTTCATATCAAGCGCGATCCTCAACACAAACAGGTGTTTCTTGTCCATTAGCATTGCCCCTTATCTTTTTTGCATCCATGTTTGTCTGCTTTGATTGTGATTGGTAGCATAATATCCAGCACATTTTCTTAGTATCAAACATTTAATTCAATGTAATTTTTTTGTCATAATCACTTGACTAGGTTTAAAAATCAAGCAAGTTCGACTAAGCTAGTTTGACCAAGTTAGGTGTTAGAGATCTTCTCTTAATACCATGGGGAATGCCTTCCTAATAATCAATGGTTACTTAGGTTCTTAATCCGATTTAAGCAGCATTGTGTGAAGTGTACTAGGGCTTTCTAGTGGGTTTAGTCCCTATTGACCTTTAGCTTTAAGTATTATAAAGGGAGTTTACTAGTGTGATGAGCCTGGGGAGGTGTAACAGTTTTATATGACCCCCCAAAGTTACAAAATTAAAATACTGAAAATGAACAAACAAAAAATCAAAGTGCCACATTGTAAAATCTTAAGCTGGAAGAGAAATCTCAGCTTGATTGGGTACTTCACTCACATGTATCGCCTATGGTACTAGAGCCCTAGAGGTTCCTAGTGTGGGCGCTTTTCCTTGAAAAGCAAAAAACCCAAGGCATACAAAATAAGCACACACATCAAAATTGAATCACTGTGAAAAGACTTTGGGGGGTCAAAGAAAAGGTAATCAGTCAGGCGATGATTTCATGAGAAATTCCTTTTATCGTAGCTTAACTACAAGGTCTTTTAGGTATAGCCTCTAGTCAACCCTTGAACATGAAATACTTGGCTCTCGCGATTAAACAACTTAATTGACCAGAGAAAATTAAGAAGCTTACCCATGGTATTAATAGTCGATCTCTAGTGCCTTTCGATCGTTAAATTAGCGACCCCAGACTTGTTTTATTTTTTATCTGTACATCTGTTTATGCATTTGATTACATTGCAATTTAATGTTTATTGCTGACAAATTGTTTAAAATTCTGTCACCAATCAATTTGTCTGCCTAAAATTGTATATGCTTTTTAATTGCTTATGAGAATGCAATTACTGTGCCAATGTTGTTTGATTTTGCATTGACTGAAGAAGGCTAAGGACATTCATCTCAAATGCTCTTCCACCTCGACGAACGAGCTTCAACTCAATAGCTTCCGAGGACGGAATCTACATCAGGAAGGGGGGCATGTTAACCCTCACAGCTCACGGCCACCCTATCACCTACGGCGGACATTGTATTATTTATTTGGTAGAGTCAGGTACCGGGCTTGTCGGTCCAATAGGAAAAGGGTAAGAGTGATCGCCGATGAGAGGCGCACTCTAACTGGAACATTCAAGGGATTAGTTGGCTAAGCATGGGCGTCCAAGTGTGAATGGGGTGAGCTCATATAAAAGTCAACTAAACCTAAAATTCACTCATTCTCTCATTTGTGCAATTGAAGAGTGCTCTTGCTCCATCTCCTTCTTCTTCTTATTCATCTCTTTGTGTGTGTGTGTGTGTGTGTGAGAGAGAGAGAGAGAGGGAGTGTGAGGGAGTGTGTGGGCGATCGAGCATTGCGACGACGGCACGGCGGCGGCGAAGCGGTTGAGCGCGGCGAAGCGGCGTCTCCTTCTTCTTCGCGGCGAGGAATCCTCCACGAAGAAAGTGTAGAGCGGTGAGTGACACACCATCGCCTTCTTTGAGCTTACTAGTTTAGGCTTGTTGTGTGCTTGGAGCCATTTGTGGCTCGCACACGGTGTATCGGCAAGTTCCTTGCATTAACACGTGCGACATACGCGCACATGTTTATGGTAAACAAAAGAGAGTAAAATTTCAAAAATCAAGAAATGAAAGAAAAAATAAAAAACCTTGAGCTGGTTCATTAAGATGTTTGGGGTCCTGCAAGTACACCATCAACTTGGTGGCTCATTGTACTATGTAACATTCATAGACGACGTGACTAGGAAAACATGGGTTTATGTAATGAAGAATAAATTCGAGGTGTTTTCCATATTTCAAAGGTGGAAAGCCTTTGTGGAGAATGAAGCATGTACCAAGGTTAAATGCTTCAAATCCGACAATGGAGGCGAATATTGCAGCCGAGCTTTTGAAATCTTTTGTGCTAGCAATGGCATTCGGAGGCAAAGGACAACCCCAAGGACACCTCAACAAAATGGGATTTTGAAAAGGATGAACAGGACAATCATGGATCGAGCACGAAGCATGCGGCTACATGCAGGCTTACCGCTTGAGCTTGGGCGGAAGCATTAAGTACGTCTGTGTATTTGATCAACCGGTCACCCTCAACGGAATTGGATGGGGGAGTTCCAGAGGAGGCATGGATAGGTAAACCGGTGAATTATTCATTTCTCAAAGTGTTTGGGTGTGAGGATTTCATGCACATAGATAGAAGCCTAAGATCAAAGCTAGATGCAAAGTCCAAAAAGTGTTTCTTCATTGGCTATGGAGAAGGTGACTTTGGGTATCGCCTATGGAATCCTGAAGATGGTAAAATCTTTAGAAGTAGGGGTGTAATTTTCAATGAAAAAAATATGTACAAAGATTACTTGGAAAGAAAACAAACAAAAGAAAAAGATGATGAGTACATAGAGCTTGAGGACTGTGAAGACTCAAGGAGTGCAAATGGTGACAACGAACAACAACGTCAACCAAATGAGGAACCTCAACCTATTCCCCGAAGATCTACAAGAGCAAGTAGACCTCCAGAAAGGTTTATTTCTTCCTTCAACCATCTCTTGATCTCAAATTCTGGAGAGCCGAAATCATACGAGGAAGCTATGCAAAACAAATCCAAAGAAGAATGGATAAAGAGCATGCAAGTGGAGATGGACTCATTACATCGCAACCAAACATGGGAGGAGTTGGTTGAGTTTCCTAAAGGTAAGCGGGCACTTCAAAAAAAATGGGTATACAAGCTAATGGAATAAGAAGGTGGGAAGAAAAGGTACAAGTCTAGGCTTGTGATAAAAGGGTTTTCTCAAGAGCACTGGCAAGCTGTGAAGTGGATACTTAGGTATCTGAAAGGGACAACAACAAATGCTTTGTATTTTGAAGGAACTGATATTTTTCTTCAAGGGTATGCTGATGTAGATATGGCAGGTGACAAAGATACTTGAAGGAGAACTACTAGCTATGTCTTCATGGTTGGAGACACAACACTAAGCTGGGCTTCAAAGCTGCAGAAAGTGGTCTCACTTTCTACCACGGAAGTAGAGTATGTAGCAATGATGAAGGCAAGGAAGGAAATTATGTGGCTTCACAGATTCTTAGAAGAGCTTGGATTCAAACAAGACAATTGTGTCTTGTAGAGCGATAGCCAAAGCGCTCTCCATCTTGCAAAGAGCTCAGCCTTTCATTCAAGGACAAAGCACATTGACATGAGATATCACTTCATACGCACTCTTTTGGAAGAGGGACAGCTAAAGCTAGGAAAGGTGCATACAAGTGAAAATCCTGCAGACATGTTTACAAAGGTGGTCAAAAAGGAGAAGTTGAGCTTTTGCTCATCTTCAATCGACATTCAAGAATAAGAAGGCAGGATGGAAGCAGTCTCACAGGTTTGGTGTGGAGATCAGTCTCCAAGTGGGAGATTATTAAGTATGGAGCTTGATTTACCCCTTGTAATTTTTTATATTATAAATGTACATTTGTAATGCCCGGTTATGAGGAGAAGCCATCGTGCGTGAAGACAAATCACTCACCGGAAACCAAAATTTTCACGGTCGGTCTTGAGCAAAGCTCGAGACTGGCTTCGCTGGAATATTATGTCCGGATGGCGGTCGAAAAGTGGTCAAAAAACGATCGGTCGGTTGGACGGTGGTCGGAAGTCAATGGCCGGTGGCCTATTTCAAAGGAGGACTTGTCTTCTCAAGGGTGGCCACACATGGGTGGATTGGAGGGTCCGATTTGGACTTATCTACACAAGTGCGGCTACATATGGTTGTCTCTCATGAGAGAGGGCAACCCTTTTATCCTATAAAAGGAGGCCTCTTCTACACACAAAAATGTATTGTGAAGCATTGTGGTGCATTGTGAAGTTGATGTGAGGTGGTGAGAGTGAAGCAAGGCGGGAGCTCCAAAAGGGTATAATCCCTTTGTAATTTACTTCTTATTTGAAGTACTAAAGCCATTGAGTGTTTTCTTTTCCGTGGATGTAGCCCACATTGGGTGAACCATGTATATCGTGTGTGATCTCTTTCTCTCTGTCTCTCTACTCTGTAATCTCTCGTGTGTGTAAATTATCTCTCTCCATTAAGTAATCTACTCAATTGTCTACTTAGCTATGTCATATTTCCTAACACACACCAGCCACTATACACCTCAACTCAAATGCTTGTGCTTGGAAATACGAGAGCGAAAATTGATGAAGACCTAGGGGAGAAGCATCCGCTGATCAACAAACCCAACATGAGATTCATCATAGCCAGCAAAGCCATGAGAGTTTTAATGGATTACGCTCATGAGGTCTTGTATAGGTTCACAAACGGGGATCAACATAATTTCTACAAGTGTGTAGAACCCAACGCCAAAGAGTGACCATAAGAACCTCTATGCATTCACATATACAGATGCCCAAGGAGTGCAAGTTTTGATGGTAGATAAATATGGATGAGAATACAAACTTGTTGATCCAATTGAACTAAAAGATATTTATACAAGGGTACTCCAATCTCTATGTACTTTCAACCAAGTTTGACTGCACCACAAATCTTTGAGAGAAAAACACAAGGATTTGAGACTCAATCTATGGGAAGAATAGGATTCAACGAGTCTCTTGAGCATACTCATGTTTTAGAGACTAAAGCTATGGGGTCGATAGGACTGCTATTCGGACATAGATTTCCAAAAATGATGTCAAAGCATACATCAGTGAGGTTCTAGCATTACACATGTTCTCAAATGCATAATATTCTCTCTTTCTCGCTTCCAAATGACGCATAGCACATTCATGTCACTTGTGATTGGACGAAACCTCAAGGGCAAGGTACTTAAATCTCTCAACAACTTAAAGTGTCTCATTGTTGTACACAATGCATGGCTTCTCCTTATGGTTGGTTTTCACAAGCATAACCTTTGTTTTGGATTCATTCACAATCAGCTCACTATGCAAGAAAAAGTTCTCAAGGACAACCATAAGCTCTTGTGCATCTTCTAAAGTGTGTGCTAGAAGCACTACATCATCCGCATACAACAAAAGCATGATTACCACATTGCAAATAGTGACCGCTTCAATGCCTTCTTTTTGCATAAAGTGAAGTACCATTTGTTCCAATTTTATCTATGCATAGACCAAAGAGAGTTGGTGACAACGAACATCCTTGTTTAACCCCAATAGTGCTTACAAAAATTTTTGAAATTCCTCTTCCCATGCGCAATTGACAAATCAACTTCTCATAGATTCGAGAAACCACAAGCATAAACTCACTTGGCACTTAGAGTTCTTCCATCCTTCTCCACAAATTGTTATGTGGAATCATATCAAAGGATTTCTTAAAGTCCACAAAACAACAATACAATCGTTTGCCTTTCAACTGAATTTCCTTCATGAGAACACAAAGAGTGACAAGATGATCAATGGTGCTATGGCAATGACAAAAACCGGCTTGTCCTTTTGCACGCTTGTCATTCTCTTCAGTCCAATCATTCAATTTCATCTCCATTGGACACCCAAACAACTTTTCCATAAGAGACCCAATCATCATAGTGCAGTAATTGTTTACATTATTTACATCCCCTCCTTCATGCAAAGGCTTAACCCAATCAGTACTCCAATCATAAGGCATACCATGTTGAAGTGCAAGGTTCAACATATCACACATCCACTCATGGGTAAAATCTCCCGTCCATTTGTTCATCTCCAGCTTGATACCTTGAAGATCTCTCGCTTTGCGAGTGGCCAAATTTTCAAGCCCACCGCATACATCCTCAATAGTAAAAAAAGAGGGCATACATGGGAGTGAACCATAAAATGACATTTTTTCAGCATTTGCTTGCTCATATAATAGAAGGGAGATAGAGAGAGAGATAGGGAGAGACAGAAGGGGAATGAGAGAGAGGAGATAGAGGGAGGGGAGAGGGAGAGAGTGAGAGTGAGAGTAAAAAGAATCTCACTCTAGAAAGCTCTCTCCAAAAACTCTTTTTAGAGTGAGCTTTTTGGAGCAACCTTTTTGGAGCGACCTTTTTTTCTAAATTTGGTCATTTCAAAAATATTTGAAAAAAAACTCACTCCAAAGCTCGCTCGAAACCTCAACTCCCCAACAAAGACATGTGAAGCAACAAATGATTCTAGTCAAGTTACTCAAAGCACAAGGATTTTATGAAGGTAGCTCTCAAATATGGGTACCAAAAGTAGTAGCTCAACCTCAAATAACTAAGATCAGTCATGTAGCACAAGGCTCCACCCAAAGGCAAGCAATCACAACCAAGAGCCAATAGAAGACAATCACAACAAAGGGTGATAAAATCTCTAGATGGATACCTTGACTTCTACTACAAAAGCAAGGCTTTTACAACGGTAATAGTTAGATATAGATAGCAAAGCTGTTGGAATTAGGGTTGCAGAGAAACACACACAGCTTGTAGAAGACGAAGGAAGCTCAAGGCACACAATAGAGAGTGTGTTACTTAGTGTGCTATGGAAAGATAGATAGACCTAGAGTGATGGGCGTATATACAATGCACGGGGAAAAAACCTCCTAAAGAGGGAAAAAATGCCCCGGCGGTCCTAGTGTGTTCACACACATCACTACCACATGTATATGGTAACAACTCCCCCCTGGAGTGATGCGGTGAACGAGAGCTGGCACATGAGTAGAGGGAAGTGCCATGCCCTGAGGAAAGGATCAGTCCACAAAGGGGAGTAAGCCCAAAGCTTTGCGGAAAGCTTCAAGCTTCTCACGAGACAATGCCTTTGTGAAAAGATCTGCAAGGTTGTCATGTGTTGGCACATAAGCCACGTTGATCTCTCCTGCTGAGAGCCTCTCCCTGACATAGTGGTAATGCACCTCAATGTGCTTTGTGCGAGCATGAAAAACTGGGTTCCTCGCAACTGCCAATGTGCTCTGACTATCAGTGTAGATAGTCTTGGCAGTGTCCTGTCCAACACCCAAATCAGCCATAAGGCGTCTGAGCCATACACACTCAACCGTAGCTGTGAAGATTGCCCTGTACTCTGCCTCACAACTCGAAGTGGCCACAGTAGGTTGCTTCTTGCTCAACCATGATATACATGAACTGCCAAGCATGAAACAAAAACTACTTGTGGACACTCGCGTGTCAAAACAACCAGCTCAATCTGAGTCCGAAAAACCATGTAAGTCTGGCGGCAATGATCCCCCCTTGGGATAAAACAAGCCAAGATGTAAAGTGCCACTAAGGTAGCGAAAAATCCTCTTGACAGCCTGCCAATGCTTAGACCCTGGGCTATGCATAAATCTGCTGACCTGTGAGACTGCAAACTGAATATTCGGCCTCGTGTTGCATACATAAATGAGCCAGCCAACAGCAGTTTGGTAAAGAGTGACATCAGCAGGATCGCCAGCATCATGTAGACTCAACTTCAAACCCGTTTCCATGGGAGTGGCAATAGGTTTGCAATCCTCAAGTCCAAACTTACATAGCAATGTCTCTATGTAACTTTTCTGACACAAGGCAATACCACCATCACACTGCTTAAACTGTATACCCAAGTAATGATGCAACAGCCCCAAATCTGTCATCTTGAAAGTAGCATTCAAATCAGCCTTAAATTCAACAATATGTCTCTCATTTGGTCGAGTGATCAGCACATCATCGACATAAAGAACCACAATGAGAAGTACATCATCCTCACGCTTTACATACAATGTGATTTCTGTTGGACTGTTACGAAAGCCTTGTTTCACCAAATGGGTGTTAGTTTTCTCATACCAAGCACGAGGAGATTGCTTCAACCCATACAAAGCCTTCTTACATCTGCACACTTTGTCCTCTTGTCCTTTTATGACAAAACCGCGAGGTTGCGTTACATAAACTTCCTCAAATATGTCACCATTCAAGAAAGCAGTAACAATGTCTGATTGATGTACATCCCAACCAAAATGAGCTGCTCCAATGCACATAGAAAACGTACAGTAGTCATACGACAAGATATGCCTTTTTGCTGTGCATAACCCTTTGCAACAAGTCAAGCCTTATGGCGATCGATCTCACCATCCGGTTTGCGTTTCAACTTGTAAACCCACTTCGTACCAATGGCCTTTTTCCCAGGAGGCAAATCACATAAAGTCCATGTGTCATTCTCTATAAGTGCATCATATTCTGATTGCATGGCAGCCATCCAATTTTCTGAATTCTGTGCCTCATCAAAAGACAGAGGCTCCTCAACATCATGTAAACTAGACACAACCAAAGCATAAAAATCTGATGCATAAGATGCATGGTGAGAGCCTGAACGAGTACGACTAGACAAAGGTGCATCCAATTTACTGTCACGCAAAGTGTGCACCAGCCATTTTGGCATACCTCTAGTCTGCTCATTTTCAGCCCTTTCCTCATCAAGTACATCATGTACATCTGCATCAGTAATAGGCTGATCTACAACATTTTCAGAAACCCCCATAGGCTGTACATTTGCCTCATTAGAACTTACATTCGTATTTCCACCACTGAAAAGAGGCAACAAAGTGTCATAAATGTCCTGTGAGCTTACATTACTGTCTCTAGTACATGACAGCAAGGGCTGAACAGAATCTTCCACAAACACTAAATCCCGTGAAACCAGAATGCGTTTTGTTTGCGGATGATACAACCTGTAACCTTTGCTTTCAGCACTATAACCAACAAAAATACATTTGACAGCCTTATCATCCAATTTTCTATGTTGCACTTGTGGCACCAAAGCATATGCCAAACAACCAAAAACACGCATGTGTTCAATAGAAGGCTTTCTATCATGCCATGCTTCATATGGAGTAATAGACTGCAAAGCTTTCGTAGGACACCTGTTAAGTACATAAGTGGCACACATGATGGCCTCAAGCCAAAAAGAATGCAGTAAAGCTTGACTTTTGACCATACATCATGCCATTTCCGTCAGTGGCTTGTTTTTCCTCTCAGCAACACCATTTTGCTGAGGTGTATAAGGCACTGTACATTGGTGTTTTATCCCACGACTAGCCAGAAATGCATTAAATTCATGAGACATGTACTCCCCCCCTCGATCGGAACGGAGGGTGCCCATAGTACATTTCGAGACATTTTCAGCCATAGCCAGAAATTGTTTGAAGCACATAAAAACTTCGGACTTCGCTTTAAGAAGAAATACCCATGCATGCCTGGAGTAATCATCAATGAAAGTCACAAAGTACAGGTAATTGCCCAAGGACGGAGTTTGCATGGGCCCACAAACATCAGTATGCACAAGCTGCAACCTGCATGTGGCCCGAACTGAACCATCCTTTGGAAACTTAGAACGCTGCATCTTACCCAAAATACAGCCTTCACAAACATGTTTGATAGGTGCTTCAAGAGGCAGCAAAGAAGCAACCATATCAGATTTCTACAAACGCAGCAAACTGGCAAAATTCAGATGACCAAAACGTGCATGCCAAAGTTTTGCATCTGAAATAGCCCTTGAATTTGCAACAATATTTGCAAAATTTTGTCCACACTTTTCATACAAAGTGAGCTTCTACAGCCCATGGCACAAAAGCCCAGATGCAACAATTTCATCACCAAAACTGAGATCATGAACTGTACATCTGTCATCCACAAATTTGACTAAAAGTCCAAGTCTAGCAAGTGCGGATACTGACAAGAGATTCTTCTTGATCCCAGGTACATAAAGTGCATCAACAAGTGTGAAAGAACTGCCATTAGCAGCAGTAAGCACAATCTTTCCAACTCCCTGAACTGGATAAAAGGCATTGTTGACACAAGTGACTGAATTCCCATGAGGGACAGACTCGAGAGAGGTAAACAATTCACGATGTGAGGTAATGTGCTTTGTAGCACCACTGTCGAAATACCATACATGTGAATCTGTAGCAACTGACAAGCATGCATCATGGACAACAGGATTGTAAGTGCACTCTGCGCTAAACGCCCATTCTGCATCAACATTAGCATTACAATCTCCTTTCACAGAAGACTCAACAATGGCTGCATTTGTAGTGGAACCAGCATTTGCAGTGGAACCAACCTCTTTCTTCTTAGCCTCTTTGGCCTTCAACTTAGGACACTACTTGATCAAGTGATCATTGGCTTTACAATAATGGCAACGCATCTTCTTTTTGCCCTTATCACCAGAATTGCCAGACGAAGTGCTGCCAGAGGAAGCATTAGGAACAGAATTTTTGCCACTCGCAGCAGAACCATAAGAAGTTGGTGCATTACTGTTACCGCCCTTTCTTTGAGAAGCAATAAAAGCCTGTTCAACTGCACGTTTCCTAGTTCTGTTTTTTCTGGAAAGTGACTCTTGCAACAGCAATGTGCATAATGCATCAAACTTGACAACTTCAGGATTTCCTTGGGTCATCAGTCTCCAAGTACTAGCAAAAGTCTGGTAGGAATCTGGTAAGGCATCAAGAACAGTCTGCACAAGGGAACTGTCTGAAATGACTTCACCTGCAGAAATAAGTTGCTCATTGATATCCTTGACACTAGCAAGGAAAGTGTCCATATCATCTTCCTCATGCATAATCTTCGACTCCAGCTCTTTACGCAGCAAAGCAATTTTAGCCTCATTGCGGCTTGCGTAAAGACCTGCTAGAATATCCCAAGCCTGTTTTGCAGATTTTGTTGAACGGATATGAGGAACAATGGTGCGCTTCACAGACAACGCAATCAATGCATGAGCCTGCGCATCGTTAACATCCCAACGAGCTTGTTCTGCCGTAGGCAAAACAACTCTAACAGCTGCAATCCTTGCAGCAAGACCTGCAACATCCTCAACATCGCCTACATCCTCAGAACCAGGACGTACATCAATGCCCTGCACAATGTTCCAGACACCCTTTGACACAAGAACATGTTGCATCATATAAGCCCACATAGGTTAGTTGTCCCCATCCAACCTGTCCTCAGCAGCAAACATCTTGAACACATCTGTGTTGTTGTTGTCAGCCATGGCAAATGCTGCACCTGATGTGAAAACTGCCCGAAAATAGGAGAAACAGAGTGGGAACAACCTGTGCTATATAGCACACTGTAGAAGACTATAAGGCACCTGTTATGCAGAAAACGGCACTGACAGAAATTCTGCACAAAATGACGAAATTGCCTATGCAGTACTGCTTGTAGTGGAAACGGAGGCCGAAATGAGCCCAAATCAAAATTCTGAGCAGACCAAGCTCTTTGAGCTTCCCCAAAGTATTTTTTGACCTGCGAACGCTTGCCAAAGCTCACTGAAATCGGAGAAAGTGAGTAGGCGTGTGCTGGAGCAGCTGGCGACTAAGCCCGGGAGGATGTGACCTGCTCTGATACCAATTGTTGGAATTAGGGTTGTAGAGAAACACACACAGCTTGTAGAAGACGAAGGAAGCTCAAGGCACACAATAGAGAGTGTGTTACTTAGTGTGCTATGGAAAGATAGATAGCCCTAGAGTGATGGGCGTATATACAATGCACGGGGGAAAAAACCTCCTAAAGAGGGAAAAAATGCCCCGGCGGTCCTACTGTGTTCACACACATCACTACCACATGTATATGGTAACAAAAGCCTAATGTCCATCAAGTCATAGAGCAAAAAGGGAAAATACAAAAGACGATCAAACGGAGACTAAAAACAAGGTGGATTCCATATCAAAAACTCCATCACAGAGAACCCAGAAACATCTACAACCGTTTCTCATGGGAGATAAAGCTAAGGTTCCATCAATCCCTTCTGCAATCGTAGAACTTGTTTCACAAAGAAATATCAACTTACAACAAACAAATCAAGAGCGCAGAAGTATGCCAACCTATTGGAAAAAATGGTGGCCTCCAAAGAACAAAACAATGGAAGAGGCATAAATCTCAAGAACATATGGCATTCGGTTTCTAGCCTTGAATAGGTACATCTAAGTCTCCATTAAAATTACATGGCGTAAGAGTTAGAGTCGGGTAGCTAAGCCACTAAATCTCAAGAACCAATGGAATTGGGTTTCTAGCTTTGAATAGGTACGTCCATTAAAAATACATGGCATAAGAGTCAAAGTCGAGTAGCTAATCCACTAAATGAGCAAGACGTTAGTCCCAAAGCTTCAAGTAATATTCTTTGTGGTCTAGGTACTGCATTGTGTTGCTCATGCTGGTATACATGAGCATAAGAGTCGAAGTCAATGTATTTTAAGTCTGGTGAAGTGAAGGAAGAGGGCACAGTTAGGTATGAGTGGAGAAGCTTCTATATAAAAAACCTTGTTGGAAATTTGGAAGCTACCGCGACATTCTTTGACATCACCTGTGCTGCATTTGTTCCTTGAAGCACCCATCAACTCATCTTCGACATTTGTTTTGGCTTGAGGCTATCATGTGTGCCGCTTATGTACTTAATAGGTGTCCTACGAAAGCTTTGTAGTCTACAACTCTTTATGAAGCATGGCATGATAGAAAGCATATTGATCATATGCACATTTTTGGTTGTTTGGCTTATGCTTTGGTGCCACAAACGCAACGCAAAAAATTGAATGATGAGGCTGTCAAATGCTTTTTTTTTTGTTATATTACTAAAAGCAAAGGCTACATATTGTATCATCCACAAACAAAGAATATCTTGGTTTCACGGGATGATGTGCTTCTGGAAGATTTTGTTCAGCCCTTGCTGTCATGTACTAGAGACAATAATGTAAGCTCATAGGACATTTATGACAGCTTGTTTCCTCTTTCTCAGTGGTGGAAATTTGAATGTAAATTTGAATGAGGCAAATATACAACCTATGGGGGTTTCTGAAACTATTACAAATCATCCTATTATTGATGTAGATGTACATGATGTACTTGATGAGGAAAGGGATGAGAATGAGCAACAAGCTAGAGGTATGCCAAAATGCTGGTGCATACTTTGCGTGACAGTAAATTGGATGCGCCTTTGTCTCGTCATACTCATTCAGGTTCTCACAATGCATCTTATGCATCAAAGTGTTATGCTTTGGCTGTCTCTAGCATATTTGATGTTGAGGAACCTCTGTCATTTGATGAAGCACAAAATTCAAACAATTGGATGGCTACCATGCAATGAGAATATGATGCACTTATAGAAAATGACACATGGACTTTATGTGATTTGCCTCCTAGAAAAAAGGCCATTGATACGAAGTGGGTTTACAAGTTGAAACATAAGCCGGATGGTGATATTGATTGCTACAAGGCTCGACTTTGTTGCAAAAGGTTATGCACAACAGAAAGGCATAGATTATGAAGAGACTTTTTCTCCCACTTGTCGTATGACTACTATGCATTTTCTATGTGCATTGGCAGCTCATTTTGGATAGGATGTACATCAATCAGATATAGTTATTGCTTTCTTGAATGGTGACATATTTGAGGAAGCTATGTAACACAACGTCACAGTTTTGTCATTAAAGGGTTTTGTCATTAAAGGGCAAGAAGATAAAGTGTGCAAATGTAAGAAAGCTTTGTATGGGTTGAAGCAATCTCCTTGTTCTTGTTATGAGAAAGTTGATACTCGTTTGGTCAAATGAGGCTTTCATAAGAGTCCAACAGAAAGCACATTGTATGTAAAGCGTGAGGGTAATGTACTTCTCATTGTTTTTTTATATTTGGATGATTTGCTGATCAGTGGTCCAAATGAGGCACATATTGCTAAGAGTGTCCACAAGTGGTTTATGTTTCATGCTCGGTAGTTCATGCATGAGCAAGAAGCAACCTACTGTGACCAGTTGTGAGGCTGAGTATAGGGCAGTCTTCACAGCTACGGTTGAGTGTGTATGGCTCAGACGCCTTATGGTTGATTTGGGTGTTGGACAAAACACTGCCAACATCATCTACACTGACAATCAAAGCGCATTGGCAGTTGTGAGGAACCCAATTTTTCATGCTCACACAAAGAACATTGAGGTGCATTACCACTATGTCAGGGAGAGACTCTTAGCAGGAGAGATCATCTTGGCTTATGTGCCAACACAGGACAACCTCGCAGATCTTTTCACAAAGGCATTGTCTCATGAGAAGTTTGAAGCTTTCCGCAAAGCTTTGGGCTTACTCCCATTTGTGGGCTGCCGTCAGGGCATGGCACTTCTTTATACTCTATGTGTGAGCTCTCGTTCACTGCATCACTCCCAGGGGGGATTTGTTACCATATACATGAGGCAATGATGTGTGTGAACACAGTTTGGACCGTCGAGGCATTGTTTCCCACACTAGGAGGTCCCCCCCCCCCCCTCTCCCCCTGCATTGTATATACTCCCACCACTCTAGGGCTATCTTATCTTTCCATTGCACACTAAGTAATATACTCTCTATTGTGTTCCTTGAGCTTCCTTCGTCTTCTCCAAGCTGTATGTGTTTCCCTACAACCCTATTTCCAACACTAACATGTGTAGTTAAATTTGTATTAATCAAGGCCAAGTTAATTTTTATTTACCGAGTTTGTCATAGAAGTGTATTGAAATCGTGAATGTTAATGAATCCATTATCACTTTGTAAATCATCACTCTCTTTGGCTCTCATGCCACATCTGGGTGAAGGATTTTGAAAATCGAACGTATGCTCATCCGAAAGAGGGTTGTCGGACAACTTGATTGAGAAATGAAGTAGAAAAACACTCCAAAGAAAGAAGAACAATTGGTTCGTTTATAGTGGGATTACGTCGGTGTGTAATTTGTAATGACTCTCTACATAAAAAAACAAAAAAAAATGACCTAAAGAAAAACAAGAATTATGTAAAGATGCACAAACCTCACTTTGCTATTGGCTTCTCAATTGCTCAAGTTTCAATAGCGGGAAGAACTCTACTTGGTAAATGGTGAGAACTCCCCCTTGTGTGAAGTAACGGAAAGAACTCTACTTGGTTTGTTGGGAGCATGCAAGAAGGAAGAGAAGTTCATGTCAATCGTTAGAGGCCGTAAGGGGCATTGCACAAGAAGAGAAAGATGCAAAGGATGCATAGGTGCTTTATTTTGGTGCCAGTAGCTACACCAAAAGCGTTGGTAGTTGATGATGCTCTCTCCCCTCAAGCGATCGATCCAACTACTCTTTTTTCCCTAAGAATGTGGCAGCGATGCTAAATTTGCACACGTGGCTTTCCCACATCCACAAGCTCATGGATTTTGCTATGATACCAATGTAAGACATATGGCTACTGACTGTGTGATCTCCACACATCCTACTCCTCTTTTTAGGTGCCCATGTCCCCTATCTTTAGGACCCCTTTCCATCACATCTATAGATAAGGTTTGACCAATATTATGGTCGAACACCTAGGACCATGTCCACTAGGACCCTTGTCCCTACGTCATGAGGCCTCAGGCACCTACCCTTGTGGAGAATGGCCCCTCGAACCCCTCCATCAATTTGAAGGAGTGTTTTTCATTCTTAAATCAATAACATCATGCACCATCCTAAACTCCCACGTTGTACGATGTCAAAGATGAGGACCATCTTGCCCAATAAAGATTGTGGCCTCCTATCATGCATTCACCCCCCAGAGAAACACCCCATGAGTCCATGGATAATGCATGCGCCTATCTACATATGATGGTACATAGAGCTGAACCTTTCATGGTAAAAAAAAAACCTCTTTGTTTAGAGTCTTTCACACGAGACCCCCTCATTTTCCTTTATGTTCGGTGTTTTAGAGTCAAAAAATTGCAGCGTTTTTGCAATGTGAGCAAGCTTTGGATGGTCTTGAAAAACAATGCCTAACTCTGACATAAATGGCAGAGTTAGCTTGAGCAAGGCTTCCCTAACTCCTATCCCTCTTTTGTCATATTGAATTTTAAAGAAATGAGCAATGACAACAACATGACAAAACTGCAGCGCCAACAAAACTATTTTACCAATAGCATTCTATTATATGTTGAAAACATTAATGGCTAGGAAAGGGCTAGGCAAGCATGCCTAGTTTGAAGCTACTAACATGTAGTGCTTGGAAGAACGTGCTCGAAATAAAATTTTATCTATAAACTTGGAAAACTTTGAAAAATTTAGAGGGAAATTGACTATATTTGAAGGTTTGTACACTAAATTTCTCTAAGTTTTGTAACCTACAAAAATTTAGAGGGAAATTGACTGTATTTGGAGGTTTGTACACTAAATTTCTCTAACTTTTGTAACCTAAAAAAACAAGTGATAAAATCACAAGGCCTGCCAATAGATGAAACGAATTAAGAACATGGAAGGGAAACACAAAGGTACAAGGACGGAAGTCACATTGATCGAGAAAGTGATTTGGAGATTACATTACAGAATGTCGGCCTCGATGAAGGGTTGAAGAGTAGCAAAATTGTGTCTTCTTAGGATAAAGGTAGGCATAGAATATGGAAACATGGTTTGTTTTTGTGGAGAGGATGAGGGAAGGGAGAGATGACGGGAAAAAGGGAGGGAGGGAGGGAGGTATAAGAATCATTTAGGAATAATTAGATGTGTGGATTGATGATTGGACCAGAAGCAAAACCGTGTGCCTGTGATGAATGATGGAGGGGGATTTTTAATCCAAACATGATCAAGCTTTGAGTTGTACATAGTGGTCACATCATGAATTTGTTGTGTGTAGCCATGTGCTTGGAGCTTCTCCTCCAAGTAACGATATTGATTGTTTGTGGGCTCATTGTCTACATTAAAGTCTCCCATGATGACACTCATTCGTGTAGGATGGGATTGTTGCAGCAAGGTATAGAGTTGAGTGACCAATGCGGTTGAAGATGTGTTTGGTGATTTGTAGACGCATATGATTTCCCAATCAAGGTGTTCGTGAATGGCTAATATAACTTGAATGATTTCTATCCCTGGAGCTAGCAATGTTTTTGCAGAGTGGAGCTTGATGCTAGGCTTGTAGTAGATTGAAACACCTATTTTGTTGTGGTGATGGACATGATGAAACTTTGGTGCAAGATCATTGGAAGGATTTTTTTTGCTTTGTTTCTTGGAGGCATAGAATGTCGGAACTTGTAAAATTCAAATCGTCTTTGATATGTTTGAGATATTTGTGACTAGAAACGATGTTCAATGATTGAATGATATGATGTGTGCATTTGTATGCGAATGGAAATTTTGTCAAATACTCCCATTTGGCATCATTGTTGAGGCGGTCAAGCTCATCAAGCACAATTTTGTCGACTTTGATTTGAGCTGGATGAATCGGATTGAGAATGTGGAGGTTTGATGGATCTTTGATGCGGGAAAGAGCTGTGTAAACCAATCCATGTGAGTTTATTGATGTTGAATCAAAGGCTACTATGCTCATTGTCAAGCCTTGTGACCTATGGATAGTGCGTGCATTCGCTGCTTGTATTGGAAACTGAGTTCGAGAGACAATGTTTAATGCATTTTTACCAACTTGAAATTCTTTTGTTGTTTGAAAAATTGGTGTCCACTGAGGGCCAATGGGAATCGTATTAAGGTGTTGGTTCACATGTCGTTTTTTGCAGCCTCTTGAGGAATCAAAAAACTCTATCCATGCAATAAGACAGTTAGTTGTACTATCCACAAGCTTCAGACTTCCATCTGCGCCATTCACAAGACCGTCGGAAATATCGATATTGCCAACACAAAGCTCGACAATCATTCCTGCTTTAAGCTCCAAGATTGAGGACAAGCCTGCTATGTTTTGTGGGTTGTTTGGAACAACAAGGTTTTTTGAGAAAGTTTTATGGTGGTTGTCTCTCGCATGGATTATGTATGCGTGAGTAGGCAATTCCTAAAAAACAAGTACATTATGTGAGTCCTTCAAGTTATTGGTGAAGTATAAATGGGGTGTTGTCAATTTGTTAAAGACCTTGTTGGTATGGTTGGTATTCAAGAGCAACAAATCCTCGGTTGTGTGTTTTACTTTGCGTATTCTATTGAGAATGGCAATGAAGTCATTATTTGATTGACGCATTGTTTTTGTGAGCTCGTGGCATTTTATATGGGTGAGCCAGAATGAAGGTGAGAGCAGTTGCAAAGAATCCTGTGGCTCACTAAATATCCAACGATCTCGAACCGGGCTTGCTTGACACAGGTTACCACAGAAGATGACATCTAGACCACCGAATGGGTCTACGTGATTGTGCTTAATTGATCGTAGCCTTGTGTCTATGATACGCAAGAGTCTATTCCCAATCAAAGATGCCTCATCAAACACAACAAGCTTGAGGTTTCTATACAGTTGCGAGAGCTCGGCAAGGCTCTCAAAAAAAAGAGAAACATTTGGTTAGAAGACAAGGGGCAAACGCAATGCTGAGTGAATTGTTGTCCCTCCAAGGTTGAAAGCTGCTTTTCCTGTATATGCCATTAGAAATGTTGAGGGAACATGAACATCTAATTCAAGGGAGGCATTGTAGTGACGAATCAAGCCTTGCACGATTGCTTGCAAAGTGAAAGTTTTCCCCGTTCCTGCACCACCAGTCAAAAAGAGATGGATTGGTTGAGTTGGCTGCAAGCGCTTTCTAATCATAATGTCGTCAAAAAGGGAACGTTGCTCGATGTTCAACTTGGACACAAGTGAGTGATACTCCTCGGTGCACAATGCCAATTTTTGAAATGTTGGTAAGGATCTTGTAGTGGGCTTGCTTGGTTGAATATCAAGTACTAACTCATATTTGTATGACTCGCCAGGCTTAGATCTTGAGGATGAGGGCAATGAGAGTGTGTTTGAGGTTGCTGCACGAAGTTCTAGTTTACAATATTTTTGACGATTCTCATCTATAATTGCATAGTTTGTGGTATATTTGTCTTTCCAACAATCAACACTTGTCTCAAAGGTTTTCTCATTGCCCGTAAATGGAAGGAACAATAAGCAAAGCTCATGAAAATGCCTCTCTGCATCTTTCTCCAAAATGAAGTTAGCATATCGTATGACTCGAGGGTTCTTAGACTTGCGGGTAGAGTCACACATGCACCGGTAGTTGCTTGCATAATCAGCCAAACATATGTGTGCAAGGTTGTCTGGACGATGGGTGTACTTGGTGACAATATCGTCAAAGAAAATGTTGGAATCATCAGGATTCAAAGTATTCAATGCAGCTCTTCTTTTCAACAACAATGTGCGTTGGCTTTCAAAATCTGCATTTACGAACACTAATTGTCTGCTTTCACTATGTAAGGGCAATGAAAGAGAAATGTATGTGGCTTGCTGTGATGTTATCTCTTGTGTATTGATCAAAGCACTGCCAATTTTTTTCAACTGATCCAGCGTTGACACACTTTGTCTTCTTGCAATCTTGCAATATGTGCTTGATTGTTTTGCTTGTGGTCGAATCGTTTTTAGTCATGTATGATGTGCAATATGTAGCAGCGCCATGGCCATTGAATATAAATTGAATGTCAATGTTTGCATCCCATAGAGTACACAATTCTTTGTTGAAATTGTTTGTGTAGATGTCCTTTGGATGTCTTTTCAAGAGCAGTGTTGGCTCTGTGATGCTCACCGAAAGGGACTTAATGTACACTTCTTCAGTCATTCCCAAAGAGGTCAACCATTCATCATATGACACTTCTGAATCATGCCCAAGAGCAAGCAATTGATCATCAATGCACTTTTTGCAGGCTAACAATGCGTCTTTCTCTGTCTGTGCCATTGCGACTGGATATAGAATCGTAGTTTCTCGAGAGGGTGGACGCGGAAAACCAAACCGACAAAAGCTTTTACGTTTTTTGCATGTTTTACGATGGTAGTGGGCTTGCACGCTTCTGAGAGACTTTTCTAACAAATTCTTGTCGGTAGCAATATGTGTGTCGATAAAATGTATTGTATCATTATCCGGCGCTGCACCAAAGAGAGGTGCATGTTTTACCCAAAGCAATCCATGATCATGCTGACTTCCTCTATTTTGAAACTCAGTCACAAAAAAGTAATCCATAAACTCACCAAAGATGGCATTGTTGCGTTTCAATTCCGTTTTCATTGCTTGAAATCTATGGACATAGTATCGTGCTGTTGTTACAGGATCAAAACGTACAAGTGCACGAATGAATGAGGCTTTGGTTGGGTAATCTGTTTCTTTAATATGAGGATTCAATGCACACAAACATTTTTTCAAAGTGTCCCATCTTTGCTCAGCACATGAAAATGTTACAAAGAAAGTCGGCTAGCCCAATTGACGAATCATTGCAAACACGTTTCGCTTAAGCTTCACCTTGTAATCGATTGAAGTGCGTAGTGATTGGAAGTCGTGGTACCCTAGCTCGGATGAAAGCAGCTGCTCTATGTTAGTGCTAGCTTGAACATGTTTTGCTTGTAATTGCTTGCCACAAAGTTTTCCCTTGCGTAAGTGCACCCATATAGATCCAAGCACTTTCGCAATAATAATTTTCATTGTTTTGAAGAACAAATTTTCAATGTTGCTTGAAAATCGTCTATCCACATTTTTAAGCTCCCATTGTGCCACTTTTTGGTATTTTTTCTTCGCCAACTGATGATACTTTCTTCTTTGACCAAAAAATAATGTTGGGAATGACAACTCCTCAAAAGATTCATCATCGAAAATGCTTAGAGGGCTGAATCCCTCACAAGGTGCTATACTTGCAACTTGTGAATTATGGTCCACAACTTGTTGAGCGGAGTAGATACCGTGCACAAAAGTGTCCGTGGAATCATTCTCATCTTCAAGATCCTCTTGGTGTGGATTGCGACACACATCTGCATGGATTATGAAATTAGATGACCAAGATGTATCGATAGAAACACCATGCTCAATGTATAAGTGTTCAATAGGTCAATCAAAGCTTGAAGTACACAATTTGGCCGCACAATGCCACTCAAGTAGGCATGATCATAATCAAGCTTGCGCTTAATCTCAACTAGAATTGAAGCTTGATCACTAGAGAAGCGTGGCAACACTCTTTGTACTCTTGATAAATCTGCCATTACATTCATAATGCTTCCGCGTAAACCAAATTGACCTTCAAAGTTGAGTTCACGAATTTGTGCGAATGGTATGTGCAAAGATACAAGACGACTCTCTACTGAATTCAACCTTTCTACACTAGATATTTTGACACTAAAAGTCATCTCTCTTCTCATGCAAAATAGTGGTTCCTCTTGTTTCTTCAATGTGACCTTGCATGGGTGACACACTCAAAGCACTTTATCGTGAATCACCACGATTGATTTTATTTTTTTAAGAAGCAATAACTCCACCTTTGACATGCCATGCAAACTTTGACGAAACATAAGTGAACCACATGAAGCACAATCAAAAGAAGGGGTATCCTCGATGATCTTCGCATATTGTGAAGTTCTACTAGATGAAACTGTAGAGATTCTTTGATGTGTTCGAGATGACTTGGACATATTGTAAATTTTGGTTGTGACTTGCTTAAGAGTAAAGGTGTTGGGGTATAAACTCAAGAAAATAGATGCAACTTGCTGAGCAGCAACATTATGGGTGTTGACAAGAGTAGCTAGAGACAAACTAGCCTCTTTAGTCCATACACATCGTCTATGTTTAGGACGGTCAAAGCCACCAGGAAACCATAAAAATTCACCATGCAAACTCAGCACAACCAAAGATGGCAAAGTGGATGAAAATGGACAGTCATGCGCAGCAAAGGAGCGAGCTTCATGTATAGCCTCACCTTGGTAAAAGTAAAGTTTGCACGCAACAGAAAACATCCTGCACATTATACCAACCAAGTGTACGCTCAACATCATTGAGGATTGGCGACTAGACAAGAGAGATATTTTAAATTCTCTTTGATCAAAAGAGGGCGATTGAAGACTTATGATCCAAGGCTGCACCCAAATTTTCAAAATGTCTTTATTTCTTAATGCTATTTGCTCCATAATAACATCAATAACTTTGGACTCAAGAGATTGCAATGAGAGACTCAAGTTAAAAAGGTGAAGTAAGCTTAGCAAAACATCTTTGTTGTTCGAAAAATTACATATAAATATGGGATCAAGGTACAATCTTTTACTTTCTGCCCACAAAATGAGATCACTTGCCATTTTACAAAAAGTATAGTGTAACAAAGAGAAACACAACTAAGCACCTTTGAAAGCAGTCACCTGACCCGACTTGTCACTAGTGAACCAACCAGTCTTCTTAAAGTTCAAGAGCGAAGATTTTAAATCCACCAAGCTTTGCTCAAAGAGATGCAGAAATGGACGAGAGAATCCAAGCACAGAGTCAACTACAACACCTTGTAAAATAACACCAACAGTCTCTCCATCTTGAGGATATAGTTTGGCAGGTAACACTGGTTGCTTATTGATTGTAGATTGTCTTCCACAAGAGTAGCAAAATGGGTTGCTAGCTTGGCGGCTTACATTCAAACCTTTGCACGTGCCACAAGAGAACTCCACATCCAAGTTGTTCACACTCACAATCTCCAAAGTTCCAAACACATACCAATTTCACAATTAACAATGAGGATTATAGAGATTTTTATTTGATATATAGTCAAAAAATTTACCTTCTTCCCAAAGCCTAAATTCGAGACTTGTTTATGCAAGTATTCTTGAAAGACATCAGCCAATGAAGGAGGTAATGGACACAAGATTGTAGCATCGACGACACTTAGAGTGTTCGATAAGTGCTTAAAGACGTTGATGTTACGAGCAACACAAGTGTAGAATCCCTTTTCTTTGACCTCATTGACCATAAGTTGATAGTCGAGGCGCCGTGTTGGGACAAAGAGAAGCTGCCATAAAACAAATCTCAAAAAAAAGATAAGCACTATAACTGTAAAGGTTGGCCAACACTTACACTAGCTCGATCGCTTGTTGAAGGCCCATCATCAATAGTCAATCAAAAACTAGGAGTGCCATCACTTCTAGTTGCATTCTGTATTTTGACGACAATGAACGCAACAGTCGACACCGACTCGTTAGAATTACAACTTTGGGCCAACAGCTCTTTGATCTTCTGTTCTGGATAAAGGTAGAGGCAGCACTCGAAAGGCTCTGCCTTAACTACCAAAGTAGTTGCATCTGCATACAAAGCCCACAAGCAGGTACCACCGTCTTTTGCAACAGCCTTTTTTACACATGCCCCCTCGATGCACACGTAATCATGGACAGAAAAGGCCTCGATAAAGTTTGAGAGGTATATCTCAGTCACAACAAAAGTCACAGTATGACGAGATTCTCTGTCAAGGAGGTCTGCACGCATGTATCTACCAAAGTTAGACTTGGGTATTTTATAAGTACCATACTTACAGAGCACTTTGCCTTCCAAGGCAAATCTAAAATTTGCAGTCTCTGACAACTCGGAGATAGCTAAGTTTCTTAGGGCAGGGGTTATGGCTAGCTGTGAAGAGAAAGATTCAACATTAGGCTCGTCTTTCTCTTCACTTATATTTTTTATCAGAGCTGACGAGAATGAGGTATCTGCCAAGCACCTAGTCGCTTTACCTAAAAACAACCATTGGTGTGAGCAATATACTCTATCGAATCAATAGGGAAAACAACAAGCATTACCTCTGACTGCGAGCAATGCCTTTTTTTATAGCTGAAGAAGAGGCTTTATTCAACTTTCCTCTTGGGCTAAGTTTTTTGCTATGCGGAGAAGATTCAGAGGACTGATTGAGGTTTCGAGACAAAGGTGAAAAATCAGCAGTAGTGTTACACTTCATACTCTCAAGAAGCTCTCTTTGCAACGAAGGTGCTTCCACACGCTCGGGCTCAGACAATGCATCATCAAAACAAACATCTACAAACATATGCTCATGTCAATGCTCGAGATCACATGCTCAAGGTAATCACAGCTCAAATGAAATCTTGATAACGTACTCACCATTCATGGGAGTATCCATTGTATTAGGTATATAAAGCTAGAATTGCAAGCAACTATGAGCAAGAAGAGCTTAGGCTTCAGGAATAGCATATGTATATTGTGCAAGAGAGAGTTGTTTATATAGAGGCTGTAAGAGAAGTAGTGGAGAGTAATAGTGCATGTGTTTCTATGATGAGAGCCAATGCCTCACATTCAACATAGAAACCAAAGCAGAGAGATTGCAATAAGATGATGCAATATTTTCATAAATGAGAAGATATCATTTCACGTTTTTAAAGTAAGAGAGCACGTTTTTTAAGGGCGACTTTATAACTTGTCTTGGTAGCAATGAGAGTAAAAAATAATTATTTTATTCTTTTTAAAAGAGTAAGTTAATATTTCACACTAAATCGGAATAAAATGATATTATAGTCAACAAATATATACTAGGATGGTGCATTTATCATGGGCGACATAATTATTTCAAGAGATTTTAATATTATCAAAAGTTTTTTTTAAAATGAATTTAGACTTATTATTTTAAATATTGAAAAGTCTTGACTGCATAATAATAACCTAGTTCTATTCAAAACCCTAATCCTTTTAACAAGGATAGAACATGTTTCTCAAATTAATATAAACCTGTCTGCTTTATAATATTAAAATTAAGTTTGTGTACAACAATATCTTCTTAGTTTTGATAATTATTTAATGGAAAGTTATAATACCAAAGAGACTATTTTGCTCAGAGATTCTATTTTAAGTTTGGAAACAAATTAGCAACAAAATAGAAATCATAGGAAATTACTAAACAAAATTATCCGCAAGTGCAATTAAATTCCGCCTTGACATTTGTCTTTCCCTATCCCGTAAGCTCAGAACAGAATACCCAACATGAAGGATGTGAATCCATAGTTGGGTATATAGTCATCATCACAGCTTATCCAGTAGAAGAGTACCATTCGTTTTAATGCTCAGTCTGTTTTTATTTCATCTCTATTCATCTAGAGATGAATAGCAAATGAGTAGACATCACAACAAATCCTCGATAAACTGAGAGCAAGTCGTAGATAAAAGGCTCACAAGGCTGCTAATTCTCACGTCACCATGAAAGAATTAATAATATAAAAAACAACCAAGTTTAAGCATCAAAGATGCTATCATGGAAGTCTAAAAGGCAAATTCATTTACTGTTCCAAGATTTGCCTTGCGAAACTGAGGAGATGAAGGTAGAAAATTCTTGAAGTAATTAAATTCTTTTCGTCACTCAGCTTAAAGAGAAAACAGACCTGGATACTAGCTTCATCAGCGAATGTCAACTGGTGCATACAAGGAGAAGCCTTGAGCTTCTTCAGCAGCCACAAACTAATGGCCTGAGATCGACAGTATGAGTGTAGGTACTCCAGAAAAGATTTCATCAGCGGATCTGCAGAGTCAAAGCAGACAGTTGGTATAATAGATAACAAGAATAAACAAAACCGAATGTACTCTTAACAATTTGAAGAATAAGAAGAACAATCAAAGCTTTCCCGTTGTCGATTCCAATCCACACCAAATAAATATAGAAAAGGACATGAAGCAAAGCCAAAGATATCCGCCCCCAGCCCATACCCGAAACCTCAACATTATGTAAACCTTGACATTATCTGAAGGCAATAATTAGTTAACTTAACATCCAAGTGGTAATTCTCGCACTGCGTCCCGGCCCCTCTCAGCAGTCGCGTCCCAGCAAACAAACCTGGATAGCTACTACTGCCCTGCAATCCGAAGCAAAATTACATATACAAAATACAAATGCATAAGCAAGGCAAGATAGACATAGCGCAAATGAATGGAAAAATAAATGCATCTACCTCTGCAATAGTATGCGCATCAACTACAACAAAAGTGCAGCAGCCCCAGCCAATAACAATATTCTCATCTTCAAAAACAAGCTCTTGAGATGCACTTCACATGCTCATGAATACGGATTAGTCATCAGCCTTGTGGAAGCGGCGGGAAGCAAGGCCCAATGGGCGACCATAGAATTTCGATGCCAAGACTGCCAATGCCGAGATGTTCTCAGCTTCTGCAGCGGATTCTACACACGCTGCAGCTATCAAGCAAAGGCACCGGGGCTGACATCGTGCAGGCCATCATATTTGTCTTGAAGCCCTATACCTGATACAAGAAAAAACCAGATAAGCCAAAGCATAGCAAGAGAGCCATACAAAGCATGTGAAAAACTGATAAATCAGTATCCTACATGATCTCAGGGCGCGAGCATATAATTTCGATGCCAAGACTTTCAATGCCGAGATGTTCTCAGCTTCTACAGCGGATTCTACACACGCTGAAGCTGTCAAGCGAAAGGCACCCGGGCTGACACTGTGCAGGCCCATCATATCCGTCTTGAAGCCCCATACCTGGTACAAGAAGAAACTAGATAAGCCAAAGATGAGAGAGAGAGAGAGAGAGAGAGAGAGAGAGAGAGAGAGAGAGAGAGAGAGAGAGAGAGAGAGAGAGAGAGAGAGAGAGAGAGGGAGGAAGATACCTTCGAAATCTGTGTGAGGGAGGGCGTATGGCGGCTGCAGAAAGGCGAAATGCAGTCTTGTGCAGCAAAGGCATTCCGAGGCTGTTCTGCTACAACCGAGAGCATAGAGAGCCCTGCAAAATACCCGAAATATCGCATAGCAAGACATAAACAAATAATCTACGTACCTGTCGACTCGCACAAATCCATACTCGAGCACAATACAAACAGAGAGAGACAGAGAGCGAGAGAGATTGAGAGAGCACGTGCAGATGCGCCTCCTACAGCGGAGTGCCACACCGGCACGGCGAGAAAGGAGAGAGGAGAGGAGAGAAGAATACACAGACACTGGGTGCAATCTCCCCCCGTGCAAGAGTGACCATTTCCCTCTTGCACGTATTTAATTTATAGATTCTTGAATGGTCAAAGTGAGTACAAACTGGCCGGCCGGTCATAAATGGCCAAAGCTCATAAAGAGCACTTGAATAATAAAATGTACATAAAATATGATATCCTTTGCAATAGCCTAGCTCTGTTAAGCCTTTTCCACCTGTCAACTGCAACAAATCATAAAATATCATTTCTATAACAGTTCGACTTCCAGGGACAGAACGAGCAGGAAAGGCATGCGCTGGTGTACACAGAAAAGAGGTAAGAGCTCACTGCAAGCGAGGGGAAGATAGCGTATTGGACGCATGGGCGGCGATGGAAGCCTCACCTTACCTCTCAACACCCCTACATGGACAAGACGATGACCACACAGAGAGTGAGGGCAGGCCCTATGGGCCTCACTGCCTTGAAGGGGTCCGCACAAGCATGCGCACCCAAGCAACCCTCTCGAGCTCGCCATCCCTCTGCGGCTCTGGCTGCAGACAAGAAAGAAAAGTCGCGTAACATCCAAATGATGAGCTCCATGAAAACCTAAACATCGTGTCTTATCACTCCCTCCAAAAATCATCATCAGCCAATAAAAATGCTACACATGGGCAATCCATATCCCTACCTCTACCAACCACTTAGGATACCCATTTTGTGCGCATAGTGGCCACATTCTCCACCACTTTAATCATGCCACAAAGTGATGCTTCATAAAAAAACCACAAAATGAACATAAAAAAAATTAAAATATTTTAGTGAGCAAAAAGAGAAGTGATGTCTATAGCCTTTGCCCTTTGGGCAGGCCAAAAACTAAACATAAATAGATTTTGGGTATAAATAGGACGTGTTTTGGAAGTTGACTGCTCTCATTAGTTTAAGTCTGAGGCAGACGCGGGAGGGAGAAGGGGGGGCACTGTTCTTTCTCGCGTCTCTTGCCCATGAAGATTGCCCTGCCCCAGACACACATGATGGGGGCTTTCAAAACAAGGGCCTTCAGTCCCGCCGTGCCTGAAGGGCGCAGAGGACGGGGCGCAGGGAAGGTCTTCCCCCCCTTGCCTTCCCTCTGCCCTTTCTTCTGCTCTTTTCGTCCTGCAAGGGCTGTGACGATTACATGTTTCTTCTTGACTTCCTGCTGGTTCTCCCCTTCTGAGCGCAGCTTGCGTCTTGCCTGGAGCTCGTGGGCCGTTTTCCCACCTGCACCGCCCCTGCTGTTGCTTGTTGTGGTTGGATCTGCTGGGAAGAATGCGAGAACTATAGAAGGCGAATCTGAGCCCATTGCTTGCCTCTCTGAAACGCCCCTGTGTGCACACAGACATGCGTACACATGCAGGTTTACGTCTTTTGGTATGTCCAAATAGGTTATGCGCTGTGATCTCATTGAATGTGTTTATCGTCGGGACTTGCATACAATCTCAGATGACCTCCCGGAGTGATTCCATCAAATGCGTTCATCATCCAGGACTTGCACATTATCTCAGGTAAGCTCCATTTTCGCAAGAATGGCTGAGTGTTTCAGGTTTTTGATGATTTCAACAGGATAAATTAGTGCTCGTGCTGCTGCCATAATCTCAGATTGTGTTTGACTTAAAGTTTGTATTCGAATCTGTATCACATGTCATACCTACATGAAAGGTCACCTACTGATTTCTCTTGTTGTTGTTGGACCATGTTATATGTATGAAATTGGCTGCCATAAATGACTACTTTGACAGTCTTGTAATGATTGTGGCTTCTTACTCGTGAGTTCTTAGGATCACACCGGAATGTAATAAAAAATAAACATATTTCACATGTTCAATTCTATTTACTTGATTTATGCTTTGTGGTGGAAACCATTGTAGTAACATTGATTGCTTTGATTCTCTATGTATAGATGCTCTTGTTGTCTGTGTCTTAGTATATTTGTTTTAAATTGCTGTGGTTTGAAAGGTTGTAGAGATTGTCTTACTCTTGATGTGGTTGCTTTGCATGAGGATATACACAATGTAGGACTTTGCTGCGTCTGACTCTCCCTTACTTTAGCATTGTTGTTACTGACTAAATAGTTACCAAATAGATCGATGAATAATATTTGCGGGGGAGCTAGAGGATGGCGACATGAGGGAGTAAATTGTGAATGGCTTGGGTTAGAGTTTTGACAATTTTTAAACTCTCAGCTTACATTAAGTAGGGTGAGAAATGTTATTTTTTAGCTAGTGTCTATCAAGTGGAGCCGTCAACATTGGTGGCTCTGTTGAAAATATTGTGGTGGCTCGAGATAGTAAGTCACATGGGGTAGCACTTCTCGAATGAAAATGATTGCTTCTAAGTAAATAGTTACCAAATAGATCAATAGGTAAATTTGTGAGAGGTATGTTGATTTGTGTTGATGTTTGCTCATGTGTATGTGCGCAGGGTGTGTGTTGTGTTTGGGAGCATATGTTAGTACCTAGTTCTAACCCACTATTGGGCATTGACGGCGTTAGTGGGGATGTCGTGGTATTTAGTCAATATTCTATGCATAAATGGAGCTGATGGTTATATTGTCTTGTGGGTGACTACCATGGGTCTATGCCTTGCTCTGTCCTTTAAAGGTGAATTTGGGCTTATCTTGGATTCATCTAGGTATATTTTTTAGTCGTATAGCGGACATGTGGACTTCACATTGTGAAGTTTTCGCCCAAGTTACGACCAATTGATATTGTGCTAATTCTTTCAATCTTTCGTGGTGCGTATGCTCTATCAACTACCTCATTTTTATGCTAATTTTTTTGATTTAATGATTCTTTTAGTGCTAGGCTTCATTATGGTTGAGTCTGCCCTTGATCTTCAGAGTCATGACAGAAACTTAGTATGTTGATCTATGTGTTGATGTATGCTCATGTGTGTGTGCGTGGTGTGTTGTGTTGTGTTTGGGAGCATATGTTAGAACCTAGTTCTACACCCACTATTGGGCACTTACGACGTAGTGGTATCTAGTCAATTTTATGCATAGAGGAGCGGATGGTTACATTATCTTGTGGGTGACTACCATGGGTCTATACCTTGCACTCTCCTTTAAAGGTGGGTTTATCTTGGATTCATCTAGATATAAAATTTGTGAGACAATAAATTGTCAATGGCTTGGTTGGTTTATAGGCTTGACAAATTTTAAACACTCAACTTGGGCTAAGTAGTGTGAATGTTTATTTCTAGCTAGCTCTATTGAAAGACGAACCGACCCTTAGGTTGGAGTCTTTTAGATTGAATAAACTAGTTTGATGCATGTTGGGATGTAAGCTTTTTGTACATTGATTGAGACACCATTTCAAGCAGGCCTTATAGTTGAGATTATGATCACTTCATGGCATCATTATGAAAGATTCCTTTAGAATACCTTTTATTTGTCCCTAAGAACATGAGCTACTAGAAAGAGATTGAAATGGGAATCAAGGCTTCTTAGGATTCAAGTGTGGGCCTCACCTAGGGCCTCACAAGGAATAGCCTAATTAGAGACGTGGAGACCCAAGGCATTATTGGGCATTATTGGGTGAGGATACGGAGCTTGCTTGTGAGGTGATCCAAAGTCTTCCATCGGTGAATGCAATCAATAGAATTTTCCCAAGTTGTGTCTTATTCCAATTTCAGATGCCTTAAAAGAGCTATAAGATTATGAGGATTCTGCCAAAGCTAGATATGAACATGCTCACTTCGATAAACATTTTGTTTGACCTTGTGACATTAAAAAATCCTTCAATTTAAGGCACCCTTTAAGATGCCTGCAACTATTCCTTGGCTTGTTTCCATATACTTGATTGATAAGGTAAGTGTCTAAATTACCTTATCTGAAACAACTGATTGATTTGTGCAAATTGACTTTGCTACAAACGATAAAAGTCTTAAGGTCTTTAAGAATGCTTAATCAAGGAGAGGAATGAGGGAAAAAAAAATGCGGTTAGAAAAAAAGAGGATACTAGAAAAAATGCTAGGAAATTCAGATCAAGGGAAAGGGTTATTGTACTAGTGGCAAGAGCTTAAGCTTTGATACCGTGTGCGTGTTGAGAGAGAGAGAGAGAGAGATAGGATGATCTACCCCCCATAATCATTACCAACCATAAAAAGGCAATAACTGGCTGCAATTAAACGTTGAGTGGTCCTTGCCTACCATGTGCACATGCACATATAGAGGTTAGAGGTGTAGGTAGAGAAAATCACCCAACAACCCACAAAAATAAGGGTGCCTAGAAAGTGTGGGAGAATAAATGGGCATTGGACATAACTGGGTGGTTGATATTAAAGTGAATGTTCGTACAGAGGCGTAGCCTTATTGCTACGTAGTAGGTGGCAAGCCCAAGACACACTAGCTATATAAGTATGTCGTAAGCCAAGGTGAAGCAACAAGAGTGTTGGACTCTAGCAGTGCTTACATAGATTTTTCTTTGATGATATCATTATTTATTCCTTACTCTTGATGACCACAAGGATTAGCAAAGCGCAATTTTTGGAGAATCGCATGGCTATAAGCTCTACATCAATGGCTAGAAGAGTGAATTCAAAAATATAATATGTCTTGTAATTTCAAAAGATTCTACAAGGTCGGATCCACAAAAGATTAAAGTGAGTGGCCCACCCCAAAGAATTTGCACGAGCTTTATAGTTGTATTGGGTTGTGCTCCGACAATCAAAGGTTTCACAATGACGTAGCTTTTACAACTCTCAAGGAAAAGCTTCTTTCAACTCGTGTTAGTATTTCTCTTGTTGGGTGGGGAGGGGGAGGGGGAGGGGTGGGTGGGTGCATTATTGAGAACCCCCTATATAACGTACATTAAAGGGAGGTTTTTTAAGTGACCCCTTATTTTATGACTTTTTCCAATATTGAATATAAAATCCCTTTTGTTAATGTATTTTTCTTAATTTGCTTTAAATGTTTGTGATACAAAACTCCTCTTGTTTAACCCACATGATACATTAACATGATTACACATTGCACTCCTCTCGTGGTATTGCTTGATCTCACAAGGTGTTTGAAATCCTCTTTGATGTATGTAGAGATTATTTAGAATTTGTCCTTTTACAAGTGGATCATGTTGTAGCATATGTAGTGATGTATGCACTTAGCTCTTAGATGCATCATCTTTTTGACAATCCATTAACAAATCATCGAACGAAGTTATCCAACAAACGAATGATGTTGAAAAAATTTCTTACAGTTCAAATTTTTTTGTGTTCACATTCTTGGCAAGCAGCAGATACACTTTTGCATAGACCTAAAGTCAATATTGTGTGAACAATGTTTTGTAAATCCCCAACAGATAGGACGAGTGGGGACAGGTGGCTATAGTTGATGTCAACAGATAGATGTAAAGTGCTCGTGTTGTGGAGCATGTCCCTTTCGGATCGCCAATTAGAGCTCTAGATTGCAATTTATGGATAATGGAAAGTTTGTCGGGGGGGGGCGGGGGGGGGGGGGGGGCAGTAGTGTGTCCACTTGATCGCATTGGTAAATGTGGCATTTGGAGGTTTTTGAGCTTCGACTAGGCATTTTTTCGATTTAGGTGGCCTAAGATCAGGGGCCCGAGAGCCTCGAAATGTAGTGCGGATTCAAAGGGTCGAAGCATGGGATGGGGAGCTTCGATGGCATTTCACAGCTCGGTCATTGGAGCATGGAGCAATGAGGGGCGTGTTAAAGTTCAGGCATCTCAAGTGAATTGCCCAATGTGATCCCATTATTTAGTTTGGCTTTTAGGTATTTATTTTACTTATTTGTCAAAGTGTTGGGTAGGGCAATTTACTGGGATTGCTATATAAGTAACCTCTTGCCTCCATTGTATACACATTCAGTTATTCATTGCCAAGGTCGATTTGTTCAGGAGACTCTCATGCTCACTCCCGTTGGTCTACGCTTTTGCATCGTCGACTTTGACATGGTATTAGAGGCTTTCGGTGTAGCTCTGTGATCCTTGAAGACCTTGGCGTGGAGGAGCAAAGAAGAGCGTCGAAGACACCTCTTCCCTGCTGGCGTTCTAAAACATTGTCAGTTTGCAAGTACCCCAAATCAACGTTGGAGAGCTCACCTTCCTTCTTGTTGTGCGATTCGGAACACCCTCCCTGTAGCCTTCTGTCGATTGTGCTGCCGTGCACCAACGTTTTGAGACGCCTACTGTGGCAGTAAATGTTAGGACAACCCTACTGTGCAGAGCCTTTGCGACCCCCCCTCCCCCCCTTTTCAGTCTTGCGTTTTGAGACGTTGGAGTCCGCCCAATGAACGTTGCCCCTACTTAGTCCTTGTTTCGAAACGTGTTGTAGCTTGGCGCTCGCCCCATCGCGATAGCGTTTCGAAACGTTGTGTAGCCAACCTCTACCCGGCCCTTGTTTCTCCTGCAATATGATTTTCTTCTTATCCTCTTAAATTCTTGCTCAGTACAATCATGTTATTTCTATCGTGATACTTAGGTAGCGACCTATCATGAGCCATTCATCCTCATATAGCTCCTTTAAAAAGGACTCATGTGAAGATACAAAACATGGACGATTACTCTTTGCATGCAAAATGGTGTAATTTTTTTTGCCTACATCAGCTCCCTCAACAATCATGTCCTGATCATCTTCACACCTTGCCCTAGATAGCATATCTATCATTGGATTGTCCTTCCCTGCAATATGCTGGAGGTCGGGATTCAAGGATTTTATGTAGTCTATCCATCTCAACATAGCAATGTCGAGAATTGAACAATTTGTAATCATTACAAGTGAGACAAACAATCAATTTCCACAACCATTGATGTCCCTTTCAAGTACTCCTTGTCACAACTCAATGTTGTGACCACTCCTTATAATTATTTTTTTACCTACACATAATCTCATTGGCAAGAACTCGGAACCTTAGCCCCAAACCTCACCACATACATTTTTCCCTTGTCATTATCTTGTCATATTGCCCATCCTATCCATGTAGGACTCGTGTTCATTGTCACAATGACAGGTCTTTCACATGCATAGTCTATCTTTCTCAAGGTTGGTGATGAATGAAGTAGATTTTTTAGCTTCCTCATGGATTTTGTTAGCTCTTTTTTCCATTGAAACTTTTGAATCTTTCTCACCAACCTATAAGAGGATCTGCTACATGTGCATAATGTGCTATCCAAATAAGATACAAGACGCACGTGCCAAGAAATCTTCAAACTTTAGTTGTAATTGTACACGTTTCTTTCATGTTTTTGATTTCATCTATCTTTTTTGGAGAAGGTGTTCTACCAGAAGGACACCACACATATACCCCATAATCAACACTTCATTAACTCCAAATACATATTTTTGTCTTGAAAGGGTAAGATTAATTTCTTCCAAATATATAGTGCACGGGGAAAAAACTTTCAAGTGATGGAAAAAATGCCCCAGCGGTCCTAAGTGTGCACACACACACATCACTACCACATGTATATGGTAACAACACTAGACTCCATTGAGCACTAAACCCAAGTCTAGTTGCTTTGTTTCTCATGTGTATGGAATGGATGACAATTATTTGGATAAAAATCACTCTAAATTTGTACTGTCACTCACCACCTAAGGATCGTTCCCTAAAAATGGCGCCAATTTTAGCGGGTCACTGCATGGATGTCCATAGCATAGCTTTTTGACACTAACATACTCGTGTCAATACTCAAGGAAGTGATGCAGATGGGAAGTCGGTACTCTTTGAGTGTGTGAATCCTAGGGAACCTAACAAGAATACGTGCCAGTCTCTATAGGCAAATTGCCAACTCAGCTCAAAAAATCTACCAATGTCCTATTTCACCACTCTTGATCATCACCCCATTTCAATGACTAAAATGATTTGGATAGCCACAAAACTTTAGGAGAAGCTATACTAGAATTAAGGGGGAAAATCTACAAAGTTTGATGGCATTTTAACAACTTGGTATAATAATCATGATCAATCATTTACCAGGTCATAAAAACTGTAACAAAATTGTTCAAATAGGCCACCTAAGGTCTAATAACACTCTCCTTTGGTAAAAATGTCATAAAACAAAGATTTAAGTACTAATGAAGCTAAGCAGGAGTTCTTAACAGAAGAAGAGAAGAAGTTTTTAACAAAAGAAGAGAAAACATGTCAAAGGAAGAATGTTTCTATCAAGGATGGATATTTTCTCTACAAGGGGGGGGAGTGTGTGTGCCAAACTTAGACATTAGGCTCCAAATTCTTTCTAAGTGTAACGACAATCCAAGTGCAGGTCATCCTGGTATTTGGAAGACATATGCATTAGTTAGAAGGAAATTTCAATGGCCAGATTTACACAGATGTACACAAGTACGTGATAAATGTTCAAACATGTCAAGTGAAAAAAACCAAACGTCTTAAGGTAGACAGACTCTTACAACCATGAAAGATCCCAAACAAAAAATAGAAAAGCATCTCTATGGATTTTATTGTAGGTTTGTGGCCACAACTGTATTTGGGTAGTAGGAGACTGCTTGCCCAAGATGGGTAGGTTTATTCTTACATAGACTACAGTACATGCTCCAACATTAGTAAGATAGGACTTTTGTCTACTATCATTAGCGATAGAGACAAAAAAAATTGATGGAAAATTTTTAAGAGTAATATTTCGTAAACTCGAGACTACTTTTAACTTGAGTACAATTGATCATCCTCAGATAGATGGACAAATTGAGTGGTCACATAGTAGAAGATACGTTGTTAGTAAAAAAGTAGATAGATTGGGAAGACCATTCGTCGATTTTGGAATTTGCTTACAATAGTTCAAAGCATGTTTCCATAATTTAAGCCCATTTATACTCATGTATGATTATCAACCTCATTCTCTTGTGGCCATCAAATTAGCCAATGAATGCATACATGTGGCTGAGGGTTTCTTAAAGGAACCTTTTGATATGTTGACAATTAATAAGAGCAATGTTAAACAAGCTCAGGGCCATATAAGAAGTTTGTAGATGTGAAACATCACCCAGTCTACTTGGAGGGAGTGGATATTTCTCAAGGTTTCAAAGTATCATCCTTAAGAAGATTGGTGAATGTGCTTACAAATTATGCATGCTAGCACACTAAAGAGTTCATCCTACCTGCCATGTCAAATGCCCATGAAAGCAGTTAGAATATTTTGGTTGACATATTTGAGCCAAAAAAGATTTTGGATCACCATTGTTTAGGAACATCTAATCATGTTTGGAAAGTCTTGTCTTCATCTAAGAGTGCACATGAATTGCGATACATCCAAAATTTCATGCAATTTGGACCTCATTTGGGCATTCAAAAGAACAAAAGACCTTCAAAACTATGTAGGCCCATAAAAATAAGAAAGCTCTTTAGTGTAGGGTTTTAATGTGAATTTTGATCATTCCTAGAAGTTATGTTTTTGATCCTTGTTGCTTTCCGCATCCATTCACAACATTAGATTGAGAAAATCCAAAATTTTGGGTCAAAGAACATCATATTTATGATTGTAGAGACCAAACACAATCTAGAAAATCTAAGAGCGTTTTGGGAAGTCATTTTGCACAAAATTCATATCGTTGCATGCAAGGGGACATAGGGAATAAGTTTGATAATTTTCACTTCCATATGAGAGGGTACATGGATCGCAACCCAAGGACCATCACCTTTGATAGAAAGAGTTTTTCCACAACTTTTATAGAGCATAAAGATTGTATTAGCAACATTTTTCATTTTGAGATTTTTTGGACCAAAAACAGAGCTAGGTTAGGTATGAAAAAATGGAAAAAAGTATAGCCATCTCTAGAAATCCAATTCAAAATGGCAAACCCAAATCCAAATTCTTTGAAACATTGGGAAAGAATTCTTTAGGGGCAGGGCAAGAAATCTATGAAGTCAAATTTTTTAATCAGTGGTTATGCATAGATAGTGAGCTTTGTACCACACACTTCAAAAGCTTAAGCATTGCAAACTTGAAATGATTTTCAACTTTGAGCTAGTTTGGGTCAAAAACATGCTACACACAAGGCTACATGATCCAAAAACACATTCACATATGAGGGGGCTAACCAACTCCAAATGTTTTAGAACTTTGTGACATCACTATAGAGAGGTAATGTTAGATAGTGGTAAACACATTTTCCAAAACCTGAGTGTTGATGGATTACTATCCATCAATCCCCACCAAATTATAGGAAACTTTACCAACTAATAGATCTAGCTTAAATTTGAGTTTCTGGTGAAGTCTATTGAAAAATAATCACAAAAAGTTTTTTAGGGATTGAAATTTGGAAAACTTAGACCAAACAAGTTAAATACTTGGTTTTGGGTGAAATATTGATCCAAAATTATCAAAAACAGTACTACCACTTGTAGTTGAGGACCAACATAAGAGAGTGGTAAAGAATGATAGTAGTTAAAAAATGAGACAACACATTGATCATGATCCATGGGCTCCATCATAGTGATAATCTGTGAAAAATAGATTCATCGTTTTGCATGTCAAGAGGAGCCTAGCCATATAGGTATCACCCAAAAGTACATTTTGGACTGATTTGTCTTTGAAGGGGTTTTAAGTGGAATTCACCATATATTCTCAAACCTCACACATCAAAGGAAGCACCATTTTTTTTTAGTTGCCCAACTTGGTTGGCATACATTCTTTCAAGGGTAGGCACTTTGGCCTATGCCATACTATTAAATTCTCTAGGGACAAGCATTTTGATCGTACACCTAGTTGAGAAATCTTTGGGGAGGATATTTTGACTTTGATTCTACACCCTGTTATTAAATTTTCTAGGGGCAAATACCTTTTAACTTTTGGGTGCTACTATGACACACACAAGGAGGCATATTGGGTTGTGTGACACATCCCCACCACCAACTAGTAGAAACCCCCCATAGAAATTTACACCTAGCTAATTTGGCATTGACAATACTTGAAAAGAGATAGAAATAGAACAATTGACAACAATTGAGGACCGGATTTACGTGGAGCCGGTCCCCCCTCCATAACGACTTTGTGTTATAGCTTCTCCCATCAAAGGAGACTTCTGTACAATACAATATGTGTTCCTTGACAAAACTAGTTGGTGCAATGAAGATGGAAGCTTCATGCACCAAATTATGCTTGAAAAACACACCTAGTGTCCCTAGCCTCAGTCCAAAGACCTCACACACCTTCAAAAATGGTGAGAGCTAGCAAGGAATTAGGATAGATTGAGAGGAAGAAGATGTATCTTACGAGAAAGAAGTATTTTCCTCACATAATCACTCTAATAGCATAGCTTAGCTTAGTAATTAGCATGGTAGAGGAGATGAGCATGCCATTGAAGTTTGGCTCTTGGTTGGATTTGCATTCCATAGCCAAGAGTTGTTGGTGTAGGCCTCAACTTCCCAAATCTTGGAGAAGGATATAGAGTTCTTTTTGCAAACGAGTTGTGTGTGTGTGTGTGTGTGTGTGTGTGTGTGTGTGTGTAGCATTGTGAGACAAAAATGCAACCCTCTCTTCTTGGTCGACCCCTCTTTCCCATTGGCTCCTACAAAGCTTAGCCAATCACAATTTAGAAGCATAATTGATAGCCTTGTGACATGTGTCCCCCTTTCCACTTTTGTGAGAGCTTTAGGTAATTAAATAATTCATTTAAACTCTCATTGGACCTTTTTGTCTTCTGGCCAATAGGAATCAGACAAGCCATTGGGCTGCTGGATGCTCATTGGACCCCTTGGGAGACTATCCAATAGTCTTCTAGGGAGCTTAATTTCTATTGCTTCTTTTATCAAACATTTTTAAATTGATTATACTAATTTTACTCTAGCATAATTCTCATTGGTCCACCTCTATGGCCATCCAATAGGATTTGAGGAGAAATTGGGGACAACTGGCCTAGGAGCCTGCCATGTGTCCATTCTTCCCTTTCCGGAGAGTTGGGAGAGCGTGTGTGTGTTTCTCTCTCATCCCCTACCATTAGGGCTCGTCCCCTCCTTCCTAGGGACATGGGAAGACTTTTTAGTCTTCCCATGACCATCCAATTTTTCCCTACTTTGGCCATTGGACAATTGAATTAAATTCAGGAACTTTAGCCCATGGAAGTTTTAATGGAGCTGAACCTTAGGTCTCTTAAGCCCCTTTGAAACACATTACTCTTTTGCAGACTGTCCCCCCTTTGGATCCCTGATAGAGAGCGGTCTGGCAACCTTACCAATATTCTAGCTTTCACCCCCCTGGTACTTCCCCATATTAAATGATCAGTTTAACCATTTGGGAGAATTAGATATTAGTTTTTATGACATTACCTCTCTCTTGAAATCATAGTTGTCCTCGACTATGAGGTAGAGAAGATAAATCCTACTCATTAGTCAATTTGTTAGCGGATAGAGGATCCCTATTTTACCCTACGACACCATTCCATAGTGGATGACTAGTCCATTTGGTGCTTGAGAGCCTTAGCTCCCACAAGCATGTCTACACATTAGTCCGTATCAATCTTCCATAGTAGAGTGACAAACTCTACTTGGTGTTTGGGGGACGTCGTCTCCACAAACATGATCCTAAGCATACATACTTATTAACATTTGTGCACAATAAAGAAAAAGAGTCTTATAAGACAAAAACTTTGTTCGTTTAAACATATTTACATTTGCTTACTCTAGAGAATCATTGTAAGCATTGACAAGTTTAGGTTATCCTTTAATTGTATGTCTTGCATCCATCTAGCATCTTCAAAGGATAATTTTTAAACTTGATAAGATATCGTCGGATAGTCTTACCGCCTCGTAATACCTTGTCTTCGTGTCAGAGAATGGACTTGGGTTGCAGCACCTCTTCTTGGTCCTTGATCTCCGGTGAGTCTTCAATGATTGCTTCTTGAGGTGGCTCTCCTTTGTAAGGCTTTAATAGGCTCACGTGGAAAGCATTGTGTATGAGCCAATGGTTGGGAAACTTAAGTTGATAGGTCATTTCATTGATTGGCCTAAGAATTTGAAAGGGACCATAGTTCCTTTTTGCGAACTTAGCATTGTACTTTTGGTGTCCTGTAGGATTCTTGCACGTCGTGTGCCTTAATCAAGCCTTGGGAAACTTAAGCAAGACCCAATCATTTTGTTTAAAGGCTAAGGCTCTTTTGTGCTTATCAGCAACAACTTATTGCCTTTGCTGAGAGATGGATATAGCATCCTTAATCTTTTGGAAAGATTCTTGTAGGTTTCGACCATATTCATCTGCATCAAAGATCTTCCCATGTACCTTGAATAGAAAGGGACTTTTTGATCTTCCCTCTATCACCTCAAGAGTTGCTTTTCCCATGGAAGTATGTACAGTGCTATTGTAAGCATACTCCACTAAGGGTAAGTACTTCTCCCATTGGGACTTTTGATCTACTTCTGTAACATAAGCTTTTAGTAGATCAAGAATTGTTCGGTTAGCTATTTCACTTTGGCCATTCTTTTGGGGATGACAAGCCAAAGAGAAGTTTAACCTTGTACCTAAATTCTCAAAGAGACCCTTCCAAAAATTAATGGTCATTCTAGGATTTCTATCCGACACTATAGACATTGGCAAGCCATGATATTTGAAGATTTGTGATATAAAGAGGGTTGCCATTTGATGGGCCTTGATAGTCTTTTTGATAGGTATGAAATGTGCTTGTTTGCTAAACCTGTCTACTACCATCCATATTCCTGTATTCCCATGGATAGACTTGGGCAATCCAAAAATAAAATCCATGGATATGCTCTCCCATGGTGAATTAGAGTTTGGCAAAGGTTGAAGCAATCCAGGTTGCTTCCCTCTATCAAACTTCGTCTTTTGGCATACCACACATTTTGAAACATACTCTTGTATGTTTGCTTTCATGGCAGACCAATAGAAATATGTTTCTATCCCTTTTAGGGTAGACTGAATCGCTCTATGCCCCGCATAAGGAGGAGCATGAGATTCATATATTAATTTCTCAAGTAGTGAGTTAGTAACGCATAGTCTATTGCCATAGAGAAGATAACCATCTTGTAGTGTAAATGGTTCTTCCTTCTTCCCTAGTGCAAGGGTTGGAATCACATCTCTAAAATTGGGATTGATAACGTACTCATCTATCATAGAAGATAGATCATTGTGAGTTGCTATGGATACTGCATTCACTCTCAGTTGTCTTGAGAGTGCATCAGCCACTTGATTATGCTTGCTAGCAATGTGAGCATTATGAAAATGAAATTGCGAAAGGAAATTTTCCCACCTCATTTGTTTGTCAGAGAGCTTGGTCTACGTCATGAAGTACTTAAGGCTTTGGTGATTCGTTTGCAGAATGAAAGGAGTCCCCAGTAAATAGTGTTTCCACGAATCTAGAGCATGTAGAATTGCTAAGAGTTCCTTCTCATATATGCCTAGAGCTTGCTCAATAGGGTTGAGCCTTCGACTTTCATAGGCTATGGCATGCCCTTCTTGGAGCAAAACAGATCCAAGGCAATCACCACAAGCGTCGCATTGGACCTCAAATGGCTTTAAGAGATCCGACAGTGTAAGCATAGGTTGAGAGATAAGCTTCTCTTTAAGCTTTTTGAAAGCATTGTTCTCCTTGGTGGACCATATATACCTAAAGTTTTTCTTTGTTAGGTCATGTAATGGTCCTGCAATTTGCGAGAACTTTTCTATGAAGCGTCTATAGTATGCACACATACCTATAAAGCTTCTTAGTTCATGCAGATGCCTTAGGCCATCCTTTTATTACCTCTAACTTTGATGGATCCATTTGGATGCCATCCTAAGAGATAATGTGACCTAAATACTGAATCTCTTGTAAGAAAAATTCACTTTTCTTTCGATTAATATAAAGTTTATTCTCTCATAAAACTTGAAATATTACTTGGAGGTGTTGCTTGTGTTTGTCTAATGAATTAGAGTAGATGATTATATCATCAAAGAACACTCTAGTAAAGGTTTGGTGAGATCTGAATAGCTTCTTCATCAGGCGATTAAATGTGGCTGTTGCATTGGTCAAGCCAAAAGGCATTACAATGTACTCGTAAAGACCAAACGTAGTGCAAAATGTGGTCTTTACAATGTCTTGATTAACTATCCTTATTGAAGTAGGTCGACCCCTGTAGCTTATCAAATAGGTCTTCTGCCTGTGGAATAGGAAACCTATTCTTGATAGTGATCCTATTTAGTGCTCTATAGTCGACACACATACGATATGTGCTACCTTTATTTTGCACTAATAACACTTGTGAACAAAATGGAGATGAGCTAGGCCTAACCATGCCTTTCTCAACCAACTCATGCACTTGCCTCATAATCTCCTCTTGTTGAGCTTGGGGAACTCGATAAGGAGGTTTATTAGGTGGTGAGCTTCTTGGAAGAAGTTCAATTGCATGGTCGTCATCCCCTCGTTTGGGAGGTAGTTCACAAGGGATGTCGTCAATAAAAACATCTTGGAATCCCTTGAGGAACTTGGATAACTCTAATTACTTTTGATTGGTTATATCTTCTTTTGCTAAAACATTAGGTTCATTTTGAGAATCTTTAACAAAAAACATGTACACAAAAATAGAGCTCTTTATTGACTTATTGAAAGCTTGCTTATGTACAATGGGTATGGTACTACCCAACTCCTTAGCATCTATGTACATATCTTTTTCCCTGAACTTAAAGTAGATTTGCCTTTCATGGAATTTAACATTTGCAGCCATGTAATCAAACCATGGTGCCGCTAGGATTACATCCTCATGCTTGAGAGGAGAGATGAAGAAATCCTCCTTGTCCACATAGCTTTGAACATGGAGCCTCAATTTCTCAATTAAGGGAGTGACTGAGGCTTCTTGGCCCTTCAAAGAACCATCGGCAAGTAGGACATCTCCCATCTCAGAGGCTTGGATGCCTAGCTTGGTGGCCAACTCTGTGGATATGAAATTGTGAGTCGAATCAAGGTCAAAGAGAATGAAATCATCATGTTCTCTTACCTTTCCCCAAGCATGGTATAGAGGAGATCCTTTGTGATAAGCATCCTCTTCTTGATTTTTGACCAAGGTAGCTCTAGGAGGCTCATTACGTTTATTCTTGTGGGGACAAGCACGATAGGCATGCCCTTGCTCCCTGCACTTGAAACAACGATGATCTTTTTGATAACGCTCTAGCTCTTCAGGAGAGAGTTTATTTTTTCCTTTATAAACTCTCTTCTCCTTAGTTTTGTTGTTGTTGGCGTTGCCTTTGGGGGACTTTTGGACGTTGTCCTTCCCCTTAGACTCATTATGGTCCTTGTTTTTCGTGGGCTTAAGATTTCTCTTAGCCCCTTGTTGGAAGTTGATTCTTGAATCCACCATGGTATGATGTATGACCACAGATATGGTGCGTGATCTTTGGGAGTTAACATACTCCGCCATATCCTCAGTTAAACCCACAAAAAATTATTGTTTTTGCTCTCCAAAATCCATCTTTTTGAAGACAATGGCTTTGAGGTGTAAATCCCAAAACTTGTCTACATATTTGTGAATAGATTTGTAGGGAGAGAGCTTCAAGCTTCACCATTCGGTAAGTACTTTGTGCTTGGCATCGGTAGCCAAAAACTGCTTCATGATGGAAGCTCTTAAAGCTTTCCATGTTTGTGGAGCTTCACCGATTTCTCGTAGGCTAGACCACCATTGTTTGGCGGACTTTTGAAAATGCATAGCTACATCATGTAGCTTAGAGGACTCCGTGAAGCCCACATCTCCAAACGCCCCATTGAATTGTTAGATAAAGGCCAAGACTTTGTCCATAGCACCAAAAAAAGTGCCATCGTAGGTAAAGAAAGAGATATTCTTTCCTCCCACTTTGAACTTTTTGAGCTTGGGCGACCTTTTCTAGCCGGCATAGGATTTCCTATGGCCTCTTCTTTTGGATGGTTTGAGAGCTGCATCGTCACTTTGTTCAGAAGAGGAAGAGTATGAGGAGGATGGAGAACAGGGTGACCTCTTTCTCGCCTTTTCTTCCCTTGCTCCTCCTTGTCTGCAACATCACTTTCTTCAGAAGAGGAAGAGGATGAAGAAGATGGAGAAGAGGGTGACCTCTTTCTCGCCTTTTTCTCATCTTGTTTTCTCTCTTCCCTCTTTGAATTATGGTGAAGAGGAGTATACAATGGTTTCCTCCGTTTAGGGGGTGTTGGAGAGCATTTTTCCCGTCGTCTTCGTGGAACCATCTCCGCCGAGGTGGCAGGAGACTCACTTCTTTCTCGTTCTTTTGGTGGGGGCTCTACCGTTGAAACTTGGGTTCTCCTTTACGAGGGAGATGCCTCATCGAGTAGTAAGTTTTTGAGCCCTTCGTACGGATCCTCCTCTTCTTCCCTTATTGGAGAGAGTCCTCTTTTGGCAGTCTCACCAGGAGCTTTCCTAGATACTCTCTCTTCTTGGTGGGGAGCTTGGATAATACCATGGGTGCAGAATTGCTGTAGCACTTCACCTTGGAGGGATGGGTTTCCCAGGGCTTGTTGAAGCCTAGAAACAAGATAGTTTACAAGCATAGGGGCATCATTAGTTGCTCTTTCATTAGCAAAATCAAAGCCATCAACATTCATTTCAATCTCTTTTTCCTTGTCATCCATACTAGCAAACTGTACTTTGGCACTTCAAGCCCTAGTTTCTACTCCTCTTTACCTTCAAAGATAAGCACTCAAGAATCTATACCCATGGCTCAAATATTGATAATTGCAAGGAATAGAAGAGAGTGTTCAACAGAGCCAAGACAACACCGGTTCTTGTCAAGCTTCTAATAGCTCAACAATGGTTAAGCCATAGGCAAGCCCCGTAGGACTCCATTCTTAAGACCATAGCTCTCGATAGTATCCTCGTTAATTGCATAAAGTAGGTGTGCTTCAAGGATGAAAAATCCCTATTCTACTTACTCTTTTGCAATTAATAACACCGACCATTTGTAGCAAACTTGAGGACCTCTCTTATTGAGCAAGAAAAGAGAAACCAATAACTCTGATACCAATGTAACATTTAATGCACTAGTAACTTGTGTGTAGCGGAAATTGATAACATAGTGAGCATTTCATTACGAACAAGTTCCCCATGAGCATAGAGAGAGTACATAATTTGAGAAAGCATAGAGAGAGCATAGAGAGAGTACTTAATTTGAGAAAGAAACATAGCAATTTACACCTAGCTAATGTGGCATTGACAATACTTGAAAAGAGAGAAAAATATAGCAATTGACAATAGTTGAGGACCGGATTTACATGGAGTGGTTCCCCCCTCCATAAAGGCTTTGTATTATAGCTTCTCCCATCAAAGGAGACTTTTGTACAATACAATCTTTGTGTTCCTTGACAAAACTAGCTGGTGCAATGAAGACGGAAGCTTCATGCACCAAATTATGCTTGAAAAACACACCTAGTGTCCCTAGCCTCAGTCCCAAGACCTCACATACCTTCAAAAATGGTGAGAGCTAGCAAGGAATGAGGATAGATTTAGAGAAAGAAGATGTATCTTACGAGAAAGAAGTATTCTCCTCACATAATCACTCTAATAGCATAGCTTAGCTTAGTAATTAACATGGTAGAGTAGATGAGCATGCCATTGAAGCTTGACTCTTGGTTGGATTTGCATTCCATAGCCAAGAGTTGTTGGGTTAGGCCTCAACTTCCTAATGCTTGGAGAAGGATATAGATTTCTTTTTGCACACATGAATTGTGTGTGTGTGTGTAGCACTGTGTTAGACAAAAATGCAGCCCTCTCTCTCTTCTTGGTCGACCCCTCTTTCCCATTGGCTCCTACAAAGCTTAGCCAATCACAATTTAGAAGCATAATTGATAGCCTTGTGACATGTGTTCCCCTTTTCCCTTTTGTGAGAGCTTTAGGTAATTAAATAATTCATTTAAACTCTCATTGGACCTTTTTGTTTTCTGGCCAATAGGAATCAGACAAGCCATTGGGCTACTGGATGCTCATTGGACCCCTTGGTAGACTGTCCAATAGTCTTCTAGGGAGCTTAATTTTTATTGGTTATTTTATCAAGAATTTTTAAATTGATTAGACTAATTTTACTCTAGTCTAATTCTCATTGGTCCACCTCTATGGCCATCCAATAGGATTTGAGGGAAAATTGGGGGCAACTGCCTTAGGAGCCTGCCGTGTGTCCATTCTTCCCTTTGGGGAGAATTGGGAGCGTGTGTGTGTGTGTTTCTCTCTCATCCCCTACCATTAGGGCTTGCCCCCTCCTTCCTAGGGATGTGGGAAGACTTTTTAGTCTTCCCATGACCATCCAATTTTTCCTTGCTTTAGCCATTGGATAATTGAATTAAATTTAGGAACTTTAGCCTTTGAAAGTCTTAATGGAGCTGAACCTTAGGTCTTTTAAGCCCCATTGAAGCACATTGCTCGTTTGCAGACTGTCCCCCTTTGGATCCCTATTTTCCCTCCTTTGGATCCCTGACAGAGATCGGTCTAGCAGCCTTACCAATATTCTAGCTTTTACTCCCCTGGCACTTCCCCATATTAAATGATTAGTTTAACATGAGAAAATCATTTGGGTGAATTAGATATTAGTTTTTATGACACTATGGAAGCTTGAGGAAATTGGGAAATGAGTTGAGGAGCTTGTGACACTCTTCACCATTAGCTAAACAACCAAAAACAAGCATGTGATCAATAGATGTCGTTTTATCATTCCATGCTATATAAGGAGTCATAGACTACAAGGCTTTGGTAGTACACGTGTTAAGTACATAAGTAGCACTCATGATAGCCTCAAGCCAAAAGGAATGTGGAAAAACTTGCATCTTGACCATACATCATTCCATCTTCCTAAGCAACCTATTTTTTCTTTCAAAAACACCATTTTCCTGAGGTGTGTATGACACTGTACATTGGTGCTTTATCCCATGATTTTCAAAAAATGCATTAAACTCATGAGACATATACTCCCCCTCTCAATCTGAACAGAGGGTACCCATAGTACATTTAGAGACATTTTCAACCATAGATAGACATTTCTTGAAGCGCATGAACACTTTGGACTTAACTTTAAGCGGATATACCCATGCATGCCTAGAGTAATCATCAATGGAAGTCACAAAGTAGAGGTAATTGCTTAATGATGGAGTTTGCATAGGCCCACAAACATCACTATGCACAAGTTGCAACTTTCATGTAGCCCATACTGAACCATCCTTTGGAAACTTTGAACGCTTCATCTTACCCAAAATACAACCTTCACAAACATGCTTAAAAGATGCTTCTATCTATTGCATATATCCAAGGTTCAAGACGGTTCGATCTCAGTATGGTGCAAACATGTTAGCAAAAGACAAGACGAGTCTCTTTCACAGATCTCTAGATTGATGTGCATGACATGTCTGTAGATGCAGAGTTGGAGCCGTCATGCTTTGGCGAGACACAATAAGGTTTATCCTCTTAGGATAGAGACGCCTCCTACTACGGAGATGGATGATATGGATTTTTTTAATATGCTCGTGCTAGAGGCCGATACAATTATGTCACGACATGTGGATCCAATCCCTATGGATGAAGTGGGAGTAATGAATACACTAGAAAAGGATTGATGCATCCATACATGATTTGTCTTGATGGAGTTGATACAGTTAGCATTATTGACGTGCCTGCTATGGATAGATTGGTAAAGATTACACTGAGCATTAATACGGATGCCAAGATAGACTAGTAGATATCCCACATTTATCATCGGCGGTCTTTGGGAGTCTCATGTACAACCTTCTAGTGTTGAGACTCAAGATAGCAGCTACAGTAGGGGCAATTGCAACAATTGGCATTGTCATTCATGTGATGACTGCCACTAGCGTGATGCATCATAGAGCTATGCATGTCATCATATATCAAGGATGAGAAAATATCTCCTTTACATTGTTTTGATGTTGACTTGGAGTCTCAAAAGATATGGGATGAGTTTTTGTTTTGCTTAATTGATGACGTGACGAGTGATCAGATGCATCAAAAGATGAAGCAGTTGTTTGTAGGAGCTCAGGGGGGTCACTGTTAGTCGACAAAGTACACGAACCATTGGATGCACTGATGAGAGCTTACAAAGCGAGATTAAAGAGCAACCAAACACAAGAACAACGGTGTTTGACTTATCCAAACGCTGAATTGGAAAAGCAGAGACTCAAAATGTGGCAGAGAATGATCGAGACTGCACAAGCCTTGTTAGAACCACCTAGAGAACCACTGAATTGTGGAGCGGGAAACCCAATACATCAAGAGACTATCCTCTCACGGGTAGTTAAAAAGCCTAACAGTGCACAAAAGCCTGAAAAAATGCACGGGGATGAACGTATAGTGATGAACACAACAGATCAAGAAATAGAGAGTTTTCATCCTGTGATACAGAGGTCTTACTGAAGAGACGAGGATTACAATGAGTTTTGGGAACAAGTGAGAGAGGCAAACTTTGCAAACGAGCTGAGTTGTCAAGCTAATCAGACTAATAGGGAAAAGTGATGGGGAGGAGCTGGGAGCACAACGGAAGAAGAATACGCACGCACACACTCACACACACACCACCATAGCCACACATAGGTTTAAGGGGGAGAGCCAACGTACTGTATGCCCTCTTTCTTTCTTCTCTTTTTCTTATGCACTAAGGCACAATACACATTGTAATTAGTGTTAGTGGCTCACACAAGTGTATAGCTGTACACTTAGGGTTAGCGGCACTTAGTGATGGGTCGGTCACATGGCCATTAAACCTAACATTCTCCCACTTGATGGCCAATGTGGGAGACTATAAAAATGGAAGAGCACCACTCTTCACCCAATGCCCATCAACTTACGACAGTGTTGAAACTGATGGCTAGAGAGACTCTTAGTGAGTACATCCGCTGTGTTCTCTGATGTAGGAATCTTCACTAAATCAAGGCTCTTGTTTGCCAGGCATTCACGACTGAAGTGATAGCGCACATCAATGTGTTTCGTTCTGGAATGAAACACTGGATTGTTAGCCAAGGCAATAGAACTTTGACTGTCACAATGAGGAACTGGTGTACACTGCTCCAATCCAAGATCTTTCACTAGGCGAGCAAGCCAAATAGCTTCTTTGCATGCTTCACTCAATGCAACATACTCTGCCTCTGTGGTAGAAATGGATGTACAATCTTGAAGAACAGATCTCCAAGAAATAGCAGAACCAGCAAATGTGTAAATCCAACATGTTGTTGATTTACGACTGTCAACACAGCCTACATAGTCACTGTCTACAAATCCTTGAATGGATGACTCTCCACGACCATAGCATAACTGTCTATCTGCAGTGCCACTCAAGTATCTGAGAATCGACTTGACAACATCCCAATGCTTTTTACCAGGGTTAGACATGAATCTGCTGACAACTCCCACTGCATGTGCAATGTCAGGTCTTGTAGCCACCATGGCATACATGAGACTACCACAAGCTGAAGCATAAGGAATTTTAGCCACCGCAGCTTTTTCCTCAGCAGATTTGGGACAATCGTTCTTGCTAAGTTTCAAATATGCAGGCAATGGAGTACTCAAGGCCTTCCCCTTCTGCATGTTGAAACGATCAAGAACCTTGTGCACATACTCTTTTTGAGAAAGGTACAACAACCTCTTCTTACGATCACGAGTAATGCGCATACCCAAAATGTGATTGGCTTCACCCAAATCTTTCATGTCGAATTGACTTTTCAGCTTGGCTTTCAAGTCAGCAATGTCCTTCTTAGAATGACCAGCAATAAGCATTTCATCTACATAAAGGATAAGCATAATAAGCTGTCCATTTGGTTGTCTTTTCACGTAAAGACATGGATCCTCATTACTGCGCTTATAGCCTAGGGAACGCATAAATGCATCAAACTTTTGATACCATTGTTTGGATGATTGCTTCAAGCCATAGAGACTTTTGAAAAGCTTACAGACCAAATGTTTCTTGCCCTTTAGCACAAACCCTTCAGGTTGCTGCATATAAATCTCTTCCTCGAGATCACCATGTAAGAAAGCTGTAATGACATCCATTTGATCAAGCTCCATATCTTCAGTGGCAACCAAAGCAAGCAACATTCTTAGTGTCGTCATCTTGACCACTGGAGAAAAGATTTCCTGGAAATCTACACCTTCTTGCTTGAAACCTTTGGCCACTAAACGAGCTTTGTAGTTCTCAACATTGAATGCAATCTTCTTCTTGTAAACCCATTTACAAGGCAAAGCTTTCCTACCTTTTGGCAATGCAACAAGTTCCCATGTTTTGTTCTTTGCAATACTGGATAGCTCCCTCTTCATAGCATGTTCCCACTGAACCTTATCATTGCTGGCCTCTTTGTAACAAGAAGGCTCACCTCTTTGTAACAAGAAGGCTCACCACTATCTGTCAGCAACACAAAGTCCACGCCTGGAACAAACCGTTCTGACGGATGTGAGACTCTTTGAGATCTCCTCGGTTGATAAGAGCTTGTACTAGCCTGTGTAGTAATTGTCTCTGGAGCTATCTGTGCAGGAGGTGATACATCGGAAAACGTCACTTTCCGGAATTCAACCTCTTTCGTTGGCTGCCTATGCATCTTGGTCTCATTGAAGAAAACATCACTGCTACGGATTACTGATTGGCTTTTCGGATCCCATAAACGATAGCCAAATTGACCATCTACACCATAGCCAATAAAGATGCATTTCCTGGACTTAGGATCAAGCTTAGCACGCAACTCCTTGGGTACATGTACATAAGCTTCGCAGCCAAATGTACAGAGTTTTTCATAAGACAACTTATGTCCTGACCATAACTCCAAAGGTACACGAAACTGTAATGAAGCATGTGGTGATCTATTGATCAAATACACAGCAGTGTATAGTGCTTCAGCCCAAAACGCTTGCGGTAAATTAGCTTGTGATAGCATAGACATAATCCTCTCTTGGATGGTCCTATTCATTCGTTCGGCAACACCATGCTGTGCAAAAGATATCCTATGAGGGTGGCAACGAACAAAGTAAGAAGATTGCTTTCATCTTGTCATCAATATTGATCCGCTGTGCACGAATCTGGGCAAATAGAGAATCAAAGTCATTAATATGACTGTCAACACTGGCTGACTCCTTCATGCGAAGGTTAAAAAGTTTTCGTATCATGAAAACCTTATTACTTGCCGTATCCTTTTAATAAGTGTTGCATAACTTTTTCCATAAAGCATAGGCAGATTCACATTCTAGCACTGAAAAGTACACTGACTCAGCAAGGTGCAATCTAATAGTAGATCTGCATAGCTCATCAAGCTTCTCCCACTGAAACTGAGTCAAATTCATCTCTTCAGTCCGTGTCACATAAATAATAGGCAATTTCTGTTTCTTTTGGACAAGCACATCTTGCATCTGATTCTTCCAAAGCTGAAAATTAGTGCCATCAAACTTCTTTGATGAGGAGGAGCTGGGAGCACAACGGAAGAAGAATACGCACTCACACACTCACACACACACCACCATAGCCACACATAGGTTTAAGGGGGAGAGCCAATGTACTGTATGCCCCCTTTCTTTCTTCTCTTTTTCTTATGCACTAAGGCACAATACACATTGTACTTAGTGTTAGTGGCTCACACAAGTGTATAGCTGTACACTTAGGGTTAGCGGAAGTTAGTGATGGGCGGTCGGCCACATGGCCATTAAACCTAACAAAAAGGACATCAGGAATCCTCCCATAGAGGAATTTGAGGCAGGATCTCAGGTGGACTTAGATCTGCATTCTTACTCTTCCTTCCCTCTCTTTGTTGCAGCTTCACTTCATAGCTTTGTTGCAACTCTCATAGATCTCCACTCCATAGCCCTCCTCTCCACTCCGTAGCTCTCCTACAACTCTCCACTCCATAGCTCCCCTCTCCACTCCGCAGCTCTCTTGAAGCTCTCCATCCCATAGCTCTTCACTCCATAGCTCACCTCTCCACTCCGTGCCTCTGTTGCAACTCTCCACTCTTGATTGAGGCCAGCTTTATTCCCCTTGCCATGGAGCTAGGCGATATTACAAACCTCTTATCCACAACAAGATCAGCAAGTTTGAAAACGGTTTCTCTACATGTTCGGTTGCCAAAGGACTTCGCACCCTCAAGGCATCATTACTTGAAAACTACACAACAACGCCATGGTGTAGGTCACACCAATGTGGACCTTTGGGTGCATGGTTGCCTCTACCCTAATGATCCGGCCATCAATGTGTATCCAACATTCAGTAGCCTTGCTTCATTCTTCTTACAATATGTAGGTAGAGGGGAGCAAGGTCTTCTTGGATACTGCAAGCGATTGTCGACTATTGGAGCTGATGGACCACTGTAGCTATGGAGAGCTTCCATTTTTAATGCAGCTATGTAAAGCTTGGAGAGGGGGGGAGAAATGGCTCAATGGGGAGCAAGGGGAGAAGAATTAGTTCAAAGGGATGGTGTGGATGAAAGGGGGAGACAAGTGGTGCAGCTATAGAAAACTTGGAGGCAGAAGGGGAAAGAGAAGAGAGAAGAGGTAGAATAGAGGGTACTGCTAAGAAATGCAAATCTTGGTCAAAGAAAATAGTTTTTTTGATCATTTATTTGGTTAGGAGAGTTTTTGGAGAGTGAAAAGTGAGATTTAGAGTTTTTTTTTTGAAATTTTAGGGTTACTTTATGGGCGCCCATGAAAACGGACGGAAAGTCCCCCCCTTCCCCCCCCTCCCCTCCCTTTTCCCCATTCTCTCTCTTTCTAGGAGACAAAACTATAACGAGGGGGACAAATAGGCCCCCTACTACCCTACCTTTTGAGAGGGTATAGTTGGGGGCCACCACCCTCTTTCTATTGGTCCATGCTTAATCACCCCTTAAGCTAAAGGGCCCTTTTGGGGTTCATATTTTTCCTAATAAGTAGGCACGGGAAAACCTTGCATATTTTTGGTACCATTTCTAAAAGGTTAGAGTCACTAAGGGAGCAAAGATTACTCTAAAATTCTTTGACGGCTTCAAGAGCCGCACTATCTCTACAAAAGCTACCACATGTCTGAGGGATAGTTGGAGTAGCGGGGGTACTGATAAAAGAAGGATTGAGGCCACATAGTTTTTTAGGAAAGTTAGATAATTCAGCCTCAGAATAGGAAAAAGGGGCAAGCTCTTGTTGATATTGTACAAAGAGAATAGGTAGTTGGGCTATGTACTGGGAGAAACATCTTTGGAGTCCTTGTCCAAGGTAGCCAAAATCTTGACCCAATCATAAAAGATAACATGTGCAACATAGACATCTTTTGTTTGTGGAAAGAGCAGAATAATATATTAGTTGAGAAGCATCCAGACTGCCAATACATCTGAGGACAAGAGATGTTGCCACAGAGAGCGGTTCAGAAGATAATTCCAAGACTTGCGAAAGAGTAAGGGTCTGCAATATACAAAATCGTTAGTAAGGCTATAAATACTTATGGTAGTAAGTAACATAACATTTGGCCTTTCTTGCCAAAAAAGGTCGAGTTCTAACTGCTAAGGCATTTTTTGGAGTATGGTCTTTTAGGTAAAACTTAATCTGCTCTAAAATCCTTGTATGATTCTCTGGGTTGATTGGCATATGTGTGAACATATTGATTAAGTACTCCAGTAAACCGAGGTTTGTAATATACCTGAAGAATTACCCAATTGATACGATTTACTTGAGATGGCGTGTGGCCATTGCTTGTCCTCTCAGGTAGGGAGTAAAGCCGAAAAGACAAACGAGTGCAGAAAAGTAGAACCTGTACTCCTAGAAAGACATGGACAAGCGAAGAAAAAAGAAAGGCTTCGGAAAGGAAAAGAATAAGGCAAAGAAGCCTAAGTAAGACAGGCTAGAGAGTTCTAGAGCAGCAGAGGTATGTGGCAACAAAGCAGACGAAAACAGAACTGGTATCACATTGAGTGGGGCCCGAACAGAATCAAATGAATGAAAGTACAAACTGTCGTTTTTACGGCAAAGTGAAGGATCAAGAAGCCCTTTTTTTTCTTTAAAGAAGGAGCCAAGGCCAACTTCTTTTCACTTGGATTGGCGGCTCGATTGGAAATTATGCCCGACAGGCTGAGGCCACAGGTGGAGGTAGTTCGAGTGGCACCCGCACGGGATGTTTCCATTACACCGATCATTGGCAAACCTCGTTTGCAATGACAGGGGTGTTTAGGGCACGTGGATTTCTGTGTAATTTCCTCGGGAGATTGTGACGTCCTACTCGAAATCCCTTGGTACCACACGAACAATGCCGTGGTTGACTACCGGGTCGAGAAAGCGACTTCGACAAAATAAGGGCTCAGAGATTGTACTTGATGAATTGTTGTTTATTTACTCACTTTTTAGGAGAGAAATGAACGATGAATGAAGGTCGAATATGTTTTGACCTGAACAAAGAACGCCAAGATTTATCTCCACACTCATGCCGATTGCTTTTCAGAGGGTCTGCCAGGCGAGTTACCACCCACTCGTCCAGAAGATCATACCATTGATCTCATACCTGGAAGCACACCACCGAACCGGTCACCTTACCGTGTGGGCCAATCCCAAAACAAAGAAATTAGGAACCAAGTGAAAGACCTCTTGGAAAAGGGTCTTGTCCAACCTAGTACTTCACCGTACTGCTCTCCAGTGTTGTTGGTTTTGAAGAAATACGGATCTTGGAGAATGTGCATCAATTATAGAGCTCTCAACAAAATCACCATCAAGAACAGATTTCCGATTCCTAAAATCGATGATACACTTGAACGACTTCAGGGATCCCCGTGCTTTAGCAGGATCGACTCTAAATATGATATCATCAGATCCGAATCATGCTAGGACACGTCTACAAGACAACCTTTTGGATGAATTTTGGGTTATTTGAGTTTTCGGTGATGCCTTTTGGCCTAAGCAATGCTCCTGCCACATTTAACCGGACGATGGACATGATTTTTCGAGAGTACAGGCTATTTGTTGGCACTTTCTTTGACGACATCATTGTTTTCTCCAAGGATGAGGCAGAACATAGAGTACATCTGCTTCAAGTCTTTCAGGCATTACGAGATCACAAGTTGGTGATTAATGCAAAGAAAAGTGATTTTTTCCTACCAGAGATACACTTTTTGGGGCACATTGTGTCAGCAGAGCAGAAGGAGTGCAGATGGACCCGGCCAAGATAGAGACTATCTGTGATTGGCCCGATTGTGTTCGTACTAAAGGCAATTCATTAGAAAGTTTGTAGAGGTTGCTTCCCCTTTGCATATCTTGACACAGAAAGGAGTCCCTTTCTTGGGGGACCCACAGAGTTGACTGCCTTTCAGACATTGAAAGAGAAATTGACAACGGGACCAATTTTGACTTTGTTGGACTTGTAGAAGTCATTTGAAGTATATTGTGATGCTTGTGGTCGTAGTCTGGGTGCAATATTAATGCAAGAAGGCCATGTCATTGCCTACGAGAGCCGATTGTTCTCAAGGCTGGAATTGACAACACAAATTTATGAGAAAGAGCTTTTGGCGGTTATCCATGCTCTTACTCAGTGGCGGCACTACCTACTCGGAGCAGATTTTACTGTCTTTACAAACCATCAGAGTTTACGCTACTTCTTATCACAGAAGCCGCTATCGGAAAAGCAGATGCAGTGGGAGAACATCTTGTCACAGTTTCACTTCCAGATTGTCCATGTGCACAGACGAAAGAATTTGGTGGCAGATGCTTTGTCTCGGAAGCCGTTGGTTCTGGCTATTTCCGCGATACACCATAGGAGCTTCAAGGATATGGTCGATCAATATGCCACGGATATAGATTTTGCAGACATTTTCGCACGGATACGGGATGGGGAGATAATAGTGGGATATTCCATTCGGGATGGAATATCCCGAATAATGAGAAAAACCATGTTGTGCGTTACAGAACCGTTGAAAGAATAGGTTATGACCGAATGCCACTGTCCACCTTTTACGGGTCACCGCGGCATTGCTACCACCTTGAAAGGTGTAGAGAGATATTTCTTTTGGCGAGATTCAAGAAGGATGTGGACGAGTTTGTGCGTAGTTTCTTGGTATGCCAGAAGGTCAAGTTTGAAAGGCATAAAGCACAGGGATTGTTACAGCCTTTGCCCATACCCACCCGCCCCTGGGAAAGTATTGCAATGGATTTCATTTTTGATCTCCTGAGAACACAAAGTGGTCACGATGGTATCTAGACTGTTATTGACAGATTTAGCAAGCAGATCATTTCATTCCAGTGAAGAAAATAGTCAAGCCGGATCACTTAGCGAGACTGTATGTGGCCCAGATTTTCAAATTACATGGCATGCCCGAGACGATTGTCTGTGACAGGGACCCCAGATTCACAAGTTTGCTTTGGAATGCAATTAGGGAGAACATTGGCACGCGGTTGCAATTCTAGTCATCTTTCCACTAGAAGACTCTGACGGGCAATCTGAGATTGCCAATTCAGTGGTTTTAGATTTATTGAAGTCTTATATCTCGGATCAGAAGACTCAATGGGAAAAGTATCTACCTTTGGTGGAATTTGCCTACAATAACACGATACACTCTTCGACGGGGAAGGCGCCATTTGAGATTATTGAAGGTGATGCGAAGGTTCCACCCTTTCTAAGCACGAAAGATAAGATTTTTGAAGCCGATGAATATACGTGCAACTTGGACATGGCTTTTGCCAAGGTCCGCGAGGCTTTGTAGAAATATCAGGAAAGACAAATAAAGGCAGCAGATCGCCATCGTCGCGATTTGAAATTGAAGGAGGATGATTAGATGCTCCTACGTTTTGAGAAGGCACGCCTGAGAAAGTGTGTCGATTGGTACATGTGCTAAAAGTGTGTTCCTAGTGCGTTGGTACTAACAGTCAGTGTCTGCTAAAGACAATTTATGGCTTCTGTCTGTTTTGCAATGTAATCGAGGGCAATTACAATACTTTCAAGAGGGGGGTATGTCACAAATTGGTGACGTGTCTTGACAATGTGGGGCAGCAAAGGACATATCCACACACACCCCGGGAACGGGCCCTTCAGATGCGGCTGAAATGATGACATGGTAGTGACGTTCGGAAAATCCGCTGTTAGGACTGACGTGGCAGCTGCTTACTGATCCCCCGAAAAACGGGGACAGAAGTATGGACTGCTGACGTGGCACTGCTGTATGAAATTGCAGCTTTTGCACTGGGGAAAGTAAAGCTGTAAAAACTCTACGCAACGCTGGCTGAAACTCTACACAATTTGCTTTATTTTGTATGATTTTAAATTGGTAGCTTTTGGGGCTCTGCTTTTAGCAAACCTTGTAACCTCTATAAGAAACCCAAGGGGGGGTCCCTTTGCAGAGCATCTGGACGCAGAGTCTGAGAGCAAGCACACGCGGGTGTTGTACTTTGCTCGAAGATTTAAAAAAAAAAAAAACCGAAAGGGGCGCCAGTCTTTGGGGCCAATACCTCTTGGCACGGAACTCCGTCGGGCCGTGTCGAATCAATTGTGAATTGTTTTGTAGTGAATTTGTGTTGTGTCACGATAGATTCTTGACTTGGAGTGTCCAAGTCTATTATAGCCACTTATGGGATCCTTGATACCCATTGTCACCAAAACAGTTTAAATTCCTACAAATATATCCCTTGGCAATCATGGCACCCTACACACCAAAAGATCTCTTTTATTCTCTCAGAGCTTAGGAGGTACATTATTAGGGAAAGCTCTCTTTCATGCTTTATCTCTATTCGGAACCTTTTCTTTATTAGGCTAAGAGCAAAGGGATATCCCTCCCCCCTTTTGGAAGCTTGCTCTCTCTACCTTTCCTATGATCTAAGACCCTCTCTTCTCCAAAAGTTGTCTAAAACCAAATCCTCTCCAACCATCGTCAAGATTGCTTTCTCACCTCTAATCCGTCATCTAAACTTATCCCGTTCCATTAACAAACCCTCCCTAATTTTCTTAAATCCAACACCGACCTCGCACACTTACCTAGACCTTTGATATGTTGGATGAATGCCCCAAATCTTGACACTTTTCTCTCTAAGCCCCTCCCTCCCCCCTTCTTTTCACCTCAAATAATTTCACCCTCTATTGAAAAAACCCTACCTCAGCTAACTTCGGCCTCTTAGATATATGCAACCCCTCTAAACTCCACCCATTCCCTAGGACCTTTTTTGACTAGTCCCTTTCCTATACATTTTGCCACTCCTTTACTACCCCCTTCACAGCTTTATTACCCTACTAACTCTTCCTTTCCCTCCCTTTTTTGTAAGTACCCACTTAAGATTGGTCATAACCCATCTTTAAGTAGGTCTATCCCTTTTCAATATGGTACTTGGTACAATTTTTTGAGCCACACCTCACTATTTATACCCCCTCCATATCCCCCTACTGTTTACACTACTGATGAGCTAACTAAGCGAAACGCGTTTGATATAAACTTGTCTCCTTTTCCTCCCCCCCCCCCCCCCCCCCCCCCCTCTCCACACTTCGCTTTTCTTCTTCCATCATGTTGCCAAAGCAAAATTCGCTCGCTAAGTTTTTTTCTTATTAAACTTTGTATTATATGAATAGTTTCTTACAAGTGCACCCCTCGAGGGCTTGCATTTGTATTAACACTCTTTTTTGTTGTAGTTTGATGGTCAAAATGCTTCCTAAAGATCGCCACGTGCCTTCGGATCGCCGACGAGCAAGATCGTATGTCACTGCACTTGGCATGGAGTATGAGGACATCCATGTGTGTCAATAATGCATACTTTTCTGTAATGAGCACTCAAATGCTTCATCATGTCCTATGTGCAATGAAGCACGCTACAAGACGGAGTGAGCGGGGGCACACCTACCTCGCAAGGTATTGAGATACTTTCCACTATCCCTCGAATTCAACACATGTTTAAAAGTAGGTCTACAGTGGAGCTTCTCACATGGCACACCAACCACCGCTCAATTGATGGAATGATATGTGTCCCTGCCGATTAACCTACATGGAGACACATAAAGACTCAATTTGAGGCTTGGGCAGGCAAGCAACGGTGTCAATTCCTTTGGCACCAAGTCCACCTCATGAAGCACTTGGCTTGTGGTAATCATCAACTACAATATTCTATCATGGGAGACAACCAAGAAGGGAAATATAATTTTCTCTTTGCTTGTGGCAGGCTCGAGGGGTACACTATGTAATCATGTTAATGTATAACGTGAGTTCAAAAGTAGGGGTTTTAAAATGCAAAAATTTTAAGCAATTTAACAGAGATAAATTTAAATAAGGGGTTTCTATATTTAATTTTGGAAAAGATTTCTAAAATAAGAGGTCATTTTATTCATTTAGGCATGTTAAAAGAGGGGTTTTTATAATACCCCCGAACACACGTTATATAGGAAGGTACCGAACGGTGAACCCGTCGAGGTGCCAAGGAAGTACAAGGTGGCAAATATTGATGTCTACCTCGAGCCCCTCATCGAGGAGTTGGAGGAGTTATATAGAGACATCCCCGTTGTAGATGTCTCGCTTCCAAAGGAGAGGAGAGAGACCATTGTGAGTGGACTAAGCACGATTGTCCCGGGCTTGGAGAGATTTCTGGTATGTCATGTTCACTCTTCTCTCAGCTTGTTACCATTTGAAGTTTGTATCTTTTCTCTACCGATGTGATATGAGTGCAGGGTTGTCCACATCGAGCCGCAATGCATGTCCTACTTATGGGCCATCAATGGTGACGGAGAGTCCAGGTGCCTTGTGTAAGGTAACCTATCCAAGCAACCATCGTTTATTGCCCCAAAGTCATAGAAAATACAAGGCTCCAACAAATGGAAGGACGCCACTAAAACGCATGATGACAGATTGGACAACTATTTGGGAAGAGCACTACATTAGCGATCCAACTCCAACTCCTCCACCATATTTTTAAGGCTCCCTTATTGGAAGGACTTAAAAATAAAACACCTCTTGGATCCCATGCACATATTCAAAAATGTAGTTCACACCTTGTGGGACCACATTATTGGCAAAAAAGACTCTTTGGGGATGAGGGAGGATTTGAGGGGCTTGAAACGTCTCCCTGCCTCCGTCACTCCACGTTGAGCCCCCAATGGGAAGATTGTGTTTCCTAAAGCACCTTGGATACTAATAAAAGATGAGCTAGATCAACTCAAGGGTTCCATTGCATCTATTCGCACACCAACGGGATACATGAGATCACTATAGGGAGCTTTCACAAAAGCAAAGAAAGGTGGAAGCATTCAATTGTATGGGTTAAAGTCCCATGATTGGCACAAGATATTACAAGTAATTCTTTCTCTCTTATTTTATTGTCTCTCTCATTTTGTTTAGATATTGATTTGTGTGTATGACTTTCTCTCACTTTCTCGTTTACTATTTTGACATTGTAGTTTATTTTGTCGGTGAGTATGTGCGTATGCCGGGACATGAAAGTAAGGGAAGCTATTTTGAAACTCAGAGAGTTAGCAAGGTACACCACATCTCCACTTAACTAAACTTTTATATGTACACAATATTCTGAAGAAACACTTAATGTACTATTGTGTATTATCTTGTAGATTTGTAAGCTCCAAAGAAATTGAAATAGATGTCATCCCTGCTGGAAACCGTGAGGGCCATTGAGGATGCATTTCTTCGATCCGTTTTTCTTAGCTTCAAATTCACCTCTTGGTTCACATGGTTGAGGAGATAGCGATATGTGGAGTAGTGCATACACGATGGATATTCTTTTTAGAGAGGTTTTTAAAAACTCTCAAAGATTTTGTGTGGCTACGGTCCTAGCCAGAGGCATGCATGGCCAAAGGATGGATTGTGCAAAAGAGGAATTTGTTTACATTTGACACAAGTTGATCCCTCAATGCCTCACGTGTGGTCAGATAAGGAGGATGCAAGGATGACTTCATACTTGCCAAGTGGAAAGAAAAAATTAGTTAACATGGATATGGATCTATCTTGAGTGGTCAATAACTTTTGCATCCTCAATGCAAAGGTTATGACCATGTGGATGAACTTGTGGACAATGGCAAAGATAAGGTGTTTGCAGGAGAGGGAAGCATAGAAGAAAGCACATGGAGGCAGAAGGGCACCCCCAGTGTCTCAACACCTTGCATGTTTTCCAGATATCATTAGTGTCGAGCGGATTCATGAGAGAATAATTGAAGCAAAAGCACAAGGAGAAGACAGCTCTGACAAGGAATGGGAGTATACAAGAGGGTGTATACCAAAAGAAACCATATTGTATAGTTTTTTCTTGATTTTATCTTTGTAATTGATAAAAGATTTTTTTCTATTTTATAGTGTCTTTCCTTTAACTCTATGTGGTCAAAGGGTTTACACTTTTATACATGCCACATTGACGCAAGTCGAACCACCATGGATTGTGGCATCATGGGCAACTTTGACATAGATGGTGATGAAGTCAAGTATTGCGGAACTAGCGTTTTTTGTTGTGCGCAATGCGAGAGTGCTTTGAAGAAAAGCTCCTTTATTGTGCTCCTTGCTCAACATCTTTTCATAACAAGAGAGTTCTTTGGCACCACTACGTAAATCCTTTCCGAATATGTAAAGAATGATTGGATGCAGTCAAAAGCGTATGGTAGTAGAAACAATAATAAAGACGATAATATTAAAGGCAGTAATAAAAGCGGTGGACATATGTGAAGTCTGAGAAAGTAGTGCTCATCCCTTAATAGAAGATGTCGTCTATGTTTGGCTTCTCATCTCCAATGGTGCTTGCATGGAGGCACATGGATAACTCTAGGATGGATCTTCCTCTTCATAGTTTCATGTTTATCCCCATAGCCATTGTTTCATGTTTTAATATCATTTTTTATCTAATTTTTTATCGTCTTGAATAATGTTCTTTAATTTTGTTGTCACAACAAAAATAGAGAGAAACACCAAAATTTGAATGTTTAAGCACTAAAGCGGGGTTCAATAATGAGCACGGCAATTCTAGCAACAATTATCATGGTATTAGACCCTCTCTCTTCTTTGGTTAGCCCATTTTGGACTCTCTCTCTCTCTCTCTCTCTCTCTCTCTCTCTCTCTCTCCTCCCACAAAACGCGATAAAATATCGCGGTAAACGTTTTGTGATTTTCATAGTGCCATGTAGGGGTTGTAGCCATCGATCACAAAAATATTGTTGCGACACTTCACCTATGTGCAGCACTTGAGTTTGGGTCAATGTTGCACTTGGGTGAGGAGGGACCAAAGTTGTTGATGGAGCAGAGCGTACTGGCGAGGCCAAGCCAGAGAACACCATGGGAGCTGCATAACCAACTTGACCCTAGACAATTATGCCATTCAAAAGGGCGTCGTGAAGAGACATTGGAGCTTCCCCCCAAAGAGAAAAGCGTAAAGGCTGTCAGATGCAAGGACAAGGGAGTAAAAGAGCGAAGATAAAGGGATACAGAAGGTCGATCAAATGATGGCTATGCTCATCAATATGGCTACCTCGAGCTCAGTGTCTTTGATTCCATAGCTTTTCGCCCCTTCAAAGGGTTTTCAACTTGCAAGTCTGAATATCAGCACAAAAGGGTTTTCCTAGAATTTTCTCCTTTTGAGTGCATCAACTTCGTAATATGCTCATAAAAGGAAACGCCAAGAAGAGAAAATCTTATATTAAAATGCCCATCTCAAGGCCACGATCACCACAAAGGTGTGATCTTAAAAATACACAATAAGTGACCAAGCCTAGTTCTTGGTTTCAAGAGAATACCCTTTACATACATTCTCAAAGTTTGTGTTGGGTGGGATAACCTCAATAATTACACCACCCTTGACATAGAAAATGTACATGACACTCCTCTTCAATGAAGTAATTTAGCCTCAAAATTTTGAACTTAAACAATTGCACCATCCTTGACTTGGCTACATTCAGACATAAAATATACATGACACCTCTCTTCAATGAAGTAACTTGCAAGATAGGAAACTCTAAATCTTAACCTTAACAATTACACCACCCTTGACACGATTAATTCCTACAAAAAATGTACATGACACCGCTCTTTAATGCTACAGGCCACACGCCATTCCATCACCATGGAGTGCACATTCACAAGAAGATTTAGAAATTTTCTCGTGTAGGAAAACGGAGTATGTTACAATGTTTTTCATACTATGCACAACATCATGAGCTTCTGCTCGAGAGGCATGGCATACCTAGCTAGGTACGATTGGGGGCAAAGGACCGCCGGCCCTCCCTCCGGGCCGGCGATCCCTTGCGCCCAATCGTACCTAGCTAGGTATGCAGTGCCTCCCTCACCGAAGCTCATGATGTTGAGGTAAGTCACAATGTGGGAATTATTGTGAGAATTTGTCCAAAACTTCTTGTGATTGTACATACAAAGATATCTATACCCCTCGCAACCGGAGACACACGGTTCCCATAGATGTTTCACAATGAATAGTCGTACGAATCTCATAGCGACATCTTGGAGGCAATGGAGGACATCTTGGAAGTCATGGGGAGGTGATGGGGAGATAGTATCCCATGTTCTCACGGATCAGACATCTTGGGGGCGATGGGAAGATAGTATCCCATGTTCTCGTGCTAAGGTTGAAGAGACAAACCATGCGGAAAGGGTTTTGGAGCCAAGATGGTCAACATTGGCCACAAATTGCTTGAGCATAGGAACGGGCATGACACCGATAATTTCCGAGTAGAAACGATGATCATCAACATGGTCAGGGTGTACAGGACACCTCACTTCGATGGATGTCGGGCCATAATCCGGGAGGCATGCAAAACCTCCAAGAAATAGCACCATCAATACATCTATCCGATGATGCGCACATATGAGTTGCCACATCGAGCAAAATGTGATGAATGTAAAGAATGCACATGAGAATAGCATAGCAAAGCGTTGCAGATACGGCAGCTCATGAAGGTCAAGTAGCTCTTTGCAAAAGAACGGAGAGCAGGGCCATAAGGGAGGTGCCAAGGGCAGCAAGCAAGAAGAAAACGTAGTATGTAGAGGTGCTAGGGGAGAAGAAGGGTTGTCTTCGGTGCTTAATTAGGGGGACGGCGAAAAGCGACGCAGTTATGGTGCATATGGAGAGGACCCAACGCAGAGGCCATAGGCAAGGCACGAGGCATGGACCAGGAAGAGTTGGCCATGATTGTTGTTGGGGTTTGGTTAAATATCGGCCTGCTTGCCATCGTGGCGAAGCAGCGCCTTTCGGTTGCCAGTCAACCTTCACCGGCCACCATAGGTTGACCAAAACTGGTCAACGCGGTATGGACACGGAGTATCGACCCTGGCACCTCGGGTTTCAGAGGCAGCAGCACTACCGCTACGCCCGCGCATGCATCGTTAAACTGACGGTGTGTGTAGCTCTCCATATCTGTAAGGAGGCTACTGGGCTTCGAATAAGTTTGATGACCGGCATGGCCAGTCACCGTCACCTACACGGTGGCTAGCTAGCCGATATTTATCCATAGCCCTGTTGTTGGGGTCGACGTCGGCGGCAGCATCATGACAAAGGGAGCGGAGCAGCGCCTTTCGGTTGCCAGTCAACCTTCACCGGCCACCATAGGTTGACCAAAACTGGTCAACGCGGTATGGACACGGAGTATCGACCCTGGCACCTCGGGTTTCAGAGGCAGCAGCACTACCGCTACGCCCGCGCATGCATCGTTAAACTGACGGTGTGTGTAGCTCTCCATATCTGTAAGGAGGCTACTGGGCTTCGAATAAGTTTGATGACCGGCATGGCCAGTCACCGTCACCTACACGGTGGCTAGCTAGCCGATATTTATCCATAGCCCTGTTGTTGGGGTCGACGTCGGCGGCAGCATCATGACAAAGGGAGCGGAGCAGCGCCTTCCGGTTGCCAGTCAACCTTCACCGGCCACCATAGGTTGACCAAAACTGGTCAACGCGGTATGGACACGGAGTATCGACCCTGGCACCTCGGGTTTCAGAGGCAGCAGCACTACCGCTACGCCCGCGCATGCATCGTTAAACTGACGGTGTGTGTAGCTCTCCATATCTGTAAGGAGGCTACTGGGCTTCGAATAAGTTTGATGACCGGCATGGCCAGTCACCGTCACCTACACGGTGGCTAGCTAGCCAATATTTATCCATAGCCCTGTTGTTGGGGTCGACGTCGGCGGCAGCATCATGACAAAGGGAGCGGAGGCCTGTGGACTTCGGACGCCAAACCCGGCCGAAGGCCACGATTTCGTAATCCCACATTTCCAAATCGATATCAAGTGTTTTGTGGTGGGGTGTTCGGACTGGGAGCCACAGCTGGCCGTCGGGCAGAAGCGCAAACTCGACATGGAGCAGTCCGTTAGTGAAAACGCGCACACTGCGTGTGATGTTGCCCGTGGTGTTCCCCATACGTCGCTAGGCTTCCATGCCAGTGCAACACGGCGGAGCTGGACATCGTCCCGCGAGCCCACGATAGCCCTCCAATGGCGGCATGTCCCCGCTGCCCCGCGGGCTTCCCTCGGACCGCCAATCATCTCCTTCCTCCAATAGATGCTCCGACAGCCGTTGGTTTCTGTTATAAGGTGCAGGCGGCGGCGTGGTCGAGTGGAGCTGCTGTTGGCAGCACGTCAGAAGTTGAGCTGCCCCCTCGTAGAAATCTCGCCACCCCATGCAGCCACACGCTTGATGATCAGCCGTAGAAACCTCGCCACCTCATGCAGCCACACGCTTGCAAGCCAGCTGCTTTCAGTGGTGTCACGTTGCACAAGGGCCGGTGGTCCTCCCTCTCCATGTCGTAGATCTTCTACCCTGCCGCCAACCACAGCAAGATGCTATAGGACGCCTGATTAATGGTTACTGGCTCGTACTACTTACTTTTCGTATACTTTATAAATATAGAACATTACTCAAAAGATTCCCCCGTCTTGCTCTCTCTCGGAGTCTCTTTGCCAAGTTTCAACGCCACAGAAGGCATACTCCCTCCTCTCTTTCAATATGTTTCTTCTTCCCCTCCTCTCCCTCTTGTCCCTTGCCGTCATGCTCTTCTTTGTCGAGCTGCTCTGTTTCAGCGCTTGTGGGGGGGGGGGAGAGAGAGAGAGAGAGAGAGAGAGAGAGAGGCGGAGAGTGTGTCACAGGATCTCTCCCCTTTTCAGGGAGAGAGACATACAGAAAAAGTTGCATGAGCTCTTCCCCTTTCGGTGCTTGAGTGAGAGAGAGAGAGAGAGAGAGAGAGAGTGTAGCATGAGCTCTTCCTACTTTAGCTTTTTATATATATATATATAGAGAGAGAGAGAGAGAGAGAGAAACGTTTTTGAAAGAGAGAGACTCCTTTACGACGACGCTTTCTATGACTATAATTAAACGCAGCCTACTGTAGGGAGAGAGAGAGAGAGAGAGAACGGGGCTTTTGCATGGCGCTTCATACCCCCATGTCAATGTGTCCCCTAGGCTACTTTACAACGACGTGTTTCATAACTACTAGTATCGTCGGCCTCCCTCCCTCCCTCCCTCCCTCACCTTCTTTGTCTCTCCCTGTGTCTCTCTCTATCTCCTGCCTCAAAATGTCTCCTCCTCTTGCTAAAGCACACTACACCAACCACTCTCTCTATCTCTTTGTACCTCGACCTTCGCACCGTGTGACACACAACTCTTTCTCTCTCTAAAGCATAGACGCCAACCACTCTCTATCTCGATCTCTGTGCCTTGATCTACACACCACACGACACACAACTCTCTCTCTCTCTCACACACACAGTGTTTGCGCATAGTTCATTTTGTGCCGAAGGCCGTGGAGTGAGGAGAAGACGCCACGTGGTAGGGAGGGGGGCCGGAATTCCTCCCCCTATTATTGGGTCTACTATATTTTAAGCAAGAAATTTACACAAAATTTAGGTTAAATATCGGCAAAAGCTTCAAAATTTGACTTAAAATTTTTAAGTGTAAAACCTACAAAAGCATCAAAACCAGGAGAATTTCAAGTTTGCCCTTGTTTTCTTCTGTTTATAACTACCTGCAAAAGCTTCAAAGTACCGGCGAAAAGATTTAAATTTGACTTAAAAACTTCCAGTATAAATACAAGCAAAAGGTAAAAACCGGGAGAATTTCAAGTTTATCATTATTCTCTTCGGTTATAATATATACTGGCAAAAGCCCTAAAAATCCTGATGTTTGGCTAAAAACCCGAATGTTTGACTGAAAACCCTAATGCTCAAAACCTTTGCAGGGGGCACGGGCAGGGCACGACAACTCGAGAGTCGAGTTATATAGTTTTTTTTCAAAGGCTATGGAGAAGTTATACAGATTCTAGGAATTAGAATTTTAGATTATTAGCCAAAAGTGACTACGGCCAAAGTCGCCGAATGCTATTCTTTAGAGGAAAGGGCTCTCTTTTGTCACCTTGCATCAACGAATAGAGCAAAGGACTCTCTTTTGTCACCTTGCATCGCTCGTTGCTTGTGAGGTGCAGGGAACTTAAGCTTTTCGAATTATTTCACGATGAAAGCTTCCATGGCAGCTTGAATATCATTGCTAGCTCTCAGCATCGCGATAGTGTCCATCAGGTTATCTTCTTCGCAGATGAGATGAGATGAGATGAGATGAGAGAGAGAGAGAGAGAGAGAGAGAGAGAGAGAGAGGAACACAGCGGAGAATCAAATAGAGTAATCAATGGCCTATATTCAGAAACTGGAATACCTTTGATGGCGAAGTGCAATGCCATTGCATCTTGACTCTCAGTAGACATGCAATTGGAGTTGATTATCTTAATGTAAATATTGGAGTCGGTAGAGTGGAGATGGATCGCGTAGTTTGTATGAACTATGCTTTGGTAGAGGCAATAAGGCTAGATACATTTTTCATCTAGTATCAAGATCGAGGTTTAATTAGGGGCTATATAGCTATCTATACTAATAGATAAAGGGGGAGGGAATTCCGGCTCCCCCCGCCACGTGTCAAGCCCTGCTCACTCCGACCACCTCCAATAGTGTGGACCGCAACTGAGCGCATTGAGAGACCTCCTCCCTTGGGCACGTGTCAAGCCCTGCTCACTCCGGCTACCTCCAGTGTGGACTGCAACTGAGCGCACTGAGAGAGAGAGAGAGAGAGAGAGAGAGAGAGAGAGAGAGAGAGAGGAGACTTGCGCGAACTTCGACGAGAGAGAGAGAGGCAGTCTTACTACTGTACAAGACCCAATCCTGTCTCTGTCTCTCTCTCTCTCCCCCCTCACGCACACATAAGCACGCACTCAAGACACTCGGAACGCATAAGTACACACATGTGACACTTCAATGGCGGGTACAGGTTCCGACTGGCTAGGCCTTCTCAAGGTCTTTCTCATTCCGATGGAACTTCTTCTGCACGTCAACTCAAGTTTGGGCTGCGAGATCAGTGGAGATCTTCACACACATGCGCACTCAGACAAGATCGCGTGCACACTCAAACTGAGAGAGAGAGAGAGAGAGAGAGAGAGAGATGACGGGTGTTATCTGTTTCATGGAAGCTATGCAAGAATAAACTCTAGATGTTATAAGAAGGGTGCGCTGCAAAGGTTAATTTCGAACAGGCTTCAATGCTTCATGTTTAAAGCCTGAGCAATAAGCGGGTTGTAGGTTGTGTGTGTGTGTGTGTGTGTGTGTGAGAGAGAGAGAGAGAGAGAGAGAGAGAGAGAGAGAAGGATGGCAGTAGGTGGTGAGGGTGCCGAGAGAGAGGAGGAGGACACAAATTGTAGAGCAGGGACGGCCTTCGAACGTAGGCAGGTGGTGAGGGTGCCCTAGGGGGGAGAGAGAGAGAGAGAGAGAGAGAGAGAGAGGACATTGCTGCCTTCGAACTTCATGCTCCGCATCAAGCTCGACAGCTTGGCTGGGCCGTCAGCCTCGATGGGACAACATCCGCTGCAGTCCTTCTACTTACCAGAGCTTCCCAACTCAAATTTAGCGCGCAATGGTACGCCTTAGTGCGTCAAGACTCGACCTCAGTGCTCTCCTCTCTCACTCTCTCTCTCAACTTTGTGATCACTATAAAAAAGGTAAAACATCAGGATGTCCAGTACACAAGGTATGTCCAACTTGGGCATAATGGTATCACTGATTGTTCTTCCTTAGAAACTCCTCTTGCACGGGAGTGAAATTGGAGTTCTAAAAGGCCTGCTAATTTGTTAGGTAGGTTCAGAGGATGTTCTAGGAGTGGAGGGTTGAGAGGAGGACTTGGCCATATAGATTTATGCGAAGCAAAATGAAGTTTTCCTTCCATAATATGATAGCCCATCTTCTTTGCTATGAGGGGAAAGGAACGTCGTCCTTAAAGCTGACCATAAAGGATTGTGTAAAACAACATTACGCTTTACTCTCCACTACGCTTTACACAATCCTTTATGGTCAGCTTTAAGGACGACGTTCCTTTCCCCTCATAGCAAAGAAGATGGGCTATCATATGATGGAAGGAAAACTTCATTTTGCTTCTCATAAATCTATATGGCCAAGTCCTCCTCTCAACCCTCCACTCCCAGAACATCCTCTGAACCTACCTAACCAATTAGGAGGCCTTTTAGAACTCCAATTTCACTCCCGTGCAAGAGGAGTTTCTGAGGAAGAACAATCAGTGATACCATTATGCCCAAGTTGGACGTACCTTGTGTACTGGACATCCTGATGTTTTACCTTTTTTATAGTGATCACAAAGTTGAGAGAGAGAGAGAGAGAGAGAGAGAGAGAGAGAGAGAGAGAGGAGAGCACTGAGGTCGAGTCTTGACGCACTAAGGCGTGCCACTACACGATAAATTTGAGCTGGGAAGCTCTAGTAAGTAGGACTGCAATGGATGTCGTCCCATTGAAGCCGACGGCCCAGCCGAGCTGCCGAGCTTGATGCGGAGCATGACATTCGAAGACAGCAATCACTACAAGAGGTTGTGTGCTCTTGTGACGCTGTTAGCGACGGAAATACATTGGGTTTTTATACCCCCCGGCGTCGCTAAAATCGTCGCTACGAGCGTCGCTATATAGCGACGCGAATAGCGACGCATATAGCGACGTTTACATAGAAGACTATAGCGACGCTCATAGCGACGCTACAGAGCCATAAATAGCGACGCTTATAGCGACGTCCGAGAGAATTTTTTTTTGGTGACAGGGCATTGAATGCCCTGCCACCCATCAACCATATTGTACTTGATTCACTTTTTAAAAAAAGTGCAAGGGTAGATAATAGACCCAAAATGAAAACCCACAAGACGCATTGTTTGCAAAATTGACAATTGTACACATCATAGGCAAAATGAATTGATTGGCAAATGTAATAATGACAATTGTACAACATCATAGGCATAAAGAATTGATTGGCAAAAGGAACTGCAGTGACAAATGTAATAATATACATGGTTCAAAAAGACGTATAAAATCCGTCTCATGATACATAAGCTATGAGAAACCCTAAACTAATGCTATCTAGCTACGGCTAAACTGACGTCGTCTAGTCAGACGTCTCATCGCGTCCAAGCGGCGTATCTGTCGGATTCTGCAGAAAAAGACAATAAGACAGCTTTCAGTAAGTATAAACATATAACGACATTTATAAAACAATACAAAAAATAAAAAAGAGTAAACCCTAATACTAACCATGCCGCCGCGAGAACTGAGAATGTCCATCAGGGCGTGTAAGCCCTTCCTGCCTGCGTACTCGCGCTCGTATGGTGTGGGATCTCGTCTAGTCATCGACCACTGTCAAAACATACAAAGATTTCATTATGTTAGAAGTAAAAAACTCATAAACCCTAAACTATCGAACATGAAGAGCAATGTGAAAACACTTACAAAATCGGCCTCAAATGATGCCCATCCACCGCTCCCCAAGTGGTGCGAGCTCCCTGCCTCTACTCACGCTCTGGCTGCATCCTTTTGTTGCTTCCACTTGTCGGGATTCTCGCGCGCTGCTTTCTTCGCATTCTTTCAATCTTCTTTGGCCAGCTAATCTGACCTGTTCCACCCATTCTTGATTGCTTTTTGCACTTCGGAACGCTTGTGTTTGCAGTATTCGCACATTCGAATCTTCATCAGGTCTTCATTGAAGCGCTGATCCCGTGTTGGAACGAGAAACTCATCATGAAGTATGCTGATGACTCTGTTTTTTAAATCACTTGGTACTTCACTCCATTTGTTTAGTATGTAGTGTCTAAACAGCTGAGCGCAAAGACCACGCATGCGCGAGATCACCTTCTTGCCGTCATCATCCATGATGATGCCGCCGCTGATGTCGACGGAGTAAGGCAAGCCCTCTGGCCGGTGACGCGTGAACCTGGGTGTCCCGACAGGGGTCTCTAGCGGCGTGTCGATGGGGGTACGGACGTCAGGTGTCTCCACCGGCGTCTGGGCCCCGAAGCGAGGAGTGTCGAGTGGGGTGGCTCCTGGCGGAGTAGGTAGAGGTGTGTAGCTTCTAGGAACAGTCAGCCGTGCAAAACCTGGCGTAGATGGTGATGCTCTGGCTGGTGTGGGGGCGGGCAAAGAAGGGGAGGGTAAAGAGCCTCGTCGAACACGAGGCGGTGTGGAGGCATCGGTGGCGGAATCCCCACAACAACCGCCACCGCCACCACTAGAGCGCCGGTGTCTAGACGAGTGTGAAGCTCGTCTCGTCGACGTCGAAGCTTCGGAGCGCGCCGAATGCTCCGAAAGAGAGGGAGATGCGGATGGAGTAGAAACACGCGATGATGCGCCAGAGCGATGACGCTCCACGTACCACTGTCTCTGCTGCGGTGACAAAGAAGAAAGAAACTCCTCATCATCCATACCTGCATTAAACACACGAATATTTAAACTTAATATTGAATGAATAGAGTAGACAATGACGCAAAGACCATTAAATACAATGACGTAATGACGCATATAAATACAATGACGCAATGAATTGAGTGATAGAAGAGGCAAGTCGAAAACTCAGAATTTTCAATCAAAAGATGTGAGCGCGAGTAGAAAAGAGCGTTATACACCATGGAAGGTACTTAGAGAGCCAGAGCTTTTACAACACGGAGCAAAATTGTTCAAATACAATATTTGTGGCTTTAAAAGATCTCTCTCTCATCCTCGCATAACTCAGCATAACTTCCTATATCTATATAGAGCTCTCCGTTTAAACACATATCCTCTGTTTTATTTTGTAGCTCCTCAGCATGCACCCCATATAGAGTAGTAGCATCTTGATGCTCGTCTGGCAGCACCGCAGCGGCTTCTGATTGAGCATCTTCTCTGATCTCCTCCATTGATGTCGTTGTGATTGGCACATGGTAGCCTTCATACGTCCTTGCACTACGAGGGGCTACCTCTATGACGTACCACCAGTTTGATGTAGACTTTGTAGGATGAAATATTACCTGCCATAGCCACATAACTTACATGAGAGCTTTCAAGCACATAACTTGTAAAAGGGGGATGTTAACTATTTACATACTTACTTGTTCACAATGCTCGGGTAGTACGAAAGTGTCTCTTAGGTCAGTCCATTTCTTAGTAGAATCCACCTCAAGAAAACCAGACTCTCCTCTACGCACAGTAGCGTTGCGACCCTCCATGATTATCTTGAACTATTGCACGTCGAACAAGTCGACAAAAAATCCTTTGTAATCGATCCTCAAAATCTCTTGCAGCGTGCCCAAGTAAGTGAGTTCCGCCACCACAGGATCTGCATCAGAGGAACGTCGTCGACTAGACTGTTCAAATTTTGCCATGATTCCACAATCTTGAGTAAAACGCTTTTTGTCGATTCGTTCCACCCTAAAATGTCAACCTTTACACCATGCTGCTGTGTATGACTTATACTACAACGAACAAAAATTATGAGTGGCCGTTCAAACGTTTATAAATAAAGTCACTTGGTAGTCGTACATTGCAAACTTACTTTGGTTGCGCAACCCCGAGAGTACTCCCACTCTTCTTCAATCACTTCGTCACCGCATTGTTGTGCGCTTTTCAATTGGTTGTGCAACCATCTTAAGCTCATGAAGGTTGGTAGGCTCTCCAGAACCGCTGGATAGTGCATCGGTGGTCGTCTTCCCCGTCTCCACTCGATTCGTGCCCTTTGTCGCTCTTGCTTTGCATCCTCATATTGTGAAATCCACTTTTGCATCACTGGATTGTGAAGCATGCAAAATCGGTTGATTTTAGCCTCTAGATCTTCCGTCATCTTTTTCTCAACACCGAGATTGCACATAACAATCTCAGATATGCGCTCATCATCTATGGTTCGCCATAGCGTGTCCCGGGATTTATCAAATCCGTCTAGCCACTCTCCAATGTACACTAGGGACTTTGATACCAACCAACCTTCTGCCATGCTACCCTCCGGACGTGCCTTTTGACACACATATCCCTTAAGCGTTTTCATGAAACGCTCTAAGAAGAACATCCATTTGGAATGAACTGTGCCAGCTATTTCCACCTCATCAACTATGTGAACAAGAAGATGCACCTGAATGGTTAGCATTGTAGTAGGAAAATGTTTCTCAAACATGCACATAAGAAGAACATCCATCTGGAATGAACTGTGCCAGCTATTTCCACCTCATCAACTATGTGAACAAGAAGATGCACCTGAATGGTTAGCATTGTAGTAGGAAAATGTTTCTCAAACATGCACATAAGCTCCGCAGCATTTAGTTTGGCGAATGGTATGGAGTCTACGTTGATCTCCTTTTGTGAGATCCATTGCACCAGCTTTGCAAGTTTGTAGATTGTGTTACGGATGTCGAGAGACAAACATCCCTCAATGGCAACCGGTAAAATAAACTGTAAAGTATGTGCAGCAATGATATTAAAGTCCACATTTTATGCAATGATATTAAAGTCCACTATGAACGTACCTGACACATTTTATGCCAATCGTGTCACTTCAAACCGGTAAGCTTTCCTTCTTTAGTAAAACACGTTCGGAGCGAGTGCATTACGCCAGTGGGGGTCCGCAAAGATTGAATGGTTTCTTTTACTTTGCGTTCTTGGGCTCCTGTGAAAATCCATGGTGCTTTAGGGAGTTTTATCGATCCATCAGACGCTGTTTGCGGCCAATATTGCTCCATACGATCCACATTTCTAAGGTCAACTCTGGCTCCCAAAGTATCTTTCTTGCTGGTCAAATGGTCCCATAGTAGATTACCCACATTCTTGAATATGTGCATTGGTTCGAGCAAGTGATTGATCATGAGTCCGGGCCAGTATGGTAACTCGTACCATAGAGATAGTCTCTTCATCCCTGGAGGCAATCTGTCATCGCACATCTCCTTCTGCTCTAACCATGCTTGTGCAGACATCCTTGGTGGCTCTCTTCCCAAAAAGCCGTCGCGTAACACATGATTCTCTGGAAGATACGCTTGATGACCTTCGTAGATTTGCTTCTTCAGTGAGGGTGCCCTACGTGCATTCAGTCTAGGTCCACATGTGACACATGCTCTGTATCCGCTTGTTTGAAGCCCTGCATGTATACACATGATAATAGATCAACTATGGGAAAAAACAAGATTTACAGTGTCTGAGTGAGGAGTGTCAATAGATCACCTGAGCATTCTGTTAGCCCGGGATAGTCATGCATGGTCCACATTAGAATGCCTCTGATCAAAGCATTCCGTCGTCCTGTGTGTCGGCTCATATCCACCACCTCTATGCCAATCCACAATTGTTGTAGCTCTTCCAATAGTGGACGAAGATACACATCCATATTCCCCACTTTATATCTCCCTGGCACAATCAAGCTTAGCCATAGGTGCCCCTTCTTCGTAGTCAACCACGGGGGAATGTTGTAGTTGACGATGACAACGGGCCATACACTGTAAGATGTTGATCTTTGACCAAATGGATTTACGCCATCCATAGCCAGGCCTAAGCGCAAATTTCGAGCTTCCCTGGAAAAATCCGACCATGTTCCATCTATATGTTTCCACGCTACGCAATCTGCAGGAATTCGTAGCACACCATCCGAAGATTTATTCTCCTCATGCCATGATGCTAGGGCGGCCATGGACTTACATTCGAAGAAATGCTTGATGCGAGGAAGCAGAGGGAAATGTCGCAAAACCTTTTGTGGAATTTTTGTCCCGTGGAGATCTACTCGATATCTTTCGGAATCACATTTCGGACACTTCTCCATGTCTATGTATTCCCCTCTGAAAAGAATGCAGTCATTAGGACAAGCGTGGATAGAATTGTATTCCATCCCCAAGTTTCGTAAAATCTTTCTTGCTTCATCTCGGGAATCTGGCATCACATTGTCAGCTGGTAGTATGTGCTCTTTCAGCAATCTACACAACATAAAAATATGATACAGTCGTGTAAAAATCTATCAGATCATTATACATTTAGAGTTCTATTAAAGTAAACTAATTGTAATAGATCACCTGAAAAGCGCTGTGACGCTAGTGTCACTCCATCCAAACTTTGCCTGCATGTTGAGAAGAACCAGGAGTGCTTTCAATCTAGACATACGTGCTCCATTATACAATGGCGTATCGGCTTCACTTTTCATATCATCATAGATAAGCCTTTCTGAATCCATGATCGTCTCGATCATTTCATCAATCTCGGGCTCAAACATTGCCTCGTTGGGAATGTGCTCTGCATGATCATCCCCCGAGCTGTCAGAGGCTACATCTTGTGGCCTCACATATGCTGCTTGACCAAAGCGCCTGCGAACACGTCTATTGGGTTGCAAGATTGCTGCTTGTTGGCCAACGTCAGAGTCCGACGAGTTATAATTGGCAACAACTCGATCTATAATAGATGGATCGAACTCGCCAAATTCGCGAACGTGCTGCAAAGAAACACGTCTTGTCCGTCGCACAGCATGCTTGCATTGATTACAAGGACATAAGACCCTCGTTGAGAGATAGGTGTTTCGGTTGGACGGTCCCACATCCTCGTCGCTACTCATAATGAGGATAAAAAACTTATAACCTGGACAACAAATTTAATATTCTATTGGCATTCTTCGTCTTATCTCTCTCTCTCTCTCTCTCTCTCTCTCTCTCTCTCTCTCTTTACCTCACATTCTCTAGTCATGTCCAATCCCCGCACACCTCGGTCTAGAGGTGCACGGAGATCGGAACCACCGGGTTATAATCTCGTCTTTAATGGTCAATACCTATATTTGTGGGTACAAGAAATCTACACACCCACGTCTACATGATACTGCATGTAGTGGACAAAACCCCTTTGCCTCTTCTCTAGCTGTAGCACTTCACTTCATCTTAACATCTTTTCACAGTAGATCTTTTCACTGTTCGCCTAACTCTAAACCATAAACCGTAAGTAATTCTTGCGTGGACTCGATCTAACGTAAATAAGCGTAAATCTAAATAAACGTAAATCTAACTAAAAATAAAGCTAAATCTAATTTAACGTAAGTCTAATGACTAGAGGTTGTCTAGATGGTCATTGTGTCGGGGATGTAGTGACTCTTGCCGCCCTGAAGATCCATCTTCTTCCCTATCTTCTGAAGACATTTCACCAGTACTTTTGGATCGACGGAGCCTACCATGAGTGAAGGCAGCAATACCCTATATTCCATTGAGGGCTTTCTTCACCCGCTTCATGCAGGCATCGCAGTCTATGGAGACCTAAATCTAATCTAATATAACGTAAATCTAAATCTAGCTTAAATAAACGTAAATCTAGTTAAAAATAAACCTAAATCTAATTTAATGTAAGTCTACATATAACCTAATCTTTAACGTCTTTTAAGATAGTTTCCTACGACGTTATAACTCTCTTCTTCTTGTGTGTGTGCGCGTGTGTCGATGTGTGTGCCAATAAAAAGAGATAAATGGTATAACCTTTCTATCACCCATGCCAAGTATGATAGATTGATTATGCCATTTCCCTCTTGAATAATAGGTCTTGAGTTCAACTCCTCGTCGGCTAGATCTTTAGATCTTTTAATTTTAATTAGTTTCCTACGACGTTAAATTAGTTTCTCTCTCTTTCTCTCTCAATGTGTGTGCGTTTTTTTGGATCGTATGCATGTTTTCTCTCTCTTTTCCTCTCTCAATGTGTGCGTTTTTTGTTTATGCATGTTCTCTCTCTCTTTTCCTCTCTCAATGCGTGCGTTTTTTGTTTATGCATGCTCTCTCTCTCTTTTTCTCTCTCAATGTGTGTGTGCATTCTTTGTTTATGTATGTGTGTGTGCGTTTTTGTTTTTGTTTGTACTCTCTCTCTCTCTCTCTCTCTCTCTCTCTCAAAAACATTATGTGTGTGTGTGTGTATGTGTGTGTGTGTGAGAGAGAGAGAGGGAGAGAGAAAGAGGGGAAGGGAACATGAGAATGAGGAGAGGGAAGGAGCATACCTGGCTCTCCTTCCTCTCCTGGTGTGTGTGTGTGTGTGTGTGTGGAGAAGAGAGAGAGAGAGAGAGAGAGAGAGAGAGAGAGAGAGAGAGAGAGAGGAAGAGCGTTACCTGCTCCTTGCTTGAGGGCGCCGAAAAACTCAGATCTGAGATCTGAGTTTTTGGGCGCGCTCGGTTATTTTTTTACCCCAGCCGGCGTCGCTATGAGCGTCGCAAATTTCTTTGTACATTTGCGACGCTCATAGCGACGCTTATAGCGACGCCGGGAATTTTTTTTTGAGCGTCGCTGTGTGAGCGTCGCTAATATGAATAGCCTCTTGTAGTGAATGTCCTACCTCTCTCTCTCTCTCTCTCTCTCTCTCTCTCTCTCTCTCTCTCTCCTAGGGCACCCTCACCACCAGCCTACGTTCGAAGGCCGTCCCTGCTCTACAATCTGTGTCCTCCTCCTCTCTCTCGGCACCCTCACCACCTACTGCCATCCTTCCTTCTCTCTCTCTCTCTCTCTCTCTCTCTCTCTCTCTCTCTCTCTCTCTCTCTCTCTCGCACACACACACACACACACACACACACACACACACACACACAACCTACAACCCGCTTATTGCTCAGGCTTTAAACATGAAGCATTGAAGCCTGTTCGAAATTAACCTTTGTAGCGCACCCTTCTTATAACATCCAAAGTTTGTTCTTCATAGCTTCCATGAAACAGATAACACCCGTCATCTCTCTCTCTCTCTCTCTCTCTCTCTCTCTCTTTGAGTTTGAGTGTGCACGCGATCTTGTCTGAGTGCGCATGTGTGTGAAGATATCCACTGATCTCGTAGCCCAAACGTGAGTTGACGTGTAGAAGAAGTTCCATTGGAAGAAAGAACTTGAGAAGGCCTAGCCAATCCGGACCTGTACCCGCCATTGAAGTGTGGCATGTGTGTACTTATGCGTTCCGAGTGTCATGAGTGCGTGCTTATAAGCATGTGTGCGTGAGGGAGGAGAGAGAGATAGACAGAGACATGATTGGGTCTTGTACAGTCGTAAGGCTGCCTCTCTCTCTCTCGTCGAAGTTCGCGCAAGTCTCTCTCTCTCTCTCTCTCTCTCTCTCTCTCTCTCTCTCTCTCAGTGCGCTCAGTTGCAGTCCACACTGGAGGTAGCCGGAGTGAGCAGGGCTTGACACGTGCCCAGGGGAGGAGGTCTCTCAGTGCGCTCAGTTGCAGTCCATACTACTGGAGGTGGTCGGAGTGAGCAGGGCTTGACGCGTGGCAGGGGGGGAGCCGGAATTCCCTCCCCCTTTATGTATTAGTATAAATAGGCCAAATTGAGTGCAAGGAGCTGTTGAGGTTGGGGGGTTTGCCTGTGGTCACCTTACCTAAGCGCCAAGCGATTTCTTTTTTTGCCCAAGTGTTCATCCCCGGCTTCCCTGCTGCAAGCGCGAGCTCGCGAGTGGCTTGGTTATGCACTATCATTATCTCTATAAGATAAGAAGCGCCTCTCACCCACCTACGCCACTGTCCTGGTCCTTTTTGCAAGCCTGTTGATTATAATTTGTTGGGCTTGGCCCTTGGTGGCCATCTCCTCAAGCTTCACGATGGTTAGTTAATAATCGCGATAATTATCAAAGGCCTATGCTTTGTGGTGTTTTACTTTAAAAATATTGCTTTGCTTTGTGGTATTGTGTTGCAAAGTCTTTGCAGTTTCGATTATTATCTCCCTTGCTTTTGATTTAAGAGCTTTAAAGCCTTGTTGCTCCTAGGGTCTTGAGGTTAACCAAGTCACTTGATAATGGTACCCGATATTGTCGAATTTTCAAAGATCCTAGCGGCAGGTAAAATATCTGAAATGGAGCTAGTCGTGTCGATGGATGAAGGCGACGGTTCGGTCTTGTCTTGAGACAGCTGGATGATGCGACAATGTCGAGGCCCAATTCGCCAAAAGCTTCACCCACGAAAAAGGACAAAATTGTCTCGATCGAAAAAGTTCCCGTGGAGGAAACAAGGGAGAAAATGGCCTCAGCTCAAGGGTTCAAATTCGAGGTAAAAATCCTCAAAGACAGGGTCTCTCAAGGTCCCATTTGTATGAACGTGAATAAAGCGTCAAGTGCATCTGCAACTCGCAGGCCAGGCATCTCGTTTGCTACCATACTCAAGAGGTCTAACTATAAGGATTATGAAAAAGGCTCATCAGAAGGGATGTCGGGGGAAGAGGATATCGAAAAACTGCAGAATACATGAGCTAGACTTCAGCAAGAGCTCATGGAAGTCAACAAAATGATTGAGGCCGGCCCTAACAATAACAAAAGAACTCGCTCCCAAACAGATTACAGTGGGATGGTTGAAGACGGGTTGGCAGATCGGGCCTATTCTGCTTTAAGAAAGTCTTTGCCACAGCAGGTGGAGGTTGCCGAGGCTATTACTGTAGCGATTCCAACAACAGTTATCAAAAAACAGTTAGCCAGGCAAGCTCAGCTAACGTTGGTATTTGGGTTCAGTGGAAGAATCCCGAACAGGTTTGAGATGATTCATTGGCTACAGGGCCCTCAAATTCTTGGTCATGGAGGAGCAGTTGAAAGTACTTTTTACCTATCTGAAGGGTTTTGTTCAGTGAGATTCAAAGAGGCCTCCGATGTGGAAAAGATCCTCGACAAAGGGCCCCTAGTATTTAATAGGACTACGGTTTGTGTGGTGCCTTGGGAGCCAGTGTTCGACTCAGTTGAATCTCTACAAGGGTTTCATCCGGTCTGGGTTGAGTTTGTGGGACTGCCTAGCTAGCTGTGGGATAATCTCAGGATGCTCGCTAGTCAACTAGGCACTCCTTTATTTATACCTAGCAAGAGAGGGTTTGGCACAACCTCAAATAGGGCTTGTATAGGCTGGGATGTGTCTAAAACGCCACCTAAGAGCATGGTAATCAATGTCGGAGCTGAGCTTGTTACTATTTCGCTCAACTTTGGAGCATACTTTGGAGCATGTTTTGAATGCAACAACTTTGGACACTTCGCCAAGGATTGCCCCTTGAAGTCTAATGGTACTGCAGCACAGGCCACCAGTGAAATAGAAACCCAAATGGAAGGGCTGGAGAAGCAAGGAGGTAGTAACGAAGGAGCAAATGCAGGGAAGGATAAAGAAGGTATGATGGATGTAAAAATGCAGGAAAAGACTGTGGAGGAATCGATTCCCATACAACAAATTTTCGAAGGTGCATGCAATAATAATAAGATCATTATTCCCGCTGCTACCCCGAAATTTATTACAGTGACAACGGGGACGGCTGTTCAAGTCCCTGGTCTGAAAAGAGCCAAAAGGGTGACGGCATTGGCAAGAGACTCCAAAATACTTCAAGTCGTGAGAACACTTGAGGTAAAAGGTTCTAGTCCGTCCTCCACCCCATTGAAAGGAGGGGGTTTCATTGTCCCACTGCAAAATCCATTTGCAGCACTACAAGAAAAGAAATCCCACGACTTCGAACCCCCCGATTCTCCTAAGACCAAGGAGCGGGGGGGATGATTCGGATGCTTAATGATGGAGTCTCTCACTATCCAATCTTGGAACGTAAAGAGGTTGAAGACCTGTAAGAAGAGTACCCTATTTTGGGAGGAAATAAAAAAGGAGAAGGAAATCAACTATTGGGACATCCAAGAACACCACTTAGATGCCCATAGCAAGAGAAAGCATGTACTAGGAAAGGAACTAGTATTCTATGGAGAAGGAAGTAACCGTTTCAGTGGCGCCCTCAACATTGTGGACAGAGAATTGGAGCTGAAGTTGGTTCTAAACCACCCATCCGGCAAAATCCTGGGTATTAAAATCAGATAGGAAGTGCATCCCTTCACCATTGTGAATGTGTACGGCCCTTGCAATGCAAAAGACAAAGCTAAACTATGGATGCATCTTAGAGATACTCCTATTGAAGGTGAGTGATTGTTGGTTGGCGACTTCAATATGGTAGAAAAGAGTAGGGATAGAACAAGATCCTCCAGTATGCTAGATGGCTCGAAAAGGTCTAAATGGCAAAGTTTGTGCGAAAAATGGGCGATGATCAACTTATGGAAAATCGGCCCATGGAACAACACTCTTGGGTTCACCTACACAAGCCTCCGATATACACGCACTGCCTCCAGGCTGGACATATGCTATTGCTCACACCAAGCTGACTGGATACCGTCGTTGATGAAGATGAAGGTAGTCCCAACAAAAAGCCTTTCGGATCACATATCTCTGCACATACATTTTAAGAAGAATACAGAGGAGGAGCACACCCCAAGAGGTGGGAAAAAACTATTAGTAACAGGGGCACACCTATTTAAAGACCCTTTTTTCAGGAATCTAACCAAGAAAGCACTAGGTAAGCTCAAAAAAGATGTTGACCTCAACAAACACATCCGTGTTCTTATATTGTTGAAAATAAATAAGTGGGATTGATTATCATTTGCATGCTACAATTATTTCCCATTTCTCTTTTTTGAACTTATATTATCGTGGTGTAAATAGCAGTCAATTATCTAAATCTACACTCTCTTCTCTTTGTTTTCCTCCTCTTAGAATTCTCTCATAGCCAAAGGCCCGGTGCCTAAAGGCATCAACTTGATTAAATTATCAAGCTTGCTTGATATTCATCCAAGGATCCTTTATGATGCTATGCATAAATTTGATGGTGATGTGGGATCTTCAAGCATTGTGGTAAGATATTGATATTTTATTAAGCTCTATGCATGACTTGTAGATGCCTTTTACCCTTGATGTGCTCTAGAGTAGTTTTTTAGAGCTATAGCTAGGTACTATGCTATAGCTTGGGTACTATGCCTAGTTTAAGCTATATAGTGTGAACATAATATGAAGCATGTATTGCAAGGTATTGTTAAGATTTCTAGCTCTATGCATGACTTATATAAGCCTTCTTTCCTATGTATGCTATTAGTAGCATGTATTTTTAAGAGGTCTAGCTCTATGCATGACTTATACAAACATTTTTTCCTATGTATGTTGTATAGTAGTGCGTTACCTATAGAAATCATCCCATGTCTATTGGAGATGTATATCATATGAAGAATAAGTTATATTTTTCTATCACATTAGTTTAACTAGTACATGCCACATAACACCCTGATTTTTCTATATAGAATATACTATGAGATATTGTTGAGAAGTATAGCCATGAGCGTAACTTATAATAGGCTCTTTCCCAGGCGTGCTATATAGTGTGCTATATAGTGATGTGCATGTTATACATCACATACAATCTGTTTTGTGTAACTTATATAGCTAGTGACATTACAATAACTTTTCTTTTACAATTGTACACACTACATGTTGGCTAGCGGTTATTTATACTATATAACATGGATGTAAGGTATTGTAGAGTTGTTTATTTGTATGCATGACTTTCCTAGGTGTGTTATATAGTACGTACTTAATTTAATATATGGATTAGCTATTAAGATCTATGTATGCCTTGTAGATGCTATGGAGTAGTTTTTCAGCTATATAGCTTAGTGACTATTCTAAGCTTACACTATATTGCTCCCACTATGAGTTCGTTTACATATATGACATAGTATATGTGCTACATAGTAAGTATTCCATCTATATAGCTTATTCAATCCATTTTGTTTGAGTTATACATCTTAATCATACCTATTTTATTTGTCTAATTGATAACTTTACATGGTTATACGTGCTACATGTCTATTGTTTGTGCTATATAATATGTGCTCCAAGGTTTTGTTTATAACATACTAGAAAATGTATTCTATTATAGTAATATAGCACACTAACACCTGCTTTTGTTTATAGACATAGTATTTTTTGAGGTCAAGAGACACTCATCAAGAAGTGGAGATTGGCTAGAAATCCTTTCAGAAGTTAAAACCATGGTTTGTGAGAAAGCTTAAAGATTGACACATGTTTCTCTATGTATTACATTCAACCATTTCTCTTCAAAGATGCATTCAATAAAAAGAACTTGGATGTTGTTGGCTTGCATGGGAGGTCATGTTTATGTTCTTGTGAGATTTTCAATTCATATAAGTGGTTTCTTGCAAATGTATAGCCTCAAATCACACTCTATCATATATAACACAATTGTGGGAATCATGTGTATGTGTAAAGAAGGAGGTTTATCTTTTCACTAATACAAATTTCTTATAGGCCAATGCCAAAGATGTAATGTCAAAAAGATCAGGCTCTATTACAAGGAGCAATTGGAGATAGCAAAGACAATCCTAGTTTAAGTGTATGAGGCTATTAGAGTCTAGAACAAACATGGACAGAGTAGGCAACAGAAAGTCTCCCTCAATAATTTGGTTGTCACTTTCCTAGGGATACCATCATATCACTTGTTGATTTTTCTAAGAACTACTCATTTGAGTAACAAAATGAAATACAACCCATGCATTGTCACATAGATTAGTGTACAATTCTAGTTCACATCACATATCATGAAAGCAACAAGGATGAGATCATAAGCAGAGAGATGCATTTTTATTGTTCTAATGAGAATCATTACGATACCCTTTTTGTCCAATATTGTTCCTTATGCATAATCAGTTGCTCAAAAATTAGGGTTTGAAATTAATAAGCACTAGGTATGGTTTGATGGAGCACCTTCACAAATAAAGCTACAAGGCCATTTCATTTTTTGGAAGATTTTACAAAATGATGTTGGGTTCCAATCCAAGTGGCCGGCCGGCCGCCCGCTCACCCATCTACTAACCCTGATCTTATTCTTTCTTATACAAAAGAATAAGGGGTAGTGAGTAGTTACTCACTCTTTACTCCACCAAAGACTGTGTTGGCTCTCCCTCTTCTCTTGCACACTCACACTCACGCTCTTGCACTTGCACTCTTAAACTTGTATCATATCTAGCGGGTGTCAATGCTAAACTAAGAGTAAAAGTAGATAAAAAAAAGAACAGTATTTCGCACCATAAAATTTGAAGATCATCAAAAGGCAAAAACGTGCAACAGGTTGGGTGGACACAAATTGGCTGTGGGCTTGCAACAGATCTGAGGCCCAACTTTTAGGACCTTGCTTGTCTCACATCACGTGACTCATCACCTGAGAGCTTTAACTCCACATCAGAAGCTATCTAGCACTTTTCTTGCCCAAGTTGCACTAGCAAGCTCCTTTCATCCTGGATATTGGCCATAGAGAGAGAAACAAAGCCAATTCGTTTATGCCTTCACATCAGATTATGCGCGTCTGTCGAACGTGTCAATGCAAGGGACTTGCCGATACACTGTGTGCGAGCCACAAATGGCTACAAGCACACAACCATACTAATATAGCAAGATCAAGAGAGCAAGGGTGTATCACTCACCGCCCTACGCTCGCCTTCGTGGAGGATTCCTTGCCGCGAAGAAGAAGGAGCTACCGCCGTGCCGCACTCAACCGCCTCACCGCCACCGTGCCATCTTGCAATGCTCGATCGCACTCTCTCTCTCTCCTCTCTCTCTCTCTCTCTCTCTCTCTCTCACACACACACACACACACACACACACATACACACATATACACACACACAAGGAGATGAAGAAAAAGAAGATGGAGATGGAGCAAGAGCACTCTTCAATTGCACAAATGAGAGAATGGATGGATTTTAGGTTTAGGTGACTTTTATATGAGCTCGACCCATTCACGCTTGGACGCCCATACTTAGCCAACTAACCCTTGAATGTTCCTGTTAGAGTGCACCTCTCATCAGCGATCACTCTTACTCTTTTCCTATTGGACCGACAAGCCCCGGAAAGGGTGCCAAAAATGTGTGCATCTGTCGCACGTGTCAATGCAAGGGACTTTTCGATACACTATGTGCGAGCCACAAATGGCTACAAGCACACAACCAGACTAATCTAGCAAGCTCAAGAGAGCAAGGGTGTGTCACTCAGCACCCGATGCTGGCCTTTGTGGAGGATTCCTTGCCGCGAAGAAGAAGGAGCTACCATCGTGCCACACTCAACCGCCTCGCCGCCGCTGCCATGCCGTCGTCGCAATGCTCTCTCTCTCTCTCTCTCTCTCTCTCTCTCTCTCTCTCACTCATACACACATACACGCACAAGGAGATGAAGAAGAAAAAGATGGAGATGGAGCAACAGCACTCTTCAATTGCACAAATGAGAGAACGAATGAATTTTAGGTTTAGGTGACTTTTATATGCGCTCGGGACCTCTTTGCTCGGAGCATCCATAAAGCAATCAAAACCTCGGGCCCCCGAATCAAGAAAGTTAGGGAGGCACACCTTCTGCATCTTACAACAGAGGTACATTTGCTTACCTCCAAAAAAGCCAAGGGGCTTGCTACTGAGGAAGAGCACAAACGATGGCTCGAAGCCAAATCTGACCTTGCTGATGAGCAGTTAGAAGATATCAGAAAGGCAAGGTTTTTCTCCAAGGAGACTGCCCTTCAACCTAAAGCCTCTAATCAAGTGCATTTTTTAAAGGCTTTAAAAATCAAGCATTAGGAAGGGAATGGGGTATAGGAGGGCCTCTTTATTTGACAGTTTAAGGAAATGCTTAAAGCTTAAGTCAAGTTTGACCAAGCATAAAAGAGAGGGCAAAAAGACCTATGCTGAGATTTAAAAAAAAACCATTTGTATATTTTGTATTTTGAAAATAAGCTACTTTAACACAAAAGAAAGGTGGGTAACTGAATTTTAAAATGTCTTTCCCCATCTCTCTCCTCTCTCTAACATATAAAACACACTCTCTCTCACTTAGTTTTCATTAAAAGAAGCACTTTTCAAACCCCCCCCCCCCCCCCCCTTTCCAAAAAAGAAGATTTTGCATATTCTCTCACTGCATTCTCTCTCCTAAAACGTGAGCCAACTCTTTCTCTTTCCCCTCCTTTTCTCTCTGGTCACTTCCACCTCCCAATCATCAAGAGGACATTCTATGCTGCCTACATCAGACAGAAAGTGCAGATCCTCCAAGGCTGCACATCTACTCTCTCTCACACTCTCTTCCTCTCTCTCTCTCTCTCTCTCTCTCTCTCTCTCTCTCTCTCTCTCCAGCTTCATGTGAGAGCAATGGAGAACTACATTACCCCTGTGTGCAATTACATTTATCTCTCTAAAGCCCTCATGATCAATATATTGAATTCAAAAGAGATTGAGCTACACTCCCTCTCTTTCTTCTCTCCACAACATAATCCTTCTCTACTATCTCTGAGTACCTTCCACTTTTTCCCTCCATAGCCAGATTTTCCTGCTTGCAGCAGTCACCATTACACATTTTCTCACTATTTTTCTTGATTAGCTAACAAACATGTCATTCAATCTCCCTCCACTGCAAGACATTACTAACAAGCAAAAACGATATCGATTAAATGCTGATTTGGAGCAGGAGTATGCTATTGTGCGACTTGGCACATTGAATCCCAATGCTGCAGATCAGCTACGAAGCATTGGGTACAAGGCAATCAACTTATGGGTTGATGGCCACATTTACCCAGGTGATCCAACGACTAATGCACCACTACCCTTTCGTAATGTCATTGAGCTTCTGCATTTTATTGGAGATGGAACAGGCGGACTGTTTGGCTACTGTTGGAGATTGTATTCAGCTTTTGTCAATGAAAGGGAAGTAAGTAAACATCTCTTGGCTGCCTATTTATCACTACAAGATAGGCCTGCAAAAGATCTATAGCAAGTTAGAGAGGAAGTCAACAAGAAGATGAAGCAACTGAACGATGAGATTGCGAATTTCAATGAAAAATTACAGCAACAAAAAAAAGAGTAGGAGCGTCAAGTAGACAATTATGTTCAACTACAACACACTTCACGCAATATGCGTCGGGAATCGATCATCTCACACACATTCCCCTCGGCTACCACATTCGTAAGCGCAAGAGACAAGCAATGTCCTTGCTATCCTCAAGTGGTGGAGCTCGAAAGAAACGTGTCCGTCAAACTCGGTAAGAATACTGATGCAAGATTCTGATTTCCTATATGTTCTATAGGTTTGTGTAACGGTAATTCAATATGCAGAAACTTGGCTCGAATGATGATAGGAATTGATCCTGATGCTCAAACAATCGGACGTGCTCTGCTGCAGCATATCATCAAGCCAAAGGAGTTGGTTGAGCTACTAGATGATGCATCCAACGCTGACATTGCTAATGTTTTGCGGTAGAAGTATTTCAGTGAGCTAAAGAACATTGTGTCGCCTCAAGAGATGATGAGGTGTGTGACAACGCAAGAATAAGTTTCAAGGCCTATGAAGCTTTGTATAAAAGTGTCACACTTGATCATCAAACAAAAGGTTTGTTTCGGTTTCTGCAAACGCCTTACAGTGTCAGTGTGCAAAAAAGTGTGCCAATAATGATGTTGCAAGCTTGTTGGACGGATTTCAGTATGTGAAGGATGACATGCCATTAGAAGACAACAAATTATTCCTCTACAACGAGTTTAACAATGTGTATGTTGACTTGTTGAAGCTCCAAGAGTCAATGATAAGATTTTATGGGTTGACACAAGAAGAGTGTGATGGGAAAGTGATATTTGCTATGAAGCTTGATGAGTGCCAAGTTGTTAAAGGTCAATGACTCGAAAGGGTAAGTGTTACGTTGATGAGCAGGGCCTTGGTGGGTGTCGATGTGGAGCTAAATGCCAATGAGAAGGGAAACACTTGTTTAGGTGTTCAGTTAGAGAAAAATATTTGGTGGTTGGGAGATTTTCATCTCCCACATGAGACACATGAGACTCTCGAATGGTATTTCAATCGCACAGCAATCGTTGATGTCATTCGACAACAACAAGAAGGACAAAGATTGCATGTTTCAGGTCTTAGAACGTTTCAAGTTGAGTGGCATTTGGCAGGAGACTTGAAAACACTCAAGTGTATGTTAGGGTTCAAGCAAGGTGCAATGACCCTCTTTCCATGCATTTATTGCTGCCACAATAAAGTCTCAATGGGAACTGATGGCAAGGGTGCAAAGGCCAGCAAGTCGAAAGGTGGTAAGGGTAAGGGAGGCAAAGTTACAGTCAACTCTGTAAAAGGTGTACACATTATACAAGCAGTGGGTAAAGCACTACAACAATGGTTTCAAGGTATCCTCAGTTGTGACCAGTAAGTACCCCTTAATCGAAACATGGATGATCCAAATTGGGATCCTATTCTTTCAATACCACTGATAAATGTGCATGTGTACACCCTTCATGCCCATCTATGAATTCTTGACAAGTTGCTTATGCTCCATATTAATTATATTTGGAATATGGAGCCTGCAGAAAGAAGAGAAGAGTGTATACGAGAACTAGAATCTATTCTATCGAGCGTTGGTTTACATAGGAATGCAGTTGAGCTACCAAAAGACAAGAAGACGTCTGGAAGTACACAAGATCGCCCTAATAAAGTTTGTACAGGTGGTAGTAAAGCTAGATATTTGCTTTCAAATTATTCAAACTCCCAAAGTCCCAATGAGTTTCAATTGTGGAGAAAGGTGTGTGACATTACCACCTACAAAGGTAATGAAGCAGCCTTAGGAATTAAGCGTGCTCGTGTGTGGCAGTCTACTGATGATATTTTTCGTCTTCTCGAAAAAGCAAAGCTAACCGATGATGAGATATCCACCCTAAAGTCATCAATAGTTTTACAAGACAAATAGTGGATGCTTGGGAGGAGACACACATAACACGTTGTCGAGAAATTTGCGGTCTTGCCAGGAAAGCACCGGGCTTATGGCTGTGAGAGTTTGTGAGAGAACTCGACAAAAACTATATGAAGGAGTTAAACCATAGATGCCATGAAGACTAGGGTTTGGAAAGAAGTGCAATCAAAGAAGACTCACCCTTTCTCTCTTGCACTCACACACACACAAAGAAAGAACGCAAAAGAGAATGTCAAAACAATACGAAGATGAAAACATCAAGGCTATGGTCATATCGTATCATGGGTAATATGAAAGGGTTAATGGATGAGTTAATGGCATTCAATCTTGGCTGACCAAATAGGCTACGAATTGTTCTTTGGAATTGTAGTTTTGTGCTTACCATAATATATATATTTTGTCTAGTGATTGGAATTAATTGTGTGTACAAATCCTCTTGGTTCATAGCAAGATAACTACGCTTACATCAAAAGAAAAATTATAGTCTATGAGAGGTAGTATGATGGGATCCGGTGATAGAAGTATTTCATTGAGCCTTTCAGGGCCAAAGAGAAACACTATACGTTGTTGAAAGTGTATTTTACGGCTAATCCATACGTTAATTCTAATAGATTGTACAGAGTGAAAGCGATAGAAATGATCATCATGTGGGTTATTCATCTAGGATAGTATGTGAGAAATGTAGATATGAGAGAAGTGAAGAGATGAGAAGTTTCCCTCCCAAGCCCTATTCTTGCCCGTAGGCAATAAGGATACTGCGGGGAGAGATGTACCTGTAGAAAAGAGAACCTAGAATTTGCAGAGAGGATGAATTACTAAGAATGAGAGAGATAGGTTTGCTTTAGGAGATGAGATTAGATACATATATATATGTTGGATTAGAGATGAAAAAGAAAACAACAACAAATCAAGAAAACATAAATGTAGAACACATCTTACTTGACAAACCCTTTGGCACCATTATTGATGGAGAGAGAAGAAGAGTGGATAATTCCACTTTGATTGATACACCAAGTGCAAGACCTTCTTTGATTAGAGTTGATCTTCCAAGGTTAGCTTGTTGCAAGAATGGCTAGTCTCCCTCTAGGAGAAAGTGTAGGCTTGGGCTTATGTTAATGGCTAAGTACAATTAGGCATTACTACTCGCTCCCTCGAGAATTCCTCTCATCAATGGCTTGAATGCTTGAGTTCCCTCCAAGGAAGAAGAGGTCCCCTTTTATAGGTGAAGGGAACCCACAAGGGTTTACACAAGAAGAGAGGAGCCAGTGTGAACAGGAATTGGAAAAGTTGGAAATGAGCTGTCCCTGCATGATGTGGACAGACTGGGGTCCAGTATTTTAATCATATCTCCTCAACCGTAGCTCCAAATAAAAAAGTAAAAATATGGACAGAAACTTCAGCTCATTGGCTACGATTTTCATTTTAAAATCATTCTCCAATTCGGATTGGAACCTTGTGTAAAAAATTCATCAAAATAGGGTCCATTTATGGCAGCAAAAGTCTTCATGTGGTCTCCTTAGCCTTGACTTTCATTTAATTCCCAAGGACACCTCATGCCATATGAAAGCATGACATTTCTCCTTGACAAAGTTTTGTAACCATGCTTGCAATAATGCATTAAAATAAGTGTATCTTTGAAATCATGCCACCTAGTGTCCCACTAGGACTTGATTCTCTCCTAATAGCTTATTTAAAAAGAAATATAAGAAAAGTATAAAAAATACATAGAATATATATATATTGGAGTTTACCCTAGATATAGGATCTAGATAGGGTGTGAGATGATAATGAAATAGTAGAAATAAAGAATCAATACTTTTTGCCCCAAGTTAAAGAGGCGGAGCTATTGACACTTTTCCCATAGTATTTTTTTATGGTAAAGTAAGAATATATTACCCTTGAGATAAATAATAAGATGAGATAGAAAGCTTATTTTTATACTTACATATGCATATGTACATTATAGGAAATATAATTATGTATTTAAAAAGTTACAAGATAACTCTTGTAGCATGTGTTCCCACTATGTACATGTCACAGCACGACAACGTTACATGGTGTGTTGAACATTTGATATTTTCAATCAAAATACATTTGTTGCGAAACTAAAGTTTGTTTTGTTTTCAACACGTTCTTTTTACACATAGTGCTTTTTTCCTCGACACTTATGATTCATTAGGCATTTGGAGAAGCCAAGGGATGGAACGCTCACACTATCAAGCAAAAGCAGTGTATTTTAAAAATCACGACATGGAGGTGGAAGAAAAAAGAGCAATGCCCTTCACGAGATGTTCAATTGGTTCTACAGAGTTTTAGCACGGAGAGAGAGAAAGAAGACAAGAGAACAAAGAAGTTTAAAATGTAAAATAGAAAAAGTGGTTAGCTTGAGGCGATCACAACCATATCATGCTTCGAGTGCAAAAGATCGATTCCGACGCTAGTTGGAGACAAGGCGGCGTGATTACAGGCGTTAGGTGGAAATTTAATTTCCTTTTGACACTAATCATTTTTATTGTAAACATGCATTGTCATGCAAATTGATTTGATGCAAAGTAATTTGTAAAGGCGACAATTATTAGTCCCATGGCTCAAGTTTCATCTATTTTAGAGTCTTTTTTAATGTTTAGTGATTTTATTGAGTTTTTAATTATTTTTTTAAAGTTTAAGTACTATATAAGTCAAAACTCACAACTTAAAGTTTATTTCTTGTTTGCACATTTTAGAAGATCCTCTCAAGCCCAAACATACACACACTCATATCTTGCACAACATGGACAATACACAAGAGCACACCACCACGCACAACGATGACACCACTGTCATTGACAACACTACAAATCTGCAACCAGTACCTCATACATAATCTACCGCTTCAAATCCACAGCCTCAACCACAAGAACCAGCTCCAAACACCCAACTGCTCCCCTAACCTTCAGCTACAGAGGATCAAAACACCATGCGACATATTTTTGGTGATCTCCAACCACTACAGCATGCGAATCGCACACCTCTACCAGAGCTCGGACCATTTGCAAGTATTAACAGACCAACACAGGAAATAGGACCTGGAGCTCATGCAACGGCAGCAACTGAAGATCAAGCAACGACAGCAATTGGAGATCAAGCAACAGAAACACCTGAAGATTAAGTAACTGCAACTATGCCGCGAAAATCACCCCCGCGAATCAAACAAAAGGTGATCAAAGTAATACTCGGTGATCATGTTTCAATAGCACGAGATGCCAAGAGGAGGAAGAGAATGAGAGAGTTAGAAAAGAAAGAGGCAGCAGATAGAAAAGCACAGAAATTGTATGAAGAACAAAGAAGGCAGAGAGAGCAGGAAGAATGACAGAGAGCCGAGGCTGAGAGAGCCCACTTGGCTAATTTACAAGCACGATCAAAGGCCAAGAAGAGAGCGGAAGAGGATAGGGCTCAGGCCGCCCAACAAGCAAAGGCTGGGAGCTCCAGACCTTCAAAAATTCCTTAGAGAGCAAAACAATGTGCGAAAAAGAAAAAAGACAAGCTCACACTTGAAGAGCAACAAGCCCAAGAAGAGAGGAGGAAGAAGTACAAAAATGACCCTCCTCAATGGGCCAAACAAGCGGCTCCTCCACCACCGCCAACAGCGCAGAAGAAAAGGCGATGAAAGCTTGGAACAGTTGCTCTACGTGAGATCTACAAATATCAAAAGAGCACGGAGCCAATAATACCAAAGGCAGCTTTTTCTCGAGTGGTAAGAGAAATTATGGACGAATATTCAGATTCAGTTACACGTATCCAGCGTACAGCTCTTTTGGCTTTAGAGAATCTCGCTGAGGACATTTTGGTGCAGTGTTCCCAGATGGTGTATCTTGTATGTTGCATGTCAAAAACACGATTAGGAATCGACACGCCCAAGCGAACCTGGGTTCGTGCGACCGCAACAAGCAAAAAAAAAATCTTGTGATTCTTGTGGTTCTTTCCTTGAGTGATACAGAACACTGCCAAAGCTCTGATACCAATGTTAAGTGCAACGAAATGAATGTCGTTTTTCTCAAGATGAGTGATCCATATTTACTCAAGGTTCCTTTTAGTTCTTATGGAAGGGAGAGCCTTCCGTTCTTAATGGAGAGTGCTATGATCACAAACAAAGTGAGTGGACATTGTGCGTGCAAGTGTATGAGACTGAGGGAAAGAGAGAAGAGAGATACGACACCCGAGAGGTTGTAAAACCCTCCTCCGAAGGCCCCACTCTCGTCGGCGAGAGTGGTCTCCTTATTGATTGCACAAAGTGGTACAATGATGATGCAATTTGGGACTATGCCGATGACGACGACGGTGATGATGACGATGACTTTAGGGCTGAAATCTATGGTCTTCTAATTGCTGAAATCTGCAAATCTTGGAGGCTGTTTTTGTTGGCTGAAAATGACTGTTTTGGCTGCGTTTTTTAGGGCTGAAAATGGGGTGTATCTGCAACCAACTAGGGCTGAATCTGCTGTTGTTCTTCACTGCTGAAAGCGTTGACTTTCTACTGCCAAAGGGACCGAAACCAAAACGCTGGCTGTTCTTCTAGCGTTAGTGAAAAACACTGGGCTATCTGAGTGCTGGCGATCATGAAATGATGCAAAGCTGTAGGATACTGTGGCGATCATAGAAGGCTGAAAAACGCCAAGTAATGGGAGTGTCTAGCGATGGTGAAGACCCAAACTGAAAACGCTAGACTCGTGGAGAGGAAAACGCCAGGCTTGGGGGGTACTGTGGATTCTTGCTGAGAAGATGCTTGTTGAGCATGTGCTCCTGCTGCCTCTTCTGCCATTGAGTGCTAATTTGGGTTTGCTTATATATTAACTTACCCAATTTGCCCTACTCAGTTCCCAACAAAAGTCACTTAATAATAAGTGAAAAATGTCAAAAATAGGCTAAAGTCACTTGAAAATTTTCCAAGCTGACTCTGATGGAATCTGATGTAAATGCTTATGCTTATGTTGTGTGCAACCAGAGGATATGAATCTACATTAAGTGACTGGGCATGCACGGTCTACGAATAGACTCACAAAAGTGCTAGATCACTTCTAATCTAGACTGACTGGACTTGACGGAAACCCTGTTATGGTGTGGCTTGTCCATGGACACATAGGGTTGGATGTGTCACATGACATTACAGGAGGTTTCTGGTCGGCCTTTTCCTTTGATTTTCCCTTCTCCATGCCCTCAAGCACAAGAAATACTTGAACCATGTCCCAAGACATGAATTGGGTGCCTATGCACCCCATGCTCAAGTCTATGAGGTCATCCTCATCCTCTGTCCTATAGTCCCGCTCAGTAAGCCCTTTTATAAACCTCAACAAGCGATAGCGAAAGTTTTTTTTGGCCGCATAGAATTGTTTGATCGCACTTCCCCCTTTGCAAATCCACATTGTTGGTGTCCTGTGAACACTCTACAGTCGAAAGATAATTACGAACACATGAAGGGACATAAACCAAGTTAGGGAAGCTTTATGGGAACCATAGGTGCACTCCATTTGCTGAATACACATCTGCCTCGATTCTCCTTTTGGTTGCTGTGATCAAGACACTATCAGACTTAGGTCATTCCATACTCTGCAAGGTTGGTGGATGAACCGAAGAAAGATTACCATACCTAGTTTGCCTAGGCGTTACATAAGTATAGTTATAAAAAAAATGTCCCTTGAGACAAGCCCCGCGGATGGACAACCCCCATAGAGCAGCTTGCCAAGGTCAACATGGATGGCCTCATAAGTTCCTGTGAAAGACTCTATTGGCTCCCACTCTACAAAATCGGATGGGAATACATCTGCAAACATGAACAAGCAATGAAAGCCTTATAGACATCAAAGTAAAATATACAACAGAAGTACAAAATATACAATCTAAAAACTTGACAAAGGAGTGAAATTACAGTTTGCAGGAAACCTCAATGGAGCCATTGTTGTCTCTAGCTTCAGTTGTGAAGCAACATACACATGTTGCACCTTTGCAAGACGCTTGCCGTCATGGGTTTGCTTGAACTCCATGATCCTTCCCTTCCAATGGTGTGCTTGAGAAGCCATGTGTCTCCTTGAGACCTTATGTGCACCTCTTGAGTTGGGTTGCATTGTCACCCACATCAATCGTTTGAACTCCATCGTCACCCAACATCCACTGTCGTCTTGTACATTGCTGCATGAAATGGAGTCAATGACACTCCTAGGTCGTTGAGTACCTGATGATGCCATGGAGAATAGTGGCACAACCTGCAAACAAACACTTATGATTAGAGATTGCACATCCATGTTCTCAGTTGTATAGAGCAAGATTCTTGATGGTACATCAAACGAAGGATGCCACTTACTGCTATACTGCTCCACCTGCTTGTTGGCTTAATAGGAAAGATAATGTTGCAAAGCTTGAGAGGAAAGTAGATCCTCTCTAGAGAGCACAATGAAGAAGGAGTAGGAAACTTGTCGAGGAAAGAAAGAGGGATGATCTAGCAGAAGAATATGTAGCAGATCTTCAGCTTCAGGTAGAGGTGTTTAGTGAGGCTCATGGAGAAATGGAGAACTTCAGCTTGAGAAGAGTGCAGTAAGCTTGAGGAGGGAAAGGAGGTTCAAACTTCTGTTGCAGAGCTTTTGGGAGGGAAAACTGAAAGGAAGGAAAGAGAAGCAACTCTTACAAGGTGAAGTGAAGAGAAGTGAGAGATGGTACAGTAGAGAGAGAGAGAGAGAGAGAGAGAGAGAGAGAGAGAGAGAGAGAATGATCAACACGTTTTTGGAGGGACCCCTTTTTAGGAGAGAGAGAGGGGGAGAAATTGATAGCCACTAGAGAGAGAAAGTATTGGTTTTTACTCAACTATTTAGAGAAAAGTTTATTTTTTTGAATTTATAAGAGATTTTCTCTTTGTATTTTATAAAAGAGCACAAGATTGACCACTTACTTTTAGGACCTGCCATACCCACCATTTCAGTCCACATGGCATCCACCCATTTGCCCCTTCCATAATCTCCGTTTTAATCCCATGGCAAATAAAGAGACCCCCTTAGACCCCATTCCCTTCCTAATGAAGAGTCGAGGCCACGTCCGCTTGCTCGGTGATGAGAAAGGGACAGCATTTCATAACCAGGATGAGGTGGCTAGTCTGATACTCAGCTATCTTAATCAAATCATTGGACGACCAGAGATCAAGTCCCAAGAAGTGGAATTACTTCAGAGTGTCAAGAAGAACATTCCCCACTCAGAAGCTAATTTCTTGGAAAGGGCATTTTTCGAAGATGAATGTTCACTAGCATTACGAGCCCTTGGCAAGGAAAAGTCCCCTGGTTGGGATGGGATGACGGTAGAATTCTATAGAGAATTTTGGGACAATCTCAAGGTCCCAATCACAAGGTTGGCCAATAAAGCCATTTTCGAAGGGTCGTTGGAGATAAATGTAAAGAGAGGGCTTATCAAACCCATCCCCAAACAGATCTGTTGTTCTCAACTGAAACAATGGTGCCCTATAACGATGATGTTGGTGGCCTACAAAATTATTGCTAAAGTTGTAGGCCTCAGATTAGTCCCCTTACTAACCAAGATCGTCTCTCCCCATTAGCATGGGTTCATCAAAGGAAGGTCCATTTACGATAACATCTTGGCAGCAATGGTGGGCATCGAGTACGCAACTGTCACGAAGCAAGTGTGTGTTGTTACAATTGCACCTGGATAAGGCTTATGACAGAATAACATGGACATATATAGAAGCCGTCATGGAAGCTTTGGGCTTTGGGCCACGCCTATGTCGTCTGGTAAGTGTACTGGGAGCTGGAAGCCAATCAGAGCTCCTATTCAACGATAGAATTGTGGGCTCTTTTGAGGTCAAAAGGTCTATTAAGCAGGAATGCCCTCTGACCCCCCTGCTTTTCGCCATAGGATCACATCCTTTAATCACGACGCTCGAAGCTAGTGTGGAACGAGGGGAGTTGCACGGCTTGGATTTGCCAGAAAATAGCCAACTCCTAGCAAAACTTTTTGCAGACAATTCTCTACTCTTCTTGAAGGCATGCCCCCAGGTCATCAGGAAAGATCTGGAGATTGTACAAATATTCTCAGTAGCTTCGGGGTCCCAATGTAATATACAGAAGTCAAGGCTGATCTCCCTATCGGAAAATGACTCATTTGACCCTTCTGACTGGTCAGGGGAGATTGTCACAAAAGGGAATATCTTCAGACATTTGGGAGCCCCCTTGGGGGTGGACGTAACTCACAAGCAAAGATTTGAGTGGGTGCTTGAAAAAATCAAAACAAAAATGAGTAGGTGGCAGTATGCTCTTCTCCCATTCCTAAGCCGGATAAAAGTGATAAATGCCTTTATGATTCCTTATATTGCCTTCACTAGCCCGCCTCTCAAGATGGCTAAGTGTCACTAGAAAGAGTTCTTAAAACTAGTGAAAAGGTTTTTATGGAAAAACAACACAAAATCCTCCAGGCCATGGCAATGGGCCCGTTGGGAATCAGTTGCTCGATTGGGGAATCAAGGAGGCCTCGGAATTCTGGACCTTGTGGCCCATGCAGAAGCTTGCTGTGCCAAATTTGTTGTTTCCTTGGCTAAACAGGATCAAGTTTGGGCTGTCATGATCAAAGATATGATAGAAGCAGCTCAACTTGGCTCGAAAGGTGGAAACTGGAGAGGGATGGAGGTTCATGACAAGTTGTTAGCCCCGACGTGGACTACCCTAAGACTAGGGGGCAGCTCAAGAGAATTGATAAGAAAATGCAGAGCAACAGGAGTCTTAAAGTGGGGGGGAAAAACTAGGTACTTCAAGAACTCATTTTGCATTGGCCCCCCTGGCTTTCCAAAGTTGTAGATCCGCCACAAATTCCCTATTGGATAGAGACAGCCAGGAAGCTGAATAATAAGGGTTTGAATCGACTGGGGCACTTCTGGGATAGTGACAACAAGAGTTGGAAAATCATTGATCTTCTCATTACCCAGTACCAACTGAATAGCTTGGAGGTCTTGCTGGTCCACAAAGTGAGGAAAGAGCTTGACAATATAATAATGCCTATCTATGATTCGGAGTTTGACTGGAACGCCTGGAAATGGCCTGGAAGCAGTCTCTTAGGGAAATCCCATCCTAAAGACATTTACCATACAATGATGCATAAGAAGAATTGGTCTAGTCCCCTTAACAAGATATGGAAAAAACAATGGCCGGAGGAAAGGTGGGAGCAAGTAATAAAGAACATCTGGAAGCCAAAGGTTCCGCAACACGTGAAGGTATTTTTATGGAAGGTAATTTGGGGTGCTCTACCGACGGGGGTGAAGACTTAGGAAAGAGGGATTGGGTCAGATCGATGCTTGGGGTGCAAGTTGGCTAGTGAAGATCTGGCCCACCTCTTCATGGATTTCCCAACTATCAAAGGCCTCGCAGGAAAAATATGCAAGTGGGTCCAAAGAACATGGAAAATTGGTTTTTACAAGAATGATCTATTCCTTGGAGGGAAGAATTCAGGTGGTTCAACCATCCTCATCAGCACTCAAATCGTCAGGTACTTCTTCTTGCATAATGTATGGCAGACAAGGAACGGCCGTGTGTTTGAAGGAGGTCTTGAGGTGGCAAGCTTCGCAGAAATTATACAAGAAAGCAAAGTGCTAATTAGGACGCTCGGACGCAAGCAACACTCGGAGGATTGGTCTAGGACTACTTGTGCCTTGTTGTCAGTAGAGGGTATGCCTAGGATGGGGAAAAATCTTGGCTATCGGTAATTAAAAGATCTCAGAAGAACATGATAATGGACCTTATGTATCAAGGATAAGGAGGCGAGTTGGTTGGGATGGCTGGCGATGTAATTATGGTCCCTGGATGATGTCATGGCTCAACACGAGCATGACAAGACCTTGTAATTTTTTCGGTTGATTAATATAATTCACTCACAATTGTGAGTTTTGCTATAAAAAAAATTGTAGCCTAAGTAGGAAGTACCCGATTACATTAAATCATAAATAATAGGAATCAAAGAAAGAAGAAGAAGAGAGTTTTAACGTCGTAAGAAACTATCCCAGGCGACCTTAAAGATCAAATAACCAATCTATCAAGCAACGATGGTCCTAAGAACAAGGCTGCGGGTAGACGAGGAGATGCACAGGACTGAGGACGGTGGTCGTGTGCACGAGGCTACGGGTAGACGAGGGGATGCGCGAGGAGATGAGCAAGACTGAGGCGGAGGTGATGCACAGAGAGGTGGACTTGCGAGCGCTTTTTTGTGGTGTCTGGCGCTACCAATCCGCAACAGCTTAGTCTGGCTGCTTGCTTGGTTACGGGAGACAAGCTGATAGAATACATAGCAATTGTGATGGGTTCGACTCTGCCTTGTCCCTTTTATGTCACGTCAAAAGCGGAATCAAGAGGTACGAGAGCCTTCGCCCGAGTGGTAAGAAACGGAATCAAGAAGAATCTTGGAAGTAATTGAATAAAGTTGTTAGATGCAGCGGAATGAATGTTTGAACTTTGCTCGAGATGAGTGCTCCGAACTGTGCTCAAGGTTCCTTTTTACTTACGGAAGGAAGAGCATTCCGTTCCTTTAGTGAGAAAGTGCAATGGACACAAACAAAGTGGACACTATGAATGGAAGTGCATGAGACTGAAGAGAATACGACACCAGAGACGTTGTAAAACACTCCTCCGAAGGCCCCACTCTCTATCGCGAGAGCCATCTACTTATGATTGCACAAATCTCTACAATGCTTGGACTTGCCGACGATGTCGACGACGACGAGATGGCTGAAATCTGAAAACTCTAAGGGTTGAAATCTGCAAATCTTTATCTGCTGAATTTTGACTCTATGTCGATGATGACGTTGCAACGACGACGCGTTGAAAACGCAGATGCTAAAATCTACGTTTTCCGGGCTGAAACTGCAAACTTCCATGGATCTGACCGTGTGGCGAGGATCTGCTGCGGGAAGGTGAGATCTGCGAGGTTTGGGAGTTCTACTGAAGAGTCTGACTGCTGAAAACTGAAAACGCTGGTCTATGGGCTAGTTCCCTCGCGGTAGATCTGCAAAACGTTGAAATGCCTGGCAAATGCAAAAACGCTAGGGCTGAAAATCTGACTTGCGATGGAAATTTGCTAACGCTAGGACTGTTCTACTGTCGTTGTGCAAATCTGCTAACGCTAGGAGTCTTCTGCTTCTTGCTATCGCCAAGTTGTTGCCAATGCAAAAATGTTGGCTGATCTGGTCCAAAAACGCCAGCCTTCTGCTGTGGTGCAAAAACGCTAGGCCTCTTGGGGGTTCTACTGAGAAGCTGTCTGTTGAACGTGTGCTCCTGCTACCTCTTCTACCCAAAAGCGCTAGCGCTAGGTTTCTATTTATACAAACTTAGTAAATTTTCCCTATGTACTTTCCAACAAAAGTCACTTAAAAATAATAAGTTAAAAAACGTCAAAAATAGGGAAAATAGGTCTATGCATTGTAAAAATGCTACTGATGGGATCTGACTGGAATCTGATGGTCATGCTGTGTGCAACTAGAGGATATGCATCTACACTAAGTGTCTGGACATGCACGATCTGTGAACAGACTCACAAAAATACCAGATCACTTCCTATTCTAGACTGACTGAACTGACGAAACCCTTGTTATAAAGTAGCTTGTCCACAGACACATAGGGTTGGATGTGTCACGTGACATCCCCTCCTTTTCAAAGTGAGGTACTGGTACCAAACTGTATGGCGTCGAGGGAGATCGCCAATAGTATCCAGAATCCTAGAAGGGACTCTTCGCCGGTCCACTTTGATGTGTGGGTGGTGCGGTACTTGAACTTCATAAAGGTCTGCAACGCTTGCTTCCTTGGGCCGCGCCGAAAGCGAGACAAAGTCTTCTGAGGCTCCTTCAATGGTTCAACTGCATCTAGAGTCATGCTTCTTTCTTCTTCAAGAATCTCCATGGCTGAAAATTCTTGAAACCACTTCCAACACAAAAACATGAACATACCTATTCCATATAAAGTGACTGGAAAAAATCTCGTCTTCTTTAAAGACTGTGCATGCAATGTAGATGAGCAAAGAGACGGAGTGCCAAACCGTTCACCACACATACGCAAACAATGAGATCGAATCTTGTCTTTTTTATCTAAATCAATCAACTGTGGCAATTCACAACAGAAATGCCCATGCTTGGTGCTCGTGCTCTTTCTACGACCGTGTCGTGCCAAGGAAGAGACATGGAATGTGACTCCCTTGAATGCATACTTTTCAGCTTTTCATGAATAATCTGCATACATATGTGCTCATTCATGAGTGAAACGTGCTCAACGTAAAATATGTCATGCCTAGGAAAAGGGATCACATAAAGACGCTGATGAAAATACAGGAAACGATCACGAATGAAACACTCGAACAATGCATGCTGACTAATCATGCGAACACATAGTACTTCCTGTAAGGGTTCTTTGGACCTAGGCTCGAGAGCCAAGATCGGTTCTTCCGAATGTATCGAATCTTCTATTGGAGGTTCTATAGACCTCAACTTGAAAGACAAGATCGGTTCTTCGTGAATGATCGAATCCGCAATGAGGTTAGCTCATTCATGAGTAAAACGTGCTCAACGTACAATATGTCATGCCTAGGAAAAGGGATCACATAAAGACGCTGACGAAAATACAGGAAACGATCACGAATGAAACACTCGAACAATGCGTGCTGACTAATCATGCCAACACATAGTACTTCCTGTAAGGGTTCTTTGGACCTAAGCTCGAGAGCCAAGATCGGTTCTTCCGAATGTATCGAATCTTCTATTGGGGGTTCTATAGACCTCAACTCGAAAGCCAAGATCGGTTCTTCGTGAATGATCGAATCTGCAATGAGGTTAGCTGCACTAGAGAAAGTATCAACTAACACATCATCCTTGTGAACACTCACATCATCTTCATGCAAATCATCATGCTTGCGAGAAATCCCATCTTGATCATCATGCAAATCATCATGCTTGGGAGAAATCACATCTTGATCATCATGTGAATCCTGTGTGTCATACTTTGGAGAAAAAGAGAATGAGAGTCTCCTTTTCCCGAATCTCTTGCATCTGCACCTGCACCTGAGAAAAGAGTCGCATCAAGGCGGCCTTCCTTTCGTTGTGCTCACGCTCTATGGCTGCCATTCTTTCTTCGTTTTCACGGGCTATGGCTGCCATTCTTTCTTCGTGTTCGCGGGCTATTTCTGCATCTCTTTCTTGGTGTTCGTGCTCCATTTCGGCTCTTCTTTCATTGTGCTTGCGATCCATTTCTGCTCTGCTTTCTTCGCGTTCTAACTTCTTGTCCATAAACAATTGCTTCAACTCCTCCATAGGAGTTAGTGCAATCCTTGGCGTAGATGGGGAAAGGGGAGGGTCGGAAAAACCTCCTAGTAGGGAAAATTCTTCTTCGCCTCTCTCATGCTCATCACTTCCAAGCGAAGTATCCATTCGGCTTCGAGTGATGACGATCCACTGAAGTCGGGGGTTCTTGTGGTCTTTGGTTCTTAAGTTCACGAGGAACTTGGGTTCGTGGGGATATTGGTTCTTGGGATTCTTGAGGGTCTTGGTTCTTGAGGTTCTTGAGTTCTTGAGGTTCTTCTTTCGCTTGCAATCTGCGTTAGAGAAGGATCTTCTCTTCACCCGAGTTTAGCTCTTTTCCGCGGGCGCACCCCTTGGCGGCCTTGCGCTCACACCAATGTTGCTTTTTCCCACCTCACGTCGAGTGGCCGGCCGCTAAGTGCACGGTCCGCTCTCAATGAGCGAAAAGAGGCACAAGGGAAGGTTGAAAAAACCCTTCTTTCTTGGGTTTCCTGTCATTCTTCAAAAACACGATTAGGAATTGACACGCCCAAGTGAACTTGGGTTACGTGCGACCGCAACAAGCAAAAAAAAATTATGTGGTTCTTGTGGTTCTTTCCTTGAGTGATATAGAACACTGCCAAAGCTCTGATACCAAAGTTAGATGTAGCGGAATGAATGTTTGAACTTTGCTCAAGATGAGTGCTCCGAACTGTGTTCAAGTTTCCTTTTTACTTACGGAAGAGAGAGCCTTCCGTTCCTTTAGTGAGAGAGTGCAATGGACACAAACAAAGTGAATGGAAGTGCATGAGAATGAGAGATAGAGAAGAGAATACAACACTAGAGACGTTGTAAAACCCTCCTCCGAAGGCCCCACTCTCTATGGTGAGAGCGGTCTACTTATGATTGCACAAATCTCTACAATGCTTGGACTTGCCGACGATGTCGACGACGATGAGGACGACGACGAGACGATTGAAATCTGAAAACTCTAAGGGCTGAAATCTGCAAATCTTTATCTGTTGAATTCTGACTCTATGTCGGTGACGACGATGCGACGACGACGCGCTGAAAACGCAGATGCTGAAATCTGCGTTTTCCGGGCTGAAACTGCACACTTCGATGGATCTGACCGTGCGGGGAGGATCTACTGTGGGAAGGTGAGATCTACGAAGTTTGGGAGTTCTACGACGGAGTCTGACTGCTGAAAACTGAAAACGCTGGTCTATGGGCTGTTTTCGTCACGGTAGATCTGCAAAACGCTGAAATGCCTGGCAGATGCAAAAATGTTGGGGCTGAAAATTTGACTTGCGGTGGAAATCTGCCAATGCTAGGGTTGATCTGCTGTCGTTGTGCAAATCTGCTAACGCTAGGAGTCTTCTGCTTCTTGTTGTCGCCAAGTTGTTGCCAATGCAAAAACGTTGGCTGATCTGGTCCAAAAACGCAAACCTTCTGCTGTGATGCAAAAACGCTAGGTCTCTTGGGGGTTCTGCTGAGAAGTTATCTATTGAGCGTGTGCTCCTGCTACCTCTTCTGCCAGAAAGTGCTAGCGCTAGGTTTCTATTTATACAAACTTAGTAAATTTGCCCTACCTACTTTCCAACAAAAGTCACTTAAAAATAATAAGTGAAAAATGTCAAAAATAGGAAAAATAGGTCTATGCACTGTAAAAATGCTACTGATGGGATCTGACTGGGATCTGATGGTCATGCTCTGTGCAACCAGAGGATATGCATCTACACTAAGTGTCTCGACATGCACGGTCTGCGAACAGACTCACAAAAGTACCATATCACTTCCTATTCTAAACTGACTGGACTGACGGAACCCTTGTTATGAAGTAGCTTGTCCACAGACACATAGGGTTGGATGTGTCACGTAACAAAAGCAATGAACTTTCCAGTAAGTAGGGGGTACCCATTGGAATAAATTCAAAAAATAGTGAGTATCTCATCGAGATACTTGGCTGGAAAGCAGAGCGTGGACGAAGGTGTTGAAAGTGAAGGAACTAGGCGATGTGTTGTTTGGGCAAAGGCAGCATACGTGTAGGTAGGTCACAAACGTCGCAGGAGCTGACAAGAGGTGGGCGTAGGTTGTTGATATGGCGGGGGCTTTATGGGCCTTTTTTTTTTGAGATATGAAAGTGATGTGTACAACGTCGTGGGCGCTCGTCATCGTGGTGTAGCCTAGCGCTCATTGAGTTCAATTCCTTCGATATGAAAGTGATGTGTACAACATCATGGACGCTCGTCATCGTGGTGTAGCCTGGCGCTCGTTGAATTCAATTCCTTCGCTGTCTGGGTTCGAATACAGTGAGCCTGCTATTTTGTGTCCTTAAATAGAAGCTCTCGGTGAAATAGTGCAAGCTACACTATTAACAGCGCTCTTGAACGGATTCGCCTGCAGTGTTAATCAGCCTGGTTCAGACGATAGCAGTCGTGCGTTGTCCATGCATTCATAAATCGATTGAGCTAAAAATAAGTCTTGCATTCCTTCCCAAAAAAAAACCGCATTGAACCCACCATCAGGTACTTTTCAGCGCCATTTGTAGGCGAGAAGGCTCAACCAACATGAGTCGAACTCGCATGTTTGCATAAAACTCCGTCTCTTGCGAACCGACAGGATGGAGGCAAGTAAAACTCTCCGATGTTGTCCACCGATTCGTCTGAGCCCAACCAAATACGTTAATCATCTCAGGGATTTTTTTAGCGCTATTTTTTATTTTAAATAAATTGGGGATACTAGAGAGAGAGAGAGAGAGAGAGAGAGAGAGAGAGAGAGAGAGAGAGAGAGAGAGAGAAAACCTTGGCTGCCCCGATTGCCCTCATCCTTGTTGCCCGCATCGCCCTCTCCCACATTGCCCATAGCCTCTGTCCTCATCATTGCATGCACCATAGCTGCTCGTGTATGGGCGTGCACGTACGCGCGCACACACACAGAGTAGCAGCTCCCCTTGTCTGGCCTACATCAATCACAGTTTCCAGATCAGCATTACTCCAGCCACCTGTAGGGAGCATGGTTTCCTCTGCCTTGCAAGCATTCTCCAAAACTTAGACGTTTCAAATGCATATAAATATACACATGAATGAGACATTTCCAATGTCTAGTTGAAGACCTAAAACATGGCCGCCCTCACAGTTTCCTAGCTTAATCTTTCAACCAACAAGAAGGGTACATCCCTTTGTATCATGTACTGCAGAATCTGCAATATATTCACAACCCATGACAGAGAAAATACCGTCTCCTAACTCGCTCTTCTGAGGATGTCAATCCTCTCTTCTCTTAACAAGGGCTTCACATAGCTCTATCCATCATACCCTTACAATCCAAGGTGCTACGTTAAGACCTCGAGTCTCTTTTGTCCCTGCTTCAAGTCTCAAAGGCCTTTGCTCTTCCTTGAGAGACCAGTCAATTGTCAGATGGTCAATGGACGAAGAGATCCAATACAGCCTTGCAAAGTGCTAAATCATATAAAAGCTACTACAAAGCCAGGGGTTTAAACAGGGAAGATATGACCACTGCCAATCTCAATTGACATCCTTATGCAGGCTTGTTGCGGGCTCTCTTCTCTTCTGAATAAAGTGGGTCCTCTTCCCTTGAAAATCAAACATTACATAAGCTATGGCATGGAGTTCATGGAATGGACTCCAGTTCTTTGAACAAAATATGATAGGGGAGAGAATGTGTGGAGTATAGCTCCTTCAGCAAGAAAGTCTACCAATAACTGCACCATCCAAGAAACACCACGCCCTAAGCTAAAAGAGGGGGAGTTGCACTAAGGAATTCATCCCATCAAGCCAAGCATGTCCATGAGTTAAATCTAAATGTTGGATCTAACACTTCCTGTCAAAGTGGCCAAACTCTAATTGTTGGATAAGAAGTAGATGAAAATCAACCGGGGAAGGAGAACATACAAGGCCTATACATCCATTCGCACAATGATTGCCCTTTGACTCACACTATCCTTACAACCAATGCCCATGATAAGAGACACACAATACTCTTTCTAAAAGCATTAAATTTCAGGTCTTTATTATCAAGCTCTCCTTCCTTCAGAAGGTTTTGGGTTCAAGTAACTCTGAGGAAAAAAGGCTATACTACATCAACAACCTTAAGATCACCATGTGAACTAAAAGGTCTATCAGCCATCATTAAACATAAAATCACACTATCTGAGTTTGACTCATGGCGGTCAAGGTTCACCTTCTGGGCAGTGCTTGTCACACACCCATGCAACTGCTGAATCAGCATATCGGATACGACTGAGCCTGAAATGTTCATAGATCAGCTTACTCGTTGTGCAACCGCAAGCAGAGAGGACTTTAAAAAGCCAGTGCTGGATGCTGCTTAAATCGATCCTGCAGCATGGTAACATTTTCACCCTTGAAATAAGTTCTCAACACAGTACTTTGAATCCAAAAGGTTGAAATAAGTACCTAGAGGAAGGATTCCCAACATCTGTGAAACCAGAGAATGGTTGTGAAGGGCCGAACTCTGGAGCATCTACAATATTTGCGAGTACTTCAGTGAAGTCAGGAATGAGATCATTACAGCCAACAGCCACATGGGCAGCAATCTTGGTTGCTGCATATGCAACCTTTAAGAATCCATGGATGTAAGGTAGACCACTCTTGACAAGCCCTTCATCGAGTGTTGTTATGCTTATGCCGCTCTGCCCATTCACCAAGTGGGCTCGTTCATTATGGCATTCGCACAGAAGCTCCAGACGCAACTTGTGAAGACCAGGAACCATTCTGCATACCACTCTGCGCACACGCCCCTCCTCTTCTGTCAAAACAAACATCCTTGGGAGCTTGCCTGCTTCTCCCTCCTTTGCAAAAGTGACCAGCTCATACAGTCTCAGCAGTACAGCACCACGCAGGTCTTCAACTTGCTGAGACAGCCGCTTCATGCCCGCCTTTCCCTCCTTTACATCCTTTCTTATTTCACGAGTCACTGCATAGTTGGCCTCCATCAAGTGGAACAAGGCTTTTATCTGCTTCTGGGATTCGGTGGTACCAAACTCGGGCCTCTTTTGCTTGCTGCTTTTCTTTTCAACAGATAGATCCAGGACATCTTTTGCAGTTTCTTTCAAGCTATTCATGTATGCTTCGATAATCTTGACGACTTCGGCTTCCCCCAACAGCATCACCACATTATCGTCTGCCAAGGGCTCCGTCTGCCAAGTGTAGATTATTCCATTTGGAGTACCATCAACTAGAAGCTTTGCCCCTTTCTTCTGTATATGTTCCCTCAGATTATCTCTCAAAATCTGTATGGGAACGGCTTGTCTTTGGCTTCATCCACAAGTCCTCTGATACAGGCTGGCTGTATCACAAAATGTGTGAGGTCAACTCCCGGAATTCCTCTGGGATCTGCAAACACCTTCATCATTTCAGCTATCACCTTCTCATGGACCCACTCCAGAGCTTCATCTGACGTGTGCCGAGAGCAAACCAAAATGTCTATAAAGTTTTCTCTTCCTTCCAATGCACAGAACTCCAAGAGAACTCTTGAACCAGCATCGGCAAACGCTAGGACGTCCTGCTCAAGTTCCACATTTACACCTCGAGTGGTGAGCATGTTGTGAAGTGTTACCTGCAAAACTTGAAATTCTTATTGAGAGAGACTTGTTGATCCAACAGCTCTCTCTCTCTCTCTCTCTCTCTCTCTCTCTCTCTCTCTCTCTCTCTCACACACACACACACAGAGTACACACACGCACAAACAGAAAAATAAGATCCTCATGAATTGCACCTGGAGCCGGGGAAAAATTCCTGGGGTAAGGAATGTGCGCTTGGAATCTCACATTCAGTCTCCTCCCCACATGTGATGCGTTGCGATCATTAAGCCTGAGATATTTACCTGGCAAAAGGCTCTCCCTAGCCTTCCCACAAAGACTTGCTGGAAGGAAAATGTCAGAGTCTTTTTGAGTATTATCTCTGGGGCAAGCTAATTGCAAACCGATTAGCAGCTTCACTAGATCGCTTCCAGCAACCTCTATAGATTCCTTGGAGTTGGGTGCATCCCTAAAATGTCAAGGTATAATTATAAATTATCATCTTCATGAACTATATAGGGGGAGACATTAAGAAATTGATACATGTACCTGGTCCTTGAAATCTCCACTTGCTACCCTGTCTCGAGATTATCAACTCCTCCTTTAAAAGCCTCTCCAGGTAATGGGGCGTGAAAAATCCGTTGGAGGAGTGTTGAGTAAATGAGCCAATAGACTTCACATCGAAGTGTAAGATATCTCCCATGATATTTTGGCAGAACCATTTTGTATCCATGACCACAAGCTCAAGGGTTGGCAAAAAAATCCATCCCCAGAACTGTTAAGAGAGCGTGCAACTGCCTCACACATCTCTTCATGAATGCCTAGCTTCTCCTGGGTTAGGCAAAAGAACCTCTCTTTTGTAATCAAAGGAGGGATCTTCCCTTTTCGAGTCCAACATGCAAAGAGGTTCCTTGCCTCATCACAAATACTGAAATCATCAATTGCCACCTCAAGGATAGCTTTTGTGCACTTTAACAGATGAGATCCTAGGATTGACACCTTATTGGGATTCATTGCATTCACCTGAAAGAACCCTTCCATGTCCAAATGGATATAGTCTTCAAACTCCACTCGTAGTGACTCAAAAATAGTATGTAACTCTACTTTCATGTCTGGGAGACCAAGGTCTTCCCTAGTCACAACAACCACCACATTGGGTTTGAGGACATTGGATTTGGGAGTCTTGGAAGCTAAAAACTTAAGCCAATACTTGAAATCGTCCCTGAAGTCGTTCGGGTGCTTCACAACGAATTTACCACCCACTGCATCTCGCAAAAATTCGCCTTGATCATTCATCTTGAAGGGATTCCAGATAAACAAGAACAAAGAGGGAATGGCAAGGTCACCAAGATCAGGAAGCATGCTGTCATGAAAAGAGTGATACTCCAACTGACCAGCCATGTCCCACACTGATATCCTCTGGCGATCTAGCTGGCTTTCAATGATGGTTACCTCAATACCACGCGTTCGATCAGATAATTTGGTACCTTTGAGGCGTGACCATATAGGAAGTGAGCCTTTGCTCCATTTGAAAAGTGACCGAGATATTGAAGTCTTTCCTACAAGACCGCATATGAAATGACAAAACGTGGTCATATGAACAAAGTGAAGTACACAAGGATGTTAAGAAGGAAGCATTGAGCAAGGCATGTCAAGCAAATAGATCCTTGTAGATACTTTGGGTGTGATGAATACCTGAGAGGGGAAGGCCACACAGATAGAGTCGAACGGTGGAACGGGGCACTAGTTTGAAACCCTCTGCCTTGAACAACTTGATTTGATCGGCATGTTCTGCGTTCTTCTTGAGTTGTGCAGCAATTACAGGGTCACCGTCTAGAGGTGGTGTGCCATCAAAGCTTACTTGGTGAAGAGTGCCATGTCGTCTGAGGCCATCAAGCACTGCCTTCAGGGAGTTATCAAGCGACTGATTACTATAGAACTTCTGGGACTGAAGTTCAAGGACTGGTATCCAGATTCATTCAACCTTTTGGTGGAGAGAAAAGACAAGGAAGTTAAGTGAGGGTTATTCTGGATCAAAGCAGAGCAGAAAAGTTTGGTGATAATTTTTAAGAACGAAGGCTGCGTCAGTCCGAAGAGAGTAAAGGAACTGAGGGAAGGGTGAGATGCAAGAGCTGTGGCTGGAGCTTCCCAGGCCAAATTTCCTGGGGAAAGAGTCACGCTCCCAATGAAGAGCGAGTGGAGCTTGGAAGTGCTGGTTTGAAAGGCCTCTTGTGTATCCATCTTCAGCGTACAATACGGATGATTAATCAGGGCTGTTGTTACAAAGAGATGAGTGAAGTTGCACGAGGCGAGTGAAACTTTGCAGAGATCTATTTCACCTGACAAAGCATTAGTGAAAGAGGAGAGGCAGAGAGCGGTAACAGGCGGAATGGTGGCGAGAAGGCGGAGGTTCACGATCTGCTCAAATTGAGCTTGGGAAAGGAAGAAAAACAGAGCATCGACGCCCCATTGGAGACTGGGATCCTCAACCGCATGGATAAGATTAGGTATGACTGCGTCGCCCCCATGAGTTCCCCATGATGAATACCCCCTTGCCCGGATGTAATCCACAGAATCAGGATTCCACCTTAGAGCTGAGAAAATAGTGCGTCCATCCGATCTCAAACTGGGCAAGAATGATGAGCTTAAATCGAGCAGAACTGGTAGCAGTACTACTACGAGAGAGAAGGGAAAAGAAGTCCAGCACAGCGGAGCAGTCATCCTCCCGCTTTAAGGCAGCCATTGACGCAGGTAATCGAAAGTGATGATTTCCTAGTATAGCTATTGCGACCTCTCTTGGATCCATGGAACCTGTACTGTACTTCTGAATCGGCCAGAGAGAGAGAGAGAGAGAGAGAAGGTGCAGGCTTTGCGGCAGGATCTCTACGCGTCAGGAATCAGCCGGCCAGCGAGCCCTTGTGTTCAGTATATTTACAAGAGAGTATATCACAAGAAGTTTTGGACAGATTCTCACAACAATTCCCACATTATGACTTAGGCTGGATACACACTGCCAATGCGGGTGCCCATCACTTTTGATGATGGGCGTTGATGATGGGCGGGCATGCATTACACACTGGCTACATTATTTTATCATAAAGCAAAATCATTTCCTGCAGCTGTGTCCATCGCATTGGTTCGTCGCCTGATTTTGGCTGACCTGGCAAAAGCTCAACCCCCGCCCGAGCTTGAGCAGGGGGTATCGTTTGTCCAAGACCTTGTCCTCTGCCCTTTCTGCTATGCGTATCAGCAAACGCCGCCTAGCCTCCACATTTGCGCGCCCAAGCTTGGGCACGCGGTGTGTAACCAGCCTTACCTCAACATCTTGACCTTTTGTGAGGGAGCCACATCATACCTAGCTAGGTACGATTGGGGGTAGGGGACCGCCAACCCGAGTGGGGGGCCGGTAATCCCCTGCCCACAATCATAACTAGCTAGGTATGCGGTGCCTCCCAAGTAGAAGCTCATGATTTTATGCATTGTATGAAAAACATTGAAAAAGGCTCCCTTTTCCTACATGAGAAAATTTCTAAATCTTCTTGTGGTAGGTCTAGGCACTAGACAATTCACATATAAGAAAAGGGAGCCTTTTTCAGTGTGTTTCATAAAATACACAACATCACGAGCTTCTGTTTGGGAGGCACGGCATACCTAGCTAGGTATGATTGGGGGCAAGGGACCGTCGGCCCACCCAATCGTACCTAGCTAGGTATGTCGTGCCTCTCGAACAGAAGCTCGTGATGTTGAGGTAAGTCATAATGTGGGAATTATTGTGAGAATCTATCCAAAACTTCTTGTGCAAGTTCTCATGAAGAGAAAAGAGGATAGAAATTCCATTTTTGCATATTCCACCACCCATTAGAAAACTCACTATGAATATCTAAGGCCCGTGTCACATACGGGCGCCTCACCATCTCAAAAGGGCATTTTGACCAATCAAAATATGCGCCTCAATTTTAAGCTGTCACACAGAGCGGTGGAAACTCGGGCAACAAACAGACATGGCTTGCCTCTTCATGGTCGCGATAAACTGCAGATCGTCCAAGGCGTCAAGCCCGCCTACGCGTGCACCTTTCGGAGTTGTCCAATGGTTTTCAAGCACAGCCAGCATTGCAATTCTTTTATGAAACTCCCACCATTGCGGTGCTCCACCATTACACTTGCTCGCATTGTGCAATCGACAAGAGACAAACAACACAACTCACAGGTAAACTCTCATCTACTCTTCTCCTCTCTCCTCTCTGTAGTCAATTTTAGGAAGTATGCAGTATTCTATTCCCTTCGTATTATTAGACCTGTTGCACTTCGAATTGTCCTATAACACTAATCATCTGGGAGTACGCTGAATTCTTATGTTCAACATTTAATCCCTGTCATGTTCAGCTCATGATGTTCAACAGAAAATCTGTGTGACGAATGGCAGCACTAGGCATTTTCATTCATGTTCATGCCCATATAGCATTTATGAGTGGCAAGAAGACTTGGGGGTGCTGGATTCTTGGGTTGTGGACAGCTCCACTTCTTCTTCTCCTGACCACTGCAAGGATAGGTTCCTGTTTATTGATCGATCAAGTTTTACCATACACTAACCATACACACAGCTGGGAAAGAATGTTTCTCCTCATAATTTTCTCGGCTTTGGTTAGTGCTTTATTTGTAATGAAGAAAAAATTGATTATGAAGATTGTATGCTTTATATGCTTGGACATCTTCGTAGGCGGCTGATGTTGATGCATGTCATGCGTCGGTTTTAGTGGATTGTGCAACTTCATTGATTGGAATGCAAGATTCAATATGAGTTTAATGAAAAGAGAAGTTGGTTGTTTTGTCTTGATGTCTTGCTGGAGTATTTAGGGTTTGTTTCTTGTAGGTCCTTGCCACTATGGACTCCCAAGCATTCTTCTAGCGTGACAATGAAGCTTATGTGGCGTCTCAGGGCGGACAAGATCAATCGTCATACTTCTTTGGGACACCTCCAAGCGCACCCATAGGAGGAATGGTACCTCTTGGAGAATATCACGTAATGTTGTCTTCACCTGGCTCCCCAATGTACCTCCAACCGCATTTTCCTCATGCTAGTCCAAGGGTGGGATGCTTATCCTCGTCAATGTCTACACAATCAGGCAAACTTCAAGCTACTCTCGGCACTCAGATACCAATTTCACACAGAGCCCCCCCTTCTCCTCTCCAAGCTAGCAAAACACAACAAGCTTCGACTCCAACACCTCCCCCTAGAGGTCCGCCATCGGTCCCGACAAAGCCACCCAAGCCTCGTAGAGCCTAAGTAAGACAAAGAAACCTGCTACTACTGGGGAGGAAAGGATGGTTCATTGCAAGGAGCTGCACCGAAGCGGGGCAAGAAGGTGCTAAATACAACCGATGATGGCGATTCGAATGAGGTGACGACTGCTAAGGATTCAAAGTCAAAGTGGCAAGACTATTGGGTCGAGCACTTGGTTCATATTAAAGTTGCCATGCACGAGGACTTCAACAAGCCATCTAAGCAGGGAGTCAACCTCTGGAGCAAGGTTGCCTTGAAGCTCGCCTCTATGTTCATTGACTTTGACAAGGACAGTGAAGCATGTAGAAAGAAGTGGGGACGTGTTTACGATGACTACAAGGCAGACAAGGCCCACAACAACATCTACGGTAATGATAGGCGGAGGACTTGTTAATGGTACGACATCGTTGATGAGTACATGCATAGCAGGGCTCACGTGTCTTGCATGAGCCACACATATGCTTTACCAAAAAATTCGAATGGTACAGGTGAAGAGCCTAATCTCACAAGCAATGAAGCGGGCTCCTCGTCGGCCTTACGCCCAGGCAGACTTCGGAAAGCTCCGGAAAACTCTTTGGTACAACTAGTTGAGTGTGGTAAGGACTTGGTCAAGGAGCTCGTACTGTCTAGGGAGAAGATGGAAGCAATTGAAACACGAAAGCTGGACATTTTTTCGGCATTGCAAAAGAATCTAGTGTTATGGAATGGATTCTGAGAAGTGAGATACTAACAATTATGGTCATGTGTGCGTGATGTAGCAGGTCAAGGTAGCTGAGTCGTGGGCAGGTGGCTGACAGCAGATAGCAGGACATGGAATAAGTCAATAAGAGTTTAGTTATTTCAATAAAGTCTTTATCCCCAAAGTGGAATGTAAATAGCCTCATTTCTTAGCTGTCCCTTTTTGGAAATAATATAAATACATGCCTAGAGGAAGCCAGCTCACTCTAGGCATGGGGGGATGATTACACCCATTGCAGCGTTCTCTCTCTCTCTCTCTCTCTCTCTCTCTCTCTCTCTCTCTCTCTCTCTCTCTCTCTCTCTCTCTCTCTATCGATCTATCTATCTATCTCAGCATGGCATCCTCATTTTAGAGGAGCATGCAAAGGCTTATCCAGTGTGTTCTCGGTATCACGACTTCCAACACCACAACAGTGGTATCAGAGCCAGTGGATACGCTCCAACCGATTTTCACACCATGGAAACTACGCATGCAAAGCTAAGTGAATTTTAAAGCTTAATTAGTATAAATGTGATTAGTTCTTATTTAATTATCATTAACAATATAACAATTGATTCATTAGTTTCTCTAAATTGTGAGTTTTGAAGAAGACAGAAGAATCATGACTTCCAATGGAATTCGAATTAGTTGTACTATGGAAGTGTGCACAAGCAAACAAGCAATGGAGCTACTCGCAACTACAGTCTTCACACGACATCATATTTGAAGATGCCGATGGCCAAACGTTGCACCTTACTGCGATCAAGGCAATGAGAAGTTGAACGACTACTTCGGCCAATGATAACACCACTCTTTGAATGGGCCACATAAGACTGCAATGCTGCAAGGAAGCGGGCACCACGCCACACACAGACGACACATCGAGAAGGCGAATACATCTCAACCGCCGCATACGATGCATACGACTGGTGTTGCCTTCCACTTTCCCTTCCTTGTATGGCTTTGGCAGCGCCACTCATTCCTTCTCTCTTGTCCTGGTCTCCGCCTTATTTTTCCCTTTTGCCACCTTGGCGCACACACACACGTACCTACTCCACTTTTCTCTTTCTCCCTCCCGTTTCCACTGGCCATGCCCCTACCACCCTTCCCCACTTGCTACAGTTCGCCGCCACCCCTTTCTAGATTGACTCCTAGCGCCGCCCGCCATGCAAACCTGTCCCGAGTTGTACTTGATGGCCCACTTGCTTCAACACAACCACCACACACACATGCTGCAACGTGAACTTCATGCGTCGGCCTCCTTCTCAGACTCCATGCACAGAACCATGTCCAGCTTGTGCTGAATTGGACGCAGCACTGGAGTGAAACCCCATCATTTCAATTCTTGATGCTATGTCAAATATGACCTATGGGACCAAAGTTACATGTGATGTAGTATGTGTATGGCTGACGAGTGACTCTCGATGCTCCAAAATTGTGGTGATGAGAGTTGCAATGGAGAGCCCACACTGTGGCTGGGAGAGGAAAGTGTGTAGGTCTACGTTATGGCTGAAAATGAGAAGCAAGTTCGGATGTGACCAAAAGCTGAGCACTCTAGTAGTGTGTGGTACTCAGACTCTCGAACTTGGAGTGAGCATAGTGTGCACATTTGATTTGACTCTTCTCCATTGCCCCAACGCCCTATCTCGCATCGAAAGAAATGGGAGCTAAGCCGAATGGCTGCGATAGTGCATATCGTTGACAAGGGAATAGGCTCAAGCATGTAAGTGTGAGTACAGTTTCCTCTCTCAGCGAAGAACATGGTTTTGTAGTTGGGGGCAATATGGGTGGTGTAATGTATGAAGCGTGACCCACCGGATTTCTCCCAAGCCGTAATACATTGGCGTTGTAGAAAAGCTTCATACACTTGGGAGTCAATTGAAGCATCATGTAGCAAGTGTAATGCATCCCATCTCCCAAACCACTTCTTTATGTCTTGCATCTATCCCGTGCTCAAGATCTTGCTTTTATGCGTCTTTTGAACTTTTTTGCTTGCTTCCCATGCAATTGTAGGAAGTCGATGTGAGGGGTTTTGACGCATCTTTATCATGTACTCCATAGCACAACCCTTTTCATGTCCATAACCTCAATTGGAAGAGATCCCGACTCAAGAAGTAGGAGCATATATGGTGTTTGTGTCTTAACTTAGAGAATGTTTGTAAGAAAACGCTTTTGGACATTCTCAAACTCTTTCCAAGTAGACTTTGAGATGCTCCCGCCCCACACTTCAACTCCATAAAGAAGAACCGGTGTCACCAATGCATCAAAAAGATACTTGTTGAGAACCCAACACTTGATGTTTCCCGCATCACACATGTTCTCAAATGCATAATATGCTCTCTTTCTCGCTTCCAAACGACGCATAGCACATTCATGCCACTTGTGATTGGACGGAACCTCAAGGCCAAGGTACTTAAAGCTCTCAACAACTTCAAGTGTCTCAATGTTGTACACAATGTATGGCTTCTCCTTATGGTTGGTTTTCACAAGCATAACCTTTGTTTTGGATTCATTTACAGACCACGTAGTCGAAAATGGCCTGCGCAGACCTTTGTCGAAGCCGAACGGTGGCAGAGATGACCTCAGAATGATTTGGGGCTCTCCCACAGGATTTGGGGCCGTGTCTTCGCCTGTCGAATTTCACTCCAATCTGAGATGGTGACTCTAGCCTCCTGCAGTGTTGCCCCGAGCCTCGATCTGAGCTCTGATACCAGTTGAAGGAGTACGAGCGGAAGTGCGACGCGAGAGAGAGTGAGAGAAGAAGAGCACAACGATATGGTGAACTCACTCTACTGTAATGTGTAGAGCATAGTGAGTTCTTATTAGGTTTTTACAAAAGAATATGTGTACATACCTGGCGGCCCGCCCACTTACTTGGGCGGTCGACCACATTGGGCTTTATACCCCAACAGTTTTCGGCAACCATGTCCATGTGAGGTGTTTTTTCTTGCTTCAAAGTCTTTTTTTTTCTTGAACGAGAGTTTTTTTAATAAGAAAATGACACCATAAGTAGTTGGGTGAGGCTACAAGCACACCATATACCTCACTTTGTTATGGATTCTACCTCAACCTCCAGCCTGCCAATGCAACCTTCCTCCATTGGCAATGACTCGCTTCTTGGAAGGCGTGCCTCCTCAAGTACTTCTTCGACCACTTTGCCTAGGGTAGAAACGACATCATCTACCCGGGTCAATAGCTTTGGAGCACCTTCTCCTTCAAGTTTGCTGCTTAATTCCCCACCATTTTCCCCTTCAAATCTTCCATTTTGGTGAACTCGAAGGGGGGATCACTATGTATAAATTGTGTGTATCGCGTATGTTCAAGGACTATTTTCCCCTTATCTGTGAATTTTTGACAAATAAAGTACACCCTTCTCCATTTTATGGTACCCTTCTATATGTGAAAATGTGAGAGAAAGTGAAACTTAATAACGTCTACTATTCCATTCACGTGATAACTGACCCCTAGGAATTAGTGAACTACCGGGTTTTGTTTCGAGAAAAATGTACTAAAACCTTTTTCCCTTATCAAAGGAGCTAGTTCTTTCGGTGCTTCTACCTTGTCTACAGCTTTTTTGAAAGAAGACCCTTTTTAGTCCCGAGAAGATACAAGGGCTTACTACACTCTTCCTTTTGAAGAGCTTGATTTCTCCATCAATTCTACTAATATAGCTAGCTATCTGAAAGCCACGGGTGGTTCACCCTAGGGGAATTCTCCCTCAACCACCCCTCATATGCCCTTCCTCATTTCAGTCCTCTCCTCCTCCTTTATAGGTGCCCTTTCTCCTTGTCCCTCCACCTTATTGTCCACCCCGTCTTTAACCATAATTCCTTCACCCTCTCCATCCAAACCCCCTATATTGCCCACCGAACCCATGGAGTTTGAAAAGATCATCACCCGCTCATTGGAGGAATTTAAAATGCTTAATCTCAATCTTGGCAAGGTTGTCCCACCTCCTTCATCTCCGAAGCCTTCAAGCCAACCAAAAAGCTCCTCTTAGACTTTGGATGAAACCTCATCATCTTGTAGTGAAGTTGTAGAGGCACAAGCACTTATCAAAGCTAAGCTTGTTGCTCTTAATATTCAATATCAAGTAGATTGCATCGATTTTTGCATTCAACCAAACACTCCTTGTCTCCAATCTTCAAAAAAAGTTTGATTCATACCATGATTGTGTAACAAAGGTTCTCCAATCTCACTAACAAGCTCTCTCCCGTTTCTATCCCAAGGGTTTTTCCTTCATTGAGGAAGAACCCATTGCTCATTTGCAAGAAGCCTCCCTACCCTCAACCAACAGTCGATTTCACCCATAGCGAGAAAGGCTAAGAGCCTTCTACACAACCTCCCTCCATGATTTTCATGACAACACTCAAAACTTAATCCTTTAAACCTACTTAGCCTCTTCCTTGGAATTGGAAGCGCAGAAGGCTAGGAAGAGGTCTCTAAAAGCTCCTTTGGAAGAGATAGAAACCATGTCAAAAGAAGAGATGGTAAGCAAGGTTGTCCAACATGAAGTCACGGTTCAAATGAGTAATCTCCTTTCCTCCCCACGTAAGGTTGTTTTTAGTCCCAAGGATCTACCATGTAGAGGCTTTGCAAAGCCACCTCCTTTGGGTGTAAAAGCTAAAAATACTATAGATAAAAGATCCCTTCAACTCTTTAAAAATCCCAAAATTTATCCCTCTTCATCCTCAACCTTGGCTTCTAATCCTTGTAACCCTCCTCTTACCTCCAATTCTAAAATCCTCACTAATTCCTAAGTAATGCCTCAATTGTTAAGAATGTCTAGCTACCCTCTTAACTCCCATTCCTATCCTCAGTCAAAATATCCCCTATCTAAGCCTTCCCCTAATCCTTCCCATACTCCAAAGTCTTTGGTTACCTGTTCGTCCCAAATTTAGTCTCTCTAAATATCCCAAAGCTTCCAAAAACTTGAAATGGAGGAAGAATTAGGCTGGGGGTACCCTTCTTCTTGGGTTCACTTGCACGTCACTAGACCGCCCCTCTTCCCTCACATGCGGATTGCTCCCAATTACCAATCTATACTCAATTAAGTCATGTTTATGGGAAAGCAATATGTTTTCTCTTTGGATCATAAGAAAAAATATTTTCCATAATCTCTTCCGAAAAGAAAATTTGTGGGTCATGGGCTTGATTAGATCCCTCCCCTTGCCCCTCCTCAACCTCCTTTATTGATTTTAGAGGCTTATTCTAAGTTGAAAAGAAGCTATGAACTCCAAATGATCAATTGGCGCAAGACAGTGGCCTTTTGGATCAGTAGCTCCCCCACTCCAGCATGGAGCCCAAACCCCGGCTTCAGATTGATCCCCCCTGGCACTGCGGTGCAATATTTGGGATGTCAGATCGGCCTGGATTTGTCACCCGAGCAGCAGGTTGCCCCTCTTCTTCTGAGCATTCAGAGGAAGCTACTCTATTGGAGCACCGCTCGGCTCTCTCTAGCAGGGTGGGTGGTGGTGGCAAACCAGGTTCTACTGGCGACTATGTGGTATATCACTTCTTGTTGGATTTTTTCTAGTTCTTGTATCAGCCAGGTCCAACGGCTAATCAGGAACTTTCTTTGGTCTGGGCGCGATGGACAGTCACGGCCCGGGCGAAGGTAGCCTGGACAGTTATTACCCTTCCCCTGGCCAAGGGAGGGTTAGGTATCATAGATCCAGTGGATCAGAGCAGAGAGCTGCTGGGAAAGCTTATTGTACATGGACTCCTTCCGGGCTCCGAGCCGTGGAAGGAATTGCTTTTCCAGAGGCTTCAGGCTCGAGCTCCCCTAGCAGGCGGCACTTGGGCCCCAGAGATCAGCTGGATTTTCACAGAGATGAGGAGGACAGGCTTGAGCAGAGGCTGGGAGGACCGTTTTTCATTGGGCATTCTTCGAGCTTGGGAGTTCCTCCGCCCTGGCTTATCTCAGCGCCCACCCTCATGCGACGAGGAGAGGGTGAGACAGCCCTTGATATGGAGTCCTGCAGTTCGCACAGGGCATGGGTATATGCTGGGCACGCGCCCTCGACTGGCATGGGGCCCCCTAGCAGCTGGCCCAGCACGCAGTTTTGGTGAGTGGCAGGCCTTCAGTAGTTTACCAGAGGAGCTACTTCTTGAGCAGCTGAGCCTAGTTAGAGGAGGATAGACTATGAGAGATGATATACAGGCTGCGCTCACGGAGGAGTGATATACGCCTTTTGCACCAGCGGCATCGCGTTGGATGGGAGCATTCACGCACCATGAGATCTTGATTACAGCTAGAGCATGCACAGAGGATGGTAGATGCCTCTACTTTGAGGTCCAGACAGAGGGCATACTATATAGGGTGATGGAGGAGTCCCCTCTGGTTGCTGATTGTATTTTCCAGCGCGTTCGGATCGTGGCAGCTGCTTCGCAGAAGTGGCACATTGACCCGGACCCTGCAGAGATTGACACAGACTGGCGCATCTAGGTTTATGGAGCTCGGCCCTTAGCGCCTCTTCAGTGGGACCCGGGGGAGTGGATATGGCATGATCCTTATGAGACAGATACCCCTGGATACTCTTTTTTCCAGTACACTGTCAAATTAGGCCGGCACATCTTGACAGTGAGGCATAGCTATCCCAGCAGCAGCTGCTGAGCACTGGCGATTGCAGGGATTGATGCATGAGTTCCTAGCAGATTTTTGGACCCGCCTTTGGGCTAGTCGTCAGGCTCGCAGGATATCTACATTTCAATGGCTAGTTGCACACAGGGGCTGTGCAGTGGGCAGTTGGCTGATCTACAATGGTTTTTCGCAGGTCTGCAGAGCGGCTGCGGACATCAGCTAGAGACACAGCGACACTACTTATGGGACTGTCCACAAGCACAGCAGATCTGGGTAAGGATTCTTCGCATCATGTCCTCTCTCTCACCGGAGGGGGTATACACCTGGGGAGCAGCAACTTGGTCCACCACCATGGGGCCTGCTCTGAGCTACGAGACGGAGCCCACTAGCCAGGCCATCCATTTCACACGGAGATAGCCTCGCAGGTTCCCTCCACCTGACTTCATGACAGCCGCATGGACACATGAGAGAGATTTATGCCGGGAGCTGCTGAGCAGTCTTACCTTATGGTTCATCTGGAGAGCTAAGTGCTTCAGATCTTTCGAGGGACGTCAGGAGCCCCCAGCAGGGACAGTTCGAGCTATTTGGCAGGAGATTATCCACACCCTGCGCGGTCAGTATGATCGCATACAGGGCGATTCTGAACGCGTGACTCTGCGCCGGCAGGCCTTTTATTCTACCTGGAGCAGGGGTCCTTTCTACACTCTACGTGCTGGACACCCCCATTGGCACTATAGGCCACGTGTATGGCCCCCCCCCCCCCCCCCCCCCCCCCAAGTGTATGATGTAGCCCTTCTTGTATCCGCTCAGCTTCACATTTTCACCAAGGGAGAGTCTCCCTTGCTACTATCTCTATTTGTAGACTCCTACACATAGGAGGATGTCCATTGTAGCCCTTTGGGCAATTTTTTCTCATAACTAATGAAAGGATCTTTTGTTGAAAAAAAAAAAAACTTCCACCCTTTGTTTCCCCTTTCTACATCACCAAACCCTCTTGGTCGCCTCCTTCTCTTTCCATAGAATTACGCAAATTTTTTGACCATCTCTCCTCTCTTGGAATCTCTTCTTCTCACCTCCTCTAGCTCTCTCTCCTTTCATCCTCAACCCCTGCTAACTAGTGCCCTTCAATCTCTCAAGAAGAATGGAAGCATTATTATTAAGTTGGTGGTCAAGAACCTTCGGCCCGGCATTCTCTCAAGGGATTGGTACATCAACAAAGCATATTGCCACCTCTAGGATTCTCTTACCTACTCTCCTATTATCGAGATATCACCTTTGAACCTCTCTCTTTTGTACAATCTCTCCTCACCTCTATCCTATCCAAGTTTCTATCCTTCCCACTGATGAAGAAAATCACCCCCAAAAGCAACCCCAAACCATGTCCTTTCTCCCAAGTAAGGCATTTCATTTTAGTAGCAGCTCAAGGCTAGAAAAATACATTTTTCCTAACCATTGAAAATAAGGGAAATTTTGAAACTCTCCCGATTTTGAGGTCGAAATAGAAAAATAAATTTTTCCTAGCGTGTGAAAATTAGGGAAAACTTGAAACTCTCTCAATTTTGAGGTCAAATTTTAAAGCTTTTGCCGATACTTACACTAAGACTTGTGAAAACTTCTCGGTTTTCTTAAAGGCAAGCTCAAAATCTAACAGAGATTTTACAATTTCAACCGGTTAAAATAGACTCGACCCTGGTTTTTTTCTAACACTATTTTCAACTTATGTGGCTTTTCCACATAATGACAAGAATGAAACTTGCTTTTTATATTTATGTTTCCTGTGGCCAATAAATATTTATTGGCCTTCTAAAGTTTTTATAAATTTTTTTTCTTAATTTCTCTGAATTTTGTAGGTTTTCTCATCTTCTAATTTAAAGTTTGGACATAGCTCTGAAATTTTTTGTGGGTGGGATTACACTAAATCTAGGTAGAGACTAATTAAAGGCTTTGAAGAGTAGGAAATTGTGTCCTTGAGAATTCATCATTGCACTAGGCTAAGACACTCTTTATTTGTTTCTTGTAAATTGTGGTTGTTTCCATTAAGATTGATGCGAAGTCGTATTTCCTTGCGTGGCTCTTGGAGCTTTCGGTTCTAGTTGTGGATTTAAGTGAGTTGTAGATTGTAAAAGAAACCTAGGTTTAGGTATTGAAGATAAATGTTCAAAAAACATTTTCTATAAAAATGTTTTGTAATGTGTTTTGATTTGATAAGTGAAGTTTTTCATGGTTGTTTATGAGCATACCATTATTTGTTATTTAGGGAAAAATCCATTTTATATGTGCGCCTTAATTCCATGTGGGAAACCTCCTGAGTAGGTGGCTAGTATCATTTGTTTTGAGATTAAGATTTTTATGAGTTTACAAGGGAAATGCTATTCATTTTTTGACAAATTACATTGAATTGATTGGTTTATTTTAATCTAGTATTCATTTTTATTTGTTGCTTTTCATGGTGGTTTGTTCTCTCAAATGAAAGCACACTACAATCTATACTTCTATTCATTTGCAATTCAACATGTATTTTCGCAAAAGCATGTGCATCTAAAATTGTCATGTTACTATTATACATAAAATAGTGGGCCATTACATTCCGTACGAAATCCGTATGAGGGGGGGTTGCTCATTGCAAGAATGTCCATATCTTATTCGTATGTAGGGGGTAGGTTAGCATGTAAGATAGCGTACATAGGGGAGTTTCTCTAATTTGGATGCACGCAGGTGACATACCCCCATTACTAATAGAGAATCCCTCGGGACTCAACCTCATCCTTGCTTTGGCCTCTCTTATCCTCAATCACCAATACATTTATTTCAATGGACAAGTTTGGCACCAAGTTAAAGGCACTGCAATGGGATCCAATTTTGCCGTTTGATAGTATAAACTTGAAGATGTTCCATCTCTTCTTTACTACAAGAGAATTTTGGATGATGCTTTCAATATTTGGAATGGATCTTACCACAACTTACTAAACCTCTTAGCTCATACCCACTTCAAGAGAACATTAAGATCACTTCAAATATATCAAACCAAGATGCCATTATCTTAGATATCCACTTCTTTAACGGGAATTCTATCTCTAGGCTTGTTATCCTTAACTCTCATTGCCACCAAAAACCTCTCAACTCTTACAATTACATACCTTGGCGATCTTCACACCACCCAACATGCTAAAAGATTTCCTTCATTATTTTGAAACTCAAGAGATACATTGTTAGAGAAATACCTCTCTTGATAGATATACAAAATCGATTCTTCTCTGGCTTGAGAGCTAAAGGATGTCCTTTATCCCTCCTAAAATCTTGTTTGGAGTTTGTGTCATATAACCCTAGGTCCTCTCTCCTTCTAAGAAAATCAACCACCAAACCCTACCCTAGCATTGTCAAAATACCCTTCACTCGTTGAGTTGGGATTATCACATTCATGACTATTGACCAAGCTCTTTCCTGAACGTACCTATCTCCATGGGACCTCCATAAGCCCACCATTTTTTGGATTAATGCTCCAAATTTGAGTATAATCCTCGCATCTAATATTTCCCCTTAATTCATACCACCCATCCCCCCCCCCCCAAAAAAAAAAAAAAATGTACCTCTCCTAATTTGTTCTCTAAATCTTCATGACAAAAGAAGATACCTCCCTGAACATGGTTGAGAACAACTTTGGTTTATGCTCCTTCTTTAGCTTTGTCTTCCTATATAACTAGACTTCATACAATGAGGGTAAGGGTTGACTTGGAAGCAGCCTTTGCTAAGCCACTTGGTTTTGCCACCATGAATGCCCTTTTGATGGAGTCTTGGAATTTGTAACAACGTAAGAATTTTTACCTTTGGGTAGCTCATTGTTTTGGTCCATCTTTCTTTCTTCTTCATATAAAGAGTCGATGATATCCTTCAATATTGGATGTGGAGCCTTCTCTTTGAGGATTGTGACAATTTGGTCATGCTATAGGAAGAGTACTCAATAGAACAACTTTATCTTCTTCATTAACTTGTGCTTGGAGGTAGAGAAGATGGTTGTTCAAACTCTTCAACCTATTGATGAGGCTTGAGGGACTCACCTTCCTCCATTTTGATTTCCTATGAGTTCATATTCAATGACACCTTAGAACTCCTGTGCTCCAGACTCCCTCTCTAGGATTGCCCATGCATTGTAGGTTGTGGTAGCTTCATCAAGAAAGTGGTCATAACTTTTATAAAAGGAGGTGACAAGAAGACCCAAACCTTATTCATCTTTTGCTTGGAATTGGGGAAAAGCTTCCCTAGGTGCAACACTATCCCTTTCTCGAGGTGTGGATCGAATGATGCCACATAAGCCCTTCCTCATAAGATAACCCTAAAAAACCTTGACTCGGCATGTGTGAAAACCATAGAATTGATCTTGTCAACAGCATGCTCTCATTGAGGGTGAGTGGGGAGGAGTCTAGCGAACTACAGAGCAAGATAATAGCATACATGGGATGGAGAGGGAATTGGTGAATAAAATGAGAGAATGGGACTGTATGACTGTGGAATGAGCTCTACATTTTTTTACATTACAAAGGGATATAGCCTATTCCCACTTGAAGGATTCTGCCTTTTCCAATTTTCTATTTCGAAGATTGAACAAAGTAACCACTATATTGTCGTGTTCTTTTGGCGTACTTTAAAGCAAGAGGACCTCTCTCTCAATCGTCACTAATTGCGTGAATTCAAGACAATTGTTCCAGCTCGCTCTTAAACTAACTTAGTTAATTAAAGAAGTAATGGACCTCGTGTTGAGCCGGCTTGACAATGATTCAAACTTGGCTCATTTTTCCCTGGAATTCTCCATGATTTCTATGCTGTATCTTTACCAGCCCCCTTTCTCGCACAAACAGAAACACAGACATACAAACACAATTATTGAACTTCTATGCTAAATGGGATTTACAACTTATGAAAGTAAAACCAGCAGGCAATGTAGCTATAAATAGATGTTCATTTAGATGTTAAGAAGCCACTCATTTTGCACCTTCATGAGTTAGTAGCAACAACATGATGTGTCATAAGTCCTTGAGCATGCTTCGCCTCGTTAGAGATGACTTTCTGAAGGTTGTGTAAATGACGCCGCCTAGTCATTTGGATTCTCTTAGCTGAGTAAAACATGTGGAGCTCCATTTTCTATCCCGACAGCATAAAATTTAGTAGCCCTCAATAATCATGGCTTCTCAGCAAGGAAGCACAAAATAATTGTACAACATGCTGACACCTAGATTTCAAGTTTTGTACAGTTAAAAAAGGGGAGTCCTGTGGCATGTCCAATTTCAAAGCTCCCAAATATAAGTCACTACTGCCAAAAATTTACATGAAAAGGGAAACTTGACAATTATGCATGTGTGCTTCATGAGCGCATCAAATCAAATGCCCAACTGAATGCCTCATTCACTAATATTCAGCACTGTCAACTTCCCTTATTGCCCGTATATTTGACAAGTTCGGATCAGCAACCCCGATGACATGATACGAAGTCACATGGGTGATGAAATATTTGAACTTTGAATTTGGACCGGCGTATACTCGGCGACAGAAGTTAAATAAGGGGCCAAAACTGCCAATTTGGACCAGTTGCTAATAGTTGCTTGTGTATTGTAGAATAAGAATGATTTTGGGTAATTAGGATTAGACCAAATGCAAGGTCTTAACTAACAATTGGGAAATAATTCAATGGTCATCCCAAATGCCGAGCTGCACAGTACCTTTGATAAGCCTCAATAACGTTTGTGATCCCAACCAGTTAGCATTTCTGCAGACGCTACCTCCGGAACTCAGCTTCTAGGCCCGTTCATATTTTCAACATTTTCTTTGTCTTCGTCCTGTGTGGTTGTTTGTACCAGGTGGTCTCTTGCTGAAACATCCCATGGTGTGGACTCTGCATTGTAGCAATCGGCTGACGTGTCATTGTACCGGTCAGCTGACGTGTCAGACATGATTGGGAGCGGTTCGACAGATTCAGAAATGACCTCTTTTCTTGATTTCTCTGTGATAGCTGGAGGTGTATCTTTATGTGCTTGTAGACCAGTAAACCGGGCAAGATCCACCCATTGCTGAAAGAGCAACAACCACACATTTCTTTTATAGCAATACTGTGCAAAACACTGGAAGCAACATGGACTAAAACTCCAAAGCAATTACCTGAGTGCCCCAATAGGAATTGGCTGTACGTGCCACAAATGACAATACATTCCCTGCAAGAGGGTTAGAGGCAAGGTAAAAGTCTGCAATCCAATGCTCCACAACTCCCGCGATAGCCTAAAGAAACAAGCTCCACTCAGTTCAGCTGCTGCTTCATCTCGCCAAATTTCAACACTCTTACAGGTACCAGCTTTACCTGATACCGTAGATTTGCCGAGGTTCCAAGAAAACAACTGTACACAAATGCTGTCTTAAGAATAGGGGATCTCTTGTTCTGCCTTTTCTGTAATTTATTTGGCTTCAAGCGCTGCCTTATGCCCAACACTGTATTCGTAAAAGCCACGGTCCCAATACTTGCAATAAAACCCACAGAAAAAAGCTTCATTCCGCTCACTACAACACCCAGTAATCTAGCTTGCAAATCCCATTTTGCATTAGCCGTCGGCCTTTGGAAGGCATTATCTGGCAGTGAACCTAGTAGTCCCTTCAATCCTTCAAGAACTCCTGATGCATGTGCTTGTGTGTCGGATGAACGAAATGATAATGTAGGGGCAGGCAGCCACACAGTAAAAAAGTCGACCACAGCACCCCTGACTGTGTCAGTTATGACGTAATCCAGTTCCTGAAAGAAACGTCCTTTCCTCCGTTCGTACTGAGCAATTAATGTTGTGGTTATTGATATAGCCTCTTCAATTCCAAGTCTTTGAAGAAAACGAGGATCTGCTAACCATCTTTCGCGCAAACCCTGCTCGAGTGGCAGTCACAATCTAAAGGATGAAAATTTTGAGCACCAACTCCAGAAGCAACCATATCAAAAGTTCACACTCATTAAATACTTTGCAGCAATCCCATGCATACACATCTGATGCACCTAAAGAACATCTTTTTATACAGTTAATACACCTAGTTGTGTGTTGAAAGTAACCTGGAAATGCTTAGTTAACTCTGCAATAAATGGCTGTTTGTCCAAATCAAAGAAGTCCTTCAGCACTTCCGGAGGAACCAGACCAAGATCTAATCCTGCTTGAAGGTCCTGCAAGTAGAATTTACTATTAGACATCTAATTGCAAGAGACTGGTTAATTTTGAATTAGAAAAGATGTGACACCTTTGGCAAAGCATCTCGTCTTCTCCCGGCTGCATCCATTACTCGGGCAATCTCAGCTCGGTCGAAGCAATTCCTGGAGCACTCTTTTGCAGCAGAATACCACAAGAAGTCAGCCTCAGGTAATTCTCCTTCTTTGCGAATTCGTTGCCTTTCGGGGTTAAGCAGAATAACTGCTTGTGTACGCTTTTGCAGATTTTTTGAAATTCTGGCAGGAACTCCAGTTCCTTTAGATCCAAACAAGACATGGGTGGCTCCAACCACCACAAGCAATATACCAACTGAGCCTCCATCCGCCATGCCTTGCAGAACTACTTGTGACATTGTATGATCCTCAACAACACGTGCTTGCGCAAAACGGTATGGACCAGGACCAAAGGGTGTTGAAGCATTCGGTAAGACATCATACAACGAAAGTTGTTGAACCATGGAGGCAGTATTCACACCGATTCCAGTTCCCATGGGAGGAACATACTTGCGTCTGTCAGCATCCTTCAGCCCTTGCACACCTTTGGCTTGGACTGTTCTCAACACCTGGTAAACAAAGAAAGCTGGTTGTTTTCTTTGCAAAGCCTTTGAGAATGCATGACAGAGACTACACAGCATGACTAAATCTGATTGGGCTGCTATAAAAAGGAAGAATTTCTTTGATGGAAAGTAGCAGTGTACATAAAGAATGGTGAGTCCTATAATTTTCCCTGCACCTAAGCGGTACTCCAGTCTATTTGCCAGATTTTTTTCCTTTTTTGGGTTCTGACTTCTCATTTATTATGGCGTGTCAGTTCCAGCAAGGGCAGGTTTGGCACATCAGAATTATTGAACGTTTGGCATTTGAATGATGTTAGAGAAAATAGTTAGAAAACCTTAGAAACATTTGGCACTCGGCACATGTGGCCTGGCAGCTTCTGTTCTGCTCAAACATCAGCCATCTTTTGCCTAGCCTCTCTACAAAGGCCACTATTTTCTCTACTCGGCACATGTGGCCTGGCAGCTTCTGTTCTGCTCAAACATCAGCCATCTTTTGCCTAGCCTCTCTACAAAGGCCACTATTTTCCATTATTTATTTTGGCTTTTACGTATTTATTTTACGTATGCAACTTATTGCCCCCATTGTACAAGTATCAGTTTTCATTGCCAGGGTTGATTGGTTCAGGAGACTCACTCTCTCGTTCTCTCTCGGATGATTTGGGCTAAGGCCTCGGCGCCACATGAGATTATTCGAGCCGCGCTAGCTGCCCCCCCTCTCGTGGTCGAGGAACTTACTAGATCAGTATCCTTCATGCATAGACCTCCCCAAAGACGGATATGCTCGACTAGCAGTATGGGCAGATGTCATCATGGTTTCAGCATGGATAGGCTGCCTCCGTTCCAATACTCCTTGGATGCACCCTCCCTATATCTCACACGGACAGAGATCTATAGACTCATACGTCAGGATTTCATTCAGCTTGATACCACAAGCACATGGATACAGCCGACACAGGAGTTGGGCACGAAGATGGCTTTCTATAGAGAGCATCTTCTCCAACTAGCCGAGGATGGATATGTGATCAGAGCGGCCTATATGGACACTCATTTATCCTATGGGAAACGATGTGCTATTGGTCTCATGCGCACATCATCGCATCGGCTAGAGATTGAGACTGGAAGATTTAGGAGAGTACCAGTAGAGGCCAGGATATGCCAGTTGTGTCATATATTGCCAGAGATAAGAGTTACATCACATTTGTCATTGTCCGGTATACTATGAGATACGAGGCTGCTTTCATTGTCTATTCAAAGAGGGCTTTGGACCGTTGGCTAGAGTCATGAGATATAAGGATCAGAGATGCCTCGGGTTGTTTTTGCGAGAGCTGCGCAGACACAGGGAGAGTCTCTTGAGGAGATCAGGCAGTGGGAGACATTCACAGAGGAAGATCACAATCTTCTTTAGAGCAGAGACTCGGCAGCCAGACGAACATGCTTCACAACAGACTTTAGAGCCCACCCATACCAGAGGTATATTAGTTGATAGAGTGAGCTCGGGCGAGCTAGACACCCACGTCTACAAGGGCGACCACGACATCGATGAAGGCTCCTTCAGAGGATCAGGACTATTCTAGCATGACATGGGAGACGTCCAGTACGACTATTTACAGAGGTGGACATTGACGAGGCTCTTCAGCGACCAATGTAATTCTTTCTCGTCGGACAACGCCCGATAATGAAATGCATCGTCGAGGCAGGGAATTATGTTGTTTATAGCGATGCGAGATTAATCATCGCAGAAAAGCGGAACATATGACGATGTATGAACTAAGGGACCATGCTAAGGTTTGCATTATGGAGACTTGTAGGAGAGAGTTTTTATCGATATAATGAAACCACAAATTTCTGGAATTCCAAACTTAAAGATAACTACCTCCTCTTATTTTATATCTAAAGCTTGTACCAACCAGGAACCGTTTTACATGGTAAGTCTTGAAAACAAAATGATATATAGCCACACTAGGTTCTGTTCACATAGAAGGCAAAGTAAAGGTGGAAATAAGGAAGGCCACAATAGTCTCGCTATGTATAAACATCACAAACCACCACCCTATCTTCTCTTTGCGAAATTAAATCAACACCCAAGAAATATTTATAAAATAACTCATCATACGATCAATGATATAACGATCCTGATAGTGCAATAAATCAGAAAAAAGGTGAAAATTTTGCAAAGGCGATTCAACACACCTCCAGGGGAGTTCCTCCAGCCATAAGTCGAACACCATTATTCCGACAATACTGCAGAAGTGGTAGGTACTCTTTCCACCGTTCATCAGACCAATGGGGAACCAAGGCTCTTAATTGCTTGTCAGAAAGCCTGCATTAATTTTACCAATGATTAAATCCACATTGCTCAACAGGTTTGTAGGATGAGTGAGATCCTTGTGACTAGCTGTGTGCTTGCATTGAGCTATGAGTACCTCAAAAGACTAAACGAACACATCAAATGCACCAATCAGTTTACATACCTTCATAAGTTCAGAATAGTCTGAACTCACAAATTATAAGAGGGAATAAAGCACTCATAAAACTATAAAAGCAAGGGACACAAGAAAAGAAAAGAAAAACCAAAAACAAACAAACAAGCAAACTTTGTTTGCTACGAAACAAAACATTATTAACTTAAAAATGTTTTTAGAAAAGGAATGCATAAACGCGACTTACTTGGCTTAAAACAAGTACTCAATTTTAAGCAAAAAAGATAAGACATCTTAAAAACTTAACCCTAGAAATCAAACTTCACACAACAACTTCTAAAGGAACACATTCTTAAATCCTCAGGTAAGCTAAATACGAAATCGAAAAATGAATACTACTACAAACCTACGAAGAGCAAAGATCCAAACTTGACAATATGTGACCTCAACGTCGCTGCTTGTCCAAACAGGAAGAATAAGATTATCACCTTTATCATGCATAGCTTGGTCAACAGCTATGACATCCCTACTCACGTCGTCAGTGCCCAAGAGTAGGTGCAGGTTTGTATAGAGGTCATTCATGCTTTGAACGTACTCTTCAAAACCAACGAGTTGAGTTTCTATCACCCTCCGGAGGTGATGGGCATACTCAGCCATGATAAAGGCTAGCATTTGTCAAGCTATAGTAAAAATACTAGAAGCGCTAGAGATCAAAACAACAACATAAGGTGTTATCAAGTCAAACAATAAGTGTGCTTTTTAGCTCCCCACTTCTATTGAATTTACTACTGATTATCTTGAACATTCCAAAGAAAGAAACATTAAAAATAAACTTACTACGATGCAAAAATGAACGAACGTTTTTCATAATTCTTTTGAATGAGTATCCTTTTTCAACTAGTAAAGAAATAAGATGGCAAGATTGAACACCAAAAGCAGATTTACTAGAACAAAGACAAGAAAATATAAATAGTTGAGAGCAAATGACACTGTACTTAGCTAAAAGAGAAATGTTCGAAGAAATGTGAGGCATACGGATGATATTTAGATTGGCATATTCTGGTTCAAGGCGCTTATCATAAATATCTACTTCTAATCCCAAGGGAGTCTGAAAAATCGTAAGGTCTAAAAAGGCACAACAATCACTATTAGTAGTACAGTTAAGTTCACAAAACTCCTTAGGATAAATTCCTCCGCCTACAGAACTTGAATTCAAGTACATAAAGTCTTGAAAAGAAGAAACGTCAAGAACAAAAAGATCATCTACAAAACGTCTTACATTGCAAGGACAAGACGCTCCATAAAATCGAACTCATAAGTAAAAAGATAGAAATTAGCAAGAAAAACAGCACAATTGGTGCCCATAGGGATACCAATTGTTTGCTTGAAAAGAGAGTCGCCGATGGTTATATATAAACTATCGAAAAGAAAATCTAACCAAGATATGATGTCAATATCATCTACAATCCTGGTGAATCTCTTTCTTCCTTTGTCTACCTCTACGTTCTTACTTTTCAGCCATAAGAAGTCAAAGTTCAAGGCTGACTTTTCTACTAGCAATGCCTTGTGCCTATCCTTCTCAAGCTTGTGCGCAAAAACTTTTGAAATAAGAGACTTGACTCTAAATTTAAGGTCCTCCAAATTTAGCTTCGTGTAAAGCGTTGTAAAGTCAAAAGTTTGGAGACATAAAGGAGAAGATTTCTCCGTAAGGCTTCTTGAAGAGTTCAAAAATAACAGGAATCACACCTACTGAATCATTTAAAATCCAACTTGAATCGGTAGGTACGTCTGCTTCCTTTAGCATATTTTTCCACAATTCATTTACGCTAGGTAAAATGGCTTTAAAACAATAACTAAGCCATTTGGAAACCTCGGTCAAAGAGGTGTTACAAGAAGCAGCTATAAATCTAGGCTTTGTAGGGTTCTTGTGGAACTTCCAAACGGTATATAAAAAAGGTAATTTAAGCTGGCTATCACGAGGACGTGGCAGTTATTAACCATGTCACAGAGATGTGGCAACTGCTAACCTTGGTTGTTGGTTTCTTTCCAATGGGGTTTATTTTATTTGTTTTGAGACTCTCTTTTTGAAGTAGCAAACGGTCGGACATTGTATGGCCAATGTGAACGGTAGATTCACCCGCAGACGGGAAGTGGTCGGCACTGGAATTCGTATGGTAAGAGGATGTCTAGGCTCAGAGCAAGATCATATAGGTCCCCCCGTCGCACTTAGCAAGTTGGTGGATACTAAGAAGTGAACTCAATTAAGGCGTAAAGTCAAGGTGGGACTACCAACAAAAAGTATCCGACAGTTGGGCCACATTGCACTTTTGGATGCGGTCCCAATGAGGATAGATGGTCACAAGACCAGTGGGAGCCCAACGGAAGCATCTCCTAAAATTTAGGGAACTGCTATTTTGGGCCGTGAAATGTGTTCGCGTCATTACCTCCGGTATGACTAGGGGAACATTTTATAACTCTGCCGCGAAGTCAACTGGGCAACCGGTCAGGATATTTTTAAGCGGCGAACCCGAAACGGGCAAATGCTTGTAAATGCGCCAAGTGTCGAATTTTCATGCACTTTCCTCTTGCAGAAGAAGTGGCGCTGAATTTTATGCTGGGAGAGGCCTCATTTCAGCTTTTGTCACAGGTTAAGAGCTATGGAGTGCTTCCTTTCCCTCTCATGTACAATGTGGTGCTAGGAGTGATGCCCTGCACACTACACACTTCTCTCTCTCTCCCCTACGTGCAGTTATGTGATGCCCCACAAGAGGGCTACTCATTTGACTGATGTACAGTTGTGTGGGTTCATGCTTTTGTGCTGAGGCAAGAGCCTCCTTGAGCAGGAACAGGGGTAGCTAGCTGCTACTCCAAAGCAGGCACTGGTGAGGGTCATAACCTCACCGTACAGGTGCAAAATCAGCGCTGTGTATGCGCTGTAATTTTACTGTTTTTCAGCCATACGGATGCCAGGACCATTGGGAATCGTGCCCCACTGGCAGAGGACAGTTAGGGGACTGTTTGGGGCTGAAAACAGGGCAAAAACCAGTAAATACAGCGTGCTGAATTTACTGTTTGTGGACAGGAATCAGAGGGTATACGCCAGTAGAAGCGAGTTCCAGCAGGGGAATTGGTTTCGCGCAAGTTTTGGGGCTGTTTTGCTACCGAAATTTGGCCAAAACAAGCGGTATCTAGTGGGATACAGTCAAAGGATTCCCAGGACTCTTCTTTGTACTTTACCCTCCTAAAGAATAAAGAAATACCGAAAGGGGCGCCAATTTTGGGACCTACAGGTTGTCGGCGTCTACTCGGAGCATTCTAGCTTCTGAGCCGTGTGTGTAATTAAGTGTTAATTCCCGTTACAGGTCTCCTTTGCAAAGTGCTCTGTGTGTGTGTTTAAAGTAAAGAATTTCAGGCGAAAGCCAACGCCTACCGCCCTACGGGCCGGTTTCACTGGCACTTGAAACCAAAAGACTTACAAAAGTCTTGAAGTTTCAAGATAACCTCTTGCATCGAAAGATCACAATCATTGTAAGTCTGAGAGTTTACTTCACCTAACAAGCATTCTAAATAGAACTTTTTGCACGTAACAACAAAGTTATTAGAGCACTTATCTACGTAAGAGATTACAAAATCACGATGAAATTTCCTAAGAGCATCACAATCAGAAGAAGATAAGCTATTCCTTCCCGAAGAAACGTTCCTAGAGCAAGATGCTAATTTCAAAGAAGTTTTCTTGAGGACTACAGACTTCCAATGGGTAAAAACACCCTGAACTCCTAAAGACTCAAACTTTACTACGAAACTAGAAATTCCTTTCTCTATGGCTTTGAGAAGGAAAGAGTCATTTGAGGAAGGGAGCCTATATTTAGTACCTCTTGAGAAAAGATCTTTCAAGGAATCAGAAGGAAGAATAGAACAATCGACAGTAACTACATGACCCAAAGCTCCATTTACGTATGAAGAAAAGGCACTTTTACTACGAGGGCAATCAATATTTGAGATTGCTAGCCTTTCTTGCTTTTTAAGATTACGTCCGATGTCACTATAGTTGAAAGCTTTTTGTCCTAAAGTTTTCACATATTTGAAAGCTACGATGGGATGGTTCCATACCTTTCTCACACAAGGAGGGAGAGCATCCAAAGCTTCTTGAGATCGCAAAATAGAGCTTAATCCAATCTTGTCTAAGTCAGGGGAGGTAAAGATAGTTATCAATAAATCTTTCTTTCCAACCAAGGGATTTTTCAGACTAGGACACTTGGACTTCAGAAATTTGCCTAAGAGTACTCGAAGTTGAGTACTATGAGACTCTCTTAGCTCCAAATCTTCATAAGAGTAGTTCTAAGGGTATACAAGAGCTTAAATAGGATCCTTATATTATACCTTTCAAATAATTTATAGGAAAAAGAACCCAACTCCATGGCTCTAGATAGGTAAATCAATCTCCGTTTGAAATCCCTATAAGCAAAAATTATATGGTTAGAAGGGCCATCACTCTCAATTTTAGAGATTGAAGCCCTAGGGAGACCTTGTACTCTACTAGAAATAGTGTTGTGCAAGACAACTGGATTGATTTCAGGGATAGAAGGTGGATCTGAACAAGAACCTTTATGAATCTAAGTTCTTTTAAACTGACTTGAAGGGATTGGGATGCCTTCGGCAAAGCATAGGTTTCTTATGGTAAATTGTCTTATTTTTATGTAAAGAAGACTTTCTTTCCAAGTTGAAACCTTTAGGGAAAAAAGTATGCAAAGTTCTCATCCAAAACAACTCGAGGCCACGCTGATTTATAGAACTCTTTAGAGTTTCTAAAATTACCCTCTATGTGCTCAATGGGAAAACAACGGAAAGACTCAAAGCCATGTTTTTCTATTGCCGCATACAAGGGTTTCACACTTTCACGTACGGTGCTCTTACTTTGAACTTTTCTCGCTTCTCTTACATGTTTCTGAAAACGGACAAAAGCTGTTCGAAAGGTTTGGTCAACATACATCATAGAATTGGTATGAACCGGACTTAAAGGACCACAATATGTTTTTTCCTTAAACGCCTCAACGATTGAGGGCTTTTATGGAAGAACTTGTGTAATGAGTACTAACTAAGACATTCTTGAAAGAAGCCCAACGAATAGGACCATCACCAAAAACATGCAGATTCTTCAAATTCGACTTAGCTAAAAACTTAAATCTTTCTTGATACAGATTATAACTACTTCTAGATACTGAAAAGAAAGAAGGGTCGAAAAGACGTACCTGAGAGTCATCAACATTGCTGGTTGAAGTTGAAGAAGAAGTAAAAGTGTTTTTCATTTTTGTAGTAAGGTCAGTATTTCAAATCAACGCCCGCCTCAAGGCTAAAAATCCTAAGGCTAATCCAAAGAAGTTTGGCAAATCCAAAGAGACTAAGTTTCCTCCGTGCCACCATTATGCAGTATCTGGTTTGCACAGCAGATTTTAGCTGGCTACAAATTTGGGCATCTGCACATCTAGTGGAATTGCAGAAAATCTATAAAATGTAAGCGAAGTCCTTCCCTTCACCATACCATCTAGACATGGCTCATAACTGCTTCGATAAAGATGTGTCATATGTACTTTAACACAGTAGTCTGACATCTCTGATGATTTTAAGCCCCAAGTGTGTTGATAGACTCCCCTCCCTGTAAGAATATCTATTTCCCAGCCAGTCACCCGCTTTGTAACCACTTATGTCACACCCCGGTAAGAACATCTATCAATGCTTAACTTGAGCCACATTATCTTGCATCAATATCACCGTGCACAACACGACCCGATATGTCTATCCTCTTTTAGCACTACCTTGCCCATGGGAGTGTACCTCCGCCACACACTCTCTCTCTTTCTAGAGTCATGAGATACCAGGATCAGAGATGCCTCGGATTATACTTACTAGAGATTCGCAAACACAGAGAGGACCTCTTGAAGAGGGGCACAATGAGAGAGATCCAGCGACAGCGAAAGATTACAGATTTCTTTCAGTCACAGACAGAGGAGTCCGAGAAGCCCCCACAGCATAACAACACCAGAGGCAACAGAGGCATACTGCTTGATCGGGCGATAGAGTTGGGGCCGTCCCGTTGCCCACGGATGAGGGGGCCCTCTCGATATCGACGCAGATTGCGACAGAGGATCCATAGCATACTGGCGCGACATAGGAGCCGTCCCGGATACTGATGTATATGTATACGATACCTCGATTGTCAGAGAGCTCCATTGTATCAGCTAACCCTTTATATTTCCAATTCCCTTTGTATTAGCTTTCACCCCACCCCTACCCACTATTTTCTTTTCAATTCTTTGTACTTTTTGTACCCAGACCTGGTATTAGATTCACCACATGTAACCTTTTGGTCTCATAGGTCATTTTGGCCTTTTGAAGACGTTAATATTACATTTCTGTGTGTGTGTGTGTGTGTGTGTGTGTGTGTGTGGAGGATACAGATTGTTGCACGGGACCCACAGGCCCATTACCTTTGGATCCACTTTGAGCTATCACGGGACAGAATCATCTACACTGCCCTTTGCTACTTCGCCCCCTCACGCTCCAGATTTGCTACTGCAGAGACGGAGAGGGATGGGGAGGAGAGACCATCCCCATACACATGCTTGTCAGATGAGATTATGGAGTACTCTATCATGCCCTTTTGTCGATGACCATCTCTTTTCGGTTTAATGTAGCACACACTCCATGGGTAGCAGCACCTACTCGCTACACGTTCACGCGGGAGACGCGGACTCTGTATATATAGATGGGATCTACAGAAGTCTATGCACTGAGGAGCTAGGGCGACCTCTTGAGGAGCTTACTACTACATTGACACATACATTACATGAGGCAGCAACAGAGGCATACCCACACACTCAGCCTGAGCAACGACGCTTCATCTTTGTACACAGTTCCTGGACAGCCGCCCCTTCCCGACCCCCCCGATCCATGCCCACAAGCATGTGCTTTTTTCACCGCTGAGATGGTAAAGAAGGCCATTGACAGGATGAGGACTGGGAGAGCATATGATCATGATGGCTTAGTGGTTGAGCATTTCGTGCATGCCAGAGATATACTAGCAAAGCTTCTAGCAATTATGTTTAACCGTGCCATGTGTGAAGACTTGTGATACTTGGAACCTATCTACTATTATACCTATCTTCAAGTCAGGAGACCCTATGGAGCCTGGGAATTATCGCACTATCATGATTGGACACACATTGGCAAGGTTGTACGCATCCATTCTTGAACAGCAGCTCAGTAGATGGGCAGAGAGGAAGAGGATACGCACAGCCAGGCAAGCAGGGTTCAAGAGAGGCTTTTCTACTCTTGATCATATCTTGACACTAAGAGCCATCATTCAGGAGGGCAGATCACATGGGAGACAGATCTACTGTAGCTTTGTGGACTTCCGCAAAGCATTTGACACAGTACCCAGTGTCACAAACGGGAGCGCATAGCAATATAAAATATATTCGGATAAATAAAATTTATCACTTAATATTGAAGCCAGAGGATATAGAGAGAAATAGTGTCACCAGCGTGTGACTACTATCTATCCTTTTTGTTGATTTCTTTCTTATTATCTATTTACTTTCACTTTTTGGAAACACCCCTCAGGAAATCTAACTGCCCTGCATTGCATAGCTAGTGTGGAACTGTCCAGAGGGAGTCCAGGCCTGAGGGCAAGAGAGCACTACGGTTGGACAAGGACTATGGTTAGCCAAGTGGGGTCATTGACTAGCCAAAGTGGAATCCTTTGCTACAAAGGCTATATTCAGTTCTGGATGTGGCCGTAGTGTACAAAGAGGGTCGGATGACCTAGAAAGATACAATGGCAGCATCTCCTAAAATTTAGGGAACTGCTATTTTGGGACCTGAAAATGTGTTGGCGTCATTACCTCCGGAATGACAAAGGGAACATTTTCTTACTCTGCCGTGAAGTCAACTGGGCAACCGGCTGGGATATTTTTAGGCGGCAACCCCGAAACGGGAAAATGCTTGTAAATGTGCCAAGTGGCACCTTCTGGTGCACTTGCCTCATGCAACAAGAAGTGGCGCTGAATTTGAAGAGGAGAGAGCCTCATTTTCAGTTTTGTCACAGGTTAAGAGCTATGGAGTGCTTGCTTTCCCTCTTATGCACAGTGCGGTGCCAGGAGTGATGCCCTGCACGCTACGCACTGCCCTCTCTCTCCCCTTTGGCAGTATGTTATGCCCCTCTAGTGGGCTCTTCATTTGACCAATGTACAGTTGTGTGGGTTCATGCGCGATTGCCGAGGCAAGAGCCTCTTGCACAGGTACTGGATTAGCTAGCGGCTAATCCCCCCGCAGGTACAGGTGAATTCGGAGAGGTTTCACGCCAGAAATCTCGTCCGATTCAAAGGGCAAGTAGCCCTACAGGTGCGGGAGCTCGAGGACTTGCTAAGGATGCGACCGGCACGCGAAACGGAGCCCGAAACAGTGAATTACAGCCTGCTGTGTATTTTTGCAGGTTTAGGGTTTTGGCCCTAAACGGACCCTAATACCCCCAGGAGGTTCGGGGACGCAAGGGGACCGCTGTACAGGTGATCTGGCGCATTTTCAGGGCTGAAAACAGAATTCAGCGTGCTGCAGATTCTCGCCAGGTTTTGCAAAGTGCCCGTATGCGTCGGGAAAGTCAGTCAATGCGTGGGAATACTGACTGTGAAGGGTTCTAGTACAATTATGCTGTCAAAATCGCGCTGGAACAGTGGAAATTCAGCCGAGTTTGTGCGGGGCAGCTTGTAGGAACCACATCGTTTATTCCTTCTTTTGAACAATAAAGAAATACCGAAAGGGGCGCCTAAGTTAGGGGCCAATCTGGTGTCTGTCTACTCATACAGGTGCAATCTAGCAGCTTGTATCCCTCTCCCCCTTTGTTGTGTCTTGAAAGTACAGGTAAAATAGACGACTAATAATGGGTGAAAGCTAAATCAAGGTTTGAAGTAAAGTCTACCGCCCTTTTCGGATTGAACAGGCCGGTTTCATGGTTCCATCGACGGGATTAAATCACTTTTTCCCATAGAAGTGAGCCTTGGTCAGTTTTGGGCTTGAAGACACAGGGGATCATAGACCAGACACAGGAAATTGCAATTATGGCTGACAGACCAGATGATGTGACTGAAGAGGTTTCCTCTTCATAGGGTCAACAGACACAGGAAGTGGGTGAGTCCTCAAGACCACCACAGACAGATGACGATATATTCAGGACCCAGTTGGCTACTGCTGTGGCTATGTTCACACAAGTAATGCAGAATCCAAGGTTTTTAGCCTTTCTGCAACCTCTTGTTCCATCTCAGCAAGTTGGGTCACTGGATCATATTCAAAAGCCTATTAAGGCTCGAGCACAGGTGATTCATACCGCACAGTCAATGGAAACACCTGTACACTTGACGGAGAACATGCAGTCTCCACAACCTATGCCTAAGGTGCAAGAACAGGTGGTTGAGATGCCAGTCTTTCAAGCTGTACCAGTTCAGCCCGCCACCTTTCAGCGGCCCATAGCTGGTTCTAATGGGCAGGGAAGCAACCTACAGGCTATGCAACAGGTCTTCCCACCACCTTCAGTACACCCTGGCTATTTTGGAGGTGGATCGGTATTCCAGAGCATGGCTGGTCATGCACCTGGAAATCAGTTTTACACGCCAGGAACAGTGTTCGGGGGTGCTCAAACGATGATGCCTAACCCCATGTATGGTGTCACGGGCATGCTACCAGGGTTTCAGAGCACTCAGGGCCAATTTGGGATGCCACAGGCAAATTTTGGTATGGCTGGAATTACAAATCAGCAGCCAAATATGGCATTTCCAGGTCAAGTTAATAGCGGCCAAGGAACACAGATGAACCCTAATAGTGTTCCCATGTTTCAGTCACTTCCATATGACAATTTGACGCCGCTGGAGAGGCCAACTCCGTACAAAGAAGGTGGCAAAGGTGTGTCATTCACGACCTTTACAGGGTTTGATGACAGGAAGAAGGCTCTCTCATTCCTCCTGCAGTTTGACAAGGCCTATGCAGGGGGAAACTTTACAGAGGCTTCAAAGGTCCGCAAGGCAGCCACTTTCTTGACAGGGAATGCGGGACAATGGTGGACAACTTTATTGCTTCAAGGGCAAGCTCCGTCCACATGGATTTACTTCAAGCAGATTTTTGCAGCAGCATGGTTATCTGATGATTTCGAAGCAGATGTCATGACAGAATGGCACCAGCTAAATGCTGCCACTTGCAGAAATCTGGATGATTACAATCGGAAGTTTTGGAAAGCTCTACTTCCAGTAACTTCCTATAGGTTTGTGCCATTGACAGAACAGATTGAAAAATACTGTTGTGGCCTACCCAAAGGATTGAGAAAATACTGCACGAAGACAAAAGTCACTACTTTGACGCAGCTCATCGAGGTAGCAAACACTGGCAATGGTTTGCTCAAGGGAGAAGATTGTGAATTTAACACTGGCGTCAAGGCAGGATCAGGCAAGAAAAATTCAGCCAAGAAGCACGTTCCCAATGAGGCTCCTAAAGGGACTCAGGAGTCAGCCAACGCAGGGAAAGACAAAGCTACGGCTGAATCAAAAAAAGGACCAGCAAAGAAATGGAAAAGATGTTTTCCTCGCAAGTCAGAAGAGCAAAAGAAGGTCCTGAGGACAGAAAACAAATGCTTTATATGTGAGCAGCCTGGCCACATTGCTTACAACTGTCCTACAAAGAAAAGGCCAGCTGATTTTGATGACAAGGAGGACAGGAAAGGAAAGAAGCCCATGGCTGGTCTAGTGCCAGATATGGTGGGCGACAAGCCAAATTCAGATGCAAGTGAGCTTTGCAGAGCATGGGGAAAGGTCAGGGATCAAACAGTGCTTATCTTCTTTGATCCAGGTGCCAAAGCCAACTTCATTTCCCCAGAATTGGCTTCAAAGTTGGGAATCAGACTTGAAGAGATGGGGTATACAGCAGAGGCAGGTTTGGCATGTCCTGGCCATACAGAGGCTGTGACACCCATCATTGGAAAGTTGCGTCTACATATCCAGTCCTATGTAGATGCTGAAGAATTTTACATCATGCCACTGGACGGATGTGATGTGTTGTTAGGTATTCCTTGGTTGTTTCGTGTACAGGGAATCCTGGATGCCTACAACAAAAAGATCACTGTACAGAGCAGGGGAAAGACTCACATTCTGGATGTAAAGCTTAAAGGGGAGTCTATTCCTACTGTATCAGCTTCTGCTATTACTTCTGTAATGAAAAAGCATCTTTCTGCGCACTTGGTTTTTGCACGTGAAGTGTCAGATTGTGATGAATCAAATTTATCAGTGCTAGATAAAGAAAGGTCAATGTTTTTACAACAGTATAGTGACTGTTTTTCTGATTCATTACCGTCTCAATTACCGCCAGAGAGACCCGAGGACCATGCGATAGATTTGGTGCCAGGCAGTAGCCCACCAAATAAGCCTCCGTACAGGGTTAGTGCGGCTCAGCAGAAAGAGATAATGGGCCAAGTACAGGAGTTGTTAGAAAAGGGGCTGATTCAGCCCAGTTCATCTCCATTCTGTTCTCCAGTGTTGTTGGTGCAGAAAAAGGATGGCTCATGGCGTATGTGCATCGACTACCGTGCACTGAACAAGAATACCATCAAGAATAGGTTCCCTATACCTAGAATTGATGATATTATGGACAAATTAGAAGGAGCAGCTATGTTTAGCAGGATAGATCTAAAGAGTGGGTACCATCAGATCCGCATTAGATCAGAGGATGTGCACAAGACTGCTTTTAGAACGACGTTTGGCCTTTACGAATTTTTAGTGATGCCCTTTGGTCTCACAAATGCTCTTGCTACGTTCAATAGGATGATGGACAGAATTTTCCGTCCACACCAGCAGTTTGTTGGTACATTCTTTGATGACATGATAGTCTACTCAAAGAATGAAGAGGAGCATAGGCATCACTTGGCCATTGTGTTCAAAGAGCTACGCAGTCATAGGTTGCTCATCAATGCAAAGAAAGTGAGTTTTTTCTGGAAGAGATTCACTTTCTGGGACACATTGTCTCAAAGGATGGTGTCAGAATGGATCCTGCAAAAGTTGAAGCGATCAAGTCATGGCCAAATTTGAAGACGGTGCATGATGTCCGAAGCTTTTTGGGACTATGTTCCTATTACAGAAGGTTTATCCGAAATTTCGCTGAGATTGCTTCACCTTTACATGCTCTTCAAAAGAAAGCAGTCACTTTTAGATGGACACAAAAAGAGATTTCAGCTTTTAATCTCTTAAAGGAAAAGATGACTTCAGATACAGTCATTGTGTTGCCAGATCTTAGGAAGTCATTTGTGGTCCAGTGTGACGCCTGCGGTAGTAGCATTGGTGCAGTGCTAATGCAAGATGGCAGGGTAGTAGCCTATGAGAGCAGAATTTTGCAAGGGCCAGAGATGACCATGCAGGTCTATGAGAAAGAGTTACTGGCTGTGATTCATGCGCTCTTAAGTTGGAAACACTACCTGCTAGGTGCAGACTTTGTTGTCCAAACGGACCATCAGACCTTGCGATACTTCTTGACACAGACAAAGTTATCTGAGAAGCATATGCGATGGGCAAATATCTTGTCCATGTTCCATTTTCAGATTGTGCATGTGGAAGGCAAGAAGAACGTTGTGGCTGATGCCTTGTCAAGGAAGCCACAAATTTCAGCTGTGTCGATTCCTTATCATCATGAGCTTGATGATATGAGAGAACAGTATGCAAATGATGAAGATTTTGCAAGGGTCTTCGAGCAACTAATGGATGGACAACGTCATGAACACTATCTTCTCAAAGATGGGTTCATGATGATGCATGGCAGATTGTGTGTCACAAAGCCATTGCGACGCAAAGTTATGGAAGAGAGTCATGTCCCACCGTATGCAGGGCATCGTGGTATCGATGCTACAGTTAAAGCGGTTGAGACATTCTTCTATTGGCCTACATTGAGAAGGGATGTGGATGCCTTTGTGCGAGAATGCCTAATATGCCAAAAGGTCAAGTTTGACAGGCAAAAGGCACCAGGGTTATTGCAACCACTACCTATTCCAGATAAACCATGGGAAAGTATTGCTATGGATTTTATCTTTGATCTTCCGAGAACGCAGACAGGAAACGATGGTATTTGGACCATTATTTGCAGATTCAGCAAACAGGCTCATTTTATTCCTGTCAGGAAGAAGATAAAGCCAGATCAGATGGCACGCTTGTTTATGAGCAATATTTTCAAGTATCATGGCATGCCACAGTCGATTGTTAGCGACCGTGATCCACGCATGACAAGTTTGTTCTGGAGAGGCTTGTTTGAGAATATGGGCACAACGCTCAAATTCTCTTCGTCATTTCATCCTCAAACAGATGGGCAGTCAGAAGAGGCAAATTCTACTGTCCTAGATCTACCGAAGTGCTATGTGTCAGAGCATAAAGGAAAGTGGGAGCAGTGTTTGCCATTGGTGGAGTATGCATACAATAATACAGTGCATTCATCAACTGGCAAGGCACCCTTTGAGATAGTTGAAGGTGGCAAGAAAGTTCCTCCCATACTGCATACAAAGGACAAGATATTTGAAGCAGATAAGTATGTTCAGGACATGGATGAAATGTACAAGAAGGTCAAAGTGGCCTTAGAAAGGACTCAGGCAAAACAAAAGAAAGCAGCTGATCGTCACCGTCGTGAAGTGGTATATTCACTTGGTGATTGGGTGCTTTTACGCTTTGAAAAGGCAAGGTTAAAGAAGATGAAGGGCAAGGAAAGACTGTTTCCAAAGCTCAGCATGCGTTACTATGGGCCTTTTCAAGTGTGCGACATAATCAGTGATGTTGCATATAGGCTGAAATTGCCTGACAGTTGGAAGATTCACAATGCGTTTCATGTGAGTCTTCTCAGACCCTATGTGGGTGATGTGCTAGAAGATATGCCAGTTGAAGATCAGCCGGAAGTCGAGGAACTTGACGAGATCTTGGTCCCTGAACAGATTTTGGCACACAAAGAAAGGAAAGTGAAAGGCAAGGTTGCTAGGCGTTACTTGGTAAAGTTCAGAAACTATCCACCAATGGATGCTAAGTGGATGGAAGAAGGTGAACTTGCAGAGTCACCAACTGTGTTATCACTTTACCTTGAAGCCTTCGATTTGCAACCTACCTTGACCCCTTGAGTTTCAAAGCTACATGGATTGTCAATGTGACAATGGCTTCTGAAACAAATGATGTACATGGTATTTAAAGTGAGCTCAAATGAAATACCTGTTACATGAATGTTAGAGCTGTACAGATTGTCAGTTTGGCAATTGCTCTTATGGAATGTCCAAAAGTTTGGTTAGTGCTATAGAAGTGAGTATTTCTTGTCAGTTTGTCAAGGATACAGTGATTGCTTCTATTGAAGAGTACATGTGTAACTGCATTCTTAAACTGTCGGTTTGGGTATGCTCGAAAGTGTTAGGGGATCCAACGTGTACTATAAGACAGTGGCAAAATGTGCAGCTACCATTTTGTCATTGGAAAGTTAGTGACTCAAAGCAATGGCAGAGTGTGCAGCTACCACTATGTCATTGGGACAGGGTTCACACGCAGGCAATACATGAGTCGACGAGGTGTTGAATACACCAGGGTTGACAATGAGCATGTATGTGTCGTACATGTGTCGACAGGTGTTGAATACATCAGTGTTGACTAGGAGCATGAACGACATAGATGCAAACGAGGACGTTTGAGATTTCAAGAGGGGGGCATGTCACCAGCGTGTGACTACTATCTATCCTTTTTGTTGATTTCTTTCTTATTATCTATTTACTTTCACTTTTTGGAAACACCCCTCTGGAAATCTAACTGCCCTGCATTGCATAGCTAGTGTGGAACTGTCCAGAGGGAGTCTAGGCCTGAGGGCAAGAGAGCACTAAGGTTGGACAAGGACTATGGTTAGCCAAGTGGGGTCATTGACTAGCCAAAGTGGAATCCTTTGCTACAAAGGCTACATTTCAGTTCTGGATGTGGCCGTAGTGTACAAAGAGGGTCGGATGACCTAGAAAGATACAATGGCAGCATCTCCTAAAATTTAGGGAACTGCTATTTTGGGACCTGAAAATGTGTTGGCGTCATTACCTCCGGAATGACAAAGGGAACATTTTCTTACTCTGCCGTGAAGTCAACTGGGCAACCGGTTGGGATATTTTTAGGCGGCAACCCCGAAACGGGAAAATGCTTGTAAATGTGCCAAGTGGCACCTTCTGGTGCACTTGCCTCATGCAACAAGAAGTGGCGCTGAATTTGAAGAGGAGAGAGCCTCATTTTCAGTTTTGTCACAGGTTAAGAGCTATGGAGTGCTTGCTTTCCCTCTTATGCACAGTGCGGTGCCAGGAGTGATGCCCTGCACGCTACGCACTGCCCTCTCTCTCCCCATTGGCAGTATGTTATGCCCCTCTAGTGGGCTCTTCATTTGACCAATGTACAGTTGTGTGGGTTCATGCGCGATTGCCGAGGCAAGAGCCTCTTGCACAGGTACTGGATTAGCTAGCGGCTAATCCCCCCGTAGGTACAGGTGAATTCGGAGAGGTTTCACGCCAGAAATCTCGTCCGATTCAAAGGGCAAGTAGCCCTACAGGTGCGGGAGCTCGAGGACTTGCTAAGGATGCGACCGGCACGCGAAACGGAGCCCAAAACAGTGAATTACAGCCTGCTGTGTATTTTTGCAGGTTTAGGGTTTTGGCCCTAAACGGACCCTAATACCCCCAGGAGGTTCGGGGACGCAAGGGGACCGCTGTACAGGTGATCTGGCGCATTTTCAGGGCTGAAAACAGAATTCAGCGTGCTGCAGATTCTCGCCAGGTTTTGCAAAGTGCCCGTATGCGTCGGGAAAGTCAGTCAATGCGTGGGAATACTGACTGTGAAGGGTTCTAGTACAGTTATGCTGTCAAAATCGCGCCGGAACAGTGGAAATTCAGCCGAGTTTGTGCGGGGCAGCTTGTAGGAACCACATCGTTTATTCCCTCTTTTGAACAATAAAGAAATACCGAAAGGGGCGCCTAAGTTAGGGGCCAATCTGGTGTCTGTCTACTCATACAGGTGCAATCTAGCAGCCTATATCCCTCTCCCCCTATGTTGTGTCTTGAAAGTACAGGTAAAATAGACGACTAATAATGGGTGAAAGCTAAATCAAGGTTTGAAGTAAAGTCTACCGCCCTTTTCGGATTGAACAGGCCGGTTTCAAATAGATAGAGAGAGACAAAGATAGAGTGAGAAGATCGACACAGTATTGGGGACCAAAAGATGGGCTGGTCCCCCCCCTTAAAGAGAATCCTTTATTAGGGAGAATCTTTTTTTACAAGCACAAGAACCGCAGAAAACCCCTCCGTTCTAATTCTCTGACTCGATGGTCGTTCCTTCCCGTAAGGGAAATCCAAGAGACGAGCTCTCAATCCTTTTTTCGTTTGTACTCGGAGTCGAGACTCCGCAGGCAATTTCCGAATTCCGTTTCCGAAATTCCCAAGCGTAGGCCGAAGCGTTCTCGCTTCTCCTTCACGATGAAGTACCTGCAAACACACACACAAACACGCGACAACAATTCGTATGGCGAATCCACAATAGATACCTGTCGCTCTTGCGCGGGAAAAGCGACTTCCGTACTTCGCAGTCTCGCGATCTCTTGCGTCTTCTGGCGGCAGAGTCTTCTCTTGCTGGTGCTGGCAACTCCTTCTCTGAGTCAGGGCATGTGGTGCCTTTATAGCTCTTGGCCACGGCACAAATAGCTACTCGCGTAGGGATCGCGGACGTTTTTTTCTTTTTTCTTTTTGCGTTGTTCTGCCAGAAAAAGAGAGAGAGAGAGAGAGAGAGAGAGAGAGAGAGAGAGAGAGAGAGAGAGAGAGAGAGAGAGAGAGAGAGAGAGAGAGAACGCTAGCTGATTTGTTGCCTTATTTATCAGATAGCTACCCACTTATTAAGTGGACGGCCGACATATTTTAAAAATAGTCTAAATCTGCCCAAAAACTCAATAAAACCTTATAAGTTAAAAACAATGCTTTTCACAGCACTTCCCAGGCGTCCCTGGATGCAACCACATGTACAAATGCAATGCAGACATAGATTCCTCACGGGAAAGCGTTTGCTCTACCCGGAAAACTCGTTAAAATATTCAGCTTTTTAAGAAAAGCTTCTCAGAACCCATCTTTATTCTTGTGATTGCATCTTTATGCGTATTCCTCTTTCCAGTTCGGATTTCCTCTCGACTATGGATATCCCTTTTCCGATGCACCCGTCACCCACCTTGTGACGCATCATGAATACCCATCACATAGTCCTTTCCTACCGAACTTACGGTACAATCCCCTTCACGATGCTCTATGTCACCCATCCTATGACGCATCAGAGATGTCCGTTCCCGGATGGTCGGATACTTCTTACTGATGTTCCCTGTCACCCATCTGTTGTGACGCATCAGAAGTACCCGTTCCTGGTGGCCTTACAGATATTCCCTTTCACAGTGCTCCTGTCATTACTTTGAATGACGCACTAGGGATACTCTGTACTCGGATGTCTCCAGTGAGAAAAACCCTCTCACTTAAAATTCCAATAATTCATTTATAATTATTTTTCTTGGTGTTCCAAGCGAGAAAACTCTCTCACTTATAATCCAATAATTCATTTATTTTTATGTCAGATAAAGCCAATTTAGCAACACCCAGAGCTAGATTGATACGCACACTACAGGAGATGGTAGTATCCACAGAGCTCATTTGTCACGTAACACATTGTCACGAGGACGTGGCAACTGCTAACCTTAGTTGTTGGTTTCTTTCCAATGATTTTTGTTTAATTTTTGAGACCCTCTTTTTGAAGTTGCAAATGGTCAGACATTGTATGGCCAATGTGAACGGTAGTTTCACCCGCAAACGGGAAGTTGGTAGGCATTGAAACCCGTAAAGTAAAAGGATGTCTAGGCTCAATTCAAGATCATGTAGGTCCCCCCGTCGCACTTAGCAAGTTGGTGGATACTAGGAAATGAACTCGATAAAGGCATAAAGTCAAGGTGGGATCACCAACAGAAAGTATCCGACAGTTGGGCCACATTGCACTTTTGGATGCGGTCCCAATGAGGATTGATGGTCAAAAGACCAGTGAGAGCCCAACGGAAGCATCTCCTAAAATTTAGGGAACTGCTATTTTGAGCCATGAAATCTATTCGCGTCATTGCCTTCAGAATGACAAGGGGAACATTTTATTATTCTGCTGCAAAGTCAACTCATGCACCAGTTGTTGAGAGATTTTTAAGCAAGAAGCCCAATGCGGAGAAATTGCATGCATGAGTGCCAAGTGGCACTTTTTGGTCAATTTACCAAGTTTGGGAGAACAGAACTCGTAACTGACTTTTTGGAGCAGTTTTGGAGGCTGTTAACTCTGATTTTCAGCCATTTCTCTCTATTTTTGAGCTTCCCATGACTTTGCCTAGATCCAAGGAGCTCATTTTCAGCATCGGAAGGCATCACATGCGTGTTTACAGGGCTGTTTTGCTGCATTTTCAGCGATACGCAGGTTTTGGCAGCCATGGAAATCTTCTCCTTTTGCATCTAATTGTTCACAAATGCATTACAGGTCAAGCGCAGAAGAGGAGGCGCTCGATTTATGCTGGGGGGATGCTTCATTGAGAACCTGTCCCAGGTTAAGAGCTATGGAGTGCTTTCTTTCCCTCTCATGTACAGTGTGGTGCCAGGAGTGATGCCCTGCACGCTACACACTGCTCTCTCTCTCCCCTATGTGCAGTTATGTGATGTCCCACAAGAGGGCTCCTCATTTGACTGATGTATAGTTGTGTGCGTTGCATGCTTTTGTGCTGAGGCAAGAGCCTCCTTGAGCAGGAACAGGGGTAGATGACTGCTACTCCAAAGCAGGCACCGGTGAGGGTCATAACCTCACCGTACAGGTGCGTTTTCAGCGTTGTGTATGCGCTGCAAATTGACTGTTTTTCAGCCATACAGACGCCAAAACTATTGGGAATAGTGCCCCATTGGCAGAGGACAGTTAGGGGACTGTTTGGGGCTGAAAACAGGGCAAAAACTAGTAAATACAGCGTGCTGAATTTACTGTGTTTGGGCAGAAATCAGAGGGTTTATGCCAGTGGAAGTGAGTTCCAGCAGGGAATTGGTTTCGCGCAAGTTTTGGGGCTGTTATGCTGCCAAAATTTGGCCAAATCAAGTGGTATCTAGTTGGATATAGACAAAGGATTCCCAGGACTCTACTTTGTAAATTTACCCTCTCAAAGAATAAAGAAATACCGAAAGGGGAGCCAATTTTGGGGCCTACAGCTTGTCGGCGTCTGCTCGGGGCATTCTAGCTTCCGAGCCATGTGTGTATTCAAGTGTTAATTCCCATCGTAGGTTTCCTTTGCAAAGTGCTATGTGTGTGTGTGTCTAAAGTAAAGAATTTCGGGTGAAAGCCAACGCCTACCGCCCCACCACGGGCCGGTTTCAATGTTCCATTGCCGGGACATCAATCACTTTTTCCTCAAAGAGTGAGCCTCGGTTGTTTGGGGTAAAGACACAGAGTGCAGGAACGCAGGATTACACTATGGCGGACAAAGGGAAGGGCATTATAGAAGAGGGTTCCTCTTCACAGGACATACAGGAAATTTTGCATGTTCGCCTTGCCAAAAAGTGGTCAAATTAGGGTTGATTTTCTGCTGCGTTTTAGGGTTTGCAAGTATGAACCAAGATGAGATAGGGAGAGGTCTCATGGTGGTAGATTGGCCACTTGATCTCCTGTGGGAGTGATGTGGGTCTGCCAGGTGACACGCTGCTTGCCGATTCTTTGAGGCGATTGCTTGGATTCTATGACGCATTGGTAAATCATCCTGAAATTTGAGCTTACTTGGTCGTGGGTAGTACGCTACAATGTTGTGGAATTATGTTCGTTTGCAGAGACGAGACTCTTGCACACGTAAAAAGTTAAAGGGACAGGTTGCAAGATGCTATGTGGTGAAGTTCAAGAACTATCCACCAATGGATGCAAAGTGGATGGAAGAGCATGAAGTGTTAAGAGTCACCAAATGTATTGCAGCTTTACCTTGTGTCACAGAGTGATGACGTGGCTACGGATAGCAAAAACCCTAATTTCTGCCAAAAACCCTAAAATTCCTGCAAACCCTAATTTTTGACAAAAACCCTAATTTCCGGAAATTGCGGAGGCTGGAAAAAAAAATAATAAATAAATTTTAAAAAAAAGACGAGCGACGCAAATTTCGCTTTTTCCTCTACGCAATGAGAAAGAGAGAGAATTTGCTTTTGCTTCAAAAGCTCTCTGTGAGAGAGGGAAAAGAGCTTTTGCTTTCAGGCTTTTGTTTTCAAGCTTTTGGGGCTCTGCTTTTGGGCATCCCTTGTAACCTTTAAATTAGTGGTGAGGGCCTCACTTCTCAGAGCATCTAGACGCGGAGTCTGAGAGTGAAACCCTAACCGCTCTCTTGTACTTTGATGATTGATTAATACAAAAAGAAATACCGGAAGGGGCGCCAGTCTTTGGGGCCAATATCTCTAGGCACGGAACTCTGCCAGGCCAGTGTAAAATCTATTGTGATCTGTGAATTGTTTGAAGTGGTTATTTGGGGCTGTCATGATTGATTCTTGACTTGGAGTGTCCAAGTCTGTTAACAGTGGTATCAGAGCACGACCGATTTCTCTTCTACGGGAAATCCGATCTCCAATTATTTTTTTTCCGTGGCACTTATGGCTTCACACAAGGATCAGTCGACTCCCTCTGCATCTGGAGATGCCCGCGGCACCTATGGCTTCACACAAGGATCAGTCGACTCCCTCTGCATCTGGAGATGTGGGCTGGGATCACAACGAAGATTCAGGCAGAGAGTATGGCCCGCCTCGGCCTACTCAAGCGGAGAGACAAGAGATGGAGCGTCGTCAATTGATCGGAGATGCAACAAAGATGATGCTCAATTTTGCGAAGGATCCCAAATTTGCAAAATATATGAGCGAGACTTCTTTTCAGGAAGTGCATGAGCAGTGTGGCAGAAAACCACTACACCACCCCCGAAATCTGCTTTCAAGAAACCTTATGATCCCAAACAATATTCAGAGAAGGAACTAGAAGAGGTGGTTGATGCACAAATTGCTCAGCTTTTTGGCGCACAGAAGAAAGCCAAAAAGCATGGCAAAAAGCAAAAGAAAAGCACTGACTTTCCAGGTTATTTGGGTCGTCAGTCGACATTTGACAAGGCAAAGAAACAGAAGAAGCGTGTTTGATTTGAAGGAGTACCCAGTTCTTCTTCTTCTTCTTCTTCTGACAGTTCTTCTAGCTCCTTGGATTCGAGCGAAGAAGACAGAAAAGGTAAAAAACGAAGCAAGAAGCAACGCTTCGGAAAGGGCAAGAGAAAGGCAAAGAAGTCTAAATCTCGCCCAGAGACTGACAGTTCTACTGAGGACTCGTCTACAGACAGCTCAGATTCTGATGACGGAAACTTCTATGCGAACAAGAAGAATTTTTATAAAGCCAACCAGTATGACTTTCTCGAAGATAAAAGCAAGAAAGTCCAAGAGTTTAAGGAAGGTGGACAGTCAATTAAATTTGACACTTTCTCAGGATACTCAGATGCTTCGAAGGCTTTGTCTTTTATACAGCAGTTTGACATCGCTTTCGCGGGAGGACGCTACTCAGAGCACTCCAAGATTCGCAGAGCTGCCTCTTGCTTTAAGGGGAATGCTCGCACTTGGTGGTCCACTCTTCTCTTAAACAAGACTACGCCAGTTAAATGGCTGAAATTTAAGAAGCTTTTTATTTCTTCTTGGTTGACGCAAGAGTATGAACGAGATATACGAGCTGCTTGGAACCATCTTCGGATGACCAAGAAAGATACAATCAATGCTTATTGTGAAAGATTCTGGAGCTCTTTTCTACCCGCCTCTTCATTTAAGAAGATCTCGTTCAAAGAACAGATTGAGCGGTTTGCCTTGGGTCTACCTACAGAGATCCGAGATCACTGCTTGGAACAGAAGTCAGCTTCTATTCAGGAGTTGATAAGTCATGCGAAGCGGGGCTTTGCCATTCACTCTGGCAGTCTGACCTACCCCACAGATGAGGCCATGACACAACGAGCCGAACAGACTTCTGGGAATGAAAGTAGAAAGAAAAGAGCAAACAAGAGAAAAAGGATGCACGACCCAAGCTTACACTTGAGGAGAGAGCTCGCTTCATCAGAGAGGGGAAGTGCTTTGGATGCGGGGAACATGGACATATCTCCGCGAGGTGCCCTAAACAGGCACCAAAAGAACAGAATGATAAGAACGACGACACGCCTGAGAGTTCGAGAGCAGCTGAGGAACGTGGCAGAAAAGGCAGATAAAAAGCAAAACTGGTACCACATGGCGTGGGACCTGAACTGAATTAAATGAATGAAAGTACAAACTTTGCCACTTTTGGGGCGAAGTGAAGGATCAGGAAGCTCTTTTGAAGGAGCCAAGGCCAACTTCTTTACAATTGGAAATGGCGGCTCGATTTGGAATTACGCCCGACAGACTGACGCCACAGGTGGAGGTAGTTCGACTGGCACCCGGATGGGATGTTGCCATTACACCAAGCATTCGCAAACTTCGTTTGCAATGATAGGGGTGTTCAAGGCATGCGAGTGACGTTCTACTCGGAATCCCTTGGTACCACCAAAACTACGCCGTGGTTGACTACCGGGCCGAGAAAGCGATTTTGACAAATGAAGGGCTCAGAGATTGTACTTGATGAACTTCAATTTCTTTACTCATTCTTTTGGGAGAACTGAACGATGGATAAAGGTTGAATAATGTTTGACCTGAACAAAAGAACGCCAAGATTTTTCTCCACACTCATGCCGGTTGCTTTTTAGAGGGCCTGAAGATCAGACCATTGACCTAATACCTGGAAGCACGTCACCGAACCAGCCACCTTACCGTGTGAGCCGAGTACAGATTGAAAAGATTATGAACCAAGTGAAAGACCTCTTGGAAAAGGGTCTTGTCCAACCTAGTACTTCACCGTATTGCTCTCCACTGTTGTTGGATTTGAAGAAAGACGGATCTTGGAGAATGTGCATCGATTATAGACCTCTCAACAAAATCACCATCAAGAACAGATTTCCGATTCCTAGGATCAATGATATACTCGATAGGTTACAGGGATCCTCGTGCTTTACGAGGATTGACCTGAAGAGTGGATATCATTACATCCGAATCGCGCCGGAAGACGTCTACAAGACAGCTTTTTGAACGACTTTTGGGTTATTTGAGTTTTTGGTGATGCCTTTTGGTTTAACCAATGCTCCTGCGACATTTAACCGGATGATGGATAGGATTTTTCGAGAGCACAGTCTATTTGTTGGCACTTTCTTTGATGATATCATTGTTTTCTCCAAGAATGAGGCAGAACACAGAGATCATCTGCTTCAGAGATACACTTTTTGGGACACTTTGTCTCAGCAGCAGGAGTGCAAGTGGATTCGGCCAAGATATAGACTATACGTGATTGGCTTGATTAGAAGAATGTCCATGAAGTTGGAAGCTTCTTGGGACTGTGTTCGTACTACATGCGGTATATACGAAAGTTTGCAGAGGTTGCTTCCCCTTTGCATATCTTGATACAGAAAGGAGTCTCTTTCTCATGGGGATCCACAGAGGTGACTGCCTTTCAAAAATTGAAAGAGAAATTGACTATGGGACCAGTTTTGACTTTGCCGGACTTGCAGAAGTCATTTGAAGTATATTGTGATGCTTGTGGTCGTAGTCTGGGTGCGGTCTTGATGCAAGAAGGCCATGTCATTGCTTACAAGAGCCGATTGTTCTCTAGGCCGGAGATGACAACACAGATATATGAGAAAGAGCTTTTGGCAGTGATCCATACTCTTACTCAGTGGCAACATTACCTACTCAGAGCGGATTTTACGGTCTTTACAGACCATCAGAGTTTGTTCTACTTCTTGTCACAGAAGCAGTTTTCGGAAAAGCAGATGCGGTGGGCGAACATCTTGTCACAGTTTCACTTCCAGATTGTTCACGTGCAGGGACAGAAGAATGTGGTGGCAGATGCTTTGTCTCGGAAGCCGTTGGTTCTGGCTATTTCCGCAATACATCATAGGAGCTTCGAGGATATGGTCGATCAATCTGCCACAGATACAGATTTTGCAGATATTATCACACGGATACGGGATGGGGAGACAGTAGCTAGATACTCCCTTCAGGAAGGCTACTTGATGAGAAAGACTATGTTGTGTGTTACACAGCCGTTGAGGGAAAAGGTTATGACTGAATGCCACAGTCCACCTTTTACACGTCACCGCGGCATTGCTACCACCATGAAGGGGGTAGAGAGATACTTCTTTTGGCCGATACTCAAAAAGGATGTGGAAGAGTTGTGCGCAGTATGCCAGAAGGTCAAGTTTGACGGGCATAAGGCATAGGGATCGTTAAAGCCTTTACCCATACCCACCCGCCCCTGGGAAAGTATTGAAATGGATTTCATTTTTGATCTCCCGAGAACACAGAATGATCACGATGATTTTCCGATTAGATGGCACGTCTGAGACGATTGTCTCCGACAGAGACCCCAGATTTATGAGTTTGTTTGGAAGGCAATTTGGGAGAACATTGGCACGCGGTTGCAGTTTTCGTCATCGTTCCACTTGCAGACTGACGGGCAATCTGAGATTGCCAATTCATTGATTTTAGATTTATTGAAGTCTTGTATCTCGGATCAGAAGACTCAATGGGAAAAGAACTTACCTTTTTAACACGATACACTCTTCGACGGGGAAGACGCCATGTGAAATTGTTGAAAGTGCTGCGAAGGTTCCATCCTTCCTAAGCACGAAAGATTAGATATTTAAAGCGGATGAATATTCGCGAGATTTGGATACGGCTTTTGCCAAGGTTCGCGAGACTTTGCAGGAGTCTCAAGAACGACAGAAAAAGGAAGCGGATCGCCATCGTCGCGATTTGAAATTGAAGGAGGATGATTGGGTGCTCTTACGTTTTGAGAAGTCACGCCTACGAAAGAAAAAGGGAAAGGAGAGGCTTTTTTTTTCCAAAGCTTAGTATGCGATACTACGGACCTTTCCAGATCACTGACAAGATAATGATGTCTCCTTCCGGTTGAAACTGCCAGATACTTGGAGGATTCACAATGCATTGCATGTGAGTCTCTTGAAACCTGTTAAGGGTGATGTGCCTGATGATGGGGAGCCTGATGAGCAACCCAAAGTGGAAGAGAACAAGGAGATCCTTGTTCCTGAACAAATTTTGACACATAACGATACAAAGAAAGGTAAAGTCCGAAGGCGGTTCTTGGTTAACTTCAAGAACTTTCCTGCATTTGATGCGAAGTGGATGGAGGAGGAGGACCTAGCAGATACTCCTTAGATTGTGAAACTTTACCTCGATGTTTTGGTTTAGCATAGTCTACTCCAAACGGAACCCAGAATTCAGCTTGGCCGGAGATCTGGTGCAGTGGGATGCACAAGAGGGGAGTCACTCCGCTCCATTGTCAACAGATGCCTCGATTTTGATACTAAAGTCACTGATGTCTCTTTGAGCTTCAGGGATACTGATAGCTGACAGTATTCTGCTGGATGACTTTATGAAATGGAATTCCTAATAATGATACTCATTTGTTCTTGACTTCTTTTGAGTGCAGGAACTGATAGCCGAAATGATTGCAGCATTTTGGTCTACTTGATCTCGAACAGACATGGTTGCAATAGGGGTTAGTCAATCGGACATCGATGAGGTCCCGATTGGACCTAGATGTGATTGCTAGCTACCTTGCCGATAAATCATGGTCTAAGATCCGAATGAATGTTGAATGTCATGTGATGTCCTGTGATGTCTAGTGATGTCATGTGATGTCGTGTGATGTGACTGTCGATTTGGAACATGTGCTAGATGTGTGTTCCTAGTACGTAGGTACTAACAGTCAATGTCTGCTAAGACGGTCTATGGCTTTTGTCGATTTTGTAGGCGTAATCGCGGTCGATTACAATGCTTTCAAGAGGGGGGTATGTCTGTCACAAAACGGGAGCGTACACGAGCACTTCGAAATCTGAAAAAAAAAAAATACTTTGCAAAAGTGAGAGAAGGGAGAAGATCGACACAGTATTGGGGACCAGAAGATGGGCTGGTCCCCCCCCCCCCCGTCAAGAGTATTCTTTATTCAGGGAGAATTCTTATACAAGCACGAGAACCCGAGGAAACCCCTCCGTTCTGTAATCTTAGACCCGAAAGTCATGCTTTCCCGTAAAGGGCTTGGGCACGAGGCCGTTCCTTCCCGTAAGGGACTTAGGCGTGAAGCCGTACTTCCCCTGAGGGACTTTCCCGTAAGACGGGAGATTCCTGCAAAACAAACCACACAAAGCAATAATTCTCAATGCGTACCAACACCTTATACCTGTCGCTCCTTGCTCGGAAAAGCGACCTCCGTACTCAGTCGTCACACGAACACTTGCAATTTCCGTCGCCAACACTTGCTCCAGAATCCCCGCGCTAGCTCCTTCTGCTGCTTTCGGCGTGTGTATAAAACTGGAACGCTGGCTGCTACTTTATAGGGCCTGGCACCCGGCGGGAATAGAGCCGAAAAGCAAGACCCAGGTGAGAGAGAGAGAGATCGCTGAATCTGCGTTTTCTAGAGAGAGAAGAGAGAGAGATCGCTGATTTTCAGCCTGCATAGCTTATTAGCGCTGGATTTTTAGAGAGCCTTGCTTTTATTTTATTAATAAAAGGGCTGGTCACTTAAAAGTGACCGGCCACTTTTTAAGTGACCAGCCACTTTATAAAATAAAGTGTGAACCTGTTCAAACTTTAAAAACTCACTCAGTTAGTGAAAACAATGCTACACAAACACATTCCAGGCGTCCCCGGGTGCAGAACACGGAACAGATGCAATGCAGACACAGACTCCTCGCGGGCAAGCATCTGCCCTCCCGCGAATGTTCCTGCTTTTCGTAAAAAGCTTCATTGAACCCATCTTTATTCTTGTGCTTGCGTTCTTACACGTATTTTCTTACTCAGTTCAGATTTCCTCCTTAGCCTACAGAATGCCCCCTTTCTGATGCACCTGTCACCCATCCTGTGACGTATCAGAGGCACCCGTAACCCGGCCCTTTCCACCGAACTTACGGAAACTCCTTCGCGATGTTTACCGTCACCCATCAAATGACACATCGGAGTTGTCCGTTCTTGATGGCAGTTCCTGTAGCTACAATCTTTTAACAGTTCTTAGTGCACACAATAAAATATCCTAAAAAAGAGATTAATCATTAAAAATAAGAAAATAGTCCAATTAGCAACATCCCTCTGGCTTCTAAACAGTTGACCTCAACTGTAGTGCTTGGACGTATACCTCCAGTATCTCGGGATAAGCTGCTAATTCCTCCTGTGTCATCCATTGAGCATCAAGATTCGAATAGTTCTTAAACTTAACCAAATACTTCCGTGTTATTTTTCCAGACTTAAGAGGCCGCTCCTGATGACTTACTATCTGCTCCGGTTGGAGTATTTCTTCTGTTTCCTCAACCTCAGGAGGTTCCTCAGCACTAGGCTGACTCGGAGGCGGTCCCACATACGGCCGGAGTAAACTGACATGGAAAGCATTATGCATCTTCCAATTAGGCGGTAGCTCTAATCGGAAGGTGACATCATTCACTCGCTCAGTGATCTTAAACGGCCCATAATAACGGGTAGAAAGTTTTACCACCTTCCCCTTATGAGACGCTTGTTTCTTAAGTCTTGCCTTCTCAAACTTGAGTAAGACTAACTGTCCGATTGTTAAGTCTAGATTCCTCTTGTGCTTGTCTGCAGCTTTCTTATGCTTTTCCTGAGAGCGTAGAATAGCTCTCCTAACTTGCCCGTAGGCTGTGTCCAAATCCCGGATAAATTCATCTGCTGCAAAGATCTTATCCTTAGTTAAAAGGATCGCTGGAAGCAAAGGCTTAGAGAATCTCAAAAGGTGCTTTCCCCGTCGATGAGTGTATGGTATTGTTATACGCATACTCGACAAGAGGCAAATATTTCTCCCAGTTAGATTGCCGGTCTGACACATAAGATTTTAACATATCCAATACTGTGGAATTGGCTATCTCACTTTGCCCGTCCGTTTGAGGATGGTAGGCAGATGAAAAATTCAACTTCGTACCAAGATTATCCATCAAGGCACGCCAAAAATTTCCTGTCATGCGAGGATCTCGATCACTCACAATAGACTTAGGCATTCCATGATGCTTAAAGATCTGTGCCAGAAAAACCCTAGCCATATGATCTGCTTTGATCGTTTTCTTGACTGGTATAAAGTGTGCTTCTTGCTTGCTAAACCTGTCCACAATGGTCCAGATCGTGTCATTTCCAGTCTGATTTCTAGGGAGGTCCATGATGAAATCCATGGCAATACTTTCCCAAGGTTCATTAGGCACAGGCAATGGTTGTAGCAACCCAGGCGTCTTATGCCGATCATACTTCACTTTTTGGCAAACCAAGCATTCCCTGACATACCTATCAATGTCTGCTGTAAGGCTAGGCCAAAAGAAATATCTTTCCATTGCTAAGTTCGTAGGGAGAATACCCCGATGACCCGCATAAGGCGAAGCGTGTGCTTCATCCATGATCTTCTTTCTTAATGGTTCCGCCACACATATGGCCTGATGGTGGTAGAGATAACCGTCCCGAATGGAATAGGGAAACTCATTCTCTCCACGATGTAGCTTTCCCCAAACGGTGGAGAAGTCTGGATCATTCGGATACAAATCCGGTAGTGCTTCTAATTCTTGATGATACACCGAAGTGATAGCGTTCACCCTTGGCCGCCTAGACAATGCGTCCGCGACCACATTCTTACTCCCAGCCGTGTGAAGGATCTGGAAGTGAAACATAGACAAAAAGTTTGCCCATCTCATCTGCTTCTCAGATAGTTTCCTTTGCGTAAGAAAATACCGCAAACTCTGGTGATCAGTCTTGATCACAAAATCCGCTCCTAGAAGATAGTGCTTCCAGTTGGATAAGGCGTGAATCACTGCCGTAAGTTCCTTTTCGTAGATTGATGCATGCAACTCTGCATCCTTAAGCCGTCTGCTTTCGTAGGCATGGCCTTCTTGGTTTAACACTGCTCCGATGCAATCGCCTGAAGCATCGCAGTGAACCTCAAATGGTTTCCTTCAGTCAGGCACTATCAAAATAGGTCCATGGCTTAGCAAGTACTTGAGCCAATCAAAAGCTCCTTGTTGTCTCGATTCCCATCTGAAAGGAATCTTCTTCTTTGTCAAATCATGAAGTGGTCCTGCTACATGAGCAAATCCTCGGACAAACTTCGATAATACGAACATAATCCCAGGAAGCTACGTACATCATGTACCGTAGTGGGAATAGGCCAATCCTCTACCACTCGGATCTTGGCAGGATCCATACTCACTTGATTGTGAGAGACTACATGGCCGAGATAGTGCATCTCTGAGAGGAAGAACTCGCTCTTCTTTGCATTCACATGCAACTCATGCTTTCGCAATTCTTGAAACACTAAGTCCAAGTGCTTCCGATGTTCCTCTTCTGACTTAGAGAAGATGAGTATGTCGTCAAAGAATACTCCCGTAAAAGCTCGATACGGGCTGAAAATGCAGTCCATCATGCGATTGAACGTCGCAGGAGCATTGGTCAAGCCGAAAGGCATTACCAAAAATTCATATAGTCCAAAGGTTGTGCGGAAAGCAGTCTTATGGAAATCCTCAGGGGCGATCCGTATCTAATGATACCCACTCTTTAAGTCTATGCGACTAAAGACACTTGCACCCTGCAACTTATCAAGTATATCATCAATCCGAGGGATCGGAAAGCGATTCTTGACCGTGATCTTGTTTAAAGACCTATAGTCTATGCACATTCGAAACGTGCCATTTTTCTTCTGCACGAGTAGAACTGGAGAGCAGTAGGGTGAAGCACTTGGCCGTACTAACCCTTTCTCTAGAAGCTCGTTGACTTGCTTCAAAATTTCCTCTTGCTGAGCAAGACTCACCCGATAAGGGGGTTGATTGGGAGGCGAGCTACCCGGTATAAGATCTATGCGGTGATCTTCCGGGCGTACCGACGGTAGTTCATCAGGGAGTGTTTCTGTGAAACAATCTTTGTACTTTTCAATAAATTGAAAACGCTTAATTTCCAGACTAGAGAGTGAATCCCCACTAGTTTTATCCTTCTCACGTGCAAAAATCAAGTAAGCAGAAACACACTTCTTCATTTCTTTCTTAATGGAGATATGGCTTACAATTGGGAACTGGCAATCTCCTTCATCAGCATGAATCTTTATTTTCTTACCCCCATGATCAAAAGTGAGGGTCTTTTCCACATAATCGGGAATAGGTGTCATGTGGAAGTGCCATGGCATACCCAAGATGATATCACATCCCTCGATGGGTGCCATCAAAAATGATTTGCGGTCCTTGTACTCGCCAATCCGAAGATTGAGCTGTCCTTGCACGGGAGTTGCATTGGTTGTCAACCCCTCGAATGCCGATCTGGATGTAACTGGTGTGCCAAGCTGAGCCGGTGTGAGGCACAATCGTTCCGCAGTATCCAAGGAGATGAAGTTATCCGTGGATCCTGGATCATAAAGAATCAGTACTCGCTGGTTGTTCAAAGACCCCCAGCCCTTCAGAAGTTGACGCTTCCCTTTCTCCGTTTCTGTGTTTCCTTGAACATCTGGAATTGAGTTCGAGCTTGGTGGTGCGGGTTCCTTCCTTGCTTTCTCTTGCCTCGTAGAAGCTTGTTCTTGCCGTTGCTGCTTTAGCGGGCAATCCGGTTTCATATGTCCTTTCTCGCCACAGTAGAAGCATCTTCCTTCCTCTCTGAAAGTTTGAAGTTGAGTAGGAGAAAGATACTTAGTTCGCTTTCCATTGCCCTCTGGCTTCTTAGAATGATCATAGTCCCTAGATGGAGGACGTTTTCTTCCTTGGCCCCCTTGGTCATCGTAGACCCCTCTTTGTCTTGCACGGTAAGTGCTATGCTCCATTTTTCTGGGCGTCCCACTTGAGTGCAAATCCTCAGCAATGATTGCTGACTCCATCATCCTCTGAAGAGTATCATGCGGATACACTTTCATACTCTTTCGAAGCTGCGGTTGAAGACCCGCTTCGAACTTTCGTTTCTTTTCCTCGTCGGCAATCTTCATGAACGGAGTGACCTTCAGAAGAACCGACCAATACTTGTCCACATAGGTCGTTACTCTTTCATGTTCCTTCTGGGCAAGCCAGTCCCATTCCTTCCGTATGTCCTGCTCGAAGTCAGGTGGAAGAAATTGTTCATAAAATTCAAATTTGAAGCTCTCCCAAGTTCTGGCCTGAGAACCTTCCAGAATCTTGGCTAACCACCAATTACTTGCCGTTTCCTTGAGGTGCATCCCCACATGGCGTAATTTGGATCTTTCTGTGAAGTGCCCATTGGTAAAGGCGACGTCAAACTGTCCGATGAAGGATAGTGCTTTGGAGATGTCTCTCCGTCCGTTGTAGGTTTCGAACTTGATGTCCTTGTCGCCCGATTTGAAGACTCTCATGCGATGTTGAGACTTGCGACCATGCTTCTTGAATCGAGGCTTGTCTTTAGGTTGATGTAGGGTAGTCGTAGTAGCGGCTTCTTTCTTCTGACGAGATGATCGAGAAGTAGAAGTATAATCAAGAGAGTAGGATGGAGATGAGATAGAGATGTCCTTGCTCTCATGCGATGTTGAGACTTGCGACCATGCTTCTTGAATCGAGGCTTGTCTTTAGGTTGATGTAGGGTAGTCGTAGTAGCGGCTTCTTTCTTCTGACGAGATGATCGAGAAGTAGAAGTATAATCAAGAGAGTAGGATGGAGATGAGATAGAGATGTCCTTGCTCTCGTCTAGCAAAGAGAGCGCTTTTTCCTAGCCTTTCCTTGGAGTAGGCCGTTCATTCCGATCCGAAGATCCTTTGTGCACCTCGGCACATTCTTCTTCTCTTTCCTCCTGTGGTCTCACGCCAACAGTGTGGTCTGGATGCCTCACTGCATCGGTTTCATTCGTTTTCTTCATTCCACCCAGGAGCTTTTGGACATCTGGCAATAGTAAGATTTGTTGCAAATCCGCAAGCTGAGCTTTCACTTCTTGAAGCTCCTCTTCAACGCTTCTCCCTTGGCCCGACATGGTTCTTCCCATTCTTCCCGGAATCGCCCTTCTTTGCAGAGAAAGAGAGGAGTCCAAGCTCTAATACCACTGTCACAAAACAGGAGCGTACACGAGCACTTAGAAATCTGAAAAAAAAAAACTTTGCAAAAGTGAGAGAAGGGAGAAGATCGACACAGTATTGGGGACCAGAAGATGGGCTGGTCCCCCCCCCCCCCGTCAAGAGTATTCTTTATTCAGGGAGAATTCTTATACAAGCACGAGAACCCGAGGAAACCCCTCCGTTCTGTAATCTTAGACCCAAAGGTCGTGCTTTCCCGTAAAGGGCTTGGGCACGAGGCCGTTCCTTCCCGTAAGGGACTTAGGCGTGAAGCCGTACTTCCCGTGAGGGACTTTCCCGTAAGACGGGAGATTCTTGCAAAACAAACCACACAAAGCAATAATTCTCAATGCGTACCAACACCTTATACCTGTAGCTCCTTGCTCGGAAAAGCGACCTCCGTACTCAGTCGTCACACGAACACTTGCAATTTCCGTCGCCAACACTTGCTCCAGAATCCCAGCGCTAGCTCCTTCTGCTGCTTCCGGCGCGTGTATAAAACTGGAACGCTGGCTGCTACTTTATAGGGCCTCGCACCCGGCGGGAATAGAGCCGAAAAGCAAGACCCTGGCGCCCGTGGAGAGAGGAGAGAGAGAGATCGCTGAATCTGCGTTTTCTAGAGAGAGGAGAGAGAGAGATCGCTGATTTTCAGCCTGCATAGCTTATTAGCGCTGGATTTTTAGAGAGCCTTGCTTTTATTTTATTAATAAAAGGGCTGGTCACTTAAAAGTGACCGGCCACTTTATAAAATAAAGTGTGAGCCTGTTCAAACTTTAAAA